>NC_083765.1:57124125-57866625 GCF_963514075.1 Conger conger
CACGTTAAAGCTTTTTGTCCGTTGTCTGAGGGGCAAATTCAGATAAAGAGAGCAAGAACACTCGGCCACATTCGTTACTGTGGACAGCACCTGTGAGCATACTTTTTGCAAATTAATTTTCACAAGCCATAATTTATTTTCCATTCTGTAAATATGATCACATTCATATCAACAAACTCCCCCATCCCTGCCCATCTCACTAATTAATGTTGCCTACAAAACAGAAACAGTCCCACCTCGAATTTGTACGAGAATTGTTAACAAGACTTAAAATGGCCCCACTAAATTGCCATTGTACTTAGTGAGTGATTTGTTCATCCCCACCCCAAAAAGACACTTGTTGACAGAAACGAACGTACACTTTGCTAAGACTCTTTTAATAAGTCAGCGGAGACAAGGTCGCGCCAGTGAAGGGGAGCAAATGAAAGGCAAGCACTGACTCTTCCCAGTAGTGCTTTACTAATTCTCCATGCAGAGTGTGTTTAAGGGAGAGACAAGGGCCCTTGATTTTCACAGAACATTAGCATACCCCTGACAGTGTGACAGCACGCCACCAGAAGAATACAATTAAAGATAAGCCACACAGATGGAGACTTTATATGCCAATAGTTCAGGAGGGGGTCAGTCTTGTTTACTTATTGGCTAGCTTATTAAACGGGAAGGAAAACCGGCTTCTGCCTTCTACTGTGGATTCACTCCGGAACACCCTGTTCTAAACTATTCTCCTTAGTCAACCTACTGCTTACTGTATGTCTAGGGTTGGCAGTCACGGGATATATTTGATAATATAAAGCTACGGGTCCATATGGAAGTCCTGTAGTGTGCGCCATCTCTGTTTGTAAGTCCTGTAAACCAGACCAATGCACTTGCTTTGGCGTAACCCACAGTGGTCTGCAAACAATTAAGAGGTAATGTCAGATTTATAGGTCAATTTTTAAGTCTACCTGGAATCTGTGTTTCATCCTATTTTTTCTCCCACACTTGCAGTATGGTGGTGAAGTGATGCAAGATTCATTTTCTGGGAAATATGAAATTCTATTTCAAATGGCCGTGCGTCTTGCTGTGCAATTTATTGCATAATAACATCTATAATTACTGTGAATTGCTTACAATTATGTATGAGGCTGGCTGAAATGGCTACTGTTGGCCCATTTTCTATAGAAGCTTCTAAACTGTTCCGCACTGTAGAGATTGGCAGTTCATCCTTAAACGCCATGGGTTTCTATGTATTCAAAAAACTCGCCATGATTTTTATTACAGAGTAAAGGCTGGTCTACGCTTCATGTCATTGAACACAGTTTAGGATATAAATAGCATTTTCCTTTCTTAGCAACGGGCCCAAGCTGCTTTTATGTAAAATTCACAAGCCAATGAGCATTGCAGAGTTGTCCTTCAAGAGTTTCAATGGTTTTACCTTGATCAATGCATTCAAAATTAACACAATCATGCCATACTAATTCAGTGAACAATAAATGACTTCACTCCTCAACTCGATTTGGCCATCAAAATGAAAGGTGTCAGATTTGCCTTGATTTCATATGGAATTGCTTCACAACAACACAACGTTCATTATTTATGTGTAAATGTCACTGTAACATATTTAAATTAAATTTGGATTATTTTCCAATATGCTGTACTGTATGTGCTTCTCAACTTAGATTTTTTGTTGTTGGTTTATATTTGTTGTTATTTTCTGCTAATACTATGTAAAGCAGGGCCAACATAAAGAAAATGACTATAAGAATGAATAATAGACATTCTTAGGTCTAAAGATGCCTAAATGTGGGGAAATTAAACCTTTGTTTTATTTATTTTTATTGCCTTAACCCTTTGAGTAGGTTTGTTTGAATATATGTATGTACAGAAGGAGACACACACAGACACACGAAATCAACATTATTAAATCCGAAATTGAAATTTTGTTCCAGCATTCTGTCCACGTATAGATGTGGAACTGCCACCTCATTTGACAGACAGGTATATTTTAATTGCATTATCTAAATATTCAATGGTAATGTGGTAGGCAAAGCCACAGGGACGCAGTTGAAGGAAATGGTAATTGACATGCTTTACAAAAAAAAACAAACAAAAAAAAGATGTAAATATGTGCAGGGAGTATCTCATTGTTTCAAAGTCTAAATCTGTATAAATATATATTATTTAAACTGTGTAATTATTCTGTACTATGTGATATAAGGTTTTCTGTAATTTCCACCAGGATGTCCAATTATAAAGAACCACATTACCGGAATAAAGTACAAGACAACCAATGTTATGTCAACAAAATTCAAATAATTCATTTTATGTTCCATGACAGGTGGTCTTCACCATACTGGAGCTCCATGTTATTTAATATCTGTTCATTGTTGCCTCAATGAGCCAACTAGGCATATAATGTACATTACTAATGTTTCTGAATTAAATTCATCACCATGCAGTACTTGTACTTAAAGGGTTAAGTGTCAGTTGACTTGAAGACTGTGTTGTGATAGTTCTCTGTAACTTCTTAAGTTAATAAATATTTCAGTTGTTTACTTTAACTGCTGTACTTGTCTTGCATCATTTAATGAATTAATGCAGCATTCCATAATTATAACTGTACATGTTATGATTTTAATAACTGTGAAATAATCATGCCTTTTCTGGCATATAATACTTCAAGAAATAATACCAATAAAATAGTCATGGTTCAGATCTTGGCCGTTTGCACAGATGTGACCCATCACAAGCTTCAGGTACATGCCTCACACTCACAGGGGAGGCGAAAAAAATCATTATCCAGCCAAACTTAGTTAATAATACCAGAACCGCAAATCTATCATTCACCTACACTTCAAAATGTATTGTGTGAATATGTGAAATTCCGTTAAATATTGGGAATACTCGGTCCTCCAAGCTCTGAGAAATATAACAAATAAACTGACCATACATTTTGGAGTCCCTAACAAACTTTTTTATTTTTTTTAAACCAGGGACAGTGCACATTAATCAACATCCACATCAATGTAAATGTGCTCTAATGATCATCTGTAGTCCCTAACCTGCATGTCTTTGGATTGTGGGAGGAATCTGGAGTACCCAGAGGAAACCCACACAGACACAGGGAGAACATGCAAACTCCACGCAGAAAGGCCCGAGCGGAGCTCGAACCCAGGACCTTCTTGTTGCAACAGTGCTACCCAATGACGAGTGTGCTCTTCAGTGTAATGACACATATTTGATTGATTCATTGTTTGTCTCAATTATTGCATTGTTGTTGCCATCATTATGACGTTATGTTTGTCGGTGGATGCTGAAACCAGAACAGCCACGCAACTAATGCCAAGTCAACCAAACAGGCTTTGTTTATTGTTTGATTCCCATGATGCACAGTTGCTATCAAATCAACTTAAACTAGAGTCTGTTTTATATCCCTCAACTTATTCAAGACTCAACTCATTCAAAAGTTTGCACCATTCTCCAAACAAATTCAGTGATTTTACTGCTGTAATCCCATGATCAGTGGTGGAAAGTACTTGAGTAATTGTACTTTGCTACTATAGTTAAAGGAGCACTGTCATGCCTTCAGTTGAGCTTATTTGGATTAAATGTTAAAATTATGTGTGTAGGCATTTTTTAAATCACCGTCAGTGTAGTCGTTTCCTAAATCCAGAGCAAAACTTCTCAAAACTCTTTGGCTTGAATCTCCAGCCTGTGTTACTCAGAAGGTAACGGGCGCTCAAACTCCAACCTTGAACACAGAGACTGGTTTATGGACGGCCACCCATCCAGGCGATCATATAACACCGCAAAAATACGGTAACATTACTGTAAAAATATCACGGAACCTAACTTGACTAGCCTGAGCGATATGACGGAGAGCTCTGACTTCACCGAGTTCGAGGACAAGCTTTTAGATTTTGACAAAGAAATACAACCTTACAGTAGTGAATCGGAATTTACAGAGGAAGAATTGTGCGAGCGAGAGAGAGAGGCAGCCGTAGTTAACTGAGAGGATTAATTGGAAGAAGTATCAACAACCAATGTTTTGATACAGCTTGTTAGCTAGATACTTACTTACTCTAAATTAATCCTCCTATTGCTGTAGAAGAAATGACTACTGCAGGATGCAGCTTTGAACACCTCCTGCAGTACTTCTTCTGCAGCAATAGGAGGATTCATCCATGATTTGTCAGACATTTGATTTGACATCCTTTCTGATGTATGTACACTCAAGCATTTTATTAGGTATTTATTTGACTTATTTTTTAGACTTAAGTATTCTGCTGCTGTAGCCTATCCACGTGTCTGTGTGGTTACTTACGTTACTGTTACTTTCCTATCAGCTTTGACAGTCTGGCCCTCTCATTAACAAGGCGTAACTGCTGCTCACTGGATATTTTTTGGCACCATTCTCTGCGAACTCTACAGATCATTGTGCCTGAAAATTCTAGGCAATCAGCAGTGTCTGAGATACTCAATTCGCCCTGTCTGGCACCAACACTCATTCCACAGTTAAAATCACTGATATTACTTCTTCTTTTTTTTCTCCCATCCTGATGGTAAATGTGAACATTAACTGAAGCTCCTGACCCGTATCTGCACGATGTTATGCATTGCACTGCCACCACACAATTGGTTGATTAGATAATCCCATGAGTACATAGGTGTACGTACTCCTATGTACTCATGCCTAATAAAGTGTTCAGTGAGTGTATACCACTGTATATGTAACAAATAAACCAGCTAATCCCATGGGTGTGACTATCCAACTCAAATGGGACTTTCAAAATGGCTATATCAGCATCTTTTATGTTTGAAGATACACATTTAGTCCAGGGTTTTTCTAACTTTTCCAGAGCATCTGTAATCCATGTAGACAAGCCAATATTGTTTGGATTCCCTCTGGTCTGTATGAATCATACCATGTTCTGTCCTTCTCCCTGTGTGTCATTTTGTGCCTGGAATTAAGAAGGGACTTGCTACATTTTTGGTCATTTCTTTTTAATACAGTATTTGAATTACTTCCTTATCCACCCACAAGGGGACACTGATTATCATAAGGGCATATTGAATTCTTAATGGCATTTTATAATAACCTGGTGCATGTATATTCTGTACAGTAGTTGAGTTTGGGATAAGGTTGAATTGCACTGGAGCGATGAAGTCATGGAAAGGCATGGTTACTATGGTTTATGAGTACAGCCCAAATGTGCATTGCAAATCATAGATTCAACCTAGTTTACTTCCAAACTATCCTATTTATAAAAGGGGCAATTTGGATATTTTAACACCCAATGTATTATTCAGTCCCAAAAGGTGTCAATGTGTACACACAGATGAAAATAGAGTGGTGGCATGAAATAAACATATCCCTTATCGTCCCTTCAGTTATTTTTATTTCGCCAGTCTGAAGAAGCCTGATATAGATTTCAACAGCACGGATTCTCTTTCCAACAGCAGTGTGATTAATGTTTTATGGAAGTGTGATTCATAGAAGCCTTGGCCTCATTAACATTGATCTAAACATTTTCAGCATCTCTCCTTTAAATGTTATCATCACAGCCCTAAATGTGGGTGAAAAGCCTTGCACTCCGTCACATTTGATACATGCAGTGTCGCGCTGCATACATTCGCTTCAGCACTAAGAAAAGGAAAAAGCAGGAGTGGTAATGGAGATGAAAAGGAAAGGGGAAGACAGGAATGTGAGAAGAAAAGAAAAAGGCAGAACAGAGGAAACAAATGAGGGAGAATTGGGACCTATACTGAAGGCTAGATGAGAAATATTTTTTCATATTTGAGAAAACATCAGAGGACACATTATCACTGTGAAAACTGCTTCAGTGTCAGCTTTTGCAACATCGATCATATGGCAAAATCAATACTGTACTTTCCCTTGTTCATGTGCGAAATAAATGCAGGGTGTGAGGGTAAAATGCGAGTATGGGTGAAATGCTAATATCCATAGACCCGCCGAATGGAAGTGTAAGGTGTTGTGTTCTGAATCTCTCCACCAAGTCTCTTTTCAGTTCTTCTCTCAAATTATTCACGGGCCACCAGAATCCCTAGTCTGGCCACTAGCCTTCAACTTTCTACTCAAGAGCCAGTGCTACAAAAATATGTGAGTCTTCCAGAAAAGAGCGGTCGTCTGGCAGTTGGAGGGTTGCCGGTTCGATCCTGCCCTGGGTCTGCCGAAGTGTCCCTGAGCAAGATACCTAACCCCCAATTGCTCCTGACAAGCTGGTTGGTGCCTTGCTCAGCAGATAATCGCCATTGGTGTGTGAGTGTGAGTGTGTGTGAATGGGTGAATGAGAAGGCTCTATATAAATGCAGACATTTACCATTTACCAAAAGAGAAAAAAAAAACCAATGTACAAATAACTAAATAAACTAAAGGTTTTGGGCGAAATAAAACCAAACTAACACAAATGAACAATGGTGTTAGTTAATCAATGAACTGAACTCAGAGCTGGCTCTTCAGATGTCTACTCAGCTTCTTCCTTCAGCTGCACTTTGACTCATCTGTTTTTTCCACCAAAAATATTGTTTTTTACAAAGCATATAAATACAGCGATAACACAGATTCTCTACGGTTCATTTCTGCGCAGTTTATGGTTGCTCAAATCAAGCTGATGCGGAGAGAGACAAGTCGCTTTATACCCACTAGGGATAAGAAAATTGAAGGTTGGATTTGCAATATAAGTTGGCAAGAGAAATTTTTTTATATATACAAGTTTGCTTAGATCACTTTGTCACTGTTAGCTTATTTTAATGCACTCTATCATATAACTCAAACCAACCAGTGAGCTGAAAAATCCCAAGGACCAGTTTTACCAAGTGTAAAGTTCAAACTAGCGAGCTACGATGTACTTTTCAACAAAATCAGCTACTAAATGTTGTGGCGCCATGATTACGTATAAATCCTAGCTTCTAGTTATAACCTAACTCTTTTGGACGTGTAGTCATTAAGTTACTAACACGAGTGGATAATCAGCAATGAAAACATTATCTCCTCACGGTTAGTGTCTTCCACTTGGCATCGTAGCTAGTTTGCAAGCTAGATAGCTACTGAAATATTATATGCATAAATTAGACTTCTACTTGATTACTGAGTAGCTAAATCCCATTGTGTTCCTGAAAAAGTATGCTTTGCGGGGGAAAATGTATGTAGTGAGTGACTGTGATTACACCTGCTGAGTGTAGGCTATAGAACTGTTAGCTAGTTATGTTGTTAGCTTATTTCCGTTGTGTCACCGCATTTATGATAGCACTAATGTAAAAATCAAGAGTGTTCGTTGGATTTAAAGTTTTGGCTATCTTGGCTACGTTTGAACTGAAGACAAAGTACAGCTGATGCAACCCAGTCCTATAGAGGGCATGAAGAGGGTTGCAGCAGCAGTGAAGTTCCCCCCTTATATCTTTGCTTTTTTTTTCTGTTACAGGTCAACCATCCAACCTTTATATGAATACTGATATTGACTAGGTACCATCATAATATTTTTTAATGGATCCCATGTCATCAAGGCCTATTTTACCCGTGTTTAAAAATAAATGAATGGATTGCTATGGGGTGGCGGCACGGATGGTGCAGTGGGTAGCACTGCCGCCTCACAGCAAGGAGGTCCTGGGTTCGAATCCCCGTCGGCCGGGGCCTCTCTGTGCGGAGTTTGCATGTTCTCCCCATGTCTGCGTGGGTTTCCTCCGGGTACTCCGGTTTCCTCCCACAGTCCAAAGACATGCACGTTAGGCTGATTGGAGAGTCTAAATTGCCCGTAGGTATGAGTGTGTGAGTGAATGGTGTGTGTGCCCTGAGATAGACTGGCGACCTGTCCAGGGTGTATTCCTGCCTTTCGCCCAATGTATGCTGGGATAGGCTCCAGCCCCCCTGCGACCCTGATCAGGATAAGCGGGTTCAGATAATGGATGGATGGATGGATTGCTATGGGTTGCTATGGCCTCTTCTCCTGCAACATGGCATTGTCATGGAAATTGTCCCATGATTAAGAACGATCCATAGGCTATAGCCAATAGAAGAGAGGCACAGACTGAAGCAGGGTGCAGCCCACAACCTTGCGCACGCACACACACACACACACACACACACACCTGCTGAATTTAAAAATAAAATTAGAGGCTGATAATGACTAGTCACATCAATGCATGGAGTGCCAGATTTAGCTCAAGGACTGATTTTCATCTGTAATCCCTTGGCAGGTGAACCAGATACTTATGAATAGGCAAAACAAAAACATAAATTAAAGTAAAGCAATTTACAAAAAATGAAGACTGTTAGACATAATAAACAATGGGGGGCGGGGGTAGTTCCATGACCCAAATTATTGGCCCTACCTCTTTAAATCCTGTTCTGCGGTGCCTGTGATCAGACATTAGAGGGTTACCAATGTTTTTCTGAGAATTCAGTGGACTTTATTTGATGCTATCATGTGATGTCAGTGTTGATATTGTCACCAACCTTGGCGGTTGATGAATTGATGACCCTGGCTGTTAAGAAATGACAAGATTATCTTTTAATTGAGAAAATAAGTACACAACCTACCACGATTTGCAATTAATAGGGTATACACATTTGTACCCATCAAAACGCTGAAAGGAAAGTTGGTTTTCAAGTTAACCTTTAATAATATTAAGTTCATTTTGATTTACTTTCATCAAAGAATCATCTGCTTGCGAGGCTCAGTCTGTTTCCTTTTTATACTTTCACAATGTCTATCAATACATGACCTTTCACCCAGTATAAATGCATATATTGCCCCATAAACAGCATGTTCTTAATCCTCAAGTGAACGGTTGAATTATTTCTACAGTACTTTACTTAGTAGCTTAATGCATTTACTGTATCTCCATCCATTCTTAGTATTGTTGAGACCTTATATGAAATGCTAACCATACATAGCCATGGTTCAGTAAACAAGCGAATGCTCACTTGTCCGAGTCTGTGCCTCCAACCTGAGAAATCTCACAATATATGAAAGTGATGCATACTCCACACGGGCCATCACAATACTATAAATACCAGCTCAGAGCTCCGTCATGCTTCAGCAGACCTGAAGATCGAAAAAATGTGTTTCTGGAGGTCCCTCTCCTTGTTTATAGAATCGCAGTTTACACATGTCGCCTTGCTTTCAATTACACTGTGTAAAGGGCACCCAGCAGCCAGGTCACAACATCCCAAATCCTAGAGAAAGGCACTGTTCGCAGGAAGGTGAGGCGTATTCAATATGCTGCAGGAGCAGCTGCGCTCTGAAGCAGAACAATGCTTCTGACGCAGGCGGGGAAACCTAACCTAACGCGACGCGACACCAAAGTTTAGACCGCGAAAAAAAAAAGTTTACTAAATGAAATAAAACATTTCGCATGAAAAATCTCTGAAAACATGACTCGGTAGGGAGAAGAAAACAATGGCACCCTAGAGACTTCAAGGCAAACAGCAATCACACTTATGCACAACACAAAGCGAAATATAGCCGCGCTCACACTTCCAGAGCTTTGAGAAATAATGGTGTGGTGGGGATGAGGAATAATGAGAGCTACGAGGAACTCAGCCACAATGACCAATGTATGTTTGATACCTCCTGCTGAGAACTGGCCCACATCGCTGGTCCTCTCACAAAGATCCCAGCCAAATACTGCAGGGAGAGACTACAAGGGACAAAAAAGTTTGTTAATGTCTGGGGAAAAGCCATACTGTAGGCTCTGCTTTCTCCTGCTCGTTCCTATAAGGCAGGGGTGTCAAACTCTAGTCTTGGAGGGCCGTAGTGTCTGTTTCCTTTCAATCAGCAGTCACATAAGGCCTTGTGAACAAGTTGTGTGGCCTCTATCCAATATCCAATTCATCACTCGTGCGGAAATACACCAAAAAGCAGCAGACACTGCAGCCCTCCAGGACTGGAGTTTGACACCCCTGCTGTAGGGCTTCGAGTCTGGCAGAATTTCCAGGTTTCCAACTCTCAAACATGTCGGCCCTGTGTTACATAGCGGTGGGGGAGTTTGTCAGAGACATTATCAGCCACCTCTCATCAAAAAGAAGCCATGATTTCCCCCACATAAGGGATAGGGATCAGTCCCTCGCTAAGTTGTCCCCGGGGCCGCTCCGTACGCATCAACAAGCAGCGCAGATTCCTCTGATCCCCACCCTACAGGGGGTGTAGACATGCGCGTCCTGCCAACACTTTCTTCAGTAAACACAACGGCATTCTCTCCTTCTGTATGTTTTTACAGGGAGTGAGCATTGCCCAGAGGCTGTACTTTGACGGGCAGATGTTATTATTCCAGTGCTTTCTGTAAAAAAGGGTGAATTGAGATTATTGTGGTTTATAGACTTCATCAATATTATTCACATTCCTTCCCCTCCGAGCAAGTGCTATGCACCCATGAAAACAAGTTTACAATGTGATGCTGACTTGAATCAAAGATGTGGCAAAAGTTACACGCCCCCGAAGCCAACAAGTCGATAGATCACATACAAAGCTCACACATTTATTTGAATTGTTTCAGCATAAAAGTAACAGAATGAGACCAAAAGCCGCTCAATTTGAAAGGCAAATTGTGATAGTTATAATGAGATACAGTATAAAGAGACTTAAATGACAAACCACACCACTATTATTGTGCCACAAACATAAGGGGTAGTGACATCTTGGAGCTTTAAAACAGATGATGAAAGATGAGAAAGATGAAATACCCTGCTGGACTGCATTGTTAAAAAGTCAGGTGATCTTGTATTCATATATTGGTTCTTGTCTGTAGTTGATGAGCAGTTTTTTATTTCATTGGGAAGAACTGCCGCATCTTCACACAGAGAGACACTAATTACATTTCATTGTGAACAACTGCTCTATATGGATGAACAGATATTAAATGAACATATTTCACAATTTGATTTCAGATCAATCACAGATGTTTTATTCTGTACTCTAGGCAACTGTTTACATCACTTGGAGCCAAACCCCATTTGGTTTTCCTTGGCAACAGTGACAGTTACAGTAGATGGCATACAATGCCAGAGAAAGCTTGCCGAAAGGATTTATAGCACTATAAACAAGTCTGGAACATTGCCGTATGAGCAACAGGAACTTAATTTAATTGTATTAATGGCAATGGTTTGGAAAGGTTTACAGCTTATGTCAATGCATATAATGTATTCTTTGCCATGAGCAATAATACAAATGATACTAATGATTTTTTTTATTATTATTATTATTTTTAATTAAAACAAGATTGGCAGTGGTGTCAATTTTAAGCATGGAGAATTTTCACACCCTCCAGGTAAAGTAGCAACTGGTGAAATGCAGGGTTTTTTTCCACCAGGTTACAGCCAGGATTTATGTCGGCCATTTTTCCGGCAAGCCATCTACAGTAAACAATCAGGATTTGACATAATTTTCTTTTGGTTTAATATTAACTACAAAATTTGAGTTATGTTCTAAATGGCTATAGATGTATGGAGTTGCTCACACACACACACACACACACACACACACACACACACAAGAACAAGAACAATACTGTATGCCCTACCTGCATGCAATGCATGATCAATTCATGATCCACCAGTAAGTATTGCAAAAACACAACATCAGTTTTACCACAAGCCAACTATCCATTCTCAATCAATTTATCAATTTAATCAAAGACTTGCTGGTGCTACAGCAGGTGCGGATAATGCTTGATTGTAGCGATCATAGTGTTGACAAATGTCAAGCTATTTGAAACACTTGACATTTGTAAAACACTAAAAACACATTCCAAAGTTCAGCAAAGGCCGAGTGTGCCTGGAATTTCATAATTTGAAACACTTGAATACACGTTGACAGTGATGCAATAAGGAACATATTATACTGTAAAATCCGTCAGAGCATTATTTTTCTTGCAAGCAGCATGAAGCGTTTCTGCAGTTTTCTACCTGCTGTTAGTTAGATCTGCCCTTATATCCAACAGCTATGGCAAGCAGTAATAACATTTAGAGAGATTTTTTTTTTTTCTTGTTCTTGTCAACCTGTCTTGCCATTGTAACTTCTTTAATTAATGCACATTTTAAAAAGCACTGCTATATTTAGCTCTAACGGGATTGTTAGATTAATAAAACATTTTCTTTTGCTAGTGTGCTGTATTTTCCTCAAGCTCCATTCCGGTGACCCAGCTCACACAACTACACCCTGTGTGAGCCCCAATGCAAAAAACAATCCTTCACCCGTCTCCTCCTCCTATTCGGAAGTATGAGACACTCGATTGTAGACACTAGACCAGTACATTTGATTGTCTAGGCTTATATGATGGACTAATAATCAATAATATTTCTTGTGTGAACATTCATATATGTGCTATACAGTATATTCAACATGGCGATAGAACCAAAATGGGGAAAACCAGGAAACCTTTCCATGAACTCAGCAGCTTGTGTTTGCAATAGATTTACTCCACGTGCATCTTTTTTTATGTTTTATGTTGAGCTCATTGTGTGCAAGATTCCCTTCAGGGCAATACATTAATTTATTAATTAGCTAGTTATCATTGTAAATGTAATAAATTAACCTAAAGTTTGTTAGCTAGCTTGTTCAAAATAGAAAGGAGAATGATGTTTATTATTACTAACTAGCTAGATGTAATTGTTTGTGTTAAAATGCGAAACATCGTGCTAACATAAAACTTTTACCAGAAAGAAAAAGGCACACGGCTTCAGTTGACAGCATTCTTCTGATATCTTCCAAGAATAACACCTTTTTTTTTTGCTTTTTTCTATGTAGAAGTTTGCTATCATCTCCCTCAGGGTTTGTTTACTTCAGGCAATGTACATTGTTCCTCGTGACACCGCAAAGGAGGGAGTACAGATTCACACTTGAATGGTGATGCTGTGTCTGACAGAAGAACACTGTGAAATGGGTGTGAATCATTCGCAGTTGCTTCCTACACATTTTTTATTTTTTTTTGTTTGGTTTTGCTCACAACTCAATCTTTCTTTCTTTTGCATGTGTCTGATGTCGGCGTGGGTGCAGGCTGCCACACACCTGATTTTACTAATCACGGTCATTACCTCAGACTCTTGTGGTTGATTAGTATAATCGGGTGTGTAACTGCTTGGTCGGAACAAAAGCCTGCACCCACACCGGCTCTTCCTGGGTATGATTGAGTATCCCTGTCCTCGGCGGTTCTGCCTTTACCCTCACAAACACAAGGCCCTGAGTGACTGCCCTGGCAGCACTCGTATTGACAGCCGAGGTACTGCATGCTTGTGTTGCCCCTAGCAACTTGCCTAGCACCTACAGGTTGCCATTGGTCACCAGTGAAAGCTGTGCCTCCACTCCGACAGTGAGCTTTCTTCTAATATGTGGTGTGGACTGTAGTGTGGAAAATAGTCTCTGGCACTAACGTTGGCTGCACACTGTGCGATATTGGCCGTCTTTTACAATTGGTACATGTCACACTGTGCGATGTAGCCCTGACAATATCCCGCCTTTTGCTGCTGTCACACTGTGCGATGTAGCCCTGACAATATCCCGCCTTTTGCTACTGTCACACTGTGCGAAGATCCAAGAATTCTATAAGAGCAGAGATTCCATCCCACGATTACAGTGGCTACGTCATCTGACGTCCATGCGTAGAATTTGAGGATGGTGGAGCAAAAAGCTCTACTAACCGTGACATTTTTTTGCCCAGAAAAAGTTATTCTAAACACGGTTTCTTTTCTCGCTTTCCTTTCGGATATTGGCTAGATAGTTACTGACAGGTGACACGTGTCTCAACTGGCTATTTATTCGGGGTGCAAAACGGTTTGAGAGCGGTAGCAAAAGCGATGCCATTTCAGCAGTGCACTTAATTAGCCTAGGCTACTTTATCCACATCCCATCCATCCATCCATCCATTATCTGAACCCGCTTATCCTGATCAGGGTCGCAGGGGGGCTGGAGCTTATCCCAGCATACATTGGGCGAAAGGCAGGAATACACCCTGGACAGGTCGCCAGTCTATCTCAGGGCACACACACCATTCACTCACACACTCATACCTACGGGCAATTTAGACTCTCCAATCAGCCTAACGTGCATGTCTTTGGACTGTGGGAGGAAACCGGAGTACCCGGAGGAAACCCACGCAGACACGGGGAGAACATGCAAACTCCGCACAGAGAGGCCCCGGCCGACGGGGATTCGAACCCAGGACCTCCTTGCTGTGAGGCGGCAGTGCTACCCACTGCACCATCCATGCCGCCACTTTATCCACATGCAAATAATATTTTACTTTCGATGGCGACACTAGAAATGTGTTAAAACAATGTGTTTGTTGTGGTGCTATGTGTATTGTTTACAGTACGGGATGTATTGTATAATGATGCTGTCAGGGATGCAAGACAGGAACCAAGGGCAGACTCTAGGCAAGCTTTATTGCAGGCAAGAGAAAGGCAGGCAGGGATAATAATAATAAATCCAAAATGTAGTAAAAAGGCAAGCAACTCCAAACACAGAAGTCAGTTCGATAGCTGGGCAGCAGTACAAAACAGAATCCAAGAAATCCAAATCCAAATCAAACAGGCAGAGTTCAGAAACTGAATCCAAGAGTCCAAATAACAAGGCAGATTTAAAAAATGACAAATCCAAAACAAAAACAGAACACATACAGACAGATAAACAGGACAGAAAACCAAATGCTAGCACAGACAGTACTGACAAACTAGCAACGAAAACTGAAATACACTTAAAGATGAACTAAACGATTAACAGGTGTGGGTACTGGGGAACAGATGACCAGAGACAATGAGCAACAGCTGCAAGAAGACAGAAAGGATATAAAAATAAGGAGTGGGAGGCGGAGGCACTTAATGGGGAGAGTGGGAAAACAAGGAGCGGAGTGCAAGCACAGCGAAAGGAAGAACAATAGGAAAAAAGGGTCAGGGACTTGACACAAGGGCTTATTGGTTGTTCATGAGACGTTCATTGTCTTTGAACCTAGCCACTGTCACAACTGGCCTGAAATATCTGCCAGTCTTCCGTCGAAGGCTAAGATTCACTAAATCGGCTGTCTGCGAATATATCTCACACTGAGAGATCCAAGGTGGCTGATTTTGACTCACGACGACAGACTCTTCTTCGATTTGGAAATGTTGTCTGTGACTGCAGAATCATGGCAAAAAAGTGTGTGTGCACAGCTGAAGACAAGCACATCCTAGTGCTTATATAGTGCTTATGAATGTGTTATGCACTGTGATTATGCACTGCTTATCATGTGTATTCGTGGCATAGTGGTCGCTGGTATTTGGTAGATGTCTGGTGGATACATCCCTCTGTGATCATTTTTTTGTTATTTTCAGTTTGTTTCAGTGTCACATTTTATGAACAAGTGGCAACATACTATACAGCAAATGTGACACATTCCTTCATCTCTCCCAAAAGAGATGAATTCTCATTGATGCGCCCAAAAAAACTACTTGGGTCTGACATATAGGAAAGATTTTCAGTAAACACATTTTGAAAATACTCTAGGTGTTTCTTGCTTCCAAGCTTTCACTGATGACAGTTGATCTGCTACAACTTATCCTCAAAAAGTTAATTTAAGCAATTTTAATGGTCTCTCACTATTCCTCATAACTGTAAGGTAGTGATGACATCATACAGTGTGGGGGTGCCTAAATTAACTTGCTTACTACATCCTCCTGATATCCTGATATCTCCAAGGCTGTTCCTCCTATCTGTCAATAGCTGAACCTGTTCTTTTTGGTTTACTTTCTGTCTTTTCATCTCCTAAACCGTTGTTTTCTTCTTCGTTCTGCCTGACTGCCACTTTGTTGGGTGGCTGGACACATTTTCAAAGCTCGCTCAATTGGAAACTGTGGGCATTTCATCAGCAGTGTGGCGGGCTCCAAATTGAGGATGGTGTTCATCTAGGTTGATTGATTAAACACAATATAGCTTTTTTATTTCATCATAGGCACATCATGTATTTCTCCACTGTTGAAATTCAGTCTGAACCTAGTCACTTAGAAAAGTCACTTATTTAATCATTACAAAGTCATGAACTCAATTCTGATAATCCTGCACAACCAGGATTCCATTATTAATATTTACAGGCCCGTACATATCATGTCTGAAAAACACTGTGGAAAAAAAATAGAAACTGATATTAATTTATTTTATATGATTTGATGATCAAATATTACAAATGTAATTAAAAGTTTCATATGCAATTATCTACACTAGATAATGCACATGCACTAATACATTGCAAAATTCATGTGTAAGGTATAGGTCACTGTAAAAATGAATGTTATTCATCATAACACAAAAGTAATGTCTTTGACCTGACAATGACAGCACTTGGGCGGCACAGTGGTGCAGTGAATAGTACTGTTGCCTCACAGCTGGGAGGTGCTGTGAGACAACAGTACCCAAACGAGGGCCTTTTGGTGTGGAGTGTGCATGTTCTCCCTGGTTTCCTCCCACAGTCCAAAGCCATGCAGTAGGCTAATTTAAGGCTCTAAACTGCCCGCAGGTATAAGATAGTAATTTAATGGTGTGTGGGCCCTGGGATGGATTGGCGACCTGTCCAGGATGTACTCCTGCCTCTTGCCCACTGCATGCTGGGATATGTTCCACATCCCCCCTCCCCTCGCAAACCTTTTTTCTTAATTTGATTAAAAAAGCCTTCCAAATACCTAATTTCATAATGAATACATAATCAATTTGTCATTCAAAAGCTGACCGTACACTATGTGCAGTTCAAACCATATCCATAATTATGATATGTAACCTTTTCATTAGAAAATTGTTAACAAGCAAAAGTCTTTCTCGACAGTTACATGCTACAGTAGCTCCTCAGAAGCTGGGAAAAAGGGACTTCTTAAAAAAACCACAAAGCCCAACCGCAGATTGTATACTGGATAAATTAGCATCTTCCCCTGAGGTGATATGAAAATTTCTGTCAAAGGTACCTCATAAGGTGATTGATTATCTAGCAAGCTGTAAGCATCATGTACTGTATTTGCAGGAAGACCAAGGAAAGCAGATGGCTATAAGGGTATTGCTACTATTCTGCTGTGATAATCAGTCATCCAATTGATTAATTCTAGCCATGTTTTCAAGGACTGCTGTCCAAAGAAGATATTAGGACCCGCATTTGAAAAGCACGGTGAGTACAGGAGGCTTGTCAACAAGATCGACTTACAATATTCAATATACTCTGCCCTGTCATAGACCTGATCTTGATCCGGTTGCTCAAGAGGAATGCTGATGTGGAAAATGCATACAACATCAACTCGGCACTTGAAAATTACATTCTTGTTGAAAACCATGAAAGACCTTCAAATAGAATGAGACAGTTTTTACTATAACCCTATAAGTCTTGTTCGCTTGGCGGAAGATTTTCAGCAGTGCGTGCCCTCTTCGATGATGGTGTTTGACAAGGAAGGTCATAAGGCTTAAAACTGAGAAAATGGACAGGTAATACGCTGAATAATGCTTTCATCAGTCACAGCAGCCATGGTACATGTCCCTGGAATTGCTGCGTCAAACACAACACTGTGAGCAGCAGGAGTAAAATTCAAACTTTCTTCTGAGCCAGCGTTTTGTACTGTACTATAGTCTTGACAGATAGTTTATTAAATTACCACTTTTGTCATAACAAATACAACTGTAAACCACTTTCAAATGCACTTGTCTCCCAATTATTTGAGTATTGATATACCATGGTTTTTGAACAATTTCTGAAATTATAAAAGCTTGATATTGATAGGGAGCTATTGCATATACAACTTCTGCTATCATATCACCATTCAATTAACCAGTAAGTCTCACATGCACAGTGCAAAAACGCAAAAGTAAGTTATCTTTACATTCATGTCTTTATGTTTCTGAACAAACAGACCTCTCCTCTAATAAAACAAGCCAGTAAAAGTCATCTGTCAGTCTGCAAAATCTCACTTCCTTAGTATACAGTATATTTAATTTAATTTACTAATGTTCCAGTGTCATGTTAAATACCAATCAATGCAGAGTGTCTCTAAATCTGTCTCTAGATACAGTAGCTATCATGATACACCTGGGAGGTGTACCACGAAGTGAGATTACGGGGTAATTTAAGATCTAACCCTGGGTGTTCCATATTATTAAGCTAAGTTACTTTAAATCTCTGGGGAAACATATACTGCATGGCTAACCTGGTCCAGGGCAGGTTATGTTTATATTAAAGACATATAAAAGCACCGCCCTTTGACCAATCAACTCCTTGGAAATGGATGTCTCTCCAGGACACTCCCGTAGGGCTCTGGGGCGTTTTCACTGGGTGGGCAAAATTAATCGGCTGGCTTTCTTTGTGGTTACACTAGGCTATACAAAAATGTAAACTAGATTCTCAACGGAGAGAATACAGTAGCCAAAATAAGGCAAGCTTCCCTTATTTCTAAGATTCTTGAGTTTAAGAATTATAGTGCGCACGGTAGTGCAACAAATTTGAACCTCAATATCTCACCCATTTCAAAACTCAATCTCAATGCCACTTCACAGGTCTACTACAATGACAACGGGCCTTTTGAACAAAAATAACTCAATTAAAAACCAACGGATCTTGACACAGGACCACTCATTTTCTGGGCAATTCTGAAATGTGCTTTTTTCATGACATTTTATTTAATTTGTATTACACCTCAAAATTCTACATTTTGACGATTGCCCATAGACTTAATATGGGGGAAACATTCTAACACAAATTGAAAGTTCTATTATTAGACCGTTATGTTCAGCAACTGTATCGCGAGTAGGCAGTAGATGACATTTAGCACACTAACAGGAGCAGCAGCCAGCCTGACGGACTGTCTAAAGTGGCATAAGCACTTAATTTATAAAGGTTTTATGAATCAATTTAAGAAGTTTTCCCGACCTGCACTGTAAGAAATTAAACACAAACTAATTAAACTAGTCAGCTCAGTGAGATAGCAGATGTTATCTAGTCAGCTAATAATGTATTTGACTGTAGAATAACTTAAGTTAGCTAGCTACTGTAGGTCTAGCTCAACAACACCTACAGCAAAGCTTACCATAGTCTAAAAATGTGTTCCCTTTCATAATTAAAGTTATCCAAATTGTGTTAGCCAGATAGCTAGCACTATGATGAATTGATCTGTCTTGCTCAAATAGCCAAACTAGCCAATACCAATGTATTTAATTCATTGTTATGAGGAATTTACAGCGTAGCTACTAAGTAACTGTTAGACCAAACAACAGCCATTCTACCTATATTAGCTAAGTTAGCTAAATGTATGGTGTTTAACTTCTGTAAAGTTACATACTCTATACAGAGAGTTTACATGCTAACACCTTATGCTACCAAATTCTGTTGCATACTTATATAGACATATCTAGCTGTAGACAAATGCATGTATTATAGTAAACAAGGTTAAATCATGTATTGTTATACATACTAGCTATGAAAATACTAGCTGTTGAAAGTTGAGAACCAATAATTTATCATCAATGAACAGCAAAATACCGCTCTGCCAACTGGTGGGACCAGGATAGGCTTTAAGAAATGGGGAGAATAGGATCTTTACTTAAGTTTGTTCTTGGGAATAGATTAATTCATTCATTCCTTATCCTAACCTGCTTATCCTGAACAGGATCGCAGGGGGGCTGGAGCCTATCCCAGCATACATTGGGCGAAAGGCAGGAATATACCCTGGACAGGTCGCCAGTCCATCGCAGGGCACACACACCATTCACTCACACACTCATACCTATGGACAATTTTGACTCTCCAATCAGCCTAACTTGCATATCTTTGGACTGTGGGAGGAAACCAGAGTACCCGGAGGAAACCCATGCAGACACAGGGAGAACATGCAAACTCCGCACAGAGAGGCCCCGGCCGATGGGGATCCGAACCCAGGACCTCCATGCTGTGAGGCAGCAGTGCTACCCACTGCACCATCCGTGCCTGGGAATAGATTATTTAATGTAAATTCTCAGCCAAGGGTTTTATTTTTTTAATGCATATTTGCAAGGACCTATTAATTAATCAACTTTTCATTGAACCTCTCGGTAAAAAAACGAAGGGAATTAATGACAAAAAAACTAGTTTTAAGTGAAATGTTTGTATTGCTGAAAGCCTCTAAAATTGATCAGCCCTAATGCTAACATCAGCCTGCTCTCCATCAAGGTATCAGCACAGATCTTTAGCATGCTATAGCCCTATAGCTTATATTCAGTTTGTGCACAAGACTCCCATTTACACCCAATTATATGCATAGAATTAACAAGGCAGCTTATTATTATTTTGATAAATTCAACAGATACAAAATACATTATATATATTACATACAACAAAGAATAATCATTTTTAGCTTTTTGCTTCATAATCATTGTATATATATATATATATATATATATATATATATATATATATATATATATATATATATATATATATAAATAGAAAAATATTTTGTATCAAGTTTAGTTTTAGGAGTTTACTTGGAGCCTAATTCCCGCAGCAGAAATAAACTGTAGGACAATCATGAGATTGTAGATTTATTCGTTAAGAGTGGTATGATAAGTTTATAACTAACAGATTTACACTATTAGTTATTTTTGCCAACCCTTGTTCTTGGAATTGTTTGTGGAATTGGTGTTACTTTTTGCTGTTTGCCTATGAGTGTTTCATGTTTTAACTTCTTCATATCCATCCATTATATTCGTTCATAACAGTGTTTTCCTCAGGTTAGAAATATGCTGCTCAAGTAGTCTACGTCCCAAGCAGCACTGCTATAGACACATTTTTGCATACATCCCAACTTTTATAGGAACATGCACAGCTCTTGGTTAACAAAGCCTGTCTTCACTTAAGACGTTGGTAACCACCTTTGTAGTACCGGTTTAAGCCCGATAGCATTTGTTCAGTTATGTGGAGTCAGGTCACGCAAGGAAACCCTGGGTATCTTAAATTCTGTTCATAGTACACCCCCCTGGCAAGCAATCTGGCAATCACAAAAATTCAGAATTGTTTTCATGGCTCTGCAGTGGCTCTCTTTGACAGACTGGGATGTACAGTGGTAAACTGAAACCTCAGCTATGTCATTAGCCAACTACTGTAAGACTGACATAATTGGTCGACTGAGGATAGGGTTGGTTTAAGCCAGCCAAGGTTCTTCAGATTCTTGCTGCATTATTTTGTCTCACTGCCTGTATCACTGCATGAACCAGTCCTCAGATAACCTGAACTTTGTACAAGCATACAGCAGTACTCCCCTCGGCAGAAAAGCTTGGCTTTCAGTGTTTCAGACCACGCTGACTACAGGCTATACAGCGTAAGTATATAGGTACTATGCTTAGCATTGCAATTGCAGACAAGTTGGCATAGATGCTAAATAATTAATCTCACAAAGAAAAGGTTGGAACATATCATTTTGGGTCTGAAAATATAAAAATGTTCCACTAGGCCAAATTAAAAGACAAAAGCCAGAAAATTTCAAATTAAAAAACATCAATCTCCCACATGTACAGTAATCCCCCATTTTTTGTAATGCTTATTTTGTTTTGTGTTCAGATACAAAGCAAATATTCACACAAGAGATGCACAATAAGAAATAAGAAAAAACTACAGTTCCTTAAAGTTCTTATTGATGGTAGCACTGATAGCAGCAGAAGTTGTGGTGTTATAGGAGTGTAGCAGTTTAATTAAACCCAGTCGTATTGTGTGGCAGAATATGACAGAACAGTGGTTTAACAAAGGAAACTAAAGACAGTTCAGCTCGAAATGGTCTCTAAACATTAGATTTCTGAGATACAAACATGGTCAATTATGTTTTAAAAAAACCAAGATTTTTTTTTATGAGAAATCTGGCATATTTCTGAGACTGTGTCAAAATGCCAAGGCATTACAGCAACAAGCTCCCTGTCCTTTCAGGGAAGTGATGGTGCCATCTCTCTGTGTGATGTTTCCTCAGATGTGACACCCAAACCCGGCTGCGACCACTTGTGACCATGACACCTACGGCATCCTTACATTATTTGGTCGAGATGAAGCGGTTCTACCCAGTTTTCACACCTGCCCCACAACATTTACATGGCAAAATATACTGTATCTCTGGCTCTAAGACTCTAGCTCTTTCCTACAGCTATAAATGAGCCATGGGGAGGCCTGATGGCTGGGCATATGGGCTGGTGAACGGGGCTTGTGGCTTGTGGTGAACAGGGAGGGACTTCAAACAGCTCCCACCTGACTCCATCTGTCCCTGTGGCACTCACAAGTGCCATGGATCGCAGGTTGTTTCTCCCAAAAACGTCTTTCCTGCCCTGATTTTCAGAAATGCTGTACCAAACCTACTTTCCTAAACTGAGCCAAACCTGTGCTTAAGCATCCCGGTGCTCATTCTTGCTGCAGCCTTAGTGTTTGTGTGCTTTCTCGAAATGGCGGATGATGTTTCAGTGAAGGGGAAGGCTTACGGTATGAACACGCACGAACAACCATTCCAAGATGGAAGGAGAATGTACTGTAGGGAATACAAACACTGCGATTTTGAGCAACAGCTGACAGTTATTTTTGGTTTCAATCCCAGATGTCTGAGAACATTTCCTCAGGAGTGACTCGAAGATGGGTAAAGGGGGCCTGTTCATGCAGAAAATACAATCAAATGGCACTCAGTTTGTACATTAGCTACAGCGCTGTTAAGAACTGTCTCATTGCTCATTTCTTGTTGTTTTTGGCACATTTTGAAATAATATGATATTTATCATCACATACTGTATGTCTGTGTATAGATAAAGATATTAATTGTGATACGATATTACAATTAATATATCAAAAAACAGTCTTCCATTATCTACTCACAGGAAAAAGCAAGTGTCCCTCAAGCTTCAGGAAGTGGTAATACCTCTTTTAGTAGAAATAACTTTCAACATACACATGATAGAGTCCACAAACCAAAACCTCACTTTTTATCACTTTTCCAATATTGGACAGAGGCCCATGTCCCAATCTAGATTTAGCAAGCACATCAGAGTCCCTTCAATAAAAACGCTGAGGCCTTTGCAGATTCAACAGCATGTCCACTGATTCACCTCCATAAATCTCAGATTCATAAGTTCATATCTCTGTCCTGCCAAAACATTTCCTATATCTACCCTTCATGTAATAAAGCTGGCTCGCATCTTCTGAGTCTTTCCAATTATTCTCTCCCTCCTCTTTAGATATAAATTACTTCAGTCTAAGTTCACCTATTTATGCTACGTATTTGAGGAGTATAACCTCTTCAAATATATAATTGATATATAATTGTTTTGACACTGTATGTGCTTTCTGTGAACATGCATTGTGTAACATAGTGTCCATTGTCAACATTGAACAACAGAAATAAAATTCAGCTAAATTAATTAATCAATATAATAAAACCACTATTGCCACTGCTTTAGTATTTGTCATATATAACTGTTGCAGTGATGCGTTTCAGCATAATGTTACCGCAAATCACAACCAGAAAACACATACTGTATATTGTATGAAAACATGACACTGTGGCAGCCAGCAACAGAACCTCAGCTGCCTACGGTTCATTTTTGTGAAGCTGTTTATACATTTAATGAAACCTTAAAAGACACCAAGTGCAGTCTGCATCTTAATGCACTGAGGCTTTGCTCGCCTAAATCCACTCTGGTCCAGCAACTTTATCAATAAGAGATTTAAAAGTGGAAAATAACCAATAACCTGTCCCTCTAGCCTTGCCACAGGGAGCCCTTTATAAACATTGCTCCTGCCAATGCTTCTTTAATGGAAAACGGGTCAATTTACAGAAAGAACAGTATTCAAGCGAGACCATCATTATTACAGAAATGTTGCATTATGATATCTCATCTTCCTGATTCAGTCCAGTACACCCCCCTGATAAGCAGTGTGGCAGCGGTGAGAGCAATTTTACACACTTATTTCCTCTTCCCAAGGCAGGTCACCAACTGCAAGCCAAACCAGATACAAAGACAATGCACTCTCAGCAATCTAGCCACTGTGTTCCCTGATGTTACATATTATATAGGGATATTCTGTGCTGCCAGCAGCACACCTTCATGTACATGCTATTCCCGTACCACAGCATGTGTTCCTGTCTCACTGAGCAGGAATGTAGCTTGCAAACCACTTTAGCCATAAACTGCATGCAACGGTTTATGCCAGTGTTGATGACAGTGCCTTGGAAATTGGTTCCATATTTGACCTCTTGGGGAATAAAGGCCATTTGCCTCTGCGGGGGAAATAATTCAGGAATGTTTTTTTGGATGCATTCCTTGCCATTTTATGACATTTCGTCTCATTATCGGGGAGCCCAGCAGGAGTTCAGGAGAAACTGGTTTTGTTTGTGAGGCTCCCAGTGAAAGGTTGCTGTGGTTCAGCTTCTGCCCCAGATCCCTGCTTGCTCTACACGGTGAGCAGTGGCCAGTTCTGCTCTCCTGGTATTATCTTTCAAAGGCAAATCTTTCACATGCATTCAATTTTAAAAAATTATAGAATTCAGATTAATCCAGTTGGGGGTTTTTTTATTTTGAAGAATCCTTCAGTTTGCAAAAACTCTTGGGCCCAACCCAATAGCTTTTTTATTTGTACTTTTTTTTCAGTAAAATACCATTTTTTGCCCTAACTAAAATTGTAACTATATCCCTAACCCTAATTCTAATTATAAACTTAAGCCCAATTGTAATCCTAACCCTAATTTTAACCATAACCTGAACTTTTACTCAAATCCTAGTCCTGAATTTAAATATCATAAATAAAATTACAGAAATACAAGGGACGTGCATACAAATACATCTAACATAAACAATACATTTCACTGAGAAAATATGCAAATTAATTATGTTAACACCCAATACTGAAAATATATTTTCTCACCTAAATCATTGCAGTGAATGTACAGTAAGGCTGTAAATCCCATTTACTTTTGGTGTTCGACAGGTAAGGATCACTCCCAGTGTGATGTCTTACCGTTATGTGTTGTATACATTATTAAAGCAGCAGAACTGTGCGAATGTCACTGTTGGAAGTCTCACACAATATCTAAACACCCCTCTATCAATGATTCACAAGCAGTCTTCAGCAAAGCAATTCAAACGAGCATTTTCACTGTTTTGTAACATGCCACAGATACTGTATGTAAAAATAAATATGTATGCACATAAACTCAGTGAGCACTTTATTAGGTATTTATTAGACATATTTTTCTGCTGCTGTAGAGGTTTGATGTGTTGTGTGTTGAGAGAGGCTCTTTTGCATGAGTGGCTATTTCCATTACTGTCACCTTCCTTTCAGGTTCAACCAGTCTGTCCCTTCTCCTCTGACCTGGATGGTAAATGGTTGGCATTTATATAGCGCCTTTATCCAAAGCGCTGTACAATTGATGCTTCTCATTCACCCATTCATACACACACACACACACACTCACACACCGACACACCAACGGTGATTGGCTGCCATGCAAGGCGCAGACCAGCTCGTCAGGAGCATTTGGGGGTTAGGTGTCTTGCTCAGGGACACTTCGACACAGCCCGGGCGGGGGATCGAACCGGCAACCCTCCGACTGCCAGACGACTGCCCGTACTGCCTGAGCCATGTCGCCCACCTCTTTCAATAACAACACGTTTTTGCTGCTGCTTACTGGATGTTTTTTGTTTTTCCCACGATTCTTTGCAAGCTCAAAATCTATTGTGTGTGAAGATCCCAGGTGATTTTCAGTTGCAGAGATATTCAAACCAACCTGTCTGGCCCCAACAATCATTCTACAGTCAAAGTCACATTTCTTCCCCATTCATTCGGTCTGAACCTTTTGACCACATCTGCATGCTTTTATGCATTTAGTTGGAGCCACAAGAATGGCAGATTAAATATTTGCATTAACAAGCTGGTGTCCAGGGCTACCTAATAAAGTGCTCGCTGAGTGTACATTCCCCCTCATCTGAGATTTCACTGAATGAGAGTTCACTGTTGCTCAAGATTGCATTCACCCTGACAGCATGGTGCAGAATATCAATGAAATATACAGGGGAAAAACAGCTGAAAACTGCACTGTTATATAGAACATCTCTTATGTTCATAGTTTAAAATAAAGTTTTAACAAAACTGAAAATTATAATGTACGAAAGACTGCCCTTTTTAACTTCAGTTGAAATTGAAAAAGAAACTACCACGTATGTTAATAATGCATGTGAACGGGCCAGTATTTAATAGCTGCTAAGTGGAGGCTACTTTGTTGAATTAAAATTCTCAAGGGCATCTCTGTAGCACCTTCATCTGACAGAACGCATGCCCAGCAGGGGGAATCAGAAATGGTGAAAATTAAAAAAGGAAGCAAGAATGTAAAGTGAGAAAAGTGTGTGGCAATGGGTCTTGTAACAGATTTTAATTCTAAAAATCAAAGCTTGTGCTGTTAATTCAGACCATGCCTTGCCTGTTCGTGTTATGGATCGTTGTTAATACAAAACATTTTCCCATAGAACTTTTGAATTTATGGTTGCTCAAATCGAGCTGATCGGGAGAGAGACAAGTTGTTTTTCTGTTTGCCTAAGGTTATTACCCACCAGGGATAAAAGCATTTAAGGTTGTCAACAGAAAGAAGATCATGGTGGATTTGCAATTTAAGAAGGCTTATACCAGAAAAAATTGATGGTGCAGTGGGTAGCACTGCCACCTCACACCAAGGAGGTTCTAGGTTCGAATCCCAGTCGGCCGGGGCCTCTCTGTGTGGAGTTTGCATGTTCTCTCCATGCTCACGTGGGTTTCCTCCGGGTACTCCGGTTTCCTCCCACAGTCCAAAGACATGCAGGTTAGGCTGATTGGAGAGTCTAAATTGCCCATAGGTATGAGTGAATGGTGTGTGTGCCCTGCGATGGACTGGCGACCTGTCCAGGGTGTATTCCTGCCTTTCGCCCAATGTATGCTGGGATAGGCTCCAGCCCCCCTGCGACCCTGTTCAGGATAAGCGGGTTAAGATAACGGATGGATGGAAGTTTGTCTGGATCACTTTGTCACTGGTAAGCTTATGTTTTATGCATTCTATCATATAATTCCGTGACATAAGTTCACTAACCAGTGAGCTGAAAAATCCCAAGGACCAGTTCTACCAAGTGTAAAGTCCAAACTAGCAAACTATGAGCTACTTTCTAACAAAATCAACTAATAAATGTTGTGGCATCATGATTACTTAGTTACTTACTATGGCTAACTAGCTATATCGGAATTTTTTTCATGCCAAAGATGAGTGGATAATCAATGATGGAAACTTCCATTTGGCATCGTAGCTAGCTAGAGTGCTACTGAAATATCATATACATAAATGCAACCTCTACTTGATTACAAATTACATTGCAATGCCATGGTATCACCAAAAAATGATTCTGTGTGCAGAAATGTTTTACTATTAGCTTATTTCAATTGTGTCACCGCTTTTATGTCAGTAATGCATACATCAAGAGTATTATTAGTAGGATTTAACGTTATAGCTAACTAGGCTATGTTTGAACTGAAGTACAGCTGGTGCAACCCAGTCCTACAGAGTCCTACACCCCTACCCCCTGTTAGAACTTAGCTTTTTTCTCACAGGTCAGCCATCCAACGTTTACATGAAAACTGATCTCAACTGGGCACCATCATAATATTTTGTTATGCCATGTCATCGAGGCCTACTTTGACCCCTGTGTTTTACTGCAAAAAAATGAATGGGTTGCTATGGGTTGATATGGCTGCTTGTCCTCCAACACGTCATCCTCAAGGAAATTGTCACATGATTAAGAACGATCCATAACACCACTTTTACACTCATTTCAGAGTAGATGCTCACTATCTCATGCACTAGTAGATCTGATGGTGGGTTGTAATTAACCTTGATAACTTAAACAACCCAAATACTGAGACTTGGAACGCAGTTTAATCCGCTCTAAAAACAGCATGAACAGATGGTCCTGTGGCGTTTCTATTTTGGGTTTTCTTGGCCAGTGCCGCAGCACCTGACTGCCGAGAATTAAAAAGAAGCTGGCTCAGAGAATGATCGGACCGCCAGGGTAATTTCCTACCTGGGAATGGAATCTATATCACTGTGGTTACCAGAACATCCATATTCGTTACAGATATTTATGCACTCCTTTGAAAAAACAGCAGCAGCAGAAGCCACAATAGGGGCTGATGCCTCTCTTGTAATGGCGACACTAACCCAAACACCATATACCTGTGAAACTTATTACATTAACAATTGTGTCATAAAGCCAAACTAACACTTTAGGCCCTTAAAATAACTTAATAGATCAGGATCTTCCTGGTGGATTTTTATTTTTGATTATCTGACTATCTGCAGCTCCTGCATACTTGCAGTGACATAGGGATGTTGACATTGTTTTAGGGTACTCAGAGGAGTGAACTTTTGCCTTGGTGTATTAAGATACCGATTAATGCAGTGTGTCCGAGACTTGGTCCTTGAAGGCAGCTGCCTATGGCACACACTGAGATGAATGCATGGAGATGCTGATACAAAGGGAAACTGTTTAACAAAAGCAACTTCATTCACTTTCCAATTCATCAGTGTGAATTGTTGCATTTAAGCCCACACGTGCATTGCTGTGCAAGTCTTGCTTGTATTGCGCTACTCTGATGCATATAGAAGTTCAAACAAAAAAACAGCTAGCATGACCACTGCATGCAATTGGAATGACAGAAATTAGTGTTAGAAAAAGTTGTGTGAAACTTCTTGAATATTGTTCCATCTGCTTCAGTGATACACAAAATCACAGTTTTCTTATTAATTTGACTAGACAAAAAACTGAAGTTTTAGAACTACTGCACAGCAGCAAAGTCGTACTGTAAGTTCAAGCACTGTTCACTCAAGCAGGCCCACTGCTAGCAGGGTTCGAGTGGAGTGATCTTACAGGGCTTCACACCAGGCAGGGATTTTCTACTTGTTTCATTTTTTTGCCTTTAATGGTTGATCCTGGGATATGATGTCAGACTTGTGCCAATGGAGATTGTGTACTAAGCAACTGCAAATGGGATTCACACCTATTTCACATGTTGCTCCTTTTGCTGTCGCATCACCACTCAAGTGTGAATCTTTATTCCCCTCCTTTTCTATGTCTTGTGCCTTACCAGAAGTAATCAAACATGGCCAGAAGGCATGTTCTGCCTAGATACAAATAACACCAAAGTTTTATTTACACTCAATGAGCAATTTATTAGGAAGACATGTACACCAGCTTGTGAATGCAAATTTGTAATCAGCCAATCATGTGGCAGCAACTAAATACACCGGTCCTCGGTGTGCAACTGCAACAAACTGATGCCTGCATCAAGGTCTGTTGCTTTAGCTGTGCCCCATCATGGTCTCACTTCTATTTTGAACTCACTAGCTAGCAAGCTTTCATTTAATTTGCTCTATTTACAGCCATAATAATGAAATAACTAATTATATTGATCTCTTATGGTAATGGGTGCTAGGCATCAACACCGCTGACAGAGGCCATCAATCATCTGATTGCAACAACTGACAAGTAAAATTATCTTCATTCCAGCACTTTCCAGAATCTGTGTGCATTGTTAAACAATTTTTCTACCATTCGGCAATAAATCGCAGAAATTGCCGACATGGCAAGAAATGGAGAAAGTCACAGAACTGCCAAAAATCCACAAAAATCCACAAGAATCCACAACTTCCGTTACAAACACCCTGCCATCAGGGCCTCACACTGCTGACGCCGTGCATATTTCCCAGACGTGCCTGTACCCGTGAAATCGCCGCCCTGTTCCAGTCCTCCAACAACAGTGCCACCATGCGCATTTAAATATGTGAGTGACAATGAAGCTATACAGTAAAATTGTAAAATTGTAAACCACCTGCTCATGTAGAAATAAATCTGAGACCTGGGCCCTGTTCCACAAAGCAGGAATACTGAGCAAAACCAGTCCAAAGTAAAACCTCAAACTGCTCTTTTTACTCCAGTACATGGGCGGGCTCCGGGTTTTACTCATTGCAGTTATCTGGCAAACTCGGTAATGCTAGTTTTCTGGAACAGACCCCTGTTCGTTGTGCGTCTTTATCCCTCACAATATTCCACATAGATGTAAAAAATGAGATTTCTGGTGTGATTTCTTAGCTTTTTCCTCTTTTATGGCGGCGGGGAGTTGTTATCTCCCCAGCTGAGACTCCTGCCATGCCTAAACTCATTAACACTGGCACAGATTCAGACATGCATAAATCTGTCTGCAACCAGTGTGAGTGTTGTTATACTTTGATTTTGTTAAAGAAAAAATACCTGAAAATACATATCTACAATATGAAAGTGCTGCTTTTCCCACAGGCAGAAGGCAAATTACACAGTTGATGAATATCATTTCAGTAAAAAATCAGTCCAGACAGCATAACAAACAAGAGACGATTCATTTCTGTTGAATGAGTCAGCCATGGCCAACTTGTGTCTACACCTTCTAAAGTGTTCCCAAAGCAATTTTTTTTTTTCAGTACATTTGAAATGCATCACTTCACATGGGTATTTCTCCTCCAACCAACAGGCACTGCTCCTTTCCTTCAGAAAAAGCAATTATCACATATTTTTTCGGACTTTATATGTGCATCCAGGTTGTTTACAGTTGCAATGGAGACATTTTTATAAAATTTATCACCAGACCCTGGATGGGAGAGTGGGAATGACCATGAAAGTGAGTCAGTTGCTACAATTTAACACATACCTCAGGCTGTTCAGTGAAAAAATTATCATTAGTTTACCATACAATAAGCCTTGCTGTTTAGTATGCAGGACTCATAGGCGCAGGAACTTTCACAAAAAACACATTTGAAAACAAGCAGAATGAAAACACCACATCAGCATGTACTAAATAAAACATTTATCAACAGCTCCGACAAGATTTACTCATAAAGTGTGGTATAGAGCTGAGTATGCTACTTTCTCTGACCTCACAAATCCCAGAAGATGTCTTGTAAATATAGAACTATGTTCACTATATTCAAGATGATAGCTTACTTTCCATATTATATGAAGTATCATTATTATTATTATTATAATTATTATTATAATTATTATTATTATTATTATTATTATTATTATATACTTCATTTAAACTCGATGATATCATAGGTCAAAACGTTAAATTTAAAAATAGAACATTAAAACGACAGACCTCATTCTTCGCCTATGATCTAATTTCTCAAAATATCAGTACTGAGCAATAGTCTTAGGCACATGTAAAAAAAAATCCATAAAGCAAACTGTTCAAAATAATTAAGTGAACTTTTTTAAATATAAAGTGTATCCCTCAGTGCATTCTCTCATTTCTCCATTTGAATCAGATGTACAAAACTTCTCTGTTGATCAGGAATTAATATACAGTAAGTCATTTGGACTTTGTAAGTCCTTGGATTTTGTTTGTAGTACCCTCCTCTGCATTTTTCTTTTCTATCAATGATCTCTTTTTTACCAGGGAGAGTCTGCTGTTCCACTTGTTTTTCGATGTTGTGCAATGTCTCATGGTTAAGACGGTTTTATTTTCTATGGATTTTTCTCACCAATGTTCTGTCTTTAGATGAGGTGTTGATTCTATCTTCTAAGTCGCTCAGCTCTTTCATTTTTGCGCTATGAGCTGAGTTTCATTAGCTTCTTATTTTGAATCTTCAGCCTCTTCAGTTGTGTTTTGAGAGTTGATTTTTTTTATTTGCTGCCCTAGCTTTGAGTGGCCTCTCTCTCTTGAGGTGAATGTGTTGGTGTGCTACATACATATCCATCATGGTGATCAGAAGGTTGGTCATGACCCTGACGTGAGTGTGGAGTAAGTTCCAAATTCACCCTGATTATCTCTCTAATTTGTTCTCTCTTATTTTTTTTGTTCTTTTTGTGCAGAAAGATGTACAAAAAGAATCATTGTGTATTAAGCAAGCATTTATGAAACTGCAATGAATAATTATGAAGCTTGTATCATTCTCTGTTGCTCTGTTGTTTATTGTATTTACTTTCTGAATCTCTCTCAAGATGACTTCTCTTGGTATTCCTATTCATCTTCTCTCCATAGTTCACTCCCTAGTCCTCTCTTTACCCGTCATTATCTGACTGGCTGGCTCTCCAACTGCCTGCCGGGATCTCATTCATTCATTCAATATCCTAACCCGCTTATCCTGAACAGGGTCGCTGGCGGGCTGGAGCCTATCCCAGCATACATTTGGCGAAACGCAGGAATACACCCTGGACAGGTCGCCAGTCCATCACAGGGCACACACACTCACACACTCACACACTCACACACTCACACACTCACACACTCACACACGCATACACTCATACACTCATACACGCATACACTCATACACTCATACACTCATACACGCATACACTCATACACTCATACACGCATACACGCATACACTCATACACGCATACACGCATACACTCATACACGCATACACGCATACACGCATACACGCATACACGCATACACGCATACACTCATACACGCATACACGCATACACGCATACACGCATACACTCATACACGCATACACGCATACACTCATACACGCATACCTATGGGCAATTTAGACTCTCCAATCAGCCTAACCTGCATGTCTTTGGACTGTGGGAGGAAACCGGAGTACCCGGAGGAAACCCACGTGAGCATGGGGAGAACATGCAAACTCCACACAGAGAGGTCCCCGGCCGACGGGGATTCGAACCCAGGACCTCCTTGCTGTGAGGCGGCAGTGCTACCTACTGCACCATCTGTGCCACCTCAAAATCAAACAGCAATAATGTTTTACTTGCTGAATCCTCCGATATTGAGATCAAGAAAATAAAAAAAAACACTTCAATAAACAATTTTCCGTCATATAAAAGTCAAATTTCATGAAAAAACGAATCGCCTTTAATCAGGGCCTGTATTCACTGGTGTGACAGCCATTTCCACCAGTGTGACAATGATTTCATGTCACATTATAGGACATGGCTGTCACACCAATCTACATTTTCAGAAAAAAGGTCAATTTTTGGACCAAGCTGTACACCAGAGAGCCTTGAATCGAATGTCACAGTGTCATTTTCTTAATTACTTTTTAAAATGAAATAATACAAATGTAGGTAACACTTTATAATAATGACCCCTTGTAAGACATTTATAAGTTACAAGTTGAACTAATCATGAACAAATGATGTGTAAATTACCAATACATAATTTGGTGATATATAGATAATATGTTGTAAGTCATGAACTAACCATAAATAAAACATTTGTAAATGATTTGTAAATAATGCATTATTATGGTAACTAAACATTTACATATGATTTGTTGGTTACTCCTACCAACAAATGATTACATACATTTGTAAATGATTAATCAATAATTTGTTCTTAAATAGATTATATATTGTAAGTCATGTAATGATATATACATAAATGATTCTTAAACAATGAGTTATTATGATAACTAAACATTTACATATGATTTGTGGATTACTCTTATTAAGAAATGATTAAGTACATTTGTAAATGATTAATGAATAAAGTATTCTTCTATAGATAATATTTTGTAAGTCATATAGAAACTATGAACTATTAATTGATAAAACATAGTGAGGCGGGTGCGTGGGGGTTGGACCCAAAATGCACGACTCAGAAACAATGGTTAGATAAAGTCCCGTCAGGGCTTTATTCGGGACGAATCCCAGGAGAGTGGTCAACACAAGCAAAGTCTGTACACAAGATCCAGCCAAACAAATAGTAAACAAACAAAAAGCACGGTGCCGAGGGAAGAGGCAAACTCGTAGTCGGTAGATGTGCAGGGAGGTCCGGTAGCAGGAGAGCTGTCAGCCAGGCAGAAGTACAGGCGGACGGCAGGCAGAGGTGTAGTCGAAGGCGAAGCAGAAGTCGAAACCATAAAACAAACAGCGAGGCAAAGGTAAAAAATCGGTAGGCGAGGACGTGGTAAAAAACAAACGATGGTCAGCAAAACAGAAATCAATAATCGGTAAAAAGGCTTGGATCGTAATGTGTAATCAATAACAGTAATGCTCAAGAGTTGCCTTGATAACAAGAGGCAGACAATTTTGCGAAGAACAGTTGCGCGACTGGGCTATAAATGCGGGTGTAGACAGGTGTAGACAATTCGTTTAGAGAGCAGAAAGGAAATTAAAAACAGGTGCGATGGATGACGAGTTTAACAAGGTAATTAGTAATCATTAGTAATAAACCTATCCTGTCCTAGCATTAGTAAATTAGTAAATTACATGCACGAGAAACGTAAGGTAACATGAACACATAATTAGTTTGTTAGTTCTACCCAATCCTGATCTAGCGTTAGTAGTTTTAGTAAATAGACAAAAGGAAACAATAAGGGTGTGAATGACAGAAAGAGAGAGAGAGAAAAGGCGGAATGCAAGGTTTGCGGAAAGACATGTAAAAGTGTATGTTTAAACAGTAACCAGTCTACGTAACAATAAACATAAATCAACACATAACACAAAACGAAACTAAGACGATAACCACTCAACATAACAAGGTAAAATAAATCGTAACGAAACATAACTAGACATGACGAGAAAATAAATCGTAACAAGAAATAAACTAAACAACATGACAAACCTAGACTAACATAATACATGATAAGACAATTACGAGACTAAGACAAAGTGAATAGACATAAAACATGGCAAAACAGACCTGAAACGTGACACATAGGTAAGTAAGGATTATGTGAACTAAACATTTACATATGATTTGTTGATTACTCTTACCACAAATTATTAAATACTTTTGTAAATGATTAATAATTCACTGTTCTTATATAGATGATGTGTTGTAAGTCACCGATAAAATATGAACTAATCATTGATAAAACTTATGTAATGATTCATTTAAGCAATTTGTGGACTACTCTTTTCATTGTTTCACTTACCAGTTCTTCATATGATAGACATGACCTGGAAATGTATTAATTCATTTACTAGTCATTTACAAAACTTTTTGCAGCACCTAATCTAAAGTGGGAACTGTTCTCCATGTACAAATGTATATTAAACTTTGTTATTAATGGTCTACCCTTTTTCGTTTCTCACCTGTTACACATGATCTGTAAATGTATTAAGAAATCATTTACTAACCATTTACAAAGCTTTTTGCAGCCACAAATCTAAAGTGGGAACTGTTCTCCATGTAAAAATGTGTATTAAAATTGTTATGAATGATCTACCCTTTTTCGTTTCTCACCTGTTACACGTGATCTGTAAATGTATTAAGGAATAATTTACTAACCATTTACAAAGCTTTTTGCAGCTACCAATCTAAAGTGGGAACTGTTCTTAACTTTGTTATGCATGGTCTACTTTTTTCAGTTTCTCCACCTGTTGAGCACAAGCAAGCAAAGACACCAAAAAATTATAATGGAATGATACATTTTATTGCATGAAATTGCAAAAACAATTCAACCCAAAATATCTTGGCTTAGACAAATCATGTTACATATGTTTTATCAATGAATAGTACATATTTTATTGGTCTGACAACCTATCACCTATATAAGAACAGATGATTAATTAATAATTTACAAATGTATATAATCATTTGTGGTAAGAGTAATCTACAAATCATATGTACATGTTTAGTTAACATAATTCATTATTTAAACATTAATTACCTATGTTTTTATCAATTAATAATTAATAGTTTCTATATGACTTACGACATATTATCTAAATAATAATACATTATTATTTATCATTTACAAATCATTTCTTAATGAGAGTAATCTACAACTCATATGTAAATGTTTAGTTATAATAACTCATTGTTTAAGAATCATTTATGAATGTTTTCTCAATGATTAGTTCATAATTTCTACATGACTTACAATATATTGTATATATATATAAATTATTGATTAATCATTTACAAATGCATTTAAGAATTTGTTGGTAGGAGTAACCTCCAAATCATATGTAAATGTCTAGTTAACATAATAACTCATTGTTTACCAATCATTTACACATGTTTTATTCCAGCTCCTGGAAATGTATCAGCCATTGTACTAGAGCACGGCCATTGCGGACCTAGAAGCTGGCCTGTAGGCTGCACTGCTGCTACCACTGCCAACAGCTGGTTACAAAATAGGTCAATTTTGTTTTTTCAAATCAACCATTATTCATACAAGGTAGGTTGCCTAAGCCGACACCTCGTTTACAACAATGTAATCCCCCCCTAGCTGCAACTAGCCACAATTTCTGACTGATTGAAATCATAGCCATTGTATATTATTTATTTTTTTATTGACTATAATTTCTCGTTTATTGATCTTGCCATAGGCTACCTTTATTCCTAATATTTTCAACTGGGATTTTGTTCTGTTTCTGAGTCTGTTAGTTTATGATTATTTATTATTGTTATTCTTGCAATGTATTATTTCTCATATTTTATCTGGTCTGTTCCTTCGTACATTACTGTCCATTGCATTTGTGTTCTTACTAACAACTACTAATTTAGATATTGTACAGTACTAATTATATTGATACACATACTGTCAGTCTAACTAATAAACTAACAAGTAGGTAGTTTAGATTTAATCACGTAACTAACTTAGTAACGATATCTCCTATTGTTCATGCTGTTCTGTAGCTCCGCCTTCCTATCCTATCCCTGATTACATGCTTAGTTTCATCGAAGTGTTCACACCTGTCTTTCGCTATCACTATGTCTTCTACTCTATGCAAATGCCCACTCCCTAATCCGGAGCCATATGTTTTACGTGTTGGTCTATGTGTACCCAGTTCATGTCTTTGTCTCCCCCTTGTTATTGTATTATTGCCCGTCATGTCCCTCACCTGTTTAATTGTTTAGCCCTCCTCACTGCCGTGCCCCGCCTAGTATGTCACTTCCCTTCATGTATTTATACCCCAGTCTTGGATAGAACCCTTGTCAGAACATTGATCATCTTTGCAGTGGCTGATTCTTAGTAAGCCTGTATTGATTGAGGTTTGTGAGACACCCTTTGCCTGACGTCGAGTTTGCCTTTGCCCTTTTGTTTTGTCGCCTTTGTGTTTTGTTGGTTATGTGTTGTGTTTTTTTACCTTCCGCTTGCCTTATCCCTTGTACCTCTGCATATCTGCATTTTTGGATTTTTGACCTTGGATTGTTTTCTCACCACTTCTATTGCTACTCGTTTTGGCATTGTGTTAATTGAAATACCTGGCTTGATTATTGGGCTGTAATAAACAACGATTCTGATTATTCCTTGGTCTGCGCTTGGGTCTCTGACCATACGTAACAGATTTGATACATATTTTTATTCATATATTTATATTTATCTTGTTTTGCTGTTGACTTTGGTAAGGAAGTCCTACATGTTGTTTATTTGTTTACGATCATTTGCAAATAAACAAATTTCTTTTTTCTGATCTGTTTGTATTCTATAGTGAAGGTCTGTTGGTTGTTGTAGAGAAATAGCCTACTCTTACCAAATGAGGGGAATATGCCCTCAAGTTCAAATTATCATTTATTTTCATCAATATCACTATAATCAACCCTGTAACATTATTTTTCAAAAACGTAAACACTTGTTACACTGAAAATCCTGATTATGTCTGTCTCGCTGCTGCTTGCAGTGGGCATTCGTACATAGAGACACTGAGCACATCATCTCTTTCAGTACCCTTCAGGTGTTCAAACCATTTGAGTCTTTCAGTACATCTTGTACAATCCTACCATTCCATTTGCAGTACCAAATGGGCTCTTTCAATACATCTCATACAAGTTATACCTTTCGAGTTATTGTCCCAATTCAGTCTTTTAGTACATCCAGTACAAGTTATTACATTTCAGTTGCAGTACCAATTGAGTCTTTGAGTTTAAAAAGGATTCATTCAAAAGGATTCAGTCGTACAATTTGGAACGGCACTTCAATTGCCAAGTTGGACCATGTGACTTCAGTACTGATGAAGTTCAGATTGAAGAAATGAATTTGTATGCCGCACTTTTTCTTAATTTGTCAGCTTGTGAACATTAATAATCAAATGTAGTTAGTGTTGACATTTCCTTTGCTTAGGGAATATCAAACCAAATCCCCCTTTGCAAAGTGGGTCATTGTTTCCTTTGTAATTCCTTTTAAAGACTGGATGCTTCTGCGCACTACCAGGTCCAGCCAAGGACCAAAGGCACCAAATTTATTTTACTGCTCTCAGGCGGCTAACCATAAGAAAAAAAATGTCCCTGCAAGAGGCAGTGTAAATATAAGCTCACAGTATGTTATACTTGTACAAAAGTAATTTGTGGGAAAGTTGCCAATGGTACAGTACTATGCAAATACTGCCCTTGCTCAGGCAGCAACTCAATGCTGAGATAAGCACTTTTGCTGCTTCACAAAAAATGAATACAGGCTAATCAGTTATAGCAAGAAAAACTAATATTTGTGAAATTATCATTACTGATCCTTGAATGCTTTCAGCACACAATAAACGGGTTCATCTGATGATAAATCATCATAAATAAAGGAGTCAGCGCTGTCAACCAAATTTTGATTTCTCCAAAATGTGTACTGTATGCAAATCTTCCTGCCAGCCCACCAATCTTACTGAATAAATCACATGCTAAATAATAGAAAAAACATTTTGCAACAACAACAACAACAACAACAACAACAGTTCATCATATACCACCATTCCATAGATGCCAATGCAATCAAACCTCTACACATGTAAGTCATGGATAAGAAAAAGCAGTAAGTATTCTGCAATAGCCACATTGTAATTACAATGTAATGCCACAGTGGATCATGTTAATGAGACTGCAAAGTTGAGCTGGACTCCAATCAATGTGGATAAATGAGCACTCTAATTTCTGAACCCAGCACTACTCAGCACAAGGTCAGAGTCATTGATTTAACCTTACTGTTGATAACTGTGACAAGAGAGACTCTACTGTTCTAGAGAGGATAATCCTAAAAAAAATATTGAATTACGGCCATTTGTCCTTATTTACTTGTTCACATACAGTCCCCTCCAAATGTATTGAAAAAGCAAGGCCAATTCCTTTGTTTTTGCAATACACTGAACACATTTGGGGATAAAGATTATGAAAATACAGTAGTGTGCAGTCATGATTATACATCACCACATTTGTCTAAAAGGGGTCCTAATATATTACATCTTTAAAATGTTTTGGTGAAAACGTATTGAACAATACTATTGTAGGCATTGAGAACAAATTTGTTTAAACTGGTTAGAAATATTATTCTAAAAAATTACTTCTGATGGCCAGTTGTTCCAGTATTTAAGGTAACACGAACTTTGAGCAGTGTCACAGTGTTAAACACAATGGCACGACGGAAGGAGCTCTCTGAGACTGTTTGTAGCTGTTCGTAGGTCACTTGATGAAAAGAATCGACATGGCTCTGGCACTAAGAACAGTTGTCTGGCAGTCGGAGGGTTGCCGGTTCGATCCCCTGCCCGGGCTGTGTCGAAGTGTCCCTGAGCAAGACACCTAACCCCCAAATGCTCCTGACGAGCTGCATTGCATGGCAGCCGATCACCGTCGGTGTGTGTGTGTGAGTGTGTGTATGAATGGATGAATGAGAAGCATCAATTGTACAGCGCTTTGGATAAAAATGCCAACCATTTACCATTTAGAATCATCTGGTGACATAAAAGTTATGACTCAAAGTCCAGACCTTAATCCAATTGAGCAAATCTGGGATTTGCTGGATACCAAAATAAACAAATCTGTTGTGACATTGAAAGAATCTCTTTGGAATGAACAAGTGAATAAATAAAAAAATATGTGAATGATTAAATGGAAAGCGAATGGTCGCCACATTAGATATTGACTATTATTTTATTATATTATTAGTTTTCACAATATATTGTTATCTGTTTACTCATTTTCATCTACATGAACCAATATTACATTAAATAAATACTTGAATAGTACTTGGTTTCTGATTTATCTTCATTGTGTTAAGTGTATAATCATCACTGCACACTACTGTACATAAAAAGATGAACACGAGACAAGAGTTTAGAATTTCAGCGTTTATTTCCTGGTATTTACACCTAGATGTGTTAAACTACTTGGAACATAGCACCTTAAAAAGTATTGGAACAGAGAGTATTTAAGGAAATGAAAGTAAATAATGTTTAATATTTGGGAGTATATCACTTGCTTACACTAACTGTGTCAAGTCTGCAACCGATTGACATCACCAAACTGTTGCATTCTTCTTTTGTGATGCTTTTCCAGGCTTTTACTGCAGCCTCTTACAGTTGTTTGTTTTTTTGGGGGGTTTTTTGGGGGGGTGGGGGGGTGGGGTTCCCTTCAATCTTCTCTTCATTAGGTGAAATGCATGCTCGATTGAGTTAAGGTCTGGTGATTGAATTGGCCAGTCGAAAAGTCCTTTGGATGCATTTCTCCCAAAGTTGGCAGACAGACTTCTGAATTCATCCTGCTGCTACCATCATGAATTATATCATCAATAAAGATTAGTGAGCTCACTCTAGAAGCTGCCATGCAAGCTCAAGCCATGACACTTCCTCCACTGTGCTTGCATGTTTTGGATCATGAGCTGATCCCTTCTTTCTTACACTTTGGCATTTCCATCACTTTGGTAGACATTGAACTTGGTCTCCTCAGTCCATTAATCTTTGTTCCAGAACTTTTGTGGCTCATCTCTGTACTTCTTTGCAAATTATAATCTTGCCTTCAGATTCTTACTACTGATAAGTGGTTTGCATCTTATGGTATAGCCTCTATATTGCTGCTCTCTAAGTATTCTTCAAACAGTTGATTGAGATACCTTCACCCCTGCCCTGTGGAGATTGTTTGTGATGTCAGTGACTGATGTTTTGGGGTTTTTATTCACAGCTCTCACAATGTTTCCATTGCCTGTGCCATATACCTTGGCTGTATTTCAAGTTTTATACTCATATGCCTTGCAGTTAATTTCCTTCACATTAAGTTTGCTTCAACTTTTACTCCTGGCTCTGAATTATGTAGTGCTAAGTTTTTGAATTAACTATGCTATGGTTTGTAGTCGACATAAACCCGATGCGGTACTGTGTCTGTGTAAGCAATGAAAGCAGGCATAACAGTGAAATTGCATACACATTTACACCAGTGTGGGTAGCAGTCAATATATCTCTGCTTTTATAATTATCACAGTAATTATTAAATTAGATGAGTTCAAGTCATTTTAAATAATTGTGTTTTTGCAACCATGCAATGATTGTATCACAGAAATACACCGTTCTTGACAATATTACACAGTATTATTTATTGGAGATCCAGTTCCTACACTAGTGTCACTGACCATTGGACACACAAAAAAAGCAGTAATGAGCCTTCAGTTTTCCATGTTATTCATTAAAACAATAATAATCTTTGCCATCGGTTGATGGTATGTGTAATGTATTGTGCATGATTGCACTAGTTTATATGTTGCTTCGGTTCCCCTAGCTGCAGGCTTATATCCCCACTTGGCATCCGTATGTGGGCTCCGTTAATAAACAGAGCTAAGTTGTGTGTATGCTGTGGCAATTATTATTCTTTTTTTAGAATACATTACATGGTGCCAGAAGTCTGTTGAAAACAGAAAATAAGTCATAATGGCTTTGTCACAATTTGAACACCCCAGAATCGACTGGTATGCTCCTGATTTATATCAAGAGTTTGAAAGATTTTGCAGTCACATCATGTTCATCTTCGAGGATCCTCTCTCTGATCTGATGGCTAAAGAGCAAGCGGGCTGGCTAGGCACATGGATCAGAGAGCAAGGTAGAGAAATCTACAAGACTGGGATGATGGTGAGAAAGATGACCCTTCTAAGGTGCTACATAAGTTCACAAAATATATCAGACCGAGGAAAAATAAGTGGATAGCCAGTTATCATTTCAAACAAAGGAAACAAGGAATGAGTGAAAGCTTTAATCATTTCTTAAAGGATCTGAGATTCATACTCATGGATTGTGAGTACACTAACCCAAATGACACGTTGATCGATGCAATAATTGCAGGAGTCTGGGAAAATCGAGTCCAGGAACAGCTGCCAGATAAAGGTGAGGACCAAATGTACTTTAGCACCACACTCAAATGGTGAAGCAGAGCGTGCAGTTCAGACTGTGAAGAGGCTTTGATGGAAAGCGGCAGATAAATACCTTGCACTGCTGGACTACAGAGCCACCCTCGCCGGCTCAACTGCTTATGGGCAGAAGGCCTCGTAATAAGCTGCCAGCTACTCGCATGCTACTCGCACCAACAGCCTACGACCCGGTCAGTGACAACCAGAAGTTCTACCATGACCTCAATAGAGCAGGTAGCCCTCGTGCTGCTCTGAAGCCTACAGATTAAGTGAGAATGCAACCACAAATTTTTGTGGTTAAACCACACAGTGGGGCGACATGGGGCGACATGGCTCAGGCAGTAAGAGCAGTCGTCTGGCAGTCGGAGGGTTGCCGGTTCGATCCCTCGCCCGGGCTGTGTCGAAGTGTCCCTGAGCAAGACACCTAACCCCCAAATGCTCCTGACGAGCTGGTCGGCACCTTGCATGGCAGCCAATTGCCGTCGGTGTGTGAGTGTGTGAGTGTGTGTATGAATGGGTGAATGAGAAGCATCAATTGTACAGCGCTTTGGATAAAGGCGCTATATAAATGCCAACCATTTACACAGTGCTCCACAATCCTATGTTGTGGAATGTGGAAGCAAACAATAGCGCTACAAAAGGCAACATCTTTGCTCAAGCACTGCAGCCGCCAACCAGTCGCGCAGTTGGAAACGTGATGAGCCCTGGACTGAACCATCTGATCCGCCAAAAGGAAAGCAGTCACAACCGCCTGCTCCTCCAGAACCACTGCACTCACCACCCTTGAGCCCCACTCCAGTTCATCCAGCTGAACAGTATGCTACTAGGTGGGGCAGAGTTGTGAAGCCTCCTGACAGACTGAATCTATAATTGAAGACGCTATTATAGTTAACCTCAACCTTCCTAGTTATTGTGTTTTGAACTCACGTTGTATTATTTCAGTTCATTTAGTGTTTATTTGATTTGATTACAGTAGCCTGTGATACTGCAGAGTACAGACAAATAGCAGACAGATATTGAATTTTATTTGCGACTTAATGCTAATGTTCTAAGCATCAAAGTGCAATGCAATTTGTTAAAATGTTTATTTTACTGAAGAGGGGAGATGTAATGTATTGTGCGTGATCGCACTAGTTTATATGTTGCTTCAGTACCCGTAACTGCAGGCTTATATCCTGCTTCGCATCCATATGTGGGCTCCATTAATAAACAGAGCTAAGTTGTGTGTGTGCTGTGGCAATTATTCATTAAAAAAAAAATTACAGTATGGTAACTATGCTTTTGAGCTTGAACAGTAATATTTTGGGCTTTGATTTCTTTCCTTTTGTGTCATTTCTTCCGTAGCTCCTTAATCCAAGCCAATGAGGATTGGATTAAGCAAGTATGTTTTTTTTCCAAGCTTCAGTAACCATTTCTATCAGCACATACTGTACATTTACATTCACATCATGAATTCATCAGTCAGGGCCATGACTTTGCCAACAATTCTGGCAATGTTTGTGGTTAGGGATGCTGGCAGTCCAGATCCCTAACCACAAACAATATTTGTAAAATTACTAATGAATGAAAAACGTTAAAAATGAATCTATATGTATTTGCCGACTCATTCATTTATCTGCATTCCTTCATTCTGCTAATAAATGGCAGAAAGATAGTAGCAGCAGGGCAGCAACGGCAACTACTAGAGGGGACAGTCTTCTCACTACTGGAATAGTCTTCCTATTGAATTAAGAGAGAGCACTAATTACCTAACCTTTAGACATAAGCTTAAGAGATGGCTTAAAGCAAACCAAACTTACAATCATGAATAATCATACTACCTCATCTCTGGCACTGCCTCTACATACTCTCATTGTTTTTATATGCAGTATATCTGTTACTTTTGTAATGCATTTATGTATTGTATTGTGTTGTATTGTAGTGCTTGCTGAAGCATTGTATCGATAACATTAGGCCACTCATTTGTAATAACCTGCCCAGGGACTACAGATGAAAATGAGCTCATTAGTTAACTGATCACAAAAGAGTTGATGTCTCTCAAAAGAGATAAATGTTGATTAATGTGCAGTGTCCCTGGTAAATAAATAAAATAAATAAATATGGGGGAAACCGACCTGGCATTCATGCAGTCCTTGTGTGATCTGGGACAGAAAACTGCTATCAGATTGGTTGGCTAATTATTGTTCTTATCTTGGGGCTCAAACACATTACAGGGAAGTGGCTTGTTCTACTGTCCTTTCATAATGCGCTGGCCCCCTTGGTTTTTATTAAATAACTAAGTTCTTTCATGAAGCGTTTTGTTACAATTTGCAGACCAAACAAGCCAATGTCCCAGGCTCAAAACTGATCCTGACCTATTTTTCCCACCTTTCATTTGAGTACCCTACTGTAAAATCCAGCTCAGTCAGCTTGAAACTTGAGCTGGTCAAACTGGTCATAAGCTGTTCTACCTGGGTATAAGCTGGTTGACCAGCATGGCCAAGCTTGTCAAGCTGGGTATGAGCTGGTCAACCAACTAGTGCTGGTAGCTTGTCAAACCATGTCAAGGAGCTGGGCTGAACTGGTCAAACAGTTAAATCATGTCAAGCTGGGAGCTGGTATGAACTGATTAACCAGCTACCAGCTACCGGTAAACCAAGCTTTAACTGCTTTTTCAGTTCAGTAACCTAATTCCTGTTCCTCTCCCAGCTCTTCCAGTTCCCTGTATTTTCCTATAAGGTTCCCACTCAGAGAAGTGGGCCTAACACAGAGGAGGTGCAGCAGTAAGCTGAAAGAACAAACCATGGTTGTGTCTCAAATTTCACACTTGTGCACCTGTGCACTCGTGTTCTCATCAGCTTAACTTACAAGTGCACCAACAAGTCAAGTACGTTGAATGCAAGGACATAAATCTGTTAATTTGAGCCGCACTTGTACTGTCATGACTCCTCTGACCGTAATGTGACACGCATCCTACTAGCAGCAGCGATTGACATCTGAAGTGACAGGATTTGTACGTACATGTTGTATGAATTTGTGGGGAACATTCATTCATTCATTCATTCATTATCCTAACCCGCTTATCCTGAACAGGGTCGCAGGGGGGCTGGAGCCTATTCCAGCATACATTGGGCGAAAGGCAGGACAGGTCGCCAGTCCATCGCCGGGCACACATGCCATTCACTCACACACTCATACCTGCAGGCAATTTAGACTCTCCAATCAGCCTAACCTGCATGTCTTTGGACTGTGGGAGGAAACCGGAGTACCTGGAGGAAACTCACACAAACACGGGGAGAACATACAAACTCCACACAGAGAGGCCCCAGCCGACCGGGATTCAAACCCAGGACCTCCTTGCTGTGAGGCAGCAGTGCTACCCACTGCACCATCCGTGCCGCCTGTAGGGAACATATGTTGGTATATTTTTATTTATAAATGAAATATGGGTAAATGCTAAGCAGTATGTACATTCACTGAGCACTTTATTAGGTAGACCTGTACACCAGCTTGTTAATGCAAATATTTAATCAGCCAATCATGTGGCAGCAACTAAATGCATAAAAGCATGCAGACATGGTCAAGAGGTTCAGCTGTTTTTCAGACCAAATGTGAGAATGGGGAAGAAATGTGATCTAAGTGAATGATATTAGTGCAAGACAAGGTGGTTTGAGTATCTCAGAAATTGGTGATCACCACAGTCAGAGTTTGCAGAGAAGTGGGCCAGACTGGTCAAAGCTGACAGGAAGGTGACAGTAATGCAAATAACCACACATAACAACAGTGGCAAGCAGAAGAGCATCATTGAACACACAACATATCAATGTGCTGAGTGGATAGGCTAAAGCAAAGTCAAAATAAGCCAATAAGTAAAAAAAAAAAAAGGTGTAAGTACCTAATAAAGTGTACACTAGGTTTATATAAAGGTTGAATCTTTTTTTCTTTTTTTTGTATTTATTCCTTTTTTAAGGGTGCAATCTTCAATCACTATGGTAACAGGATATACCGTTTTAAAGTATTAAAACTCACGGTTCTATCTGTATAACCTATTTTAGGATGCCATTGCTTTAGCAACAACAGTTCCTTATGCTGTAACATTTAGCTGATAAAACAAGTATGGGGGGACATCACCTTCTCTGCATTTTGGAAATCCACATACTACAAGAATTAAGGTAATATAAGTGTCTTTTTCATGACAAGTGTCCAGTGGACCAAATGCATAATAGTTTCTGAATCTAAAAAACTTGGAAGAAACGTTGATAGAATGTTCATTGTTTGCTTTGAAGTTCTCTGGAGAGATTATCATTGTTGTCAGTTTTGCCGTTCTATACTTCTACAAAAGTACTTGTACATAGAAATTCTATTATTTACATTTTATATAGGCTCTCTCTAGCATGATGAGCGCAAGTATGACCATCTCTGCCCAGTAATTTCTAATGTAGTTTCAGGGATGTGTTACCGTCATCCGTGTGTAAGAAAATTCTGTATAAATTCAGCTCATTGAAGAACCAACTACGGGCATGTTATTGAAGTGACGACTAACAAGAATTTTAGCTAATGATCCAAGGCACAAGGTCTGGAGTTAATTTGGCTTAATTAATTCACAGATGTGTCTTGGACTGAGCATGCTATAAACCGACCGGAGTGTCGTCTTCTATTCCCTTTAAAGGAGTGGTTTCCAAAGAGACGCACATCCCCAGGGGGGCGCCAGAGAGTTGCAATGGAGGCACGGAGATGTGAGGGTGAGGATTGTATTTGTTTCTCTTTACATGGGAAGCTATGTTTTAAATCCTCTGGCACGATTAAAATGTAAATACTGAATTAATATGTATTTTGTTAGTAAGCTAACCCATTTTATTGTTATAGTTATAATGCTATTATATCAGTCTGTGGTCTCTGGGGAACCATTTGCATGCTTGCTAGCTAACTAAAATGGAGAGATTTTTGAGAGCAGTGACACGACAGCCACAAACTACCGGAACCAAACCAAAGTAGCATAAATATGATGATCAGGGGCCTCATTTATAAACGTTGCGTATGCACAAAAGAATGCGTACGCCACTTTCTAAGCAAACTTTGGCATTTATAAAAAACGAACTTGACGGGAAAATGTGCGGTCCTCCACGGAAACTCTGACCCATGTGTACGCACATTAACTGGAGAAATGAGAAACTGCGACTCCGATGGCAATGGGATGAAACGCGAGAAATGGTGTGAAATTGATACTGTTGTGTCCTGTGCCTTTAATGCTTGTGACGTAAGACCAGGAAAACGGGAAGTGAAACAGGATGTAAAAAGGTATAAAGATTTGCCGGGAGTTGTGGCTGGGTATGGCTGCTGTAAGGACGTGCTTCGTCCCTGTTATACTTATTAAAGTGTTGTGTTGTTGAATCTCGCTATACGGGTTCTCTTCCTTCCTAAGTGCAACACAACATTTGGCGACGAGAGAAGTCGAAAATGATACACAACAGGTACCACTGTGTAAAATAAATCGAAATATTACCACTCACGTATCATATATGAAGAGTTAGTTTGCAAAAACGGATAAAAGCCTCTCATACAACGAATAAACAAACAGCTGTTTGATTGATGCTCCCTGGAGTGCCCAAAGAATATGATTTAGGATGATAAATATAAACGGAGATGTTGTTGTAAAATAATCCCTCAAATATGAAGACGAATTGTTAAACAATACTTCATGTTATTAAATGTATTCTCATAAATAATATGGTGAACAGTCGGACAAATTACGCTGCACTGATGCCGTTTACAATGCGTCAGTCGGGCAGATACGAGTGCATAGTTTCATATATTGTTATCATATTCATATATTATGTTTTATAATGTGTTTATTGTTAATTAACCCGATTAATCTGTCAGGAGTTTTGGTTTCAGAAAGTGAGCTCACAATTTAGCTAGACTTGTTACTAGAGCAACAAACCTGCAAAACCCCAGGCTTAAACAGCTGTTACATTACATTACATTATTGGCATTTGGCAGACGCTCTTATCCAGAGCGACGTACAGTTGATTAGACTAAGCAGGAGACAATCCTCCCCTGGAGCAATGCAGGGTTGAGGGCCTTGCTCAAGGGCCAAACGGCCGTGCGGATCTTATTGTGGCTACACCGGGATTCGAACCACCAACCTTGCCTGTCCCAGTCATTTACCTTAACCACTATGCTACAGGCCGCCCGTACTATGCTACAGGCCTCCCGTTAGCAGGATAATATGCATATAGCCTGAGTCAAGTCATCTTCAGACAGCAGAAATGAGCTCGCCATCTTGTGAGTGAGGCCCTTGTTGATGAACAAGCCATCATTGTAAAAACAGGTAGAAATTGGCAAGAATTTTGAAGGTTTGGTAACTATAATTTTAAAAATGTGAAGAAGAAAGTATAGAGTTAAAAAATTGTCAAATTTGAATGCATCTGTTTTTAATCTGCCATGCATAGTGCATCCCCAGGACAGTGAAAAATCAGAAAAATTAATTAATTAATTGCAATGTGTGGTTTCTATAGCGACCCATTGTCTGTTCTCTTGCATTCTTACTCTTATTTAGCTCATAATATTCAGCTTATTAATTTGCTTGTATAAAGCTTTTTAAAATTATTAGACTTTCAAGTCTAAATATTGAAAGTTTTTTTGGGGAAAAGCCCATACAGAAGGTTGCTTAGTCAACCAAAAGGACATACTATTCATATAATGCAATTTCAGCCAGTAAGCCAAAGGAAAAAACCACAGAAAACCATGTTGGTTCTACGCATGAAGCAAGCTATACCAAGCTGAATACTAATAACCAAATGCAACCAAATAATACCAAATAATAACACCTACTCCTGTGGTTACAAGGTAGTTTGCTATTTTAACAGCATTGGTGCTGTACAAGAAAATGACAATTGTGTCTGTCTGAATCTCGCAAAAACATTTCCATAAGGTAACCACCACATTGTGCCAAAATATAGTAATAATAAGGTGTGAGATCACAAATATGTGATTATAATGTTCTTAACTGAACATTGTAATGCTGATGTAACAATCAATACTGGTAATCAAAAGCAATAGAATTCTTCCATTATCACCAGTGTGAATTAAAATAACATAAATTAGTCGCATGTGGAAATAAAACATGAAATGTGAACTGGACATTTTCAATTGTGTTTGGCTTTTTACGCGTGAATGAAAATTCAACTACACATATGAAAACAAAATTGAAATAACATCTGTTAGCTTTTCCCATTCTCATCTTACCAGTGGGTGAGAGAACATGGGGAGTGAGTATAGTGTGACTTGTCACTTGCAAAATATTTTGCGTAATACTCACTGGTACAAATATCACAGTCCTAATTACTAGCTTGTTTTTCTTCCTTCATTTGAAAGTGTGGGAGCAAAGGCCTCTACCACCCACGGCCTGAAAATGTAATTTACAAAATAAAACATCTTCATGAATACATAATGCATTTACTCCTACGCTGAATGTTTATCTTTAAATGACAGGCACATCTTTTTATACCTGAAACATATGCTTATTTACAATGATTGTCTCATTTAATTATTTTTATCACAAGATGAATTGTAGAAAAGGTAAAGTTTTCATAAACACTCCCAAAAGCTTCAAATGGCACTTGGTCTGCTATGTCCTGGCATAGAATGATTATTATTATAGAATATTATTATAGAATTATTATTCTGCTGGAGTAGCTGCAGCACTTTGTAACATAGGGTTGCAAAATAGATAATTAACAATGGCAGTGTAAACTTCAGTAAGACTGAGGACTGGTCCATGTTCCCCTGACATTTAAATGGAATGGCCATAGTGGTCAGTTATGTCAGTAGAGATGGGTGGCTCAAGATGAGATGTGGATTCTAATCACTTCATGTGAATTAAACAGAACATTTAAGAAGTTTAACAATAATGAATAATTCCAGTTTAATTACCGCTTGCCAAATATCTGAAATAATTCCAAAGAGGTTGTACCTATTAATGATGGGTAGACCATTTTAAGACAAGGCTTAAGTATTAAGCATTAAGTTAACCTAATTGCTATCACATGTCTACCTCAAAACCACTTTGTAATCCATCATACATTTTATATGTCTCATATTTGGAGTCATTTTTAAACTAAATCTCTAGCTTCAAGGTAATATTTAGTTATTTATTTCCCCCAAATTTGTAGCCTTTTCAGGTTGCTAAACACAGTGCTTTCAGGTGGTTTAACATCATTTCGTGTTTTCGTGTTGCAGTCAAATTAAAATGGTAATTAAAATTTTAAATAGGATGACTTTCTAGTCCTATATACAGAGCATCCTTCATCATATTGATGTTCCACAGTGTATTTTGGTAAGCCTATTTCCTGGCCTACGCTATGAGTGTTTTTTCCTTCTCTTTTCTCAGCCACATAATAGCATAATAACTCTGGCCCTCATGTTGACAAACACTAATAACAGACTCCAAATGAAATCAAAAGTTGAGAAACAGGACTAGACAGTGAAAGCTCTCTTATACTGGCACCAAGGCAAGAATTGAATGCATCTAATTTACCAGAAACACCTATGAAGCCTTTTCCCCTATTTGTTATGGTGCCCTGAAATGGGGGGATTTTGTATCCAAATGGCTGTAATTCCTACACAGATAACCCAAAATGAATGTAAATACCCTCATGTTAAAGCTTAAAAACAGTATACCGTTTAACCTCATATCCATTCATTCATTTCAAATATGTCCTGCTGTACAGATCCAAAGCAACATAAATTGTGTCACTGTCCAAATATTTACGGACTGCACTTGTACGTAACTGTCAAAATGAGATTAGTTTAGATGGCTTCACATGTAATGAGGTCCAATTATGTTGATTTCAATAAATATCACTGACTTTGTGAAGACTTACAGGACAACTGAGAGAGCAGGTCAGACCACTGCAGGTGTCTTGAAGACCAAGGAACTGCCTATGGAACTCTGAGATTAGGCTGTCAGAAGGAAAAAAGCATTATTTAGTTTGAGAAGTCATGAGGCCATCTACAACACTACAACTGTTATTGACCTCATAACCAATCTGCAGATTTAACCTAGGATTGGCTAAATGAATAACACTTCTGAGAAAGTCTTCGCATTCATAATAATTTGTGCCTGGAGTTTTACAGAAACCAAGTTTCAGACTTTGTGGTCTGGTGTGAATAAAGTTTCCTGTCCTGAAAGCAAAGCACTAATTTTGACATACACCAAACATGGCCCATCATACAGTTAATGCCATCTCTGTGGGGTAGCAGCACCGTTCAATTGAGTTGCTTTTCAGCAGAGAGGACTGGGAAGCTTGTTACCATCAATGGTAAGATGGATGGAGCCAGACAGAGGCAAATCATTGAGGAGGACCCATTTCAGTCTGCCAGAGATCTGCATGTCAGGCAAAGATTCACGTTCCAATGGGATGGTGACCAAAAGCACGTGGCAAAAACTACAAAGCACAGACTTCTCTGTTGCAATACCTTAAAATTGCTGTTCACCAATGCCAAATTATTATACATACAGACACACCTGAGAAGACCCAGAGCTGCTTTTGCCATCAACAAGGTAACTGACTTGTGTATTGAAACTCACATTTCTCATTTACAAAAGTATTCCTTCATGAATACTCTTGTAAATGAGAAATGCATTTTTGAAAATGTTGTTGAATAAAAAATATTCCAGTCAGACAACTTGTGATTTGAATTAAGCAATATTTATTGATATTTGATGTGAATGAAACTTTGGCATCAAGGCACTGCCTCTTATCACTCCCTATTTGCACAAGCCAGATAAAATCTTAACAGATGAGACCCATCAACCACAGGTGTATGCTGGGATTGTGGTGGGAGCATAACCCAGCAATCTGTCAGCTATGCATGCCCCTATAAAGCAGCATTAGCCTGCCATAAGAAATTACCCCAGCAATCCACTAGCTATGCAATATTAAGCAGCAATGGGTGGTGTGCATTGCAGAAAGCTTTGCACTAGACTGCATAAGCCTTTGAGCATCCATGACTTCATTTTGTAAATTCAAACATTTTATTTATTTATTCTATTTCTGGACAGGGATCTGACGCTGACTATGATGTGAATGGCTCAAGCCAAGTTTTAATGTGTAAAGCAAATACTCTCCTATTTTTAAACCCTCATAAATGATCAGATTCCATTTCAGAAACAGAAGCAAAAATGTTGATGTGCATATGCTGAGAAGAACTGTTTTTTATATGTGTCATACAGGGAGCGCACTTGTTGGAGTCAGATTCTTGGAGTGTTCTCTCTGACTGGACTGTGGCAGGTGGTACATCGAATTTCTGGAAACATCATGGTTCTTCGAAGGGGGCTGGTATTGTGACTGCTGCAATATATGCTGGTGGCAAGTAATGGCGTGCCTGTCTGTGTAGAAACTCATGCCAAAGATTTCACTGGAAAAAAATGTAACTAGAATGTAACTAGAAAAGAGAGTTCAATCCAAGGACAAAAGCTTATTTAATATCTAATACTTAAACTGATGTAAGCAATCTATATGCAATTTATAAAATTATAAATATTTATGATAAAATGCAATCAATCACTTAAGATGTGTTTCATTTGAACAATGGATTTTTTAGAAATAGATTAATCCTGGACTGGTTTCCAAAGAGGGGGGACATCCTTTGTTACTTATGTTGCAATTATTCTACATTATTTAAATAATAAAATATTAAATACGAGTAGCCTGTTGCATGAAACACTCAAGTGCAAAGTTGATTAATAAGAAGACTTACACTCGGGCTAGTACTTGGTGTTACACCTACATTGTTGTATTTTCTTAATAGGTGCAATTAACATGGGCCTGACATTACCACGATTAAGCGTTATGATAATACTACAGTTTCCTTGGTAATGACATGACTGACCCTTCATTACCATCATGTCCCTGTCCGTCTCAACATCCTCATATGCTGTGTGTTTGCACAGATTTATAAAACGGATAAATAAAAGAGGTTGTTTATTTATTTATGCTTACCTGCACCCCGTTCACCAGTCCCTGCGTTCCGTTTAACCTTCGCGTTTGTGTAACGTGTTGTCTCTTATTCATGGGTCTGTGGTAAATGACATTGTCCTGGCATTGCACTCCAATTCAAAGCCAATCAGGGAGAAAATGAAATTCTCACTTGACTGTTTTATTCATATTCCGGAAAAGTCGCCTTATTTATTATTTATATCTGGCCACTGAAAGCCGCGGCGTCTTCATCTCTTTGCCTTATAGATAAATGAAGCCCTGTCCTGGGTTTATTTGTATGCCAGAGGGAAGGGAAGAAAGCGAACTCCGTGGATGAGCTTGATTGATAGTGATATACGTATTTATATTCTGTCCCTTCTTGTTAAAAAATAAATAAAATGAGAATATGGGGGACATTATTGTAGACCATACTTTAAAATATAGGATCGAATATCCATGTAAAAGCCTTAACTGTCTCTGCAACACGAGGCGTGATTTATCATTACACTTAAATTTTATTTGGAAGTTTCATTCTGCACTCAGCAGTGGTGAATATGTTAATCAATTCAAATAAACCCAGGGATATTATGCTATAAAAAGTAAAAACAGTTTCACTTAGAATGCATTGTACTGATCATCACAGTGGTTTTACTGTTTTTAAAATAATCATGGCAATATACAAGAGTTTGTGGTTAATGGAGTTGGTGTGTATGTTTCCTCGTTTAGGTTGTATCTCAAAAAGATACAACAATATATATATACAGTATTGTACAAAAGTTTTAGGCAGGTGTGAAAAAATGCTGTAAAGTAAGAATACTTTCAAAAATAGAAATGTTTATTAGTATCAATTAACAAAATGCAAAGTGAGTGAACAGAAGAAAAATCTAAATCACATCAATATTTCAAACCAGCATCAATTCAAGTCAGGGATTGTGTATGCATATAGTCAGGTGTGTGATTAATCAATTATACCAAATAGGAGCTAATGATAATTTCATATATAGGTTGAAACACAATCATTAACTGAAACAGAAACAGCTGTGTAGGAGGGTTAAAACTGGGTGAGGAACAACCAAACTCAGCTTCCAAGGTGAGGTTGCTGAAGACAGTTTAATGTGAGAACTCATATACCATGGCAAGACTGAGCACAGCAACAAGACACAAGGTAGTTATACTGCATCAGCAAGGTCTCTCCCAGGCAGAAATTTCAAGGCAGACAGGGGTTTCCAGATGTGCTGTCCAAGCTCTGTTGAAGAAGCACAAATAAATGGGCAACGTTGAGGGCCGTAGACGCAGTGGTCGACCAAAGAAACTTAGTGCAGCAGATGAAAGACACATCATGCTTACTTCCCTTCGCAATCAGAAGATGTCCAGCAGTGCCATCAGCTCAGAATTGGCAGAAACCAGTGGGACCCTGGTACACCCATCTACTGTGCAGAGAAGTCTGGTCAGCAGTGGTCTTCATGGAAGAATTGTGGCCAAAAAGCCATACCTCTGACGTGGAAACAAGGCCAAGCGACTCAGCTATGCACGAAAACACAGGAACTGGGGTGCAGAAAAATGGCAGCAGGTTCTCTGGACTGATGAATCAAATGAAATATTTGGCTGTAGCAGAAAGCAGTTTGTTCACCGAAGGGCTGTAGAGTGCTACAAAATGAGTGTCTGCAGGCAACAGAGAAGCAGATACTTATCCATCATGCAATACCATCAGGGAGGCATCTGATTGGCCCCAAATTTATTCTGCAGCAGGACAACAAAGCAAAACATACAGCCAATGTCATTAAGAACTATCTTCAGCGTAAAGAAGAACTAGGAGTCCTGGAAGTGATGGTATGGCCCCCACAGAGCCCTGATCTCAATATCATAGGGTCTGTCTGGGATTACATGAAGAGACAGAAGTATTTGAGGCTGCCAAAATCCACAGAACAACTGTGGCTAGTTCTCCAAGAAGTTTGGGACAAACGACCTGCCGAGTTCCTTCAAAAACTGTGTGCAAGTATACCTAGAAGAATGGATGCTATTTTGAAGGCAAAGGGTGGTCACACCCAGTATTGATTTGATTCAGATTTTTCTTCTGTTCATTCATTTATTGTGTTCATGCATTTTGTTAATTGATAAAAATGAGCTATTAACATTTATATTTTTGAAAGCATTCTTATTTTACAGCATTTTCACACCTGCCTAAAACTTTTCCACAGTATATATATAAGCATATATATATATACTTTATAACCTTTGAGATGTACAAATTGACAATATTAGTACACATATTGTGTATTCGTTTTGCCTCACCACAGACAGGAAAAAATGTAAATTACATTACATTACATTATTGGCATTTGGCAGACGCTCTTATCCAGAGCGACGTACAACAAAGTGCATACCCATAACCAGGGATAAGTTCGCTGAAAGACCCTAGAGGTAAGTACAATTTCAACTGCTACCTGTACAAGAAAGATAAGGACAAGGGCCATTTTTTTTTTTTTTCTTTTTTTTTTTTTTTTTTTGAACAAACAAACAAACAGAGCAAAAGTCACCAAAGTTAACTATCCAAACACTGCTTACCTAGCCAACTAAAATACTGATACACAAGTCACAGAGACAACAATTAAGGTTCACAGGGAGGTAGGGAGGGATGGGGAGAGGTGCTGTTTGAAGAGGTGTGTCTTCAGCTTGCGCTTGAAGGTGGGGAGGGATTCTATAGTTCTGACCTCAACGGGGAGTTCGTTCCACCACCGTGGAGCCAGAACAGACAGTAGTCGTGAGCGTGAGGTGGAGGTTCTGAGAGGGGGAGGTGCCAAGCGGCCTGTGGAGGCTGAACGAAGAGGTCTGGCAGGGGTGTAGGGTCTGATGATTTTTTGCAGGGGAAGACCCTTTAACTGCTTGGAAGGCTAGCACCAATATTTTGAATTTGATGCGAGCCATGACAGGCAGCCAGTGGAGGGAAGTAAGCAGGGGGGTGACGTGTGAGTATTTGGGAAGGTTGAAGACCAGACGAGCTGCTGCATTCTGGATGAGTTGGAGGGGTCTGATGGCAGACGCTGGGAGGCCAGCCAAGAGGGAATTGCAGTAGTCCAGGCGGGACAGAACCATCGCTTGGACCAGGAGCTGGGTCGAGTAGGGGGTGAGAAAGGGGCGGATTCTCCGTATGTTGTATAGGAAGAACCTGCAAGACCGGGTCACCGCCGCAATGTTCTCGGAAAGGGACAGTCTGCTGTCCATCACCACGCCGAGGTTCCTTGCACTGGGTGACGGCGTGAGTGTGGTATCCCCGAGGGAAATGGAGAGATCCAGATGGGGAGAGGTATTAGCAGGGATGAATATCATTTCAGTTTTACCTGGGTTGAGCTTTAGATGGTGGTTGTCCATCCAGCTCTGGATGATACAATAATGTAATGATAAAACAGATGTACTGACACAAGATGAAATTAACCAAGAACATGACTAAATTACTGGATGAAAACATATTACTTTGAAAGTTATACCATCACAGCTGGTACCTGTTAGAGTTAATGATTTTCACTGTCCTTACTCCAGGACCATTGCTGTTTGAACCAGCACAGCTGAAATGCTTGCTGACTTGCCTTGTGGGTCTGTCATACAGTAGAAATGTGTCACTCCTGGACTCACAATTGGGTCAGTCAACAAAGGTATGATCACAGCATCAGGATACAATGGGCTTTGTCCAATTCAAGCAGGCGTGCCATGCCCCTTTGGGTTACCTCTAATGAACCTCTAATATACCTCCTAATGTAATGTAGTGACTAACCCGGCTCTACAGTAGATGCATACTGCTAGTTATCAGTCTGCGATTGTTCATTATTCCCAGCAGTGCCATTTTTTCTGTAGTGCATGTTGGGTAATGTAGTATACAGTTGTTTTCAATTATTGGTGTGAACCTTTCTTGCATGATCTGTTTTACCTGTTCCATTCCTAGACTATACTTGCCTTGTTTTCTTTCTTTCTTTACTTTTATTGTACTGTCTTTTGTGGAAAGCAGTTAAGACTCAAGATGCTTAATCTCCTCAAGCTTAGAAAAAGGAGACTTATGGGCGATTTGATTCTTAATCCATTCTATGAATTTAAAAGCCTTGAAGTGAACTACACTAAATTCTACAGTTTGTGTTCTATTTGTGGGATGAGGAGGTCATAAATGGAAATTGGAAACATGAATTCCGCACAGACATTAGGAAGTATTTTTTTTTACACTGTGTGGAATAGCTCACCAGGTTGATACGATCTTCATGTATTAAAAAACTTGATCTATGTAATTTGTACATAGTGAAACCAAAGTGTATAAAAATACCCTTTTAACCCCTTTAGTATCGCTTTTTTTAGCATAAGCTTGACATACCCAATGACATACCCAAAATAAAATGGTTACTATTCTTGGACACTTTTGACTACAGGAATAAACCTGGTCTCTTCTGAAAGGTAGCCCTTTGGGGTTTGTGAGTCCAAATTACTCTGAATATTATTAAAACAAAGTTACAGAAGCACAAAGACAGTGGAAGTAGAAGATTTTTTTCTCACTGAAAATATTTTTTGTTTTTGGGTGGATACAGATTACTGTGGCTTTTTTGAATTAGAAACTATTATGCATTTGGTTCACTGGACCATTGCCATGAAAAGAACACTAACAATACCTTGATTTGTGTAGTCTGTGGATTTCCAAAATTCCAGGTGACGTCCCCCCATGCTTGTTTTGCCACCCACATATTACAAAAATCAGGAACAGTTGACGCTAAAGCAATGGCATCTTAAAATAGGTTATACAGATATCTATACAGAACCATGAGTTTTAACACTGTCAAACAGTATATCCTGCAACCATAGTGATTGAAAATTGCACTGTGGAAAAAAAGGAATCCACCCAGTTGAGGGTTAATTACTGTGAAAATCTTGGTCTTTCAGGTATTGCCTGAGATACAGTTTTTCGGTGGTGTATAATTAGGACAGGAATTGAGCCTTTTGTGCCTCTACCACACACACAATCAGTCACACTATGATCCTTTCGTGCTGGACAGGTGCTATCACCCGTTGCAGGCCTAGGCACAGGCAGTGTAAACAATTGCCTTGGATGGCAAATTACTAAGAGCAACTCAGACTTGCTCTTTGCTGAGTGTGTGTGGCCACAATCCTTTGTTGCATTTGTTTTCATTTGTTTTTTTTTCAATTTGCATCATTTTTCATCTCTTGCAATACATATGAATTGTATTTGCTTTAGCTTTTTGTATGTGTTTAGAAATGTGCATTGTTTCTGGATTTGGAACAGGTTTCCCTTCTTGAATTATATACAGGAATTATATTCCTCTTTCATTTGGTGCTTCTGCCTCCAGAGATCTCAGGTGGCGGCAGATCTTTTGGTTTTTCCACAGTCATTACGAGTTGTCCACACAACCACCACCTGGTGGGATATGTGAGCACTCAATTACACAGTGGTATTACACAGTGGTACTTGCTGGTTCCCACAGTAGGGGGGCAGCCATGCGGAAAGGTCTGTTTCCGGAAGTAAATATAGTACCAAAATACTCGCCAGAGGGAAATAGACATATGAATCATGGTTATGTTTTCTTACAATGTATACACTCAGTACTGCTGCGATAGCCTATCCACTTAGAGGTTTGGTGCGTTGTGCCTTCTGAGATGCTCTTCTGCATACCATTGTTGTAGTGTGTGGTTATTTGCATTGCTGTCACCTTCCTGTCAGCTTCAACCAGTCTGGTCCTTCTCCTCTGACCTCTGTCATAAACAATGCGTTTTGCCTGCAGAACTGTTGCACACTGTTGTGCATGAATATCACAGGAGATCAGCAGTTTCTGACACCACCCTGTCTAGCACCAACAATTATTCCATGGTCAAAGTCACTTCGATCACATTTCTTTCCTATTCCAACATTCAGACGGAACAACATCTGAACCGCTTGACCATGTCTGCATACTTAGTTTTCGCATTTAGTTGCTGCCACATGATTGGCTGATTAAATATTTGCATTAACAAGTTGGTTTACAGGCGGCACGGATGGTGCAGTGGGTAGCACTGCCGCCTTACAGCAAGGAGGTCCTGGGTTCGAATCCCCGTCGGCCGGGGCCTCTCTGTGTGGAGTTTGCATGTTCTCCCCGTGTCTGTGTGGGTTTCCTCCTGGTACTCCGGTTTCCTCCCACACTCCAAAGACATGCATGTTAGGCTGATTGGAGAGTCTAAATTGCCCATAGGTATGAGTGTGTGAGTGAATGGTGTGTGTGCCCTGCGATGGACTGGCGACCTGTCCAGGGTTTATTCCTGCCTTTCGCCCAATGTATGCTGGGATAGGCTCCAGCCCCCCTGCGACCCTGTTCAGGATAAGCGGGTTAAGATGATGGATGGATGGATGGAAGTTGGTTTACAAGTCTAACTAATACATTGCTCACTGAGTGTACACAACTCAGATAAAATTATTTCTTTGTAAGGGGTACAATTTCCCTTTTTTTCCCCCCAGAATGCAGACAAACCCTGGTGGAAAATCCAACTATGACTAGTTTGAAATTATAAACTACCGTCTGTTTCAAAATATAGCTTGAGCTGGCCAAACCATGTTGAGTATGGAGCTGGGGGTGTACTACAAAGCCAGATTACAGGGTCGGCGAGCTAACCTAAGCTGAGTCTTGCGGGGCTGTAGTGGGTGAAGACAATGAAGCAAACTCATCTGAAACCTCACTTTGTCCCTCACTAGTTAGACTAGTTCCATACTCAACATGTTTTGACCAGCTCAAGCTATGTTTAGAAACAGCTGGGTAGCTGGTATCTCAAACTGGTCATAGTTTGATTTTACACCAAGGACAGCCAACATCAGCTAAATTGTATAACATTTGTTTACTTTAACATTAAGTTAATGTTTGTACTGATGAGCTAATATTAACAACATCTCTATAATGCTCATTACAAATACATTGCAGTATGGATCAGGTCCACCTGGCACCAGTTGTGTACAGCTGAAAACTTACCTGTTCTAATTTGAAGTAATTATTGTTGATTTTATCCACCCGGCACCAGTTGTGTACAATGTAACATATAGGTTAACTGCTTTACTGCACTTATATTTTCTTTAGCCTACTTTTCTGTAATGGCTATGCATGTGCATTGTAAAAATAATAATAATAAAAATCCCCAAAAATAATGATGCACTTTGAAACTGAATCTTCCGATCTGCACACCGCAGTTATCCAGCCAACTCACTTCTTCAGCACCCCACCGTCAGACAACAGGTGTTGATAATCTAAGGGGGAATGATTCTGACTCACTACTCAGTAGCAAACTGAATGACAGAGGAGGGGAAATCAAAAGTTTGTATTGGTAGGCCTACATTGCAAGGTTTAAGTCTTTGATGAGCCTGTCAGTGAGGTTACCATAACAGCAGAAAGGCATGGTATCCCCACTGAATTGAAATACAAACAAACAAATCTCTGAGGTAGAATATCCGTATTTTAGTGAATATGAACCAAGGAATGCGAAGTGGTGAAGCTTCCTTTTCTGAACTAGAATTATGGAGTAGTTGACCACAAAAATAAGAGAATCTTCGTCCATTGCAAATGTTAAATCTCAGCTGAAAACTTACCTGTTTAAAATTCTAATTCTAATTTGAAGTAATTATTGTTGATTTTATCCTCTTTTTTCTGTTTTTGTTATTCGATTCATTTTCAATGTATTGTCTCTTTTTACTCCATTGTGAAGCACTTTGTGTAGCCTCACTGTATGGCTCCACTGCCTCTTGGCCATTTTATGAAACAAAAAACCAATAGGCATAAAATACTTTAATGTGTATCTCATGGCAATTGTGAAATCCCATTTAGACAAAGTTCAGTCAGACCAATTCCTGAGCCTCCACATTTTGGAACCTCTTGCCCCTGCAGTACATATTCCTCATCAGATTGTGTCACTGTAGAAACTATATTTTAAAATAATATATATATATAAGGTTTACCTGTTTATGTGAATGGGATCCCATTCCTCCTGTTTTGGGATATTTTTTTACTCTTCATTGAAAGCCCTTTGCTTCTGCCTCGGTGCTCACATACAGTAAGAACATGCTATCCCATCGCATGCAGTGAATGTCCCTCAAGACAAGATGGAGGATGGGCCCTTGAGTTATGAGCTTTTACTCCTAAGCAGTGTTCTGTATTCCCTGGGCGTCCTGTTGTCCAGAAGCTGTCGTTCATCATCCAACAGGAGAGCCCCACTTCAGGGAAAAGAGAACATTCTATCGATTTCCCCCATCCATGAATAAAATAAAAATGGTCTCTGTAAATCACTGTGAGTTTATTCAAAAGCCACTCAAGAAGAATAAACTACTATCAGAGTGGTAGGCGATCCCAGGCCAACACATGTACAGTGTCCATGGTTCCAGAAGTTTCTTGGAGCAATGGAGCTCAATTTACCGATGCATGTTTGTTGTATGATGGACATTTGTATATGTTTGTATTCTCAGTGCAGTTGTTGACCATATGTCTTCTTGGTGCTTGTCTGTGAAATTGCTTCACACTGATCATCAGTATATGGACAGAGCACATTTATAACATGGCGTCTATGTAAAATGTTGTTGAGGGGAAGGGGAAGCATTTGACATCACTTTGCTTCCAGCCTAATCTTTTTGCCAACCATTTTAAAGACATTCCACAGCCGTATAGTAGATGATTAAGCAGAAGAAGCACCTTACACTGCAACTGTCTACTTTAGACACAATTCAAGAGCTTTAAGACTTGCAGATTTCATTACTGTTCTGTAACTGTGAAAACTGCCAGTGGTTTCAATGTGAGCCTGTGCTAAATATACATCAAAATTAATTGCAAGAAGAACTACACACCTCAAGTGTATTTCAAGTGTATTTGGTTTCAGGTCACATGAGTATGCGACACTCAGTGGGAAAAGAAAATAATATGCCAAGAGTGGAGCAGCACTGCATGACTCCTGCCTGCAAATCTTAAATTCCGCCAACGTGATTATTCAAACAGGGCAGGAAAGCAGCACAAACAGGGTTGCAAAAGCAGCACATCTGCCGGTGACCAAATCTCTATTGTGTGACACTCTGAGAACTTTTCTCCAGGGTAACCGAGTTCCACCGACACAGACATCGAACACAAGAGGTGGAGGGAGACATGGGGAGGAATGGGTAGCAATGAAATGAAAGCAAGTTAAAGAATGAGAAAGGGAGGGAAAAAAACCTATTCCCTGAAACCCTTTTCACATGAAGCATGTTCTATAATTCACTTTCCCCTGGTCCGGGCACCCGGCAGGATCCAAAGGGTCCAACAGCAACTGACAATGTATAAAAGCATCCAGGTAATTTGATGTGGGGCGACGTTGAAGGGAAAATAAAAGATGGAGGGGGGGTGAGGGCAAGCTGTGAGCGGTGAGGCGCAACGACAAAATAATTGAATCTGTATCCTGCATAGAACCCACTCGTACGGCCGTCTTATAGCGGACGGGTGGGAAGCTAAACAGATGGCAGCAAATCGCACCCCGCCATACCCGAGACGTCTCTTCTCAGCCTCCAGAATGGCGTGTGGAAGCAGCCCAAAGCCACGCAAATTGGCTGACCCCCGGCTGAAAATTTGTCCCTTAAAAATTCATATATTCTGGGTAAATGGCCTTTTTTAAAGTAATCTCTTGATTTCTGGTTTAGATAGATTTGAGAGTTTAAACTGTTTCTGCTGAATTTACAGGTCTGCATCAGGCTGTCTTTGCACAGCAGCTAGGATCAACCTGAAGCAAGCGGGAATTCTCGCTTAAAGCTGAAAATATGAAATAACTGTGCTAGCAGTAAAATGGAAATGGTTTAATTCGGTCTTCAAAGTATATTGAACGTTTCTGCATTGAGCACACAGTGAGAACACTTCATTACAGTTCCTCTTCAGTTGGATGCGTCATCACAGTAAAAAAAAATAAAAAGTCTTCCAGAGGTCTCAATCTGAATAATTGGCTTTTGTTTTACTATGCAGTGAAAAGAAAAAGAAGCTAACACAAATGCTCATAACCTATGATGTTTAAGAGGGTGGTAATACTGCATTGTCTCTGGTCATACAACCTCTCTCAACAAAGTATTCCAGTTCAGGTATGCCACCACAGATTTCTAATGAAACTAAGCTGTAATTGAGGAAAGCGTGTTGGCAGAATCGCAGAGCTGTTCAGCACCCTCTCAACCCACTTCGCCACTGATAAACTTTGTTCATTCCTTTCTGTTTCCCAGCGCTGTGAAAGACGGAAAGCTCTTCTGACAGCTACTTTATTGTATCCTTACCTTATTAAATAACCCATGATGAAAATAGAGATAAAGCCCATAAGCACTGCTGTAGTTCGTTTTGATTTGCACTGTGGAAGGGGGGAAAAACTGGGTCAAGCTTGAAGCAATAATGATGGCATAATGCACTCACACAATCACTTCTGCAGCAACGAATAAATCAAAATGCAGCACCCTTCATAGATAATAACATTCTCCAAGATATGAATTGATACCAAAAAAAAAGTTGGATAAATGACTCCACTCCTTAACACTCTCCAGGATCGCAATGGCATTCAGAAGGCCTGACTTTTAAATATCGTAACCCTCGGAGACCGAAGCATATTTTGTCCTTTTTGTTTTTAACTCATAACTTTAGTCTGCCTTTACCTTCACCATCAAGCCATGGCTTATTTTTTTCAGTCTCAGCTACATGAGACTGTCGTTTCATTGCATTATGTGTTGTAAGAACAGCAACGAACACCCAAAACAGAAAAAACATAAGTGAAATTCTTGTATTTTATAACACACAGCCAAAACATGATGGCTTTCAAGGCTGAAAAAACAAAACAACAAAAAAAAACAGTATAATATACACTCACCGAGTACTTCATTAGGTATTTATTTGACTTCTTCTTCACTTACATCACATTTTTCCCCATTCTGATGGTTGATGTGAACATTAACTGAAGCTTCTGACCCATATCTACATGATTGTATGCATTGCACTGCTGCCACACAATTGGCTGATTAGATAATCGCATGAATAAGTAAGTATAATAAAGTAAAAATGTAGAGTGTAATTATAAGCAAACACAAATTGGAAAACAAAACTGTGCAATGCATTAGACTAGAGTACTATTTACATCTAACAGACAAATTATATACAACTAGCTTAACTGTACAAATGTATACATTTCTCCAGCTCCGATTGGTTTAGGACCGTTTGAAGCATATCAGTGCTTTGCTTTGCATTGGTACATTTATAGTGAACCTCACCCCTGTTTGAATGTGGAAAGGATTGGCTTTCTTTATTAGGGAACAATTTCTAACCATCAGCTTGGCGATGATCTTAGCTTTTAGACACATTTTTCGGTCTCAGAGGGTTAACCCGAGATTGCACATACAGGCTCCCAAGATTAAAGGACACAGTTCAGTATTATCTAGCCAGGCTTTTAATCCATGTTGAGATGTTCTTGTACTATACACGAGGAAGTAAGATACTGTGTAAGCAGCTTGGATCGTAATGTAGACAGACACCATCTGTATGGTTAATTAACACAAGCCTTCTTTTGGGGGGAAATAAAGCTATAGGGGAAAAGTAAACTATGCATGCACTGTAGAGCACAAGGATTCTCGTGGATAATATAATTTCAACAATTTCAGAACACATAACATCCATGAAATGCTGTTGCATATTTAATCTGACAAGCTTTTTTTCATTTGCGTATTTTAAAACTTTTTTTCCATGGAAATGTGCTCAGCTTTCAAACTTTTCCAAAACTACCAATGCTAATTATTAATATATTCAGAAATCTGTGAGGCTAGCGTAAATCTCCAATCAGGCTAAATGTTTTGGGAGCCAGACTATTGCGTCCTAAATAATGAGTCGCTTGCAGAGCTGCCATACATGTACAGCTCCCACAGTAAAGCAGATAATTACAACCCTGACACATTTCATCAGCAAAATATCGCCTCCATTTCTCATAGCCCACCGCTAAGTCTGTGTCTGGAGACATAGTTGATAACAAGTTGGCTTGAAAGTTTGCACCACAATGCTTAAACATTATTTCAAATGTATACAGACAATGTTAGATACCTGCATTTATTCACAGCAACAGCTCAGACTAGCTTTAAATCTAATTACAGTATCTCAGAAAACCATGATCAGAAGCAGTGGGAAGCACTGATGTAACTGTATTTTCAAAAAGCATTTTTCCTGCACACCGGGAATGAGATGATAGATTTTCTCTTGAGTGCCATTTAAATCACTTAATTGAAGCACTTAATTAGATGGGAACTTGACTCCTCAGTTTTCCCCATGTTGGTAATTTTTTCTGTTGAAAAGCTGCTCTACAATGCCCATGACTGTACATCTCCAAGACCGGAGGCACAATGTGTTCAAAGTGAGAGGTATTCCTATCCAATCATCAGAGCAAGCTCTTACAGCACAGTTCTCCTGTTGCTTATAATTACTTAGAACATGAACTTAATCCCTTCTCATGTTCACAGAAGGGTGCTGGAGTTAAACGTAATACATTTTTTTTGTCAAAATTGTATTAAACACGGGCAGTCACCGACAAGGTAAAGACACAAACTTTGATGATGTTTGAGAATCTATTTGAAATTAACATGACCACTATTTAACGAACATGATTCTGATTAAACGCATCGGTGTACTTTCAATGATGTATCTGCTCTTCCTGTTTTGAGTTACAGTACCAGTTAGTCAGTTCACCCCATACACACACACACACACACACACATACACAGGCACGCACACGCACACACACAAACACACACATACATACAAATGCACATACACACAGATTCTATAGCATCTTCATCTGGGTTGTTGTCATTGGGTGAAGGATGGGGCATTAACATTTAAATACGTTTCCTAATGCAGACCCATTTACATTTATATTACAGAATTCCATAGACGAGAGAATTCCATAGATGGAATTCCAATGATATGCATTACTGTGGTGGTTGGTGCGTTAGTAGATCCGCCTCACAGTAAAATCTATACAACGTACAATTGTGATGGGAATCCCCATTGTATCCTAGAATTCATTTCAGGGTTGGATGGAGGAAGAGTCTTCTACTTTAAGCCCATTTTAACCCCACTCTATGCCACCAGCTGAGTACAAAATGCCTTTTGCAAATGAGATATTAATCTCATGACCACTTTCATGCGTGAGATTAATTGTGGGATCTTCAGAATACACACATTCATTCAGCTGCAGCTTCAATGTAAAAAAATATACATGGATGTCATATTGGCCAGATCACATGTACAGTACAGCAGTGGCTTCAGACTGTAGATGTGCAATATATGTGAAATATACGTCATCTTGGTCTCTGTTTGAAAACCACTTTATATACTGTACGTCCAAAGCTCCAAAGTGACAGACAGCAGATTATGCACTGTGCAGTCATATTGGTCTCTGTTGTACCTCATTAAAAATCTATGAAGACTTTTATGAAAAACGTCAATGTCAATTATTTTATGAAGAATGAATTAAATCAGAACAGCAACAACCATGATAGTACTGACGAGAACCATAATAATAAAAAAACAATAGTATGTGTAAATCTGTAAATAAAAATATTCAGTACTTTAGGCTAAAATAGTTTACTGTATTTTCCAACAAGCATTCAACATGTTCACTGAACACAGGACACATATCATATGGTACAGTTAGCTAGTTCTTTACTGATTCTTACAGCCCGCAGCTTTGAACATTGGTAGTCACCTCCAGGATGTTTTATTAGGAATTTTGATGTAAAAAAACGGTGTTGAAAAAAAAAATTGAATATTATGGATTTTTAATCACTTTTTGAAACGCTGCCCCAATATAGGGCTTTCAAAGCATCAAATGACATTGTGATATTTTGGCAATGAATCTGACATTCAATAATCTGGCACCTGCCCACCTTTGGGAGAATCTGCCAGCTATACTGTACCATTAAGGAGGTAGAGCTTGGCTGCCTTTTCTACACTCCTGACACACACACACACACACACACACACACAAAAACAAATTCGGAATATCTTCTGCCAGCACGCAGACACTTATGTGAACAAAATCTCTGCTGTCAAGATGGGAATGTATTATCTATTTATTTATGATTTCTGTTCTTCTGAAACATGTCATGAGTGACTATGCGCTGGTCCACTGGGTTTCAGTGCACTTTCATGGCATGGTAGCAAAAAGCTTTACCTACAGGCCTTGTTATTTAAGAATATGCATGTCCATCTGTATATACTATGTGGTCCAGAACCAGTAGCTATAGGCGACGGGGAGAGATGAGTGTAGCGGGAGACTTTCTGCCCAAACTGAAGGTGCAGTTTTGGTGCTTTAGTTCCTCATGGACCACCCTATCAAGTTGAGTCATTGTGATAGGCTGTTTACTTAGTGATCCCAGGATGACAGTTGGGAACCTCTGAGTGCACATTGGCTTATGTAAAGTCTAACCTGATACGACAGCTCCCTGAAGGCTCTCAACTGTCACTACCCTGGCCCTATTTTATTCATGGACTCAGATGCTCGCATACAGAAGGGAAATAAAAAGAAGAGTGACTATATAGAACTGGCAACAGAAATTTCACAGTGGATGGATGCTTGTATGCACAGGTGACATGCCAGTGACTGCTAAGAGCGTTCTGTATAGAGAGAAGGTGTCAATCTCATGGCCATCCGAACATGCAAAAGATATGGAGACAAGCTCTCGGACTCACACATTTGTCGAAAAGGGAGATAACAGAGGAGAAAATACTCAAAATGAAGCAAAATGAAGGATGAAAAGAGAGCTTCTCAAAATCCGTAACTGTGTTCCCAATACATTCAGGCAGGCTATAAATACAGTGATGTAAAAAAAAGGAAGGTTCACCCACTTTTCAGGTTTTACACATTAGGCCATGACAAACCACATATAGTCCTGGCCAAGACATAAGAACAGATAAATCTAACCTTATCGTGACAAATAACACGTAACAAATGTACTCTGTTTATTTATTCACAATTCATATGGGTATGCATAATCCCAGTCATGGGATATGTTGTCAAGTTCTTCCCTTTATATCTGGTAAATATGTATGCAGAATTTCCCATCAGTACACAAACTTTTACTAAGGTCATTATTTTTGATAGGCGTTAAGCGCCTTCCTTAAATTCAGCTCAGACCTCTCTCCCTGCTCCTGGCAGGGTATACTCTGACTGCTTTCGGATGGGGTAATCACAGAGATCAGGCCTTTAGGTCATATACGGTTTCTTGGGGATCAGGGCTGGAATTTTCATGAATAATCTTAAGAACCTGAATGATCCGAACAACGAGAAGAGAACAGGAGAAAGCTAAGAATTGCAGAAAGACCCACAGAAAGAGCACGCCATTGCTTTATGTATTAACACTGCCGATTCGATCCCCCGCCCTGGGTGTCAAAGTGTCCCTGAGCACCTACCCCAAATAGCTCCCAATGAGCTGGTTGGTGCCTTGCATGGCAGCCAATCGTCATTGGTGTGTAAGTGTGTCCGTGAATGAGTGAATGAGAGTAAAAACGATATATAAATGCATTCCATTTACCATCATTATCTATAGTAGGTTAATTTAGCCCATTCAACATAAGGGGTAAAAAAGGACCCCGCCATCTGCAGTGATGGCAGTTGGTTCAAGTTTATTTACTGCACCTTATGAGATATAAAAAAATGTTTGAGTTCCAGTCTTTCATCAAATTGCTGTCGTGCTTCAGGTTTGCCTTTAAAGCTTGCTGTGACCTCTTCCTTTGATCTAAAAACAGCCCAGCTGTGACCGCTGTGTCCCTTGGCTAAACAGCAGCCACATGCCCTTGAGACCAGCAGTGTAAATCCTGCTTGCCAAATAGAAATTACAAGTTGATCTGATCACTTCAAATGAGTTTGCTTGGTACTTTGTGTGCACAAGGACTCATCTGTGATGGCTATGATGACAATAATCATTACCCTGTGCACTGTTCCTCCCTTTAACCCCTTCAAACAGCTTAACCGGAGCCCACCTGCCCAGTTACAGTATATTTAGAGTGGTAACCGGATTTCATTGTCATCACTGGTATGCTGTTGCTATGATTGCAGCAAGGCAACCATGAATATCATATCATGTGTTAATCTCACTATCACGTACATATTTAATAGAACAGGACCAAAATTAAACATTTCTGTTTCTCGATCGGTACAATGGACTAATTAGGAAAATCTTGAGATATGACCTGAATTTTGTTGTTCCAATGACTCCAGGTTTAACTTGTGATGTGAACAGTAATGAGTACAATAATATCATATGATACATCCTGCCTTATAAGCCTCGTCAGTTCTACTGAGCTATACTGTACTTTGAGTATAGTGGTTTCATCATCTCAGTGTCTCCGTGGACACTGTGGAGAGCAGAACACTGCTCTTGTCGAACTGCCATTACCAATGCATCAAAAAAGAGCAAGAAGTCTGTGGAACTCAGAAATAGCAAGCATAAGCAGAGAAGAATGATATCTTTCATATCAAAGTACTGACCTTGCGCTTGCTCTAGATTTTCTATATTTCAGTAGCCTGGGAAGCCTTCATGCGCCTGTTTGAAGCCTGGCTGAGGTAGAAGGTTCCTTTGGGCATAGAAAATAAACTCATTTGGTAGCTTCATTAACATTTTCCTTTGTTTTCTACCTATTATGATTGCCTTTGGCAGTGGTCCCATTATTTTATATCTGAACACAAGCAATGAAAGTCCATGCTTGTTAGAATAAGGACATTTTTTAAAATCATATAAAACATGCAGGGCTGTGCACAATTAAACCTGCTGCATCATTCATTTGGCTTTAGTTGGTTTCTAAATTCAGTGCTTGATTGTTATAATCCCTACTTCCACTCTACCTTTTCGAAATATTCAGATATTAGAACCAGTTTCTTTCATCAGATGTAGGTTATGCTACAGCAACAGATCAGTTAACTGAGAAAATATGAATACGTTAATCTGACTGGAAGTCAATCGGAACCTATTTTAGTTACAATGCATGTGCAACGTGCCTGGGCGCAGTGGAATTGGTAGTGTCACTTTGCGCAAACATCATTTTCTTTTGCCTGTGTGGTAGTTTTGAGGTCTACAGGCTCTGTGAAAGTTTGGTGTTGAATAATGCATTTTGCCTTTTAACCTATCCACGTCAGGTTTTAATTCAAATGCTGGTGCACTATACAATTTCTGTGGCTTTATTAACATATGAATGCATGAACACATAATGTAACATAGATTCAAGAAATTCCTGTTCAAGTGAATTTATTATAATTTGAAATTAAAGCAGTTTTCAGTTATGCAGTCCGATGGCAGCTATTTAGGCAATGCGTATGCAATCTGGATCAAGTGCAGAGGCGTCTTGTGAGCTCAAAATTGGACTAATCAGTTGGCAAGTAATATGCAGCTTCTTCATATTAAATCATTAATTCCGTTTTAATCACTAAGTAGCCTAGCCTCCACTTCTCAAAAAAAAGATACATCACACTGAGGATTTTGTAAATTCATTGCTGTATTGATACTCATGACCTCAGGGGAGGTCTCTGCCACTGCTTAGTGATTAAAATAGATTGTGTAAATTGTATTTATCATTAAGCTGCATATTAATTTCCAATTGATTAGTCAGATCATTGGCACACTTGTTAATCAATTAAAATGAAAGAAAACCGATTGAGATCAATGATTAGTTTAAAGGAAAGAACTTTTGAGCACACAAAATGCTGCAGGTCAATGAGAGACACAAGAATGTAGGACACTGGCTCTACTCCCATGAAATAGTGTAAGATATTGACTATTTGTTAAATTTGTGGCATACTAATCCATATTTTCTAATTTCATTTCGCTTAATCATGTGTTCAGCAGAGATTGAGTGAACTTTTGGAATGTTAAAACTGCATTTCAGATGTTTAGATGGGTCAAATACACATTTCAAATATTTGGAGGCTTTTTAATACTTTTTATTTGAATTAATTGAGCATTTGATTATTTTATGTATTTTGCAATATATGTATATATTATTCGACTCATTTAAAAGCAATTCAATTGCACATATTTAAAAGGAGTTCTGTACAAACACTTCAGAGTATTTCTATTCTTGGATATACAGTGCTGGAAATACTCAGTGCCTTTAACCCGTCAATGTGGGATCCTTTTTGACTTGATTTTAAAGGTACAATAGGTACCCTCACCCTCTGTCTGTGTCTGTAGTTCTTAAATTTGGGTTTCAAAATATACAGCTGACACACAGCTGTGCAATAATTCAAGCTCATTGGTTGAAAATTGGTTCTAATTGGCACAACCAATGGAATTTCAACATTAGCGTATTCACAGAGACAGGGGAGGGGTAAACACTGTTGGGGTTTGAGGGTGTTTGTTGGTCTCAGCTAGTTTTATCCAGTCATTTTGTACTGGGGTCTCCATTTGTGGAGTTTAGAGATAACCCTGAATCTTTTTTTGGATCACATGCTTTCCTGGTTGCTTGGAGGAGTGTGGCTCCTGCATAAGAATAAAGATCATGTCCAACCAAGTCTTCTTCACTGGAGATTCACGGGGTGGCTCACCTTTGTCTGTGCTGGTGAACTTGGCAAGAACATGAAGATCAGATGTGCTTTCAAGATGGCAAATGTTAGCTAATGGTTGGGAATATATTCCCATTTTTTTCTGTTCTCCAAGAACATTAGCTAACGTTAGCTAACAGTTCGTAAAGGTAGTGCACCATGAACCAAAATGGCTGCTGATTCGGAAAATGCAGAGAACAAAGGTTTACAATTATTTGGCTGTTATAATACACTAATCAATGTTATATTTGTCCTTACCTTATAAATAAATAAAATAAATCACAGGTAAGCAACAAATCAGCTAGCTGGCATTGTTAGACCGAAGTAGCATCCATCCGTTTTAAAAAGACATTGTGGCGAACTAAATTAAATGTTAATTTAAAATTGTTTTGGAAACATAGTTTGCCAAAAACATTTACAGTCTGGAATGCACATCAGTTGTAAGTATATCTGTCTCAGAGGTAGTATACCAGGGTATTTGGTAGTGTGAGCCTAAAACTGAGGCCATTTGGTTTGGAAAAAACGTGATGGGAAAGGAAGAAGAGAAATATCACAATGCAATGCCCACACGTGAAGGAGAGGAGTGAACCAGTGCAGTGTCAAACCCAGGAGGCAATATTTTTTTGGAGGTTTGTGAATAATTCATGTGTGCATGTTGGGGATGTGAGCGATGGGTGGGAGGATTAAGAACTCAGAATTGAAGTTTGTCAGATACTTTAGCCTACTTTTTGTGCTAAAGTGGAAAGTCCAGGGGCCAGAAAATAAAAGTGCTGCCATATGTTTCTTTCACCCACAAACTCAGCCAGCTGATTTCACTAATTAGTTATACCTCCTGGCTGAAGAATTGCGTTAATTTAGCAAATCCAGGTGATTGAAAATCCAGAGTGGCTTTCATGTTCTTGCTGCCAAAAATTTATTTCTGAACCTAGATTTTCCACCTTCTGCCGAGTGTTATTGATTTTGAATGAGGTTTAAGAAATCCACAAAGACCGGTGATAATGTTTGCGAGGGCCCATTGGTTTCATTATGGTTTGTTCTTTGTCTATCATCCCTTGCAGATCACCTGTTAAGTTTGCCTCTTGAACATCACACATTTCATCACAAGATACCTCCCTTGAAGAAAGACAGCAAGAGAAGGGAATGCTTTAAAGTAAAATCGAACCTCTCCCTAGAGTGAGACATGCTATGTTGCTGTTTGATGATGTTTATGATGAGATGCCTTGACCCTATGTCACTGTAATGTTTTCCCTTCAGTACAGTAGCTGGGGTGACCTGCCCCACCTAAATATATACAACATATAATACAGCAATGTCCATCCATCTATCCATTATATTAGCCCGCTTATCCTGAACAGGGTCGCAGGAGGGCTGGAGCCTATCCCAGCATACATTGGGCGAAAGGCAGGAATACACCCTGGACAGGTCGCCAGTCCATCAGAGGGCATACACACCATTCACTCACACACTCATACCTATGGGGAATTTAGACTCTCCAATCAGCCTAATCTGCATGTCTTTGGACTGTGGGGGGAAACCGGAGTACCTGGAGGAAACCCACGCAGACACGGGGAGAACATACAAGCTCCATACAGAGAGGCCCCGGCCGACGGGGATTTGAACCCAGTACCTCCTTGCTGTGAGGCAGCAGTGCTACCCACTGCACCATCTGTGCCGCCTACGGCAATGTCATTGTTTGTAAATTAATTTCTATGACGGTCCCATTTTGTGATCTGTCTTCAGAACCTCACTATGATTGGTTGCTTTGTTTACAGTATATAGTCTAAATTTGCCTCAGGAAAGTGATTAACTAAACTAGCTTAATGATAATATAATCTTCCGCTATTATGAAGAGCTTGCAATCAAAAAGAGTCAGGTAATTGTGTTATCTTTCTTCCGTGTAAATGTAAACACCTACGCAAACAATACAGGTTCAGCCAAGCTGTCAAAACACCGGGAGTATATGGAACCCAGCATGGCTACAGACCATGGCTACTGTATATGAAACTGGCCTATGAGAGTAATCCATGCCTAAAATGTGCAATCTTCATTCAACACTGAAACTCCTAAGTATCCTAATCAAAGAGCAGTGCTAAAGCAATGCTATTTTAGACAGTAAACTTTGCAGCGGATCAGATAGGCAGGGGTCGAGAACCAGCAAATTGGTATAATGTAGATTAGGCAGTTCATAATGGAAAGTCCAAGCAATGGTCCAGTATCCAGGCAAACAGAAACAACACAGACAATCCAAAGAATGGTTGCGGACACTGGCAGAGGGTGATAAACAATAAGGCAGTCCAAACAGGTGGATAAACAGAATCAAAAACCAAAGTGAACCAAAATTCAGCAGGTCGAATCAGAACAGAAGTACAAACCAAAAAACAGAATTCCAAAACAAAAGTGGTCGAAACAGAGGAAGTCTGACTGAAATAAATGCTGGAGAATATAGCAAAAGCACATGACAATCTGGCAATGAGCAACAGAAACAGAGGGCTTTAAATACTCAGGTAACCAAGGGAAAATAATAATCAGGTGTGTGAAACAATCAGGAAGTGAGACACAGGTGAAATTAATGTGAATGAACTGACAGACTACGGTGAGCACAAAGGTTACAACAAGATATGGAAACGCTAAGGACTTAGACAAAAACAGATAACAGGAAACACAGATCATGACTCAAAGTGCAGAAATCAAACATAGGAACGTGGGTGTATCTTAAGACACAGGCACAGTGTGAGTGGTGTGAAGGAAAAAGGGGAAATTGTAGAAATATCAAAATGGGGCAAGTCATTGCACTGCCAAAAAAAAAAAAAAGGTCAAAGAGTCAGACTCATTACAGAAAGAAACAAAGTTTATACTTTTCTGGTACATGCCCTTCGGATTATCAAGCATTACTGATTTCGCTGCATAAGAACACTCAGTAAAATCCAGAACCCTCCCAAATCTGTAGAGATACAAAATTAGCGATTACTTGTTGGGATTGATCCACTTGTTTTGGAGATATGGCTTGTTAAAATATATATGTCTGAAATATGTGTTTTTCAGGAATCAGCCTTAAAAGTTTTGTTAGATATTATGGTAACACTTTATTTGACAGTGGTCGTCATGACATGGGAATAACAGTGTCATTACCATGACAATACCTGTCATGAAGTGTCATGTCCATTCATAAACTATGACATACTATTGTTAAGAGACAATCTTTGGTTTGTGTTATAACACAACTGACATAACAACCTGCATAAAAGGCTTACTATGACAGAGGTGTCATCCCACTGATTCATCGTGACATTTGAAAATGATTATGTCAGTTAATAGCTGAATGCTATGTCACAATGCACCAGCCTGCCAAATACTGATATTTCATGCAGAAAACAGCTTGCCATGAGTTTATATTATTTTCTTAGTAGGTTGAGATGAGTTAATCTTTATAGATAATGCACTAATGTTAATTTGTGAAACACACCTCTAGAAGAACCTTATCTTCTGAAACCATGTACCCCTTAAAATAGAGGTGAATTTGTTCCCATAAACGCAGTTTCCCTGAGCTGATCATGTTAAGTTTAATTAGAATTGTCCATTTAATTTATGTTGTGTAATTTATGTTGTGGTTATAAGTGTCATGACATCATTTGGAACATGTCAAATAAAGTGATTTTTTTTTATTTGTCATTAGTATGTCATTGGTAGTTATGACAGTGAAGCTCAAGCTGAAGCTTTTGGGGGTATCCTTAAATTTTGTTGTCATATGAAGTGCTTGACAGTGTCATGACATTAGTTAGACCATGTCAAATAAAGTGAAACATGTCATTAATATGTCATAAGGAGTTACAAGATGAAGGTGAAGGTGAAGCTTTAGTTGGGAGACACAGGGGAACTGACGTTAGCTTATGATGGACCTCAAACGACATCTCAGGAAAATGACCGTAAATTCATGGACCTCAGACGAGATCTCAGTAAAATATTTGTCAGTTCATGGAAAACGTCTGTCAGCTAAGGGAAACACCCTTCATCTATGAAAAATGTTTGTCTATGGAAAAGGTCCGTGGGTGTATAGAAAATGGCCATCGGTTGAAGGAAAAACATGTATTTTAAAGGAGTCATTGCAGGGGTACATGGTTTCAGAAGATAAGGTTCTTCCAGAGGTGCGTTTCACAACAAATGAACATTGGTGCATTATCTATCAAGATGAACTCTTCTCAACCTACAAAGAAAAGAATATAAACTCACGACAAGCTGTTTCTGCATGGTGTATCACTTCGCAGATTGGCACATTTTGACATAGCTTTCAGCTATTAATTGACAAAGTTCTTTTCAAAGGTCATGATGAATCAGTGGTATGACACCCCTGTCATAGTGAGCCTTCTATGCAGGTTATGTCAGTTGTGTCATAACATGAACCGAAGATTGTCTCATAATAATAGTATGTCATTGTTTTTGAATGGACATCACACTTTGTGACAGGTATTATGTCATGGTAATGACACTGTCATTTCCATGGCATGAAGACCACTGTCAAACAAAGTGTTACTGGGATTATGGCAGTTTTCACCTGGAAGACACCTAGGTGTGAAAACTAACTTATCAGCCACTGGTGGGGAGGAGTCTGTGTGATGCAGGGAAAAAGGACTCGGGGGGGCAACTGGGTGCAAAATGCAGGTGAGAACTTCAGGTGGGAGGCTTAATGTATCAAGTTAAAGGGCTGTGACAAGTGACACTTTTTATTCATGAAAATATAAATAGGTGCACAAACATTGACATAGCAAATTGCCTCCCCAGATAGTAAGAGAGTTTTTCCACATTTAATATAGTACAGTATAAATACAGCAGTTAGTGATACAAATATAATAGTGTGAATACAGCAGTTGCACAGAGCAAAAATATTATGTGCAGTAACACACCACATAGATGTAAACCAGAGGGTGCAAGGTGAGTGTATGGCCCTAAACATGAGTGCATGATCAGGGCCCTGTTCCCCAAAGCAGGATTACAGAGTTAGCCAGATAACTGTACAAGGTAAAGCCCAAAACAGCCGTTTTTGCTTCAGTCCATGTTCCCATCTGACCCTACGGTGGATTTCCCCTTCATTTTTCTTCCATAATCCATGTTGCTAACGGATAAGGCTAACAGATAAAGAAATGCCATCATGAAATCCATGTGGCTCCACCTTCCTGACTGCGTAACCTTGCTGTAAAAGTACATGGCTGTTTTGGGGCGTGGTGGGAAGGGGTGTGTATCTAATACTAACTCTAATTGGATCAGACGGGGTATAATTGGCTACCAAATTGGGAGAAAAGTCTGAAATAAAATAAAATAAAATAAAATAAAATAAAATAAAATAAAATAAAATAAAATAAAGTGTGTGGCTGTCCATACATGGCAGGTGTGCTCAGTCCTGATTGGGCCATCACCTCCCCTGGCATGCTGGGGGCCCAATTTCCATTAGAGCGGCTACATTCCGGGACTGTATAAATAATTTAAAAATTATTATCTATAACTATTTTAAAACACTTCATATTTGTTTCTTTGAGATAATATGTTAATTAATTCTCTCAAAAATTTCAAAGACAAATTTTTTAATTGTATTTGGTTTCTGAAGAAAGTATTTTCAAATGCTTCAAATAGAAATATTTTCTTTGGGCCAACTTATTTGCAAAGTCTTACCAAAACAGCTTTTCTGTTTAATTGTTCATTATTATTTAATTAATATCTGCATTTGACCCAGGTCTGGTCAGGTGGTACATTAGCATACAGCCCTCTGAAAGTACATTCTTTGTGGCATGCTGTGTTCGCCATATGCGTGGGATGTGACAGTGACCTCACAGAGGACACATGACAGGACTTCAATATGGAGAGAGGCAGAGTTGCACGTTATGCACAGGGACTGTTTGTCTGCGGAGCTGTTCCCAAAGGAGCGTGCATTCTTTTTATCAAGTGCATGTCTAGTATAAATGAAATGTATTGAAAGTGGTGAGTTTTTTGTTCATTTCAAATAAACTGTAAACTAAATGCACCATCTTCTTTTCAACTCACAAGCGCGGTGCCTGTCAAGTTGAATGGTAAATGGACTGCATTTGCAGTACAGTATATGGCACTTTTATCCAAAAAGCTTTACAATTGATGCCTCTCATTCATCCATTCACACACACACTTACACTCACTCGCCAGTGGCAACTGCCTGCTGTTGGCCCGTTAATGGAGCCTCACACCACAATTACTCTTTGGCCATGAGGAAATTATAAGCTAATATAATAATAATAATAATAATAATAATATATACCTTTATTGAACCCTGTGGGGTAATTTGTCCTCTGTATTTTACCCATCCTAGTCATTAGGAGCAGTGGGCAGCCACAGTGCAGTGCCCGGGAAGCAATGTGGGGTGAAGGGCCCTGCTCAGGGGCCCAACGGCTGTGTGGATCATTTATTGCCGCTAGAACGGGATTCAAACCACTGACCCTGCAGCTCCCAGTCATGTATTTTAACCACTACGCTACAGGCCGCCCCATGGCACTAAGCTGGCTGTGGCACTAAGGAACTAAGGAAAAGAAATTGGGTGATCTTGTAATCAATATTGTAATCAGACCCCCAGCACACCCACACTTAATTTATGCTTACTGAAGCAGCCTATTTTAAAACTGTAGCACGAACACCTAGAGTCGCCAAAGTACAGCAATTTAGTTGCACACAATTTGCCAGCGCCTTGAATTACTGGTAGCGCTTCACAATTGCATCTTGCAAAAAATAGGTGCTTGTCAATATGTGCTTGTCTGTGCTGTGCTGGATTGTGCTGGATTAAAATAACAGGCCTGACAAATGGAAATGGGCTTACTGATGATGAATCCTGACAGTTTAAATGGACATAATTGTGTATATCACACATTTTAATCACGTTGACATTTTTCTTGCCACTGTAATCTTCAGGAAGGCGAATGGGGTGGAGATAAATTGCACTCAAAATAGCCAGGTCTGAGTAGCTCTACATAATTGCTACGTAGAGCAAAAAACATTTACGAAGGTGTTAAATCATCCATGATACCTTTTCCTGCCCAAACGCTACTTTTTCACATGTTTTTCCTTGTCTTCAATAAAATTGTCTTACAATGAACATTACAAAGATATCTAGCGTATTTGGTCAAATAAAATAACTTCAGGGCCTTCCTTTTAAATGTGAGCAAACAAGTCGTTTTCCCATTTTTACATAAGCAATAGGTCACAAATAACACATTACTATCTCCTCAGCAGTTTGGCATTTATGGAAGGCAATTATACATATGTAATCAAACCGCCACTTTGGGTTAGGAGGAGAAAACTGACACAATTTATGCAGATGAGTCTTTAACCACAAGGTAAAATGGAAGCCAAAATGTCCCTTCAGCTAGAGACATGGCTCGGAAATTAACAGCCTATCTTTTTTTTGTGTGAAGCAACTCTAAATGTTGTGAGCCCACAGTCTTATCAGCAACCTTTTGCTGTGGTTAAAGGAAATGTCATGGAGTATAAAGTTAATGTACGGCCACTTAATACCAATCTATTTTTTTTCCAGGGGCACATGGAACAGAACAGTGGAGGGCAGTATATCCTTCCCTGGCCTAACAGCCTGTGTAGCATTTTGGCCTTCAAGTTCCTTGGCAAGGACACTTAACTAAAAGTTTCACTTAATAATGTATCCATTGTGTGTTCAAATTCAGAGTGCAGTCAGACTGCAGTCTGAAAACCTATTAACCAAAAATAATGACAAGGTCATGCAACATTACCAGACATTACCTTTATATAAAAATAGGAATGAAACAACAGCAATGCGAGAAAAGACTGGAAATAACAGGAAAGTAACATGGTGCAGTGTCAGGTCAGTTTTGATCCATGTTGTGCATAAAAAGGTTAAATACAGTACAATTGAATGGTATGCAAAAACATATGCGAACGCAAAATCAATAAATATATATATATATATATATATATATATATATATATATATATATATATGCCAAAGAAAAAGAGCCAGGGCATCTGTGTTATAACTGATGCTGAGAGGCCATCTGCTGGACAAATTTGGAGAATTAAAAAATGTGTCAAATCTAAATGAAAATATACAGATGGGAAAAGGGTAAGGGAATTTGCAATTTTAAACCTGAGCCCAGATGTAGAACAGTTTACAAAAATTGTGACACAATTTCAGCTCTAGTTCTGAGGCAGGATTGGACATGCGAGCAGCAGACTTAGCTGTATTAGCTCCTTAATGAGGATTGTATTCCATTTGTAAAGAACACAACCCCATAACATACGATTATGTCCTCAAAATGAATTGCCTTGTCGCTCTGGGAGAGCGCAACAAGGAATCCTACACTCCAAATGAAATAAATAGGCACTGAGTTCTAAAAGATAAAGCACCAAGCTTGACCCACTCAAGGGACTTAAAACTAAAACAGACTGAGGTTTCACAAAGGTTCTTTGGCGTAAGGAAAACATTGACTTGGATAGATTTTGGGTTTTCACCAATTCCACAACTGCACTGGGGACATTTCTTCCTCTGTAGAGTACGAAATCCCCTTAAGTACCACTGTTTACCAACTGGAGTACTGCAGTAACCAACACTCCCGCCCCAGCTACCCAGCTTTTATATTTCACAGCAATACCTTCAGGGGTGACTCCATATGGAGGCACCCACTGACTGAGGGCTCTCCTACTGAAATAGACACATACACTGCATTTACCAATTAACTATCAAACACACCTACAGCTTACAGACTGGTGTGAGACCTTCAATTAAAGGGAAGGTGAGTTTGTAACATATCCAACAACCCCCTCAAAGCGCAGCAACAAATCAGTTTCTTGTTTCTTCTGCATTCAAGTCTACTTAACTTAACACTTCCCTTTGAAACAAGATAAAAGAGCAGCAGACAGTAACAGAACAAAAATGAGAAACATACTCTAAGTCTTCTTGCCAGAAGAGTGCATTTTTCTTAAAACATTCAACTTCAGGTTTTTATTTTTATTTATTTTTTCATTCTTAAACAGTAAAAGTTCTGCAGAAATCCCAAAAAACATGATGACTGTAAAATCCACTGGACCACTGTAGACATTGAAATCAAAATATGATAATAAACCAAATGCCTTTCAGATGCAGGAAGAGCTGATCCTTTCCATTTGTCTGAAAGGTTTTGAGATGCTCAGACAGAATATTATTACTGCAGTTCATAAAGCAAATATTATTCCAGATGGAGAAGACAACACATTATACATTTGCATAAATATGACTACAGATACTTCATGCATTTTTCATCTCAGAAACTATTCCATTTGACATAGTAGGAAATGCTCAGCGGTGCCAAAGTAATTTAAAAGGAATCTTGATGCAATGAATTTGTTTGAAATCTCAAAAGGCTGGCCATACACTCGTGTTGTTATGTTTAAAACCATCATTGTTTCCGCAGAATGTGTTTATCTTGCTAGCACCCTTTTTAGGAACAGAATAAAACAAGATCTGGGGACACAATGAATACTATTGGTCAAAAGCAAACCTCAGTTAATCATAGGCAAACCTCTGTTTTTCTCACTGATCTAGAATGCTTTATTCAGAAGTGTTATACATCTATGCACGGTACACAGAATTCAGATTCACATCATAAAATAGCCAACTTTCATTTCCATAGTTAAAAAATGTATAGTTAAAAGTAGGCTGTCCGTTTTTATATTCTTGCATATCACTGATGGTATGTGCCAAACTAAAAGTCTTTTGAAAGACGCACCGATTTGCAAATCATTACCAAAACAGCGTAGTCATCAGAAATTGTTTTCCTGAATAAGCAAATTATGGTTTGATATATTCCTTCAAAGAACATTTAGTGGTAAAGGAGTTACAGTAGCTTGTGGTTACTGACAATTTAAATTGAATGTTTATCAAGACAGAAAAAGTGAAATCCCACAAGGATCAGGTTCACTCATTCTACTTCATAGCTTCACCATCAATGACACACTCGACAACTGATGTGAATGGGCTTAAAATGAGTGCAGAAATGTGTGCAGACAGCAATTACTGTACACTATTTACCATACCTGCAACGTTCAGCAAGACTGAAAAAAAGGTCTTTAGATCGCCAATTGACTCAACAAAACCTCAATTAATTGAATTGTTGAAAGCATGTGATTAAATTCCAACACACTTAATACAACATAATATAGGTGAGACCACTTGCCATTTGCTTATGAGCATGCTATGTAGTGCTTATGAATGAGCTATATAGATTAGTTATGTAGGACCCTTCAAATAAAGTTTTACCCAGTCTAGTTTCAGTGACTGATGCAGTTTTAACTGAATCAATTAAAAACCTCCTTCTAAAGGAACTATTTTGAATACAGGATTTTATAGAAAACTAAGGCTGGTGAAAAGACCTAGGATGTGAATGGGGAATATTTATTAATCATGGCATATCCCCTGTAGTTATTTATGGCATAATATGACCTTACGAGGGTACATTATCCTTCAGTAGACATTAAGTATCTAATTAAGAACAATTAACAACTGATTACTATTCAGAGGTTGCAATTATGCTTGGAACAAAACCAGCATACACACTTGAATGTGAAAATCCCTGATTTATATAATGTCTTAAATTGGCTTGAAAATGTATGCTAATCCTTTTCTCAATTTAAAAACCTCCAGTTTCAGATACATTTTAAATCAAGTAATGGTATGTAACAGATACATGAAATTAGGTTTTTAGGAATCATATTAGATTCAATTTGTCACAAAGGTACACAGTACTGTTACTATGGTTTTAGTGAGTCCAACACAGTCTTGTTTAAAATGCATCTCAATAGCAGATGTGTGCAGTTATGTACAGTATATTTTTTTCATCCAATATAACACCATAGACTCAAGGATTTCAAACAATGAAACTGATTTCACATGATAACAGGCTAAAATGTAGAATGGTATCCCACTGAGATTTCATTACTGTATTATTTGGTATAGTTGTTAGTTTACTGAGCAGTGCCCTCCAGAATTATTAATGTGCAATGAGCTACCTATATTATAAATGAAGAAAATAGGGAAATGATATACTCAATACAAGGTCAGCGGGTACAGAAATTTCCAATGTACCAAAGCGGAAGTGCTGGCTATTGACCTTCATTATATAAGGTTAGCTGGCAATATCATACTGATAGGCAGTTTGTGTGCAATGTAGGCCATTTTAGATACAGCCTACAAAGAAATGCATGATGGCTTATTGGCTTTCCAATGGAATCCATAGGATAATTGAGTAATATTCACTTTCAAGTAAAGCAGCTTGTCCAGCAACATTATGCTTATACATATGCTCTGTACATATGAACGGATTAATTTTTTTAGTTATAAATTTCAGTTATGTATTGTACCAGCACTCCTTTCCTTCAGCATATTGGTCTTAGATTGCATGCACTGTAATAAATATTTCCAACTGAAAATAAGTTTAAAATATTTTTTTTAAGGGAAATCTGGAGGTACATCTTTACAAGCTGCGGTGGAGTTGCGTGAAGTGGATTTTCATCTTTCTCAGAAAGCCAACTATCCCTTATCGTGAAATAACATTTGACTAGATTGAAACAAGTAATTAGTGTGAGAAAATGTTAATCTTGCTCAAGTCATGCCGACTGCCCCACTGTTTTCCACACCAAAACAAAAAACCAGAACATTTAAAATCACCCTGTTTGCTGTTGTTTTCAGTCAAAGCAAACACTCTTCACAGCAAATTACTGCCCCCATACGTCATCCCTCACAAAACATACACAAGAACACATAGTTTTATTAAAAAAACATATCTTTATTATTGCCATTTCACTATAGATGATACACCTAAACTTAAAGAAATGATTAAGTGCTACTTCCATCTTAAATAAATACAAATCAGAAACTGTAGTGCGCTACAGTATGTGAGAGGCATTGGAACATAAGTAACCCTTGTTTTTAATATGCATCTTTCCTGAATGCAAACTACAGTATTTACAAAACATCACTTTATGCCATGCACCATGACTCTGAGACAGAATCAGTACTTCAAGTTTTACAATAAGAACTGTAGGGACTGCTCCTTCAAAACAAAATAACAACCTTTCCTGAAGCTGTATTTTTTTAAATCCCTGTGCCAATGAAACATGCTCCCCCACTCTTTCTCTTTCTCATTCACACACACATCATCCATACTGCCACAATTTTCAGTAGCTATATTACATTTCAAATAATAATATTAAATTTATATGCACTGCAATATTATTCATGGTTAGTAGCTGATGTGATTGCAACACTTGCAAACTTTAAACGTAATTACATTGAGTCAAGTCAATGGTATGCATATACAGAAAGGTTTCACACAGGGTAATTATCCATATAGCACATACACATATATATGGTAGCTACAAACCATGAAAACATACTTTTCATTGTTCTTGGTGGTTGTAGCTGGTTAGCTAACACAGATAGCCATCATTCAGCTAGCTACTTTTAAGTCCTTCAATTTTAGTCTAAATTAAAGTAGAGTCTAACAAGCAAGTACATTTTCTTATGCAGTGGCTCGAATAGTGCAGCAAACCAACAGTACCCCCATGGTAATGGGAATGTCATTTTTTAATGGACCATTTATGGACACCTATGAAAATAAATATACAGAATAAAATTGGACAGGATTCAATAAAATGAAAGATTAAAAAACCCACAGTGTCCTCAATAAAATCCTCAACTCTGCCCTGCAGTTTAAAAAGAGGCATGCCACCCCCCCCCCCCACAACCCCCCTCCCCAAATAAATAACAAAAAAAGACTAATCAAAGACTGACATAAATTAGGACTCTGATGACAAACATCTAATTTACTAGGAACGCTAAAATCTCTTTAAAAAAAAAACTACACTACACATATTACAGCAACCAGCACAGATACTGTACATATCCTAGAATTACTTGTTTTTTTGGAAAGCTCAAGTGGTCGGGAAACCTAGCGTATATACAAAATAAATTGTGCCACAATACTCTTAACAAAAAGGAGTCAGGTTATTATACAATTAGACCTTTTTTATATATATATACACACACCTGACAACGGAGGAGCTAGGGCGCTAGCCGCCAAACTGCTCATTGGCGGTTGCTCTTTATTCTCTCCAGCCTCTTCTTGAGGTCGTCGAGGTTGGCGGCGGGAGAGGAGGAGCGGGTGGGGCTGTGGGAGAGCGGCTGGTCCTGGTGGTAGTGCTCGCGCGACTCCTTCAGCTGAGACAGTTTGCTGTGCAGCATGTCCGTGGAGGAGGCCACGGAGGGCTTGGAGAGCAGCGAGGTTAGCGGGGGTCTCTCGTCCTCCTGCGCCTGCTGTTGCTGCTGCTGCTGCTGCTCGCAGGGGGGGGGGGGGGGGTTGGGGGGGGAGTAAAGGCGTGAGCGCCGTGTCACATCACCCCGCTGCCCGCGCGTTAACGTTCGACCGCGGGGACCTCGGCGAATTGCCGTTAAGAGAACCATCTGTACTCAAAATCTGTTTGCAATTTTCGAAAAAGAAAAAAAACAACTTAACTAAAAGCTGGCAACGCAAAGGCACATTGCATGTCTGAATTCTGTGTAAAATCCCAGTAGATTGGCTTGGTAAACTGATTCATCTGATTAATATCCAATTACACAGACAGATAACAAAGACAATTCCATTTTAAAAAGTAACACAAAAGGACAAACTTATCAGTGGGAGAGGCATTGAGGCACTGCTATTTATTGCATGACAAACAACGTTTAACGTGAAGAGTGGGCAATCAATATATCAATCAATATTAATTGATTGATTGATTGATCGGGCAATCTGGCAAGTTTGACAGAGAAAGATCGGTACCTTTGAGTTGTTTTCCAGTCCGTGGCGTTGCCTCAGTATTTTCAACCTCTCGTAGTATACAGCAGGCTTGATGTCCTCCCCATTGGTACCAAGAGTCGTACTGCTGGGACTCGACACGTACGCAGTGATATCTGCGCCATGTTGGGGAATTACTGTGGGGTGGAGGAGGACAGAGTTATGAAGTTAACATCAACTATTAACATTCCTGTCTCATCCACAACCTGGACCTCATAAAGCACTGAAGCCCACTGTTGAGACTGGCAGATTATACATGAGTTCCAACCTTGCATTATGATTGACTGAGAGATATTCGAAGCAGTGACATTATCACACGGTAAGTCACTCCTATCTTGACAAAACTAAACCGCTATGTTTATGTTTGGTTGATTCATTGTATCGGAGATATGTAACCTAGCAACACATCAAAAGAACTCCGTTCTGTTGTAACGGCACTTTATTATTAAGTATTTGTATTATATGTAGTTGAAAACTATTGGCTACCTGGTAACTGGTGCAATCCATAAGAATAATTATGCAATAATACACTTGAAGTTGGGACTTACCGTGTGATATTGTCACTGCTGTGCTGATCTACGAATGTAGCATTATTATTAGAATAATTATTCATTATTCGTATGGATTGCACCAGTTACCAGGTAGCCAATAGTTCTCAAGTACATATAATACAAATACTTCATAATAAAGTGGTCACTGCAGTCCCACAGGAAGACTGCCATTTTGGAGCAGCCACATCCCTGATGCACTGAGATGTTGAAACGGGAAAGACAGCTCTGTATAAGGACTCTGCGTACCCGTGTTGGAGGGCGTGATCCTGCCCTTGCCCTCGCGCTCCGACTCTATCATGCGCAGGCCTCGCTCCACGTAACTCTGGAAGAACTGCGACGCGTTTCTCAGAAAGGGCTCGATGTCCGCGTCTGAGTACTTCTGCTTGTACTCGTACAGTTCCGTTAATCCCTGCCAGAGAACGGGAAGTGGCTTTCAACATGGACGAGCGCCACACTACTTACACATCGTATCTAATGCACCTACACACAAAAGAAACTGGCATCACCTCCTTTGTGTTTTCCTTAGAGCCAATCTTCTTGAAGATTTCCGACAAGATATCGCTCACTTTTGCTTTGCCACTTTTTTCGTCCTGAAAGTTAAGGGGGAAAAAAAAAACCCCATCACCACATAGCAGTGAGACTGTTTACAGCAGGGATGGGCAAGGAGGGCCGTATCTCTTCCTGGATTTCAGACCAACTTCTGCTCTTAATAATTGAATTACTGTGAAATAACGAACAGCTGATAAATGCTCATTTTACTGTGGTCTAATTTACTAGTGAATCGGTCATGGTGCATGGGCTAATTAGCTGATTGAGCCAGGGTAACTGGTGGCAGTAAAATCCTGCATACACATCGGCCCTCCAGGACTGGAGTTGCCCATCCCTGTCTAACAGCTATCATCAGGAAGAAGTTATATAAGTTATACGACAAGAACAGCAGCAGTCAGTGGGGAGACTGAATTGCCCTGTGTGGAGCTGTTGCTGTAAGTTAGCGATGCTGCACAGGGTGTGTGTTGAACATACCGTTCGCATGGCTCCTTTCTCTGTGCCTTTGTCTGACTTCATAATGGACAGGTCATTGGAGTGCTTCACAACCCGCCTGAGGTGGGTTTCCAGTTCTGACTCGTTCCTGTTCTCGATCATGGACAGGTGATCCAGGATCTGTTTCAGTGCACAGTATGGGGGAGGGGGAGTGGGGCATTTGGAAAGTCCAATTTGACAACAAGATACAAAAAGTATATCCATTTGAGCACCACAACAATTCCAGAAGATGCCTTTCACAGCATATGCGTTTAGAACTGGTTTAGCGTGACAGGTACCACTGGGCCTTGTAATAGAAACACATTTTAAAAAACATATGGTTCGGAAAAAATTATTAGACAAAAATGCCTCTTCACTGGTTTTGGCGGTGACAAAGTGGGAAAGTTTATGGGCACCCCCTGCGAAATGGCACACTGCAGTGGCGAGAAGTCAATATTATGGCTGCTACTTTAAGCGTACCTTAGCCCCTCGGAGCCTGCAGAGAGTGTGAAGCAGAGTCTTCAGGGTCCGGTGGGGTACGTCACTCTTCAGCTGCTTCAGCTTCTCCTTGGGGAACACCTTCATGAAGTTGTGGACGTCCAGCAGGATTCGGTCCAGGTTGATGCTGTTGATGGTCTCCGGGAGGAAGCGGATCATTCTCCACAAACACTGGACAGAGACAGGGATGGAGGACACTGGGAATGATGGGCAGGCTCATCTCATCTTATCTCATCTCCTAACCCAACCATCTCATCTCACTTCATCTCCTAACCCAACCATCTCATCCCATTTCAGCTCACCCCCTAACCCAACCATCTCATCTCACTTCATCTCCTAACCCAACCATCTCATCTCACTTCATCTCCTAACCCAACAGCCTCATCTCACTTCAGCTCATCTCCTAACCCAGCAACCTCATTTCACTTCATCTCCTAACCCAACCATCTCATCTCACTTCGTCTCCTAACCCAACCATCTCATCTCATTTCAGCTCATCTCCTAACCCAACAGCCTCATCACACTTCAGCTCATCTCCTAACCCAACGACCTCATCCCACTTCAATGTCCTCACGCAACTACGCTCAATAAAGTTAAAGCCAGACATGCAGTTACCTTCATGACCAGCTCAGAGAACTTCTGAGACCCTGCAGTGGTAATAAGGCTGTCCTGTAGCAGTACCAATAGAGCGCTAACGGGTGAAAAAAACACACCAAATACAAACAGAAAAGAAACAATTAATTTCATTAAGTATCCTGTGCAATCAACATGAAATTAACAGTGATGCACACAAAAAACCAAAGACCCCAAATACTATCATATTAAATGTATGTTATACAGTACAGCTCTTTATCCTGAAAAAAGTAAGACATTTCTTAATCTGACAACTACAGGAGCATTTGGTACAGGAGGTTCATGTTTATGCCATCCAATCATAAGTGAACTTGAACTGAATATGCATCACAAAATGAATATGCCTTCTTATGTCTTTACATACTTAAAACAAAAGTTCATGAATTTCCTGTTTATAAATGTGGAAAAAAGTAGACTCCTTAATCAACACTTTAAAAGTCAGAAAAATACTGGGTCTTTAAATATAAACAGCGGATTTAACTTCAATAAATATGAATGAACACAAATTTAGTTTATAGAGGTCTATGCCTAGCAAAATGGAATTTTACGCAGATTTGGGACTGGGCCATATTTCAGGAAGGCCCTGGAGGAGACCTCACCTCAAAATGTTGGTCTGGTCCGACTTCTCCAGCACCCGCACGACTAGCAGGTTGACGGAGCGGATGAGCTGCTGGCCATCCTCGATGTCCTCCACCCGGGAGTCGAGCATCAGCGTGATGAGGCCGTGCATGAGGTCCTTCAGCACGCCCATGGACGCCTCCCGTGCCAGGCCCTCCATGGAGAACAACTGAAACAGGACCGCGGAGCGAGGCTGTGAGAACATCCCGTTAGCTCGACGCAATCGCACAAGGTCTTTTAGCACTGATTACCATGGAGAACAGCAGAAACAGGACCGCGGAGCGAGGTTGTGAGAACATCCCTTTTAGCACTGATGTATAAATAGGACTTCATTCTGCTGGTCAGATGGCCCACTTCATGGATGTGTTGGCACAGAAGAGCTATCCCTGGCCGGTGGAAGTCATCACTCCTTACAGAGCAAGAGGAAGCTCAGGGCCATACCTCTATGGCAGAGTAGACTGTGTTGTTTGGAACAAATACCAGGGATAACGGAAGTGTCTATTTCTGTAGCCTATTTTAACACAATCAGTCCAGCGGACAGAAAAAAGCAGCGGTCTCCAATCTTATCCGATGGTGCTGGTGCTGATTTTTGTTTCAGCCCGGCACTGAGACACCTAACGTGAAACTAAAATGTGAGCTTTCCCCTTTCTTCAGCAGCCGACATTTAATGTTTCTTAAGAAGCATTTGAAGGAAATGACACAGTAATTTATGCAGATATTTGTGCAATGCTAGACCTGTGTGATGCTTCTATTCTGCTGTAAAATAATTGGGATCTATGCACAACCGGCTCAAGAGCTTACATAGAAAGAAAGAAAAAAGGAAAAAAAACATCAAGTGAGCGGCAGTTCTGTGGGTGAAAATGCCTTGTTAATGAGAGAAGGGCCAGATTGGTTCAAGCTGACAAGGCAACAGTAAGTCAAATATCCAAATATCCAAGACTAATAGGCCTAAAAACTAAATCTAATAAATACCTAATAAAGTGGTCACTGAGTGTATATGGTTATTACATTGTATCCACTATTTTAGACTGACAAAAATGTGAAATGTCCAACTTCATCTTGAAATGCCTCAGTTTTTAACAGCAGACTGACCACACATTCTGCCTGTTTAATAATGGATAGGCCCCTGTTGCGTGGCAACTCCAATGTAAAAATGACCAAGATTTCCAGCTTTACAAATGGAGGGAATTCTCCCTGCTTGTGCGTGACAGGACTCACAGAAAGCATGTTTCCGATGATGCAGCTGTAGAGCTTGAAGATTTCGGCCTTGTCCAAGCGATCGTCGGCCATGTGCGTGTTGTAGATGAGCCTCAGCTGCATGAGGGTGGCGATGAGGAACTGATCGATGTGACCCGACATCGCCTCCGCTTTGTCCTCCTGCCTCAGTACCTCGTCGATCTGAGTGAGTTCACACGCGTTCGCTTAGTTTAGTTCATTGAAGAGGGTGAGACAAACATACTTCCCCCGCCTTGGTCTAAGCAGTAATTTGGGTAACACTTTACTTGAACCCCTCGCCATCAGGCTAACATAACACTGTCATACACACAATATAACACCTGTCACAATATGGGAAAACAGATGTCAGGTTTTATGTCAAATGACATAAAACTGTCATACTTTTATCTGTAAATTTTATGACAGTAACATCTGTCATAACAAAAGTATGACAGTTGTCAGCCTTATGGCGATTGGTTCAATGATGAAATTCTGTTAATAAAACAGGGACAGAAAAACATTATGATCTTGCATTCCTGCTCTTTCTTTCATCATTGACATGAGGGTTGCACTTCAGAATTGAATTTACTGTATTGTGTTTAGATGTATTTCGTTGAACTGATTACAATACAGCTATTATTTCCCTACTAGCTATCCAGATTATACCTTTTCTCCCAATTCTGTACGGAGGAGCACAGCATGCCAAGCCCGAGCGATACTGCCATCTCACATAATAATCCTTCACTCTGCTTTCACATTAGCCTCATCACATTATGAGCACAAATGGACAGCCATACTGACAGCACATGCAGGAGCGCTCTAAAAGAGACAAATGGAGGATTCGAGTGGGCAATAAAACGGAGCGCTGCGACAGTCCTGGAGAACTAATGCATTACCTGACTGGAAATGCTAACGAGGGAAGAAGATGTAGTACCCCTGAATCCTATCGCAACGCATGTATAAAAATGTCAAAGCCAACAGCCTGTGTGCACCTGTGCCAGGGCCTGGATGCTTGTATTGATGTCCCCGCTTGCCACCTGTGATATGACGAAGTTGATGGTGGAGGCGATGCTGTTGTGCAGGTCATCAAAGTGGGGGGAGACAGCACGGATCCTGAGGACGTGCACAGAAACATAGATTAACAAACTGAAACCATTATTATTACAGTCCTGCACACTGACAGATTTTCATCACAAATGTTAACAAAACCAATAGAAGAAAAAAGCTTCATGGCATAAGTATTATTTTGTTCAGTCAGTCATACACTCAGTGAGCACTTTATTTGGTATTGATTAGACTTATTTGTTAGACTTATTGGTCTTCTGCTGCTATAGCCTATCCACTTAGAGGTTTGATGCATTTTGAGTTCAGACATGCTCCTCTGCATACCACTGTTATAACACTTTTTTGCCCACAGAGCTACTGCTCCCAGGATGTTTTTTGTCTTTCGCACCATTCTCTGCAAACACTAGACTAGACTGCTGTGCGTGAAAATCACAGGAGATCAGCAGGTTCTGAGATACTCAAACCACCTTGTCTGAAGCTAACAATCATTCCAAGGTTAAATTCACTTAGATCACATTTGTTCCCCATTCTGACATTTGGTCTGAACAACAGATGAACCTCTTGACCTCTTGCATACTTTTATGCATTTAGTTGCTGCCACATGATTAGCTGATAAAATATTTGCAGTAACAAGCTGGTGTAACTAACAATTAAATTGCTTAGTGAGGGTATTTTTATAAAAGAAAAAGTCATATTTTGAGTGCTTCAGTGTATTTACCACCAAAGCACATTGCCACAACCTCTGCTAACAATTAGGGAGAGAGTAGTCATGGCCATGCTTGGGGCTGGATTCCACATCATACAATGGCACGGATACAGATTGGGGGCAGCCTATAGCCTGGTGGCTAAGTTGCTTGACTGGGACCCAGAAGGTTGGTTACTTACTTGGGCTCTGGGATGGTCACAGGCTCCAGAAGTTCGTCCAACTTGTGCTGGACCAGGTCGGGCAGCTCGCAGACTCTGGTGTGGTCGTTCTCGATCATGTCCAGGTCCAGCTGGAACTCTTTGGGAACCGAAGGGGGGGACTGCTCAGCTCGGGCCCGTGCCTGACTGCAAGAGAGAGAAGTGGGTGCTGAAGGTCCACAAAGGATGAAAAAAAAAAGAAAAAAAAAAGAAAACAAATTTACAAGCGTTCAAGAGCATGCGATGAAGAAAACCTCCCTCAGAGAACAAGGAAGGTTAACAACATCAGTGGATCAGTCCATTCCTCCTCATGTCTACGTCCATTTCATTTTGCATTAAGGCCTAATTTCACCTCATTCTGCTGAGTGCTTCATGAGGAAAGAAGCCTATGCTATAAATGGAGATACTTACATCCTATAAGTGCGATACATAATTCTGTCCAGGGAAAGCAGTGAGAAAGGTCAGAAAGCACACTTTAAGAGAGGGGGGAAAAGGGCTTGAGAACAGGACACTTTGAAAAGCATGCATGTCAGGAAAAATGTCGAGAGGAGATAATGCAAGCGAAAGCACTACTCTGAAGAGCTTTTCCGACCACAGCGATGTGGCGAGGCAGCCATTAAGATGGCAGCAGCGAGGTGCGTACTTGAGCTTATTGGGCACTTCCTCCTGCGGTGCTCGGCGTGTCTGGCTGGCGTTGTGGTTGCCGGGTGGTGCTCTCTGGGGCTTCTCCTCCACCTGCTTCATGGGCGCAGCTGGGGACTTTTTGGCAGAACGCTTGATCCTCTCCTCGAGCATGCTCATGTCCTTCTCTGAGAGCTATAGACACAAAGTTCAGTTTGAATGAAACAGGCTTCCTAAAGTCTTTATATTTTTGCTGTTTTCCAAATGGTGGAATATATGGAATATAATTTAGCATACAGTATGTCAGGTCCCTCATTAAAACAGCCCATAATGTTATGACTCCTATATAGCATTAACCATTGTAAAGTGAAGTAATATGAAGATCTCAATGCTATCTTGTAAGTACTAATGTTATGCAGATAATCTGAATAAAACTTTTCAAGCTACACACCTGAGATACATTTTAGGACAGAGCAACTTACATTGCCAATGAGTTTGAAGACCTGGTCACCACAGACATTGTACACTGTGACCACAGTATTGAGGGCGGCATTCCGCACTGAGGTGTCACGGTCACCAATGTGTACAGCAATTTCTTTGAGGGACTTGGCTGGTGTTGGCTGGCAAACGTTCATCCCGTACGACTCAATCAAGCTGCCCAACTCTTCCAAGCATTCTGGGAAAGTGGCAAAGAAATATCGGTGAAGAATAGTTCAATTTTGGATGGGGCCTTTAAAAGAAAATGATCACAAACAGGATGGCTTGGTTTGTAGCCTCCAATGACCTGCTCGCTGCTTGGAGTTCTTGGACTTGGTCCCCTCCATGAGGAACGTGAAGAGCTTACTGGCAGGGTACACATTGCAGAGCATGGAGAGAATGGCGCGTACATCTTTGCGAACAACATCCTTTGATTCCCCGACCTGAAGGAAGGAAGAACACCAGCAAACTCCAACTGATTTTCCCACTACACTGGAAATATCTAGTCTTAGTTCTGAGCATCCTCTGTTGGTTTTGGTGCTCAAACTAATACAAACCTATACTTTACATGCAACATCACTTCAAACAGCACTAGTCATTGATTTGGCAGAATTTTTACATCAGCATTTCTTTATCTTTTCATAGTCCCTGACTTATGACCTCTTGTCTTGTCAGGACAGGGAACACTATGATGAATAAACAGCGGCACTTGACCATGGGTGACTCACCTTGAGGATGAGGTAAGGGACGAATGAGGAGGCCTCGTATTCACTGAGGTGGTAGCTCTCCCTTCCTAGCATGGAGAAAAGCAGCTTGAGGTATTCCAGGGCCTTCATCAGAATGCTGGTGTTGGTGTCAAAGAAGCGCAGCGTGAACCACTTCAGGATCAGGTCCAGGCAGCCGATGGTGGCCTCCATCTCGTCCTCCATACGCTTCACCATGCAGAAGAGGAACATGGGTAAATGTGCTTCCAAGGAACATAGTATGATCACATCTTACATGTGCATATCAGCCAAGTTTTCACAATTAGTCATGGTATTGTGTGTAGGCTTGTACTGTGTGTGATGAAGGATTACCCTACATTTGCAGGTAGCTTACAGCAGTCTGTGTGTTTGCAGTGCTATTTGTGCAGTCTGCCATGCCCAGCAGTCTATAAAAGTAAACGGAAGGTGTATGAAGTTTTGTAACTTGGGAGAATGAACCACACCTCGATCATGACCCCAATGGCTTTGACGTGGTGCTGGAAGTCGAAATGGAAGAGCTCGTCCTGAAGCCACTTGGCCAGGCAGGTGGACATCTGAGCCTTTAGCTGCTCCACATACTCATCTCGTGGGGTCATGAAGTTCCACTTCAAGATCTGCAGCACAGAGCAATGACCTGTAAAAAATATGCTTTCCCAGCCCTGGTGTGCACCAGGTCCAATCCATACTGACTGACTGATCTACAGAGAAAGAGACTCTGAGTCGCCTTGCCTTCAATGCTTTCTCCTCCTTCATCCTCTGCTCTTTTGCATTGGGAACCAAGACAAAGATGGGCCCACACCTGTCTTCCTCCTCCTTGGCATTCATTTTGACTGGGGTTTTCTTCCCAACGCCTCCCTGGGTCAGAAGGGATTCAGACAATAAGATCCATACAGCTGTTGGGCCCTTGAGAAACACCCTTAACGCTACATTGCTCCAGGCGGGATATCTTAGTCGAATCAACTGTCGTCAGCTAAATAACAAATTATAATGTGATGGTGGAGCGATCTTCACCTTTCCTCTGGCTGCCCCTGGTTTGACTCTCTTGGTGTCTGGTTTGGTTTCAAAGGCGCCAGAGTCTTCACACTGGGTTTTCGCTGTCCCTGAGTCACGGATAAAAACAGACCTTAAAATCTGACTTTTCAAAGACTAATTAAGATCATGTTATACTAGCAGAGCAAATTAATTAAATTAAAATGGGTATTGGCACATAGCACCATGCAGGTGAAGACGAGGGGGTGTCAACTTCTTCAGACACGAGTCATGATTACTTAAACAGACAGTTTAAATCTGACCTTTTCAACTATATTATCGCCAACCATTAAATGCTGTAATGAAATGTAATGTTTAATTATACCGTAATTAGTAGAATCATTCAGGCAGATGTGAGAGAAATTACCAATAAATCTATAGAGCAGATTACAACAACAGGTTTCTAGCTTACATGTTTAAGAGTGAGTTTTCAACAGCGAGTTATTACCAAATTAACCACCTGAAATAGATTTTTAAAACATATCACAATGGTTTGATATGGGATTTGCACATTGTAAGGCTTGAAATCCATAAGCTATACTACACAGAACAGTAATTCTAAGCTTCTGAAAATGCGTAGTGCGATGAACCCTTGCGAACCAACCGTTGGCAGGCCTTCCAGCAGACGCGCTGGTGGTAGACTTTGACGGGCCAGCTTTGGCAGGAGCAGCAGGCTTGGCGGGCATTACAGCGCGTGCCTTCTCCAGCATGGCCACCACCTGGTCCTTTGAGGCAGGCTGCAGAAAAAGGAAATGAAGGATGATGACATAACACAAATCTGTGTATATGGGCAAATTAGCACGCTTAAATCTCCCGTATTCCGCTCCTCTCCAGTGTTTTAAGTGCCATAAACGATCTCTATCCAGTTTTATGTTTATCCATGTTCATTGTCCAGCACCTCTCATGAGCTTTACCAAGAACAGGCTGTTTTAATGACGGGTGTCTTTAAGGCTCATTGATACAAGTGAACCTCTGTTCTGATTTGATAGTTAGCTCCAACAAACAGAACGCTGTCTGTGCCAAGCATATGGATTTGATATGGATATCTTTTATAATCCACATAGCACTGTAAATGTCATTTCCACAATATGAGACCTTTAATTACAGATTATGTGGTCTTTTCAAGGCATACTTTTTTGAAAGCCATGTTTATAGATGGCTTTAAAAAGCTATCTTGTGGATATTAAAACACTACAGCAATTAAAAATGAATCAACAGGCCTAATGGTAATTCTAAAATATATTATTAACATCTGCCAGTCAGTTTATATAATTTTTTTCAATCCGGGGCGGTTATTCAAGAAGTGGTATTAAGGAGTTAGGAAATATTTGGAAAGAGGAAAAAAGGATTTCACTAAATTGAACTTCACCTGATTCAAAATATTTCTGAAGCTTACATGGCTAACCAGCTGAAACAACGCTGTGAATCACTGCTAACAAGCGTACCTTAAGTTTTGCTGTGGCTTTGACCATCTTCTCATAGCCCAGGTGCATCATGAAGGTGGGCAGAGCATCCTGGGCCTTCTTCCGGACGTCCCCGTTCCGATCCTCCAGGCAGGTGTACAGGTTGGGCATGCAGAACATTAGATCTTGGGATGCAGTGCGCAGAGTGGGAAGTTTCTCTGCCAGCCAGCCAAGAATCTATGACAGATTGGGTTCAGGGTCAAAGCATTAACTTTGAATCATGGCAAGTGTAATGAAAGCAATTCATTAATCAAGTAATATTTTTTTTCAGTCTTCTACAGCCATACACATTTAAGATTGGAGAGGGAGGAATAATTTGAACCCGTACTTCTGAGACACATTCTTAACCGACTGGTACAAAAACACCCCTGCATACACACCGGATTACACTCTTGGACTAACAAAGAACTGGACCAAGGCGGATTAAACCGGTGTTCGTACATATGAACGAAGAAGACCACAGCTCGTCGTACCTCCTGCTTGAGAAAGGGGTTCTCCCTCCTGAGCTCCTCAGAGAGGTCCTCCCCGTCTAGCCACTCTTTCATGCCTGTTTGCTCCTCCCATGCATTCAGTGTTGCCATGGCGGCAGCTCGCACATTGCTCTGGAATAGAGAGACAAGAGCAGTGAAACCTTGAACAACACACAATTTAGACTACTTACACACATACAGTCAGGTCCATAAATATTGGGACATCGACACAATTCTCCTCTTTTTGGCTCTATACACCACCACAATGGATTTGAAATGAAACGAACAAGATATGCTTTAACTGCAGACTTTCAGCTTTAATTTGAGGGTATTTACATCCAAATCAGGTGAACGGTGTAGGAATTACAACAGTTTCTATATGTGCCTCCCACTTTTTAAGGGACCAAAAGTAATGGGACAATTGGCTGCTCAGCTGTTCCATGGCCAGGTGTGTGTTATTCCCTCATTATCTCATTTACAAGGGGCAAATAAAAGGTCTAGAGTTCATTTCAAGTGTGCTATTTGCATTTGGAATCTGTTGCTGTCAACTCTCAATATGAGATCCAAAGAGCTGTCACTATCAGTGAAGCAAGCCATCATTAGGCTGAAAAATTAAAAAAACCCATCAGAGAGACATTAGGTGTGGCCAAATCAACTGTTTGGAACATTCTTAAAAAGAAAGAACGCACCTGAGCTCAGCAACACCAAAAGACCCGGAAGACCACGGAAAACAACTGTGGTGGATGACAGAATAATTCTTTCCCTGGTGAAGAAAAACCCCTTCACAACAGTTGGCCAGATCAAGAACACTTTCCAGGAGGTAGGTGTATGTGTGTCAAAGTCAACAATCAAGAGAAGACTTCACCAGAGTGAATACAGAGGGTTCACCACAAGATGTAAACCATTGGTGAGCCTCAAAAACAGGAAGACCAGATTAGAGTTTGCCAAACAACATCTAAAAAAGCCTTTACAGTTCTGGAACAACATCCTATGGACAGATGAGACAAAGATCAACTTGTACCAGAATGATGGGAAGAGAAGAGTATGGAGAAGGAAAGGAACTGCTCATGATCCAAAACATACCACCTCATCAGTGAAGCATGGTGGTGGTAGTGTCATGGCGTGGGCATGTATGGCTGCCAATGGAACTGGTTCTCTTGTATTTATTGATGATGTGACTGCTGACAAAAGCAGCAGGATGAATTCTGAAGTGTTTCGGGCAATATTATCTGCTCATATTTAGCCAAATGCTTCAGAACTCATCGGACGGCGCTTCACAGTGCAGATGGACCATGACCCAAAGCATACTGCGAAAGCAACCAAATAGTTTTTTAAGGCAAAGAAGTGGAACGGCCAAGTCAATCACCTGACCTGAATCCAATTGAACATGCATTTCACTTGCTGAAGACAAAACTGAAGGGAAAATGCTCCAAGAACAAGCAGGAACTGAAGACAGTTGCAGTAGAGGCCTGGCAGAGCATCACCAGGGATGAAACCCAGCGTCTGGTGATGTCTATGCGTTCCAGACTTCAGGCTGTAATTGACTGCAAAGGATTTGCAACCAAGTATTAAAAAGTGAAAGTTTGATTTATGATTGTTAGTTTGTCCCATTACTTTTGGTCCCTTAAAAAGTGGGAGGCACATATACAAACTGTTGTAATTCCTACACCATTCACCTGATTTGGATGTAAATACCCTCAAATTAAAGCTGAAAGTCTGCAGTTAAAGCACATGTTGTTAGTTTCATTTCAAATCCATTGTGGTGGTGTATAGAGCCAAAAAGAGGAGAATTGTGTCGATGTCCCAATATTTATGGACCTGACTGTACATACACACAACCACAAACAACAGGTTTGGCTGAGTTCTTCCCTGGAAGATAGCATCAGGGATAGTTTCAGGGGTCGAGCCATAAGAACACACAAACTATAAACACAGCACACACCTACACATGCACAGACACAGCAATCTATTTCTATTTTCTATTTCCTGGGGTTTGTACCTTACTATCTCCCAGCACTGTCATGATGGGGAAGCCCAGGTTCTTAACATGCTGCTTCAGAGCAGGGCCCATGGCCGTGGCCATCTGCTGTAGGATGGACAGTGTCTGCTGGACCTGAGAACAGGGACATGCTATTACAGAACAGTATACTGCTGAGAATGTATGCAGCACTTAACTGCATTTAGGATGCAAAGAGAACATCACAGAGCCCATCCCCCTTAACTCGAAGATGGCCGACACGAAAAAGAGTCTCAATATTAATTTATAATTAACGTTTTTATGCAACTTTAATAACATTGTCAAGTAAACAAATAATAATTAAGAAAAAGTATTAGCAACATAAACCAGTCCGTGAATCACAAGCTATTCAATTTCCTTACTGTACATGCTTCTTACCAGAATCTTGTTGGAGTCGGTTAGTCGGGCCTTGAGTGAATGAGGGAGTTCACCCACATTCGGCTGAATAAATCTGGCCTCGGATATTAGTGCTGCCACCTCATCCAACCCCTCCTTTCTGATCTTCCAGTTCTTATCTGCAATCTTGGACACAAGCTCGGACGTAATCTTGTCACTGCAGATAGAAGTAGAGAAATTAGTGGATTGCCTTTAAAAACTACAGCACTCAACACATCAATGTTCTGCATGACAGGGCAAACCTGATGTCACTTCTGGGCAACAGGTCCATGATGTCACTGGCTCTGCCCTCCTCCTCTTCCACCTCTTCACCATCATCTTCTTCTGTCTCCATCCCCTTCCTGGGGGAGCCTCTGAAGGAGGAGGGGGGAGACTGGCCCTGCATCTAAATTACAAACATGCCCCCCCCCCCCAGTCACCTCACCACAATGGGACAGTCCTCTACACCTGGCTACTTCAACTTGAAGTGTCAAATCTCAATGCTGGTTAGTAAACCAACAGTAAGTCAGTAATCATTTACATTTTAAAATATGCCCATGTTCAAACCTGAAGTTTATTAAATCTATGCCTTATGCAGCCAGACATTCAAATATTTCTAAATAATTGCCATCATCCATCTCTAATCTTACGTGCCAAACATTGTGGACCAAGACAGAAACACATCAATATGAGACTGAAGGGACAAGGGAAAGAACTTAAATCACAAGGCCAGGCCTTGCTCTACCTTTTGAAGCATTAATCAACAAAACGTACCTTTTCAAACTCTGCATCTATTTGAGAGAGCAAGGCTGGCTTCTCATCCTCAAAGAACATGCGTAGTGGGGCTCCCATGTAGAGGTACATGACACCAAGCAGGGCAATCGCAGCTGTCCTCACAGCCTGCGGCACAATTCATGCACATAAGTTACAGGGCAAATATGCGCTAGAACTTAAATGAGTGTGAATTTGAGTGCAAATGTTGCTGTAGCACCGTGGCCTGACACTAACTATAATAATATAATTCAAATAGAGAAGCTAGGTATACTCACAGGGTTGGTTGCACCCAAAGCAGTCTTTACATTATTGATGAATCCTTTCACATTTATTCTGAAGAGGTAGAATACATTGGTAACACTCAATTACACTGGGATGTCAAAAGTACAGTTTGATACTTCCATACTTTGGAATTATATTAATATTTATATAAGTAACAGTATTCCACAAATTAAATCGAACAAGTCGGGCCTTTGTCCAAACTCACCCAGAAAATCCAAATTCCTTCATGGCATTTGCCAGCCAGTTCAATGCCTCGGCTTGGTTTTTAGGGTTCTTTTGCGAAAAGGCCAGAGACACAACCTGCAGGATGGACCAAAGAGATTTTTATTTATTTATTAGTATTTCTTCAATACTGCTTGTGGCGCAGCAGCAGAATTAATGGAGCCATCAAGCTCTAGAATTTCCAACTTCTGTATACTTTCCTTCATAATGAGTCTGCATTAGTTTTAACATGTTTGTAAAACTTCAGCCACTTAATCTTTGAAAAATGTCCAATAAAACCTTAACCAATAAAACCAAGCTCTGGGCCAGTGGTCCTCATGCCTGGCCCTGGAGTCACATGGTGTGCTTTTAGTTGTTACGCAGCACTTAATTGATCAATTAAAGCAGTTAATTACAGTTATCTCACCACACCTGGTATCTTGGATCTGAATTGGTTTTTGATATTAAGGCAAAAATAAATACCAGCACACCTCGCGGCTCTCCAGTACCAGGAGTGAGGACCACTGCTGTAGGACATAGCTTGGACCCTAGGACATGCCCACTGAGGACTGACCTGTTCTGCTGTCCACGGCAGGGAGCAGGCCTCTCCGATGGCGGTCAGGGCCTCTTTCGCTTTCGCCCCACACTTCACGTCTCCCACCTTGTCCACCAGTCCGTCCAGCACCACAAAGGCTGAGGTCTTGGAGAAGCTGCCCTTCTGAGCGATCAGTCCCACGATGTGCAGCTTCATCTGCATCACCTGAACACGTAACAGAGACGCTGAGGCCCACCGTAGGATCGTAACCGCAGTAGTGTCCCGCACGGCAAAAGGGGGCGCGTGAGGCATACCTGGAAGTTGGTCTCCTTCCAACCAGGTTTCTTAGCCAGCATTCTGACGAGAGCCTGGCATGGCATGTCACTTTTGTCCATCTGCTCTACAGCCTGAAAAATTATGTAACAATTAAAAACACAACAGTTATCCTCCAAGATACTTTGTTTGTGGGTACACTAACATCTGTAGTCCTATCCAATGAAAATGAGAAAAGGTTAAACTTCATCATGGGTAACCTAACACATTCTCAAAAATTAGAAGAATCTCTGTCACCCTCTGGAACTCCTCCATGCTGGCCAACCGTTCCTTCCAGTTAGGGCTGTCCAGCAGCTCCATACAGGAGGCAGGAAGCACAAGGCCAGACCTCTCCTCACACACGTCCAGCTATGGAACAGACACACATAACACTTAATCACCAGTGGGACAGAAATAGTTTTGACATACATGTGCCTTCTACCATCTTCAGTCCCAACTCACAGAGAGTTCAGTCTCCATTATTTCAGGAGCCTTCTTTGCTTTAACGCCTGCTGCTGCTCCTGCAGGTTTCCCTTTCCTCAGAGGGCCAGCAGTCTATTAAAAAAAACGTGTATCATTGACAGTATAATAGCATTATATCCACACAAATCCTGTATGTCAGCTACTGTCCATCTCACACTGGTGATGGGAACATGGTGAAAAGGACCAGGTGTCAATGGAACAGACCTGTCCCGATATACCAGGCAAACTTCAAAAGTGCAGAAAATAATTTTAACCCAGGTCTGCTATGGAAGTTACCTTAGAGGCAGGACCTTTCCTGGAAGGTCCGGAGGGCCTAGCCTGGGTTTCATCCGGAGGCTGGGCCTTGGGAGGTTTCTCCTTCTTCACTGCCTTCCCTCCTGCTTTCCCAGCCCTGCCACCAGCCAGCTCCACTTTATCAGCACATTCTTTTATCTGTGGATTTAGAGATTTAGTAAAGACAAATAGCAAACAATACATAAATACTGGTCTAAGACGCTAATCCTCACTATAAATCTAAATTTTTTTAAGTGATTGTCAAATTGTCTACAGTAACCTTGTTTGACCCTTGTCTGGCACAAACCTGCTCTAGAGAAACGGCCAGGTTGACATGAAGGCCAATACATGAAGCAATGTCACACTTATAAAACCAACGTCTATAAAGTGTCTCACCTTGTCAAGCTTGAGCTTGTCCAGATCAGTTAAATAAGTACTGACGGCCTTCTCCCCCACCACCTTCATGGCTGTTCCCAGAGCTTCAAAGGCAGCGTCTCTCACTTCAGGGGCCGAGTCATTCACTTGCTGTCATGGTTGATGAAAAAACACCTTACTCAGCTGTCCATCCTGTTTCATTCACTTGTGTACACACCTTTCAGTATTGTTAAATATTAATAATACTGTCAACACAGACTGTAAATAGTAAAATGGCTTGGCTACTTGCCCAGTGGGGCAAGTGACAATTCAGAGCCATTTCACACTTACATGTCTTCAAATCTCCATGTGGCTTCTCTAAGCCACCATAGAAGTTGAGTTGTTTCACATGGGTTACAACTCGCCAATAATAGAATAAAATATAAATAGAAGTGTACTGTAGCGTCATACAGCAGTTAATTAACATTTGTCACTGTTTTCATTCTCTCCAGCACATTTACATGCGTGTGAAATATGAAATATTGCTCAATGTCCACAACAAATTGCATAAATAAAGAACCAGACACCAAATACTACACATAAAAACTGTTCCAGTTATTTCAATAATTATGGTATGTTTAGTGATGATGAAGCATGTAGCCATGCTGATATTTGTGGTTTGTGTGTCTCAAGCAATCACAATGATGTGCACTTTGATACCATATAGCTAGGCATGCCAATAACTGTGTCTGTAATATTTACATTAATAGTTATTGTTTGTAGTAGATTTGGTTGCAATAATCTAAAATCTTCATCAATGCCTAATCTAATGATCTTTAAAATAATTTAAATATCTGATAGTCAGTGGTTCTAGTCCCGGTGTAGCCACAATAAGATCCGCACAGCCGTTGGGCCCTTGAGCAAGGCCCTTAACCCTGCATTGCTCCAGGGTAGGATTGTCTCCTGGTTAGTCTAATCAACTGTACGTCGCTCTGGATAAGAGCGTCTGCCAAATGCCAATAATGTAATACAATTCCCATTTACTCCTGAGACTGTACCTTGAGGAACGCAGCACAGAAAGGTTTGAGAACACTTTTTGGCAACGTGGAAGGAGTGCAATGGCGGAAACTTCTGGCCAGGAACAATGAGGCTTGCTGCTTAATAGATGGATTCTTGTTGTCCATCACTGCCAGAACATCTTCACTGAGGTTCTGAAGAGTTGTCTACAAGGAGGGAAAGGCTGGTGAACCGATTGGTATGGTGCAAGAAGGAAATAACACGGACACTTAAGTACTGTCACTGTATTAGTTTAAACACATATGCCTGCAGACACACTGATTAACCACACCTATATGGAAGATTTGCATTCCGAAGTTTTGCAGGACTACAAAATTAAGTAAAAACATAACCTTGTTGTCTCACTCACAGTTAGGAAGACTGCATCAATAGCCTCTTGCAAGGCTTGAACCACTTGTGGCTTCTTCTCCTTAAACTTCTCCAAAATAGTTGGCACCACCTTTAAAGAGAATCAATGATCACTCTCATTTTCAGCAACAGAGCCACAGCTACATTGATAATACTGAAGGAAGGAAAATGTGGGGCAGAAAGCGCTGAGAATATTCAGAAGTAACCACATATGTTTCTGACTGCAAGGGAACCTACATATCCAGAATATGTTCCAAACTTCTTCCTGAGACCGGTCGCCAATCCAGCAATGCATTTTGCTGCGAGCATCACCAGCATGACATTAGCATCTTTGCCTACAACCTAAAGGACAGAACAAGAAGACAAATGTTCAGAATATAAATGAAAGACCAGGAACATTAAGGTAGATAGATACAGCTAAATCTTTAAAGCACATAATTATGTTTACCTTTTTCAGCGCTCTGACCAGGTCCCCATAGTCACCATTTTCTAATTTGGGATTTTTTATCAAGACCTCTATTGCTTCCAGCACTTCTTTCCTCTCCTGCCATTTCTTTGCCTCCTGAAACAGCACATCAGAGACATTGAGGCTGCTATGTATTCACTGTATAACAGGTTCAAAGGGAACAGCACAGAATGAAAATAACTACAGTACATTTAAAAACTCATTGCAAAAGATTAACTGCCTGCAAAGAAGCATGTAAAAATGTTAACTAGTCTGGTTAAACGCGGCTGTTCTTTTCCTAACCAAAACCCTAGTATGGGTAAAAAAAAAGATAATAAGTCTGTGCGTTTCACAAAAGACGGTCACAAAGACGCTTTACAGAGTAACAAAGGGAAGAAAAAATGGAAAATACCAACCCTCAGCCACTAAACATTACATAATTTAACACACACAAAAACCCAAGGGGTACAATTTCCATCTTACAATTTTGTCATAGAAGTCTTTGGGAACCTTGGAGAGAATCTCCACAGCCTCGAGGAGCTCATAAGGGTCCACTTGTGGGGCGGCCTCCTCATCATCATCACCTGAGGAAGGTTCATGGATGCATCAGTGAAACACACAAGGTAAATCTAGTCAGTAATGTCAATGGTGGCTTATCCACTAATGCCTTTTAAATTACCCTTGTTGTTTTAACTTAATATTATCGCATTAGAACAGACCCTCAAATAGAATGTAGAAGACAGAATGTGCCTCTAGCTGAGAAATTTATTATAGGGGTCCCAGCGCTCTCCCTGTAGGGCTGTCAGAAGGTACATCTTCTCCAAAAAGCAAAAAGCATTACAATGGAAAATACAGAAATATGCAGACAACTGCTTTCACAGGTGTCAAACTCCAGTCCTGGAGGGCCTTGTTCTTGAGGCCTTAATTGGCATGAAAACCTGCGGCCACCTGGGAATTTAGTTTGACATCCTTGCACTAAAGAGATCTTACCATCCACCTCACCGCCACCAGCTGCCTGCTGTTGCTCAAATTTGGCTTTCAGGTCTTGCTGTGAGCGTAGAAACCGTCTCTGTTTCGGGGCTGAGGCTGGCAGCTTTACCCACTCCTCCTCCAGCTCTTTCAACTGGGGGATGAAAACCGATTAAAATCCTGTTCATTAGTCCCTTCTATGTCTACATCTTGGGGAAAGACCTTTGAGGATGGAACTGTACGGAAAGGTATAGGCCTAATCCAGCTAATTAAAACACATAAATAAATATGCACATCCCATTGCTGCCTAAAGCAACTTCCCACTATACAGCCTACACATGGATATGGACAACTTTTGTTCTTAACATTTAACATTTAACATTAACATTTTCTTGCTGTGCATTATTCAATCGCATTTCCAACTTCTCATACAATGTTTGTTTTTGTTATTTAACTTCAGGACAAACTTGTTGTTTGAGCCATTTAGCCACTTGAGTGAGCTGAAATTGGTCAGGATGGCGCACACAAGTCAGTTGTGGTGTCAGATTGCTAAACATAAGCCCTTGGCTTCTTTATATAACAGCCATAACATAATTACATGCTTTGCTATGCCTTGTTATGTCTTGCTATGTCAGAAATACAGTGCAAAGTGATATCAATGGAGAACTAAGGCACTCCAAATAGTACCTTACACACGCCCCATTGCCATGAACTGAACTGGCTAGAGGACTGTAAGCTTGTTAATATTACCTGTACAGAATTGATGTGCTGTAGCGGAGGGCGAAGGGCATCACGGATCCACTTATACACCTCTACTGCCAGCAGTTTAGCCTCATCCCGGACTGCTTTTTCACGAGACTCAAAGAGTTTTGGCAGCAATTTCACAACTGGTTTTAGTGAAACAATCTTGGAACCAAATTCACTGCAGGAGCAAAATTACACTCAATAAGAACAGAGTAAACATGTTTATTTCATGCTATGAGTAGTAACAAGCAAGCAACAAAAAAATGTTTTTAGTAAAACATGAATGGCATTCTTAAATTTACAGGAACAAAATAACTTATCCGCTTATCCATGAATTTCCACAATGGTGGGTTACTTCAAATAGCGACTGTTTTCTTAATTTAGATAAGATATTCCAGCTGTCCTCAAACTACCACCGTACTAAAAGTAATACAGTCAAAGTGAAAAACATTTGTGAGTATTATTTACATTAGTGTCACACAAAATTGTACAAAAATTCACATTTACAGTATGTACACCACAGGGACTGATACAGTACCCACATCTAAATCAAAGTCACACTCACCTAAGAGCTTTCCTCATTGTTTCAACACAAGCCACAACAATCTTGGGATTTTTGTTATCCAACCCTTTGATTAGTTCTTCTTGGACTATTTCGCCCTTCTCTATCTCTATGTACATCATGCAGATTTCAGTTCCCAGCTCTTTGGCCTTAGGTTTGGGCTGGTTGAACACTTTACTGACCACTCCAGAGACCACCTCACCAGTTGTTCTGAAAAACAGTTGGTTACAGTTTCACCACATTTAATGTTTTCCAGCTTCCAATGCACCACAAACAGACATTTCTCATAAAATAACAAAGTGCTGCAACCCCCCATTGCTGCAATCACAACAAATCCAAATTGCAGCAGGAACAGAACAGTAATTATTGTCAAAGAGGATTAATTCTCTCTAAGCATTGTGCTCAAGCCCCACAAAAAGTCTCTCAGATTCCATTGCAGACATACTTTATAAATATATAAAGGAGCTCAGCACTCTGAAGCAAATACAAATACAAAATACAAATAAAACAGTATTATCCCTGTCCTAGTCAAGACTTCACACATTGAGCCAGTGTGATGGAGCTCCATAAATAGGTTAATTTAGGAAAGTGTCAAATATATCCCTAAGCAGTTCTCTCAGGGAACGAGCGCAGCTAAAAGAAGAGAGTTCTAAAAAAAATCAGCAATTAACCTTTTCTTCGTGTAAGCCATGGTGGTTTTTAAACTGATGCCACATCACACTGTGTACACACCATGTCGCTAGATGTAGACGGTGCGACACCATAACCAGATACTCACTTAATGGCGACATGAGCATTTTCAATGTAAGCAAGCGCCGCTTCCAGGCCCTTCAGCTGAGCCACGGCGTTGGAGTCAGTAACAAACTTCTTAATCAGCCCCAGGTATTTGCTCCATTCGGGGCTCCTCTCATCCTCGATAGTCTGGAAAAGCTTCACTGCCTCCTCGTAGCCGTTTACCCTGGCCTTCCACACCTTAGCAGAGGATACGAACACAGGTAAACGTGTTTGGTAGCGGTTAAGCAATGTGTTTGGTAGCAGAAGGGGGGGGGGGGGTATTCTATTGACATATGAAACCGCAACAAATTCATGTACATTATTTGGATCATTACTCTCTGACTGTTAATATATCCAAGAAGACTCTTTAGCTTTCATTTGTTATTACAGCCCTGAACTTCCATGTGTGTGCTGAGAAATGTAATGCCTGTGTGTAATTTTAATACTATGAATAAAAACTAATGTGATATACAAAATCAAAGGAATTTAAGATTAAGATTATAATGTCTTGAATGTATTTCTGTTGTAATGTCTAGCTAGCTCAGGCTGTTTGCTAGATATTCACTCATTATTGAATATGATTTGGAGCAGTATAGAAGAATCATATTATACTGTATACTGTACTGTACTACAATAGTGAGTAGAAACATTCCAAAATTAACTAAATAAAAAAATTTCAGTCAAATCTACGGTACATAGTATCAAAATATGTTATAACAAACTAACATGCAGTAGGCCAAAATCATTTAATTTCAATTGGACCAACATAAAACTCTAGGTGACCAGCATGGCAGGTTTTCTTACAGCAATTCACCAACTTCATGCTGCCAAAAAAAAAAATTCACGACAAAAGACAATTCATATTTCTTTTCCTGTGAAAATAGATGGACACGTGAGGCCTATACATAGACCATCTGCATCAAAACTCACCTTGTGTTCGCATTTCTGATCTATGGGCAACTTCATCCATTCACTGTCATCCGCCATGGTGAGGTCTTTGTGATTATTGTATATCTAAAACTGAAACAAAAGCAAATTTGTAGCATATTAAGGGGTAGGGGCGCTTAGCCAAATATAGTGATCTCCTTCATTTTTGGGATAAAAAAGATATAATGTGCAAAAATCTAAAAAGATTCTCTAAAGCAAAGATGCATTTCAAAAATAATGAAATCAACTGTTTAAAATATTGAAAGATGTACTATAAAGAGCAGTGAACAGTTAAAAACTAAATCAAATCAATATTTATTGTGACCTTTAAAACTGCATTAGTTCTCTTAGGTTCACTGTCCTGCAGTTTTATAAGAAAACCGGTTGGTATTGGAGAACTTGCCACAGTTCTTCTGCAGACTTTGGCTGTCACGCTAGCTTAATGTTTAATTGTTTGTAAAATGAATGTTTGGAAATCTCAAATTTTCTATTTTGTACTGACACACTAATGCAAAAAACAAAAATAAATAAATGTAAAAATATCCAAGAAATACAATATTTTAAAAAATCTAGGGTGCCTAATTATTTTGCACAGTAATGTGTTTTTTTCTTGATTTTCCTGTGTATGCCTCAATTATATATTTATCATCAAACAATTCATGCAGATTCTCTGCTTTCATTAGAGGATATTTTTATTTTGGTTTCACCATGGAAAAATTACAATACCTTTTATACCCAGTCCCCCCATTTCAGGGCACCATAATGTTTGGGACTAATTACTTCAAGGTGTTTCTGATTATTGAGGTGTTCTCAATTGCTTAGTACAGGTACAAGAGAACATTTAGTACCTAATCTTGATTCTAGGCTTCTGGTAGCCTTTGGAGTCAGTTATTTGTGTTTGACAACATGAGGACCAGAATTGTGCCAATGAAAGTCAAGGAAGCCATTATGTGGCTGAGAAATAAGAACATAGGACAAACCTTAGGCTTACCAAAATCAACATCATTAAGAAGTTTGCAGCATTATTAAGAAGAAAGCCCTGGTGAAAATACCCTTTAATAAAAGCTGAAAAGCTGCACTTTAACAACATGTGAATTGTTTGATTACAAATCTAAAATTGTGGAGTATAGAGCCAAATCAATAAAAATATGTATTTGTCCCAAAATGTATGAAATTAACTGGGCTATATTTCAAAACGTTAATTTAGTTTTGGTTTTGGGTGACAGGGACCAACATTAGACTGATTCTGAATTTAGCATACCCCATCATACATCTCTTTCTAGAGGCAGTCAAAATTGAAAACAAGACGTGCAGTATGTTGAGTGTTTCATAGTTATCTAAAATCTAGATTCCTTACAATACCTGGTATAAAACCAAATAAAGTTTAAAACAATCTAGACTATTCTGTGAAAATATTGCATAAACCTGTCTATATCTACAAAGATATGAAGTTTAAATGTAATCCTGCTTTTGGTTAGTGATGCAGTTATTATGACAAGAATACAACCACTATTATGAAACTAGAATTACATCATACTATGGCTAGAAGCCTTTTCCTAAAATAGAGCTATGGATACCGTTCACTGTAATTACAACTTTACAACCAGACTTGTGGTCCTCAAGATATTTTCTGTGAAAAACAAGACAACACCCCATTTACAAAAACGCTCCTGGTCACACAATACCTCAGATGAGGAGAACGATAATAACCAACAGGTCGACAACTTCCAGTATGCAAATCAGATGAAGACAGTTTGCGGTCACTAGTACGTTATCTTGCTTGACCACACTAAGTATTTAATGGAAAATACTGGACGTGTTCTCTTTAAACAGATATAGAAACACATACAACGCAAATGACAAATGGCCACACAAAGAATGTACAGTAGGTTTCAAAGCTATAGAAAACTCAAAACTGTTATTTCCAATGGATGCATAATACAACCGGCTTGTTAAATAAGCTTTCCATAGCACTGATAAGAACCAATTTCCGTCTCTGTCGAATGGATAAACAGATGCAACGTGCTTTAAGCGATTCTTCAGGGGAGGGACAGCAGTTTCATATTTCATATTGATCCAGGCAAATGGGTTAAAATGGACTTAAAGATAATGCGTCTTCCAAATGGGGATGCTTATTTGTGCAGTTAGGCTACATCACAGCCCATCCCTTATGGATACACGTGATGTTTAATAAATAATTAAATATATACAGTTTAAACTGTGATTAAAATAGTTTTGATTACCTTAAAAATATACATATTTTGGTCTAGATGTTTGAACACGATCAAACATTTTATATTTCAATAATGTTTTGCAGCCAGTTTAAAAAAAGAAAGAAAACAAGCCTCGCTAACCTTGGAAAACATCTGTATGAAAAATGCGCGGAAACAATGCCAATATTTCTTATTTCAAACATATAGAAAACCTATGACAAATCCAGATGGGGATGTCATTAAAGTCCAGCAGGCCAGTTATGGGCGCTGAGAGAGGATGTTTACATCAGGTCTCGCTTCTGTGTAATGTTACGTACATACTGGACCAAAATAACAATCGTGATGTCAAAATCGCTTGCAAGCAGCTATACAGCCATCATTGTATGCATCTTCTACATTGCGGTGCAGCTGTAGACTACTGTTTAAGATACTGTAGCTAGCAGGTAAGATTATGATACACGAGCATCATTTGGCACAAGAGATCGGGCCCTGCTGCAATTGCCAGCATAACCACATCCGCACGCAAATTGCCAGCGTTTCTATAAACATTACAACTACAGCACTTTTTCGAAAACAAACATGTACCCATGTCACCATGCAATTACCCTTACTTGCCAACAACATAACAGACTATTGTTTAACAAAAAAGCAATACCATTCAATACCAGGCCACGGAAACGTAACAACAGGCTGTAGAAAATGAGTCGGAAAATGAATTAAATAGATCACATTCATGCTTGGACGTTAAATATATGCACGAAAGATATCACAACTCCGCAATGATGGAAATAGTAGATTATGTTACCTGTTTCTTTTGGACGGCAATATGACGGCATTTAACTAGTACTGATGCATGGCCATTGCTAGTTGCTACCCGAGCTTTGAAACGCCTCCAAGGGCGGGGAGTCGGGAGGAGGGGCTGAAGAGATTCAGGGAGCTTGCCTGTCCCTCAACAAGTCAAGCACGCACGCGTTCACTGCGATTGGAGCGCTACTGTAGCCGCTAGCTACTGTGTACAGCAACATTGCATTGTTTGTACTGTGAAAATAGACTGCCGTCGAGGTTGTAGCTAACTCTTCATTGAAAATTCAGGACTTAAGCTTGCGAAGGAAATAGCCCATATACAACAGTATTTACTGCGCACACCCTCTTGTACTTGCATTGGAAATGAATGGCACGGCTAGCTAGCATTCTCCGCTAGCCTATATCTTAAGCTTATTTGAATTATTTATTCATTGCATATACGGACCAGTGCAGGGAGACGACAACAGCTAAGCCGTTTAGCCCGTGTAGGCTCGTCCTACTATTTTCACAGTACGGCGTCAACCAGCCTCGTTTACACTGCAAACGTGCGCTGTGTGGATCAAAATGTTCAACCTGATCATACATGGGTCATACGTATATTTAAATTATTTAAGTCCCAGTAGATTTCAGTTATTTATTTATGAAGGATAGGTTATATTGACATAGGCCACATTATTTAACAATGCTTAATGTTTGCTCATATTCAAAAATACTTGTACCGGTACTTATGTAAATGTAATATAGGCCTACAGGCTACTAGTAGGCTATAGCTTCATTGATGTCCTTGGAAATATTCCATATCGTTCTATATGTTATGGATCATTGAAATTAGGCTACAACCAACAGAACATTGATTGGGCTTTTTTGTTTTGTTTTTAATTTTAACATCACAAGGTAAGTCAACCTACCCTTCACTCCATTGCAGAATTCAACAGGAAAGCAATGATGCCACATTACACTTCAGAAATGTACAGATTCATTTCCATTTATATGATTCAAATCTTACATAATTAGTTATATAAAATAAAATAGGCCACACCATGTATCATTAATCGAGCAACATAATATTCTATAATTTAGGGAATTGTCTGTAGGATTTATTCACATCCACTGGTCTGCATTGTCTGACACAGGACATTTGTTTAGGCACCTTTATTTGAAAATATTTAAAATATACCAAATACTGCATTTTCAAATGCTAATGTTTCAATGCGGCGGCACGGATGGTGCAGTGGGTAGCACTGCCGCCTCACAGCAAGGAGGTCCTGGGTTCGAATCCCCGTCGGCCGGGGCCTCTCTGTGCGGAGTTTGCATGTTCTCCCCGTGTCTGCGTGGGTTTCCTCCGGGTACTCCGGTTTCCTCCCACAGTCCAAAGACATGCAGGTTAGGCTGATTGGAGAGTCTAAATTGCCCGTAGGTATGGGTGTGTGAGTGAATGGTGTGTGTGCCCTGCGATGGACTGGCGACCTGTCCAGGGTGTATTCCTGCCTTTCGCCCAATGTATGCTGGGATAGGCTCCAGCCCCCCTGCGACCCTGTTCAGGATAAGTGGGTTAAGATAATGGATGGATGGATGGATGGATGTTTCAATGCTGATGTATTTGATGTTTCAGCAACTTAAATTCAATTTCCACTTCCATGTTCTTCTGACAACCTGCCCTGAAACAGCTTCTGTAACTTTAGTAATTATTATAGCTATCCATCTATAATGATTATATATACTGCAGTGAATGTACCACCTGCACAAGAGGCTTATGCGCAAAACAATGATTTATGATTACATACAGTTAAATTCAAAAGTAACGGGACATTTTTGCCTCTGTACTCCAGCGCATTGGATTTTAAATGAATTAAATGATATGATGTTAAAGTGCAGACTGCCTGAATTAATTTGAGGGTATTTACATCATATCGGGTGATCCATGTAGGAATTACAACCCTTTTTATACATAGTTCCCCAATTTTGGGGAAGACATGGGACAATAGGCTCAGATGTTGCTTGGCCAGCTACATGTATTTGCATCTTTCGTCATAGTTAATGCACAAGAAAGTCAACAATAAGTCTTGAGTTAATTCTAGGTGTGGATTTTGGAAGACCAAATAGGTGCCAATACCAGTGAGCAGGCCAGTGTGCTGGAGTACATAGCCAAAGCAACAAAAATTGTGTCACTGTCCCCTACTTTTGCATTGAACTGTGAGCCAGCAGGCTAACCTTAAGATCTATGGAACTATATTACACAGCTAGATTGGTATCGCTATAATTATGGTTGCCAATGGTCCTGCACTAGCCAGGAAATCACATATTTTAAAATAGAATCTTGTCTCATGCAATTGATACCAAAAGTGAAAGTACAATAAGCTTATAGTTAGTGTCATGAAAAAGTATTTGCCCCCTTCCTGATTTTCTCTATGATTGCATGTTTTAAAACTGAATGGTTTCAGATCATTAGGCAACATGTAATATTAGACAAAACAGTCAAATATTTTTTCATTGCACGGTTTATATTCTTGTATTGGTAGCGAACTCTTTGCAGATTAATTTCATTTATATAGGCCTATAAACGTCCAGCAGCATGTAAAATGGATTGCAATGATCTACAAATAGGTTAATAAACATTTCTCCAAATTCGTTTCACAGGATCCTTCAGGGACATAACACAGTTGCAACTACAATATAGTGTATAATGATGTGCATTGTGCTACATTAAAATCTACCATGCAGACTGAAATGAGTCAGATGGTGAATCCATCTTGGGAAGTTATTGCATTTTCAATGGTTGTTCGACCCATTTACAGTGGTCTCCACCTTGAGAATATTGAAATTGAAGTTTATTCTCAGTAAATATTCAGAGAATATTTTAAATATTAACTTCAGAAAAATATGTAAGCTAATTCTAGATATTTGCTGGCTCTAATCTGGTCCCAGTGCTTTGGTCATTACTACGCTGTGAACAGGATAACCTGTAATACCTGACATCGCTGATGAATAATGCTGCAAACATGTGTACAGTAAACACTGTCCATTGGAATCTTCATTTCTGCATCTTTAAATTTTAATGACTAAAATATTCACAATAATAATTTCTTGTAATTTGCTGTATATGTACACTGAATATAACCATGCTATTCATTATTGGCCATTACAATGGAAGAATATATTCAATGATACAATAAAGAACAGATTGATTGATTTATGGTACAATAAATCAATCAATCAATCAATAAAGAATGGAAATGAGGTACAATACCTTCATAGTTTGAAACTTGAGGTGAAATTCTGTTATAACCTGATTTATCTAGATATGTGTTGTTTATAAGTATGAGAAGTTAGGAGAAATTTTCAATAGATGTTAAGAGTAGTTTGTGGATTTGCAATCTTGATGTCAATCACCAGTTTCATATCTTCAAAAATTATTTACTGCCCTTCCGCAGGAACAATTTATCAAAACAGCCCGGTGAAGTCCTTTGAATAAAAACGGTGCATTTTTCCATTTCAATGCAAATACAGTTTTATATCACAAGATAGCCAATGAATATTCCACTGTACAATGACAACATAGCTGGTTAGTATTGTAAATGAAAGAATTACATATCAAATATGTTCATATTTACACACTACATGACAGCAAAATACAGAAATGATAAATATTTCAGTTAAATTTACAACAGTTATGTCTGAACAATATTTTGGAACGTAAAAACACTATTAAATAACTGGCATCAGCTATATCATTTACATGGTTAAAAACAAACAATGGTTAAATAAATCCAGCAAATATTTTCTTTTCCAGTGAGTAAAATTAATGTCAAAACAATCAAAATCCCTTTGTACAAAAAGAACACATTTTATACAATAAAATCAATGCAAGGAACCAGTATTTTCAACAAAAATGTTTTTCAACGAATCTGTACAAGACCAACTAGGCAACTAAAAGCAAATGAGTTATTGTTGCTGATGGATGAAGTATTGAGTAGTTGTGTGTATTTGTGAGACATCTCACATAGACCTTAGGGTAAGTAGCTGCCAAGACCATTATCTATGGGTCTCAGTGCTATTTTTAGCAGCAAATCAGCACAATGGCTGAACTTGAGTTAACTTCATGATAAATGTATTTAGAATTCACAAATGTTCATAAGCATCCAACAGTTTCATGACAGGTTACAAAAAAGTACAAAATTGACAGAATGTCCACAGATGCATTGCCTCAATATTACACAGCCACCAATTTCTCTAAGAATTAGCAGTACATTATTCAGTTATCTGTGCAACAAAATGTCAGAAAAATATCCAGATTTTTGTACCCCCCCCCCCCACCCCAGCCCAAGTAAAAGCAGATTTCTTCCTAAGAACTATTTCATGTTCTTTTTATTGCTGCAAGAATAAAGCTTATGTAATTCTAATAATTCAGAACTTGTAGATTCTAAATAGCATCATAGAGGTTATATATTCAGACCTAATTTTCTATAGTGGTGATAGATAAGTGCATGGTGCTTTAGAGATGGAGCAATTGTACTGTATTGGAAATCTAGTTTGATCAAGCTGTCAGAAATGCGTTACAACCTAGGACTAATAAAAACACAATTAAAAAGGTTTGGCACTTATACTTCATAGAACCTGCTTTCCCCGAGTATCAAACGTGGACACAATTTCAGAATGTTCACTTTTGCATTACTTCTGCATTAACCTGAACATGCGGAGTATTCTGTTCTGGATGCAGTGGCTTTTCTAGTGAGTGGTAAAACAAATCCGATTGCTCTTCTGATCTCTCACTAGGGTGGGTAATCCATAATCTAGAATATCAGCTAGATATCCTGTAAACACCTTTGAAAAAAGCAAGCTTGCAATGTCCAAGCTAACTATTCCGCTCCATCACTGACATAAATATATTATAGCAAACCTTTTTCTGAGAATGAATGTTTACATTTCCATTTTTCCACCACATTAGTATAACAACAAACTGAAAAGTACAAAAAGTTCATAAATAGAGCTCATAATTACATGACTGGCATCAAAACGTTTTCTGTGTATTAGTCCTGGAACATATAACCCCCCCACAAAAAAACCTCAAAGCTCATATTTTACACAAAAATCAGTCCAACAAAAGTCATTTTAGTTCTTAAAATGGCTCCAGCTCCAGGTCCTTTGCAATTTTACTTTTTTTGTTTGATTTTATTTTATATATATTTTTTGCAGCCTTCCTTTATCAAACATGTCCATGAAAGTGTCTTAGAACGTCTGCCAGTCTTCGGCCTGCGGGGGCAGCAGCGAGCCGGCAGGCAGCAGAAAGCAGTATGAGGACACGGGAGAACACGGTGTGGGGAGTGGGGGGGGGCGACATTGGCCTGATGGGAGTTGTAGTTGTAGTTGGGGAGGACTCACACCTCGCTCTCGGTGGAGGGCTTGCAGTGCGCGGCCCAGCCGGTGTCGGGCAGGGCGGAGTAGCGCTCGGGCGTGACTCCGGGGACGGTGTTGAGGCTGGAGCACTCGGACTGCTCCTCGCGAAGCAGCTGCTCCGTCTCCGTGTCGTCCAGCGAGCCGCTGCTGGCCTGTATGGACACCGTGTCGGTCTTCATGCACACGTGCAGACCGCCCCGTGACGGCTTCATGTGCTTCAGGTCCTCCCAGTACAGCTCCTCGCTGGACAGCAGGTATATGCCCTCCACGATCTTGATCTTCTCCTTCGCGTAGCTGTTTTCGTTGCTAACCTATGGGCGGGAACAAGGGATGTCGGTCACAAGGGATCATTAGGAAAGCAGTAACAATCCTATACCATGACAGAAGTGATAGCAGAACTTTACTCTGTAGGTTCTGTTCATACAGTACACACAGGCATTAAAAGCAAAAATAGGCCTTGCTCATTTTTCATCTGGGCCAATTCATACTGATATTTGTAAAGCTTGATAGCTGTGAGGTCAAGTAGCTTTTCCAAAACTTGTTTTGGGAATTACTGGACTCGTAATTCAAAAGATGTTGCAATAATCAAATTGAAATGGTCTGTTGGGGAAATATGTTCTGAAGTAGGATACATACAGGATATGTAATTAACAGAATGGTTAATTTAAACTACTTAAACTACACTTCACTTCACAAGGGCAGAAGCAGGAAAATGCATACATCACTGGTCTCCAACTCTGGCCCTGCAGAGCTACTGTGTCTGATGGTTTTTGTTTTCACCTTAAAATCAGCACCCTGTTGAGACCCAGCGCGTCAACTGCTCTAATTGTTGACGCACAGAGTAATAACAAAAACAGCAAACCCAGTAGCTCTCCAGGACCAAGGTTGGAGACCACTGGAGTATAGACTCATAACAATGCTTATATAATATAACAAAAGCAAGCATGGGGGGCTGAGCTTACTACAGATACTAGAAAGGGAAAAGATCACACGTCACATCATCACACGTCAAAGATCATCACAGGTTCATGACTAATTGTGAAATATTAGTCTCAAACAACAGCAGTCAATACAAGTAGTACATCACTCAAGTACCTCATCAAAGCACTCAAAAAAACATGCAGTGAGAATCCTGAACTTTTAATTCAAAGAGGAGGAATGTTTATCAGGAATCGAGAGGAAAATTAGTTTTCAAGTGGTTCGATTCCTTCATGCTGTTTGACTACCTTCATTCAGTTTGTGGAAAACAGGTCAAAATATAAAAGGTGAAAGCGAGTTGTAAGGATGAGAGAGCTGTAATGAAGGAAAGAAAGTGGGCTTTAGGATGAAACATCAATTACTGTATACATTTACATAATATTATATGACTGCAATATCATGACTAGAAACTACAATGCTATTCTCTAGAACTGGAAACTTGGGAGTGTATGTGTGTGCTCACAATTTTGTGTTCAAAAAACACGCTATTTGTTTGGGGGGGTTGTTATGAATTTGTTCACTTAATAATAAGATGCTTATCTGTGGATTATGCGATTATCATGTGACTATATGCAACCACCATCTATTGTTGCAATAGAAAGTACTCGGTATTTCAGTAAACAAGTGAAGCCTGCCAAAAAATCCATTGGGACAGTGTTTTGCATAGAATGAAATGCAGGATGCATTATATCAACAAGCCTTAGGGAATTATATATATCATAGCACTTTAGCTTCATGTAGATCAGAGGTGGGCAATACGGTTTTCATGCCATCTTCTGGTCTTAATTACTTAAGTATACTGCTGGTTTTCCACCCTCCCTTTACCTCTGAATCAGGTGTGAAGACAGTCTGACCAATCGGTAGAACTAATTATTCCGATAATTACCTATGAGAAAAGAAAACCAGGGCCGGATTTGGATTTGAGGTCCAGATTTCATGATGGCTGATTTTAGCCTCCTGACATTTTAGCTACATTTCTCGGCATGAATGACAGCCGAAGACTGTTCTCATGTCCCTAAACTTTTTACCATGATCCAATCTATAAGTGAACCAGTGTTGGTCTATATAGCCAATTAGCTCAATTAGCCAGTGTAATTGGTGGGTAATTGGGCACACACCGGCCCTCCAGGACTGGAATTACCTACCCCTGATGAATACAGTAATGACCATTGGGGGGCTGGACGTGACCTGAATCAATTTCCTGTGGCAAGGCCCTTAAAATCATTCAAGTATATTATTCCCACATATATAGATATATAGATATATTTCCATGAGATCTTAAAGATATACGACTTAACAGGGAGGGAAACTATTGTCATACAGGCCTCAAGACTCAAAAGCCCAACCCAAGAGAACCACACATCTTCTGTTGCTTGACCTTTGTCCTAATTTGGAATACCCATCTATAGGCCAGCTGGCCATAGGAATCCATAGGCCAGCCACACTGCGCTGTCCAACAGGTATGGGCGCATTTCCAAATGTATGCAGGCCAAATGCGCTTCTTTTCACGCTGCCGTTGGCCAGCGAAGTTGTACAGCAATATCCCTTGACCTCAACCTGATCATTATTTGATCACATTAAAATCCTGAGGGAATCTTGTGATCTTATTGTCCAAGAATCTGCATATCAGGTAATTACACACAAATTAGCAAACAACAAAATAATTACAGCTACCAATATATAAATGTACTGTATATATTTCTTTACCTCTTTCTTATACCGTAGTTGGTTATAAATAGGTGGCTTTTGCACCGTTTCGATTTTGACCTCTTGAGTAGATGTTCTGTATGAGGGATTGCTGTAAGTAAGATTGCTCACTCCCGGGTCTGCAAACTTGGACTTTTTGTGTCTGCGGGAGAGAAAATAATGGGAGTCATTACCCTGGTAGAAAATGGACTCTGTAAATACTTTAGCTCATATGATTACAGAATTACAGACAAAGCTGCCAGTACTATAGTAAACAAGATTATAGGACTTATCAGGAACACTGGTGGAATAAAGAGCATGCACCAATAGCAATAATGTGTTTTTCCTGATGGAGGATTATAGTAGACTTACCTGTATATAATGAACACTGCTATAAGAATCAGGATGGTTAGGATTGTTAGCGTGCCTCCAATGACATAACTGATGTGAAGACTTGCCCCTGTAAGAGAATCATTATCAATACTTGTTTTATGAAGTAATACTCATTCTTAACCATCACAAGAATATCAATTCAAAGGCAAAAGAGGGGCACTATTAAATTCAAAACAAAACTGAATTAATAATGTCTATTTTATATTACACTACAGCGGTTTGTTGGCAAAGACTGAACTGCACTTCAGATAAAAGTTGTTTTTACTACAGGGACCCAATGCATAATAATTTATTTTAATAACAAATATGCTTTGTAGAGCAAATGATGCTTAAGAATTAGGTAGGCAAGCTGAAGTATTTTATTATGCAAATTATTTTTTTACTGTATCCGTGTGGAAACTTTGCTGTAGAGTGCATTTGTACCATAATATAAAACAGAGGCAGTTTTATCTTCACAGATTATTTGGCCCGCCAAATATTGGTTACTGTTATCCGACCCAAAAATTTCCATACCCCTATTAAGGACCAGTTATAAATCATATGAATTCAACCTAGTTTGACAGATTTTTTGGTGAAGTTAAAATCACATTTTTATGGCCGGATAGAAACCGAGGAGTACAGTCAAGATGGAGTAGCAGAATATTTGCTTTTACCGTGTGTGGCTGTCACCACATTGCTCTGCATACAGCCTTCCAGGGTCAACATCTTGTCTGTGCAGCTACATAAGTACATAAGAACACATTAACTATGCAGTACATAAATGACTCGAACCAAGACTTCAGCTAATAAAGAACAATACAAATTATGACAAAGGGGATTGACATGCTGACATTTTGGACCACTGGTAATTCAGAAATGTAGCAAATAACATTAATTGAAAAAGCCTTTTTCATACTCTGTTGTCTTCAATTGACTTTACGCCAAATACTGGTAATGCAAATATACTGAACAAATATTGAACATGTCTAAATTTAAAACACTATCCAAAAGCCAAGGATGGTTCCAAGATCTTAAACTCCACAAATGCTTACTTTATCACCGGCAATCCGAGGCTGGGCTTGTCTGTGACAGACTTTGGGATCAAGTTTGGCGATGGCAAGCTGGTCCCACCATGGTCAGCAGACGTAGGGACGAAACCTGGAACTGGAGCAGAGTTGAACACATGCTTAATAATTTCACTCAGACAAAGATAGGAAACGATTAATGGTGTCTGACATGACACAGGAAGTGACAGATAACTGTACTGCACTGAGGATTTGACATACTGGTGGAGCACGGCTTGCTCTCAGGCTCATCTGGGCAGGCACAGACGAAGCTGTTGGTCTTGGCGAAACAGAGATGAGTGCAGCCTCCGTTGTTCACGCTACAGAGGTTGGTGCCTATAACGGGAGGGGACGCATTCATTGCCAATTGAGTACATTACAACAATAACCCACTGCATCGCACACTCTTAGAAATAAAGGTAAGTAACGTGCCTAAAAAGGTACAAATTCGCAATACAGTAGTGTGCAGTGATGATTATACACTTAACACAATGAAGATAAATCAGAAACCAAGTACTATTCAAGTATTTATTTCATGTAATATTGGTTCATGTAGATGAAAATAAGTAAAAAGATAACAATATATATAAACATTCCAGATGGTTTGAAGAAGAGATTCTTTCGATATTACAACAGATTTATTTGTCTTGGTATCCAGCAAATCCCAGATTTGCTCAATCGGATTAAGGTTTGGACTTTGAGCGGGCCAAGTAATAATTTATGTCACCAGATGAGTCTTTTCATCAAGTGACCAACCGGCATCATGTAAGGCTACAATGTGGCTATGAACAATCTCAGAGAGTTCCTTCCGTCGTGCCATCGTGTTTAACACTGTGATACTGCTCAAAGTTTGTGTTACCTTAAATTCTGGAACAACTGACCATCAGAAGTAATAATAATGTGATTATTATAGAATAATGTTGCTTCAAACCAGTTTAAACAAATTGTTTAATGAGCCTTCAAACATGCATTTATGCTATGCAAAAGTCGTTTTCTAAAAGAAATTATGTTTTCAGTGTTTCTGTCTATTAGCCATACTTTTAGCCCAATGCAATTTGTTCTCATTGCCTACAATAGTATTGTTCAATACATTTTCACCAAAACATTTTAAATAAGTAATATATTAGGACCCCTTTTAGACAAACGTGGTGGTGTATAATCATCACTGCACACTACTGTGTATAATTAATTTGTATCTTTTTTGCTCAGAAAACAAAAAAGAGAACATTGTGTACTTCCAGGGTACATTTAGGAAATGAGGTACCTCCACTGTTATTTCTGAGAGTGCAGCTCACACAAACCTACATCTCAAAAAGATCACTGGGGAAAAAAGTAGGTTACAATAAGGGATGGCACTTCTAGCTTTCAGTGTAAGATCAAGGCAATTTTAAGGTCAGGCAGCAAACTGACTTTGTGTTTGAAAGGAACTACAGCAAGGACTACACCATCTTGAACCTACTGCAGGTGGAATCAGGTGAGATTTCCCATTATGTTTTTTGCACTGTAAAAGAGGGGTCGAGGGCAGTAGCTGTCGATGACAACCAGCCGTACCCCTGGGTCTTACCGCTCTGTCTCTGTGGAGACACCACAATGATGTCCATTAATCCCTCCACATTAGCCAGCACCGTCTCCTTGCTGCGGCCCGTGTGCTTATCTATGCGCTGAATGGACTTGGTTTGCCAGTCCGTCCAGTATATCCAGCGGTCTTGCTGCGAGAGGTGGAAGAGAGGGATTAGTGCGGAAGAGCCCGGATTCAACTGGGGAAAAAGAAGACAAAGAAGAGGCAGACAAAGAAGGAGAGGAGAGGAAAATGGGGGGGGAAGGAGAAGAAAAATGAGGGTCAGAGATTTAGAGATGGTGGAGGAACAGTTATGTTAGTCATATGAAAGAGCAGAGGAAGTTAGCAAAGGAGTGAAAGAAAGAGTGGCGTTTGGACCGGATGACAGGTACCTGCGTGAGAGCAAAGGGGTGGGAGACTGGACTGAGCAGGATGTGACGGAGCTTTCCGTTCAGGTCCGAGCTCTCGATCCTGTCCAGGTGGGCATCCACCCAGAAAATCCTTCAAAGATTAGAGGATACACGTCATTTCAAATGGTTGCACTGAACACTCCGACATCCCAATCACATGTTTTGCCTGCCTACATCTTGAAATATCACGCAAGAAAGGGAGTGTAACTGTTCTACAGGAAGCACACTATGTACTCAGCTAATTGTGTTCTCACCTGCGTGTATCGTAGTCCAGGGTCAACCCGTTAGGCCAGCCCAGGTCAGTGTTAATCAGAACCTTGCGGTCAGACCCATCTAAGTGCGCCCTTTCAATTTTGGCAACATGACCCCAGTCTGTCCAAAACAAATAGCTGGAGGACACAATCAATACAAAGCAATTTTAGCAACATTACTTACGCAAGACACAAAAAGTAAATCAATCAATTTCCATAGTCAGGTCAGTCAGGTCAGTCATTGTCTTATTTTAGTAAACATAAGGATTGCCGTCAAAACAACCAACTTTCAAGTGAACTTTAAAGACAAGTTCAAACGGAAGTTAGAGCTGCACTATATGATGTCTACGCAAGTGAAACTGTTCTTGTGGGGGGAATTTCTGGAGGGCAGGGAGTCAATTTGACTGATGTTAAATGAGGAGGGGGAAGCAGAGCCGTAGCCTATGGCTGTGTGGGGGGAAGAATACGCAGGTACACGATGACGTCAAATGTCATAGAATCTTGCTTTCCAGGAAGTGGGTGGAAAAAAAGAAATAAATCTACAAATAGTTTTTGATTTGAATTTTGATTTCAGCTTGTCTTTCAGGAAGCAATGCTACCAACATGTCCAGAAGGCACTGGGGCTTCTCCACTCACCCTTTGCTGGGGAACACAGCAATGGCCCTGGGCTCATCCAGGCTGTTGTTGATGAGCACTTTGCGGCAGGAACCGTCCATCCGAGCCACCTCAATGGTGTTGCGGCCCGTGTCTGTCCAGTACATGTTTCGGGCCACCCAATCCACCGCTAGGCCGTCGGTAGTTTTCAGGCCCTGACCAATGACGGTCTCCATACCGCTGCCATTCAGATTGGCTCGTCTGGCGAGTAGATAAACGTTATTTATAAACTGCCTACTATGATCACTGTTCATCCAAGCACAGGGATGATTCAAATGGGTACACTAATACTTATACAAATTATAGTCTATATTTAATGAATGTATTTATACAGTATATAATTACATACAGTACATTATTTGCACACATATAATCATATGCAATGACCATCATTTCATTTTTTTCAGCCACTGAGTTATGCCGTTTATGTTTTTATTTTCAGAAACGTGATGAAGCACTAAGACATATTCCTAGCGATTTCATTTGAAATGACTGCAATGTTCCTCGACACTGAGGGGAGCAGGAAAGTACCGGATGACGTCCAGGGTGACGTCGGTGTAGTACACCTTCCCCTCCACGCTGTCGTAGTCCAGGGAGATGACGTTGTGCAGCTCGGGGATGGGCACGTGCACGTCGGTGTAGTCGCTGGTGTCCAGCGAGATGCGGCGGATGCTGGCGCGGTTGGAGAAGAGCAGGTAGGTGTCGGGGCTGTCGTCGCAGGACCGCCCGTCCTCCTTCAGCAGCACGCCCGTGGGGCAGGCGCAGGACGTGCCGTTGGGGTTGGGCAGGCAGAGGTGGCTGCAGCCCCCGTTCCACCTGCCGCACTTGTTGAAGCCTGCAGAGCAGGAGTGGGGTGTCAGGTTCAGGTACATCAGATGAGATTGCCTTACTGGTGTCAAATGTTTTAGGGGACAGGGACAAACGTAAAAGATAATGCAGAGCTTCTCGGTAAAAGCACCACTTGTGGTGCGGGAGTGAGCCAATGTCCCCCGCAGGGTGGTGCACAACTGGTTTCAACCGAGGGATATACAGTATGGGAGGGATTTGGTGATGTCAGTGTTCAGTGTTCATTGCTCGAGTGGCCACCCCTGGCTTGCCCCCTGCACATGTATTATTGGGTCTCCTCTGCCCCCACTCTGCAAGTGCGGCTTGTGGCTGCAATGTGAAAGGGAGCCACTGGCTGGCATGACGCGTTTCAGAAGAGAACCATAAACCACCAACACAACCGAAATGTCTCAAAGCACACTTCATTTCTTCTGCCCTGCTCTGACATATTTTGAGTGCTCTTTAAAGGCTTTCAGTCAACAGTAGGCCTATGCCATGATTATTCGGTACATGCAAGATCTTGCTTGCATTGGAACTTGGTTAATCAACTATTCCAAGTATCAATCAATCAGTTGCTGATTTAAAGACATTTCCAAAAGCAGCCTAATTAGTCCAAAAATAATCCCTTGTTAGCTTCAGGCTTTGAGGTCATCTTTAGAAAACGGAATCATCTTGCTTCTTTGATCATGATCATGAACTAACAAGGAACTAAATCCTCCCGAAAGGCAGAAAATCACTTGATAAAATCAAAGCACTAAAACTGATAAAAAAAAACTACATTGTCAAGAGTGCTAGCTGCCTAGTGTGCTTGCAGGGCAGGACGATGTCATTTCCTTGCATATCCGAGCATAGAGTTCTGGGGCAGTATCAGCCAGGCGCAATGCGAGAGACCAAGACTAATGTCTCATTTCACGGCCCATTGATTTCACTAACAATGACTTCCTTTTGTTGCGGTGTCCTAAATGACAGACGTGTTTAACAATGCCCTGACTATTACCCCTCCTGAGACTCTCGCGCCCCCCGGGTCTGGTATGCCATCAGTATTGGTAACACGCTTCTTTCCAGACAGAAACCGTCTCCAAACATTTTTTATGGAGAGCAATTTACTCACAAGCTATGAACACACATCATACACATGACAGCGTATATAGAGATGTGAGCCATATGGGTCACAACAAATCAAAAGAGAAAAGAGAGATGTACAAGCTGAAGCTGATGTAACGATTTGTGCGAGTGAATGCCATTGAGAATTTATCTCAGTCAAAACGGAGGAGGAATGGATGGATCGTCCAGGGGGAGGGGAGGTTTTTCCAATGACATCCACATTTTTAAGGCGTGCAGTCTTCCTTCTTCTGATTAGGGCTCATTTCCACTCGTATGAGCGATTCGAGTGTCATCCCAGTTTAAAATCCAGGTCTCCTGTAGGAAACGTCTCTTCCTCTTCCTCATTCGGTCAATAACCATCAGTGCTGCCGAGTGGCCTGAATGCGACTTTGAACAGGAACCAATTTGTTCCTCTATCTCTCAATATCCCTTCTTTAAATTGAGACACATAGCATACTGTACCATCCGAGTCAGCTGACAGCCAAAGACTGTACTCATGAGATGAAGGAGGTTAATGGAAAGTTAGAGCAGACAAGGCATGCCAGTTCTTTTAGGGTGGTTTGTCTTAATAAGAGCAGAAGCAGAACTCACTTTGTTCAGGTTGAATGGAACGAGGGCAGACCCTTGATACCGATTTGTTCAAAGATCCATGCCAGGGCAGCCATTTTAAAGACAGCAGCCTTTAAAATCGGTCATGTTGCACAGGCCAGTGAATGCATTCACTCGGCCAGTGGTCCTCACTCCTGGTCCTGGAGAGCTGCAGTGTTTGCAGGCTATCGTTTTACTGAGCACTCAACTGATCAATTAATGCAGTTACGCAGTTAACTCACCACTTTCTTTGGTCTGAATTAGTTGCTGATATTAATGCGACACCAGCACCAGGACCACTGTACTAGGCCAAATACAAAAAACCACATTATGTGTGATGCTATAAATATAAGATTTCATCTTAGATTTTGTTTTTATAATGCAGCCCTATTAAAGCCAGCTGTGTCAAGCCAATCAAGGAAGTACCTCTACTAGGTCTGCTACACAGCCAGTAAAAGGAGTTATAGTCTCATAGTTTATCAAATGAGCAGTAAAGTAAAAACGTAATGATTTTGGTCTAGGAAAGTTGCTGCCTTCAAATTTTACAACCAACTGTAAGACTTAATCAGTCTAATGCCCAAGGCTTACTCCAGAGCCATAGATAATACAGTATATCCAGACTCAACATTTCCACAAGAGGGCAGTATTGCCATCTGATGAGGGGAATGTAATGCAAATCTCAAACTCTTCCATTACATTACAGTACATTACATTACAGTAATTTAGCGGACACCTTTTGTCCAAAGTGACTTACAGTTGATTAGATTAAGCAAGGGTCAATCCCCCTGGGGCAATGTGCAGGGTTAAGGCCCTTGCTCAAGGGCCCAACAGCTGTGCAGACCTTATCATGGCTACACCGGGGGGTTGAACCAACCAACCTTCCAGGTCCCAGTCAAGCACCACAGCCACTAGGCTATAGTGCGGCCCATACTCAGCCTAGCATACCCACCCAGGGGACTCTCCCTGTCCACAGCCTGGATGTCCATCAGGCCTGGCAGGTTGCTCCGCACGGTGATGGTGTTAGCCCCGGAGTTCTTGTCGGCCCGCTGGATGCTGCGGCTCTGCCAGTCGGTCCAGTAGATGTGCGGGCCCAGCAGGGTCAGCCCGTAGGGGTGCTGCACCGGGGACACCAGGGTGCGTCTGTTCTGCCCGTTCAGGTCCGACGCCTCGATGCGCTGTGAGGACAGAAGTGGCACAAACGCTAACTCGGGCTCCGCTCTGACCCATTCCCGTGGATTCTTTAGGTCAAATAAAGAAACGTGATGTTTCCACGCTGAAATAATCCTTAATACATTTATTTAAAGAACATTGTTGTTGTTGAGCGTGAGTGTGCGTGTGTGTGTGTGTGTGTGTATGTGTGAAGCACATGAAGTGATGCATGTGCGTGTGTGCGTGAGTGTATGCGTGTGGCTGTAAAGTACATGTGAAGTGATGCGCGTTTGTGTGTGTATGTGTGTGCATGTATGTGTGTATGTGTGTGTTTGTGGGTGTGTGCATGTGTATTTATTGTGAGAGTTTAATTCAGTTGGTCCACTAACCTCTGTGTGAGCATCAGCCCAGAGCAGTTTGGACCCATCCTTGTCAACAGCCAAGCCGTTAGGCCAGCCCAGGTTGCTACTTATGAGAACGAGCCGGTCCGTCCCATCCATAGTGGCTCGCTCCAGCTTGGCATTCTCTCCCCAGTCGGTCCAGTACATATACCTGCCAGGGAACAGTGTGTGTAATCCTCAAAACTCTAGCAGACAAGTAGATAACATTAGAAAGGAGGTACATAGAGTGTATACTTCGTTTATTCTCAAATGAGCAGTTTTGCATACCCCATCTCATGATAAAGAGCTATAGCCCGGGGGCTGTCCAGGTGCTGCCAGATCAGAACTTTTCTCATGGACCCATTCAGATTGGCCACCTCGATGCGGTTGGTGCCGGTGTCGGTCCAATAGATTTTCCGGCCCACAGAGTCCACTGCCAAACCGTCTGTGGTCATCAACCCTGAGAAAGACAGGAGGGTTTAACCGCCCCAAGAGGTTCCAGAACAGGCCAACCCAAATACGGTTTCATTTTCTACAAAATACACAAACCACACATTTTTAAAGGAATAATACATCAATTATATATGGAATCTAGCTATTAATCTGCTGAAAGGAAAATGTATTGTGAGCCATAATTCAGTATGTTTTGTTTTTTTTGTCAAATTTTCTCTTACCAGTTGAAATGACCTCTTCATATTCCGTGCCATTTATGTAGGCTCGGCTGATTCGCTTCAGTGTACTATCTGACCAGTACACTTTTCCTGCAGGAGGAACATTTGGAAAATTAGCAACTAAATTTTTTTGTATGTTGCTGCACAATTATCAGTAGATTCTGTTCTCCAAAATGATTCAGCACTTCATTTGGAGTAGTTGACCTGAAAACCAGCAGTATGTCATTTTAAGTTATCATTTCTGAGTGTGATAACATTTGTCACTTGTATCAAAATCATAGCTGGGAAGGGAGTGTGTCATGGTCTAATTTTTTACCCTCTTTTGAGTCTACGCCAATGGCAATAGTGTTTTTCATGGATCCGTTGACCGCCAGCACAACATCAGCGAAGTAAGGAATGTCCAGGGAGACCATGCGAATGTCTGTCCTCCGAGCAAAAACCAGGAAGCTGTTCATTCCTTCAAAGAAAATTAGGAGAGTAATGCAGATGGAGGAGAACTATATAATTAAGCGAATAACACTTGTATGTCTTGACTGATGCAAAACCCAACTTTCAACACATCTCAGAGAATCCAACCATAATCATGAGCTCACATGTAAGCTTTCTACAACGCAACTACTTAAGAGATTTTACAAGGTACAAGTTATGCCAAAATTATTTTCCAGTAACTTCTAATCAAATCCCTCAGCCATGCGGTTCATTTGTAAGTTAAATATGTTGTACTGACATATTAGATTATTATGAATATTTTGGCAGAGAGAAGCATACAGTTTCCAGAAAGCTAGGAATAATAAGAGTTGTGGAAATGTGACTTTTAAGTTTTAAGCATACTTTTCTAAGCTACTATTAAAGTATCATCTGATATTAAACACATGTTAAACTTCAAAAATAATTGCATGGCTGAGTGATTCGGTTAGAAGTTACTGGTAGGTAATTTTTGCATGGACTTTGAGGCATTTTCTGAATGCTCATAGACTCCAATGTATTTTGGAAATCATCACAAACAGTACTAGCCACTGGTGGATTTGCTGTTTGTGTAAACAGTGAATTTGCTAAAATTTCTTCTTTGTATATATAGTAAATATGTCATATTGAAATTCTAAATATGTCAATCATTTCATATGCTGGAAAAAAGAAAAGCATTGATTTTGAATGAATTGTCACTTTAAATGCACACACAAGCTATAACCTCATGTCCCATAGCCAAACAACCACGCAAAAGAGGCCACTCAAGTGCATGACACACAGAACCGAAGAACAGCTAACGTGTGTAGCCCTGATGGTGAGAGTTAACACTGGATGAGGTCATTGGCTAGGACTGACAGGTGCAGGGTGTAAAAACGGTCCTGGGGGAGGCCGTTTCATCCCCGGGGTTTAGAGGCGGAAAGAGGGGGTTCGGATTTCAAAGAGGAGCTCTGTTCTTTGAGGAGTCTGTGGGGCACCAGGGGAGGAGGGGTGGAAAGGAGGGGGATGCTCTCTTCACCTTCTGAGCAGGTCCTGCCGTCCGCCTGGAGGTTGATCCCGGTGGGACAGGAGCAGCTGAAGCCCTTGGGGAGAGGGGCCAGCAGACAGAGGTGGCTACATCCCCCGTTGTCGGCTTGGCACGGGGTCTGGACTGCAGGGGGGGGAGAGATGGGATATCCGATTCGGTTTTGTCAACTGAAGTATGATCCTGACGATCCATATTTAGTCACCTCAGGAACAACAGAATCCAACTATGGTGGAGGAATATACTGTATATTTGAGAATATCTTGGTCAGTGGTCCTCACTCCTGGTCCTGGAGAGCCACAGGGTGTGCTGGTTTTTGTTTTCACCTTAATATCAGCCCCAAGAAACTAGGTGAGGTGACTTAACTGTGTAGCTTTAATTGATCAATTAAGTGCTGAGTAACAACAAAACCAGCACACCCTGTGGCTTTCCAGGACCAGACTTATGAGGTGTAGACAAACAGCATGAGATGATCAAGATGAGACACTTCTAATAAAGATAGTAATTACAGTGATGAGTGGTAGATTGTTGTAGTGTGCAATAATGGACACTTTTTTGATGCACTGATTAAAGTGATGACTAAGGTTGGGTGTTTGTCACAGAAAATATTGGCTAAAGTCCCAGAACAGTCACGACAGGTTGTTGGTGGGAAAAAAAGTACAAATGACAGAGTATTTAAAAAAAACATTGCTAATTAATAGTCTTATGCAGAGTAGTGGGAAACGATTGAAAGAACATGCAAAACTGTGGCAACAGAAAGAAGCGCTTTGAACTCACAAAAAATAAATCAGTGGGCAGTTACTGCTAGAAAGAAAATATGAGTAACATGCCATTGATAGACCCATTTATTTAATCAGGGGTTTGCAAAGTTTTTGATGTGACCCCAAATGAGTGTTCACAAACTTACACAACCCCAACACCCCTTAGGCAAGACTGTACTAGAAATATACCACAACCTCTCCTGCCACATTGCTTTATCATAGCTGGGTTGTTGTAATGTTAAAAATGTAGTGGCCTACATTCACATATTTTTTAAGACACAAAAATGACATTTTAACTTTTAAACGATTTTCGGGTGACCCCATTCTGAAATCGAGAGACCTAACAGGAGGCCCCGACCCACAGTTTGGGTAGACCCTGATTTATTTGCTCTGGTCCATCAAGGAAAGAATAAGCATGCTTTTTTGCCTTTAACAGACACCCAAAATGCATTACTGAAATGATAATACATGGCTACCGTGAGTCTGTTTTAATTTGTTTAAAGTTGTTTTGTGGCGACATTTTGTCCATTGTGTGGTTTGAGTTGATGGATGCCTGTTGGAGCTGACAATGTTACCGTAACAGGGGAGACAGGAAGGTAACGGGGGAAGGAGCGCTCATCATGAACACTGTTGACAGGTGGTCAAACATCCGATTCCAACAACTGACAGTCATTATCGCACTTTGTTTCTCCAGGCATTCGCTAATATTGTTAAAATGCTTAGGTTTATACAATTCACACTGCAGGCTACTATATTATGGTTGACGGTTGACAAAACTGGGAAAAAAAAAAAAAGCAAAAAACTGCAAAAACGGGGGGAAATCGCAGACATGGCAAAACATGGAGAAAGTTGCAGAACTGCAAAAAAAAGAAAAGTCTGCAAAAAATCTCTGAATCCATGAGACCCACTACAAATAGCCAGCCATAGCAAAGACCTGCAGGCTGAAAACTTGTGAATCAATGGATGGTTTATTAATTCAGACTGTAGAGTAGTCGTCTGAATTATTACACAAGACTGTACAGTAGATGAAGAAGTTCTCATATACTCTTATAAACCCTGTGGGTTCATTTGTCCTCTGCATTTGACCCATCTTAGTTACTCAGGAGCGGTGGGCAGCCACCGTACGGCACCCGGGGAGCAATTAAGTGCAGATCTTATCCTGGCAAAACCAAGGCTTGAACCATCAACCTTCCAGGTCCCAGTCAATTACCTTAGCCTCTAGACTACAGGCTGCCCCGCCGTATGAACCTACGGTCCCAGCCACCCCCCTCACCTGCCGAGCGGTGTCTGTGGAACATGTGGATGTCCATCAGGTTCTCCAGGTTCTCGGCCAGCGTGACCCGGCCCAGGCCCGTCAGCTTGTCCGCACTCTGGATGCTCTTGGACTGCCAATCCGTCCAGTAGATCCGGTCCTCATGGAGCGTCAGGCCAAACGGGTGGGGCAGCTGAGTGCCTATCAATACCTATGAGAATACGCAAATATGTAGAGGCGTGTCGAAAGAATGACTCCATTACGAAAAGGTCCCGGTCAGGACAGAAGGCCCCTTCTTTGTTTACACTGTAGCCGTTTATAGTAGCAAATGCAGTGTTGTTATTGGTGTTGTTGGCTAGATTCATTATTAACCTTAACTTATACAGAGGATAGACTTTAGACCAAGGTCTCTTTCGCAAGTGTGCCCTTTGCAAAGGGGAAAAAAAGAACATCATAAAACGGCAATAAAATTACAACTACCTAAAATATTCATAATAATAAACAATGGTATAAAAAAGGAAACGCACAGAAGGAAGCTAAAACACAGCAGACCTTAAAAACAATTACATGTATCCACAATAAAATCGCTAAAAATGTCTCAGCAATACCAGCACACCCAGACTTCTGTAAAACATTCAAAGTGTGTGGTGCATTAAATCTAAAGGCAGACTTTCCTAATCCAGTGTGAACGTGTGGAATCTGTGGTGTAATATAATCTAGGGGGGTTGTGTTGTACATTCAGTACCATGCCTTTAGCCAGAAGGCATGAAAACTATTTCATGGTGCATATTACTGATTTCTAAACTGTGGGTAGAGGCCCACAGGTGAGACATGAGAGGGATTGAGATGAGTCACACTGTAAGATACGTGGAATTCCCCTTTCCTTAGACAATGGCAGTAATCTAACTTCAGTAGTCACTACATAGGAGAGAGCAGATTACCTTTATTTAAAAACTGTATGACTTCCATATCTGAACATATGCAAGGCTATTTTTTTATGAGGGTTGGGTCACAGAAAATGTATTGATTGTTCAAGTCTTAAGAGTCAGAAAGTTTGGGAACCTGCCAAATATGACCTGAGCCACAAATTCCACAGATTCCCACATTTTCTCAAAGAGTGAATACCTCCTTCTCTATGAAAAAAAAAAAAAGGAACTTTAAAGCAAGTTTGCACACAAATCCTGTTGTGCCCTGTAGCATTCGCAACCGTTCTACTGCACGCTACCTGTCTTTCGGAGCCGTCGAAGTTCCCGTACTCGATGGTCTTCATACCAGCATCAGCCCAGTACAATCTCTCGGTCTGGTAGTCAATGGCCAGTCCATTGGGCCAGGTCAGGTTGAAGGAGATGATGACCATTCGGTCAGAGGCGTCCATTCCAGCTCTCTCGATCTTAGGGCTGGCACCCCAGTCTGTCCAGTACATGTACCTGAGGATGTAAATGCAAACAGATCAGTGTGCTGGTTCCCCATACCCACATCAAGACTGGCAAACCTGTTCCTTTTCACTTGACATCCAGACATCCAGTCTGAAAACATCTCCCAGCCTGATCTGGAGAGCCTCTCAATGCAGGACACTCACCGTCCAATTGGATCCACCACTATATCCCGGGGTCGGTCCAGGTTCTCCCAGATCAGCACAGTGCGCATGCTGCCGTCGGTGTTGGAGACCTCGATACGATCCGTCCCTGAGGGGACAGACGGACAGATAGAGGCACAGGGGGACAGGGAGCAGAACGTTAGGTGCATTCTGGGAAAACAGAGGTCATACGCATTCAGTACACACTACAGATCTGATCTGGTACATACAGGGTGTGGAACTTGAAGGGTAATCACTGAAATTCATCACATGAACCTATATATCATTGGGTACACACAATGAATTGAAAAGAACTGGATTTGTAACACAATGTATTAAGTGACCAAGAGTGTTTGAGGTTCATATGGTGGTGCATTTAATAACAGCAATTTAGTTATTTAAACAAATAAAGGCAACCAACTGCAGTACCACGAAAGAAAGAAACTCCAAATCTGCCATTTTCAAGATTGAAAATTGGTGTTAAAATTCACAGTGTGAGAAGGGTTAAAACTACAACAGCATGCATTTGCTTTGAAAAAAACTGAACAAAACTGTATGCCAACATTAATCTTCACTTATAAAAGAAAGTGTTACCAGCATCTGTCCAGTACAGCTTATTCGTCAGCCAGTCAATAGCAAGACCAGCTGGGCTCTCCAGACTGGTGTCAACAACCGTCTGAAAGGAACAAAGTAGGAGAAATTAAGATGATTAAAAACCATGTCAAATGCCAATGAAAACAAAAGTTGGACAGTCCCTGTTAATCTCTCCTTCCCATCTGTACAACATACCTTGCTACATTAATAGACACCAGTAGGTGGCAATATTTATTTTAGAAAGGTGTAAAAGGATTTTTGACAGGTTATTCTAGATGGAAAGGCACAGAGTAAAACGGGAGTAATTGAAGTTGAGTGGAAGTTTCCTTGGCGTCTCCAGCTCCGATGGCACTGACCTCCTGTTGGGAGCCGTCCCACTTGGCTCGGTTAATGGAGTCTGTGGTGACGTCGGTCCAGTAGATGCATTCCTCCTGGGCGTCCCAGTCCAGCGCCACTGCGTTGCGCACGTCCGCCAGCGGGATGACGTCGTCCGACCTGTCCTCGGTGTCGAAGCTGATCCGACGGATGTCCGTCCTTCGGGCAAAAAGCAGGAACTTGTCAAGACCTGATCAAAGACCAAAGGTCTCTTGTCAGTCTTCTAGGTTTAACAACAGGTCACCACAGACACACACAGCAAAGCTTTCTTCTACAGTAAAGTCACTACAGCAAACCCATGACGTGATGACACAACATTGCAGTGTTAAAAGCTAGTGTTGAAGCCAGAAGGCTATATTGCTTTCAACAGGCAATACAGAAAAATGGGTGAAACTTAATGTGGAAACGTAATGAAAAATTAATCAGAGACATGCAGTACCACTTGAAGTCATATTACTGTATACTTCACTTCTGCTAAAGAAACTGATCTTATGGCAGTGCAGCACAGTATATAGTGGCTCATGGGCTGTTAAGTTCAATATTCAGGCGAGGTACTTCTGTTAGACTTTTTAGGGGGCAGTATGAAGTAAGAATGCAAGTGGAAAAATTACCCTGCATCCTAAATTACTCAAAATCAAGTACACAGTGTGCGATTTACAGTCTGCTGTACTCACTCTCAGCGCAGTTGTGGCTGTCGACCTTTTTGAAACCTGTGGGGCAGGTACAGGTGTAGGTCATGTTGCTAGGCAGACAGAGGTGGCTGCAGCCCCCATTGTTGTCCCCACAGCGGTTCTGCCCCCCTGAAAGAACGACAAAAACAACAATGATGGAGATTCAGTCCTGCTGATGGGAAAACTGAGTGGACAGTTTATAGTCCAATGACAGAGTATACATGTATGGTCATTTGCTAAGGACAACGACCATAGTCTACGTCGGGTGATATAATTTTCACAAACATTCTGCAATTTCAGTCGAGCGACACTCTGTCAGACTATAAACAGGCCCTTAGAGGAAAAAGGCCACTAGCGCCCCCTGCTGACCTGCGGGCTGCCTCTGCGGGTGCAGGGTGTGGATGTCCATGGGGAAGTGCAGCTTGTTGCGGATGACCTCCTGGTTTTTCCCTGTGAACTTGTTGGCGCTGTTGATGCTCTTGGTGTGCCAGTCGGTCCAGTACAAACTGTCCTCAAACACGGTGATGGCGAAGGGATGGGGCAAGCCTGCAAAATATAGATAATATAGATCATATTGATAAGAAATGTGTATTATATTAAAATACAAAAAGCTGTGTGGCCAGAGTGCTGGCTGAAGCAAAAGACAAACTGAAAACTGAGTCTTTTTTTTTATTTTTATCTACCCTCATTGCACAGAATGCCCGTGACAGATCTCAGTGCTTGCCAGCTATAAACAAAATAAAAATAAATAAAAACATGTTATTATTTTGAGAACAGTCTCATAAGCACAGTCTCATAAGCACACTACTGGAGATACAGTATTATGCTTCTCCCATTCCGTTATAATAGTTTTCTAAAAATACAAAAACCACAAGAGTGGAAACATTAGTGAGGGAACTGAAGAAATAACACCGCAACCTTAAAAACCACAGCGTAATGGCAAAATAATTATTCAGGTTCCAGTTTTGACCGATATTACCCTGTTATGTCTAAAGTTCTCCTCCCACTAAGAATTTGGCAGATGTTAGAACATCACCCCGTTTTCTCTTAATTGGGGCTGCTTTGAATTGGGCTGTTTCTAATTATTCGGACTTTGCTAAGTGCAATAGATTTATTGCAGTAGAGACTAGAGATTCCTGTGGAAACCCTCCAAACTGGTACTCAAACATTATTCCATTATTTATTGATTAGCTCCGTTGAAGTGTGTATATTGAGCTGCTTTTTTTAACGGGAAGGCTAAATAAGCAATCCTGACAGCATAAAAATCACAGTCTTCTTTAAACCAATACGGCTGCACTACAATTCACAGTGTATAAATTGTCTGAGCCACTCAGGAATGCTGGCATTAAATTCTGGCAAAGGAATGAAATAAAAAATATGAAATTTTACTGCAAAGGGGAAAAGCTACTGAGCAGGAGAGACAACAGAATGGCCTAGGAGTGATATTCCAGTCGTGTTGTATGAGGAATAAACTGCATTCACAGAGGGTGCATGGAAAATGTTTCTCCCTCTGTCTCCCCGTCTCTGTTTGTCTGTCACTGTCAGTCTGTCTGTCTGTCTGCCTGGCTGTCCATGTTCGCCTGTCAACACCCCCCCCCCCCCCGGGAGCACAGAGCACTCGTCTCAATATCACAGTGAAAAGCTGTCTAGCAGTCAGGTTTTGCCTGTGTATGCCAGCAAAACCTTTGAAAACAAAAATAAAAATAAATAAATAAGTAAGGTACATTTCTGCTTTGTATAACAGCACTGAAATGCTCTATGACAATGGCCTTTTTAATAAAACAAGTTAACTCCCTTAGTTTGCAAGTATATAAAATAAAAAAATTGGGCTTTCAGACGCGGGGGTACAGGAATGAACCAGTTATACTCACTGTAAATGCTTACTTCACGACCAGCTGAAGGGATCAGCTTTTGGCCATGTCAACGGAAAGCTGTTTGTTGGAGAATTTGTGAACAACTCCTTTTTTGAGATTAATGCTAAATTTTCAGCACTTTTATAGGTGATAATATATAACTCAATTGAGCCCATAACCCAACGCCCATATCATGCAACTGGCTGCAGTACAAAAGTCAGTTATTTTTAACTTTTTTTCCAACAATTATTCGAGCGCACGCGAGGAATGCCAGCACCCCTCTCCCCCTTGGCCCCGCGACGGCTGGAATGACAGCTGCAGCACGGAGAGATTTTTCCTACGGATGCTTCTGTCCACATAGCGCTCCCCGGAGCCTCTCGCACGTGTCCTTTCTCTGCGAGTCCTGGTATCACGCACGACCCCCCACCACCCCCTCACCCCCTCCAAAGAAACCAACAAAACAAAAAAAACCACAATACGCAGGTGCACAGGTGTGAGCCAAGATCAGTATGTCCCCCCCCTCAACACCACCAAAAACCCGAACCACATCAAACGCAGACGTGCTGGCAGCCGTCCAGCTTCTGTCACGGCTAAGGGCCCGGAGCACACGTCTCATTTGTTCGGCCTGTTGTTTGAGCAAACAGTAGGGTTGAGTGGGAACTGCTCTTCTGAGCAGAACCTCATTACCAACTCTTATCCTCACAATACACATCATTAAAGGATTTTCTCGCAGAGCCAGCCTTTAGCCACACTCCCACGAACGTGGAAAAGTCCCTGGCTAGCCCATGTTTTTTGACAACACTGCATTGCAGTGGTTTTGGTTGGGCAATTCAGAGATAGTCAGGGTACCTGCATTCGTATTGCCAAGCTTGAGACAGCTCCTACCAACAGAACCTCAATCAAGCCCAGCATTGCTAAAGGACACAAAGCCACCCCACCATTTCTCTGTTTCTTTCGCCCCATATAATTTATGTGGAGTCTGAATTCTCTCTCGTGAACAAGGCTCTGATCTGGTAGCCCAAGGATGGTTTAATGTCCCTGTAAACAACTCAAGAAGATTTTCACGCCAGAGTGGCTTCTGCGCTTCGCCAGCCAAAAAACAGGTTAGCTTTATTTGGTATGAACTAAGTGCACTGCAAACTTGGGAGGAAAGCAACTGCCCGTTTTTCTGACCATGATTTTACGAGTCAATTTACAAAGGGCTGCCCATTTAGCATTTATTGGGGATATGGCATTGATCTCTGCTTCGCATTCCTTAGTCAATTTATATGTCACTGTGACTCAATACCGGTGAACTTCAATGATCACTCTGAAGAAGTACAGAGTAAAGCTCAATGCCAGCCATCTTGGCTCAAGGAAATTAAATGTCCTCTTAGCTTTAATGTAGGAGGCTGTAAATCAAATGTTCCAAAGTATTATATCATAACTTCAGAGGTCCACGGCAAAGCCCAAAGTATTCAAATTCACGGGGTCCGTTTGGTTTGACTCTGAAGGCCAGTCTCGAGGTCTCTTTCCCGTGTATGAAGTTCGCTGGGAGGGACCCCACCTTGGCTTATGACCGCCTTCCTATTCTGGCCGTCCAGGTCTGACCGCTCGATCACATGGTGCTTGGCGTCCACCCAGTATATCCGGTGGCCGGCGTAGTCGATGGTGAGCCCATTAGGCCAGAAGAGGTTGGTGTCGGCGATGATGCGTCGATTCGACCCATCCATGTTGGCATATTCAATGCGAGGGGTGGTACCCCAATCTGTCCAGTAGATCTTCCTGAAAATAGTGAAGAGGTTTGCACAACATTGAAAATACAATGTACTTGTCTCACTGACGTTATACTGTGAATGGGCTCCAAGCAGATACAAGCATTTAAATTTCAAACAGTGCCCATTTTTCTAAAAAATGCCAGTTAGAAACTTATCATTCTCAGGTCTCGATTTGTTCATTCTCCATTTTACCTTTGAATCATAAAAATAAAGATCTATAAGCAATGGATACCGTCACATTATACATCCGACGAAAAAAACACTAACAGGATTCTATAAACAGGTATGTACAATGTGCTGTTCTTTATCAAATTAAAGAAATCTTGGTTTCAGAGATTCTGTCCTCCTGACCAGGACAGACGGGTAAACTCGTACCCCTCGATGGGGTGCAGGGCGATGGCGCGGGGCTTCTCCATGCTCTGCCAGAGCAGCACCTTCCTGTGGGTGCCGTCCAGGTTGGCCACCTCGATGCGCGACGTCCCCGAGTCCGTCCAGTACAGCTTGTCGTGGATCCAGTCGATGGCTAATCCGCCTGGGGAGGTGTATTCATCCAGAGGCTTAACACTTCAGACTGAGGCTTTAACAGCTTAAACCTGAAGACACTTTCATTCCCATAGTTTACGGCAGAGTTAGGCAACCCTGGTCCTAGAAGCAGTAGTCCCCAGCCATGTTCCTGGAGATTTACTGTCCTGAAAGTTTTCACTCCAACCCTAACAAAGCACACCTCATTCAACAGCTAGAGGTCTTGTTGCTAAATAGAGGTAGGTGTGCCAAATTAGGGTTGAAATGCTGATACAGTATGTAACACATTTGTTGGCTAAATGGCTTTAAGTCATCAAGGGTCCAAGGTATGAAATGAGCCTCAAACAACCGTGCTGCTGCCAGATATTCAGAATAAACAATTGTTTTCATATCTACTGCATATCTGGCAGCAGCATGGTGGTTTGAGGTTCATTTGAAACACTGTAAATATTGCATACTTTTTTCCTGCAACTGAAGGTCATGATTAATTTCAGGAAAGGTCTGAGAAATTATCATATTCTATAACATACTACAGAAAATAATTAAATGATATATACTACTATTTGTACTGCATGATTCATGTTCTACACATTTACTACTTGGCAAATAGCTAAGTGCAATATTCAGGGTTTTTTTAATGCTATTCATCTAACAAAAATGTGCACTTGGGACCAATTTTGATTTGGCACTGGAGTTTGAAAACTGTAACATTTCAGCGCCTCACATAGATACAGTCCTGCTGGCAGGAAAAAAACATTGAGCCATCTGCAAATAAACAAGTACAAACCATTCGCAAATCTTTTTTCCATGTCTTTAAAATGCATAGTAGGTACAGTAATAGCAATGAGTTGCTATTTTATTGCGTGGGTCAAATCACTCATGAACCTGCTCATCTTTGTGGAAGAGTAAATTCAGAACAAGGACTGTTGGATGTGCCTGATAATACCTCAGCTTTCATGCAACATACTCCATGACTAGCATGGCTCAGCATTGCTGCGACGTCACAGCAATGCTGTGAGAACGTTTTACGTTGGTTTGCCAGTACCTGGGCTCTCCAAGCCGGTCGACACCACCTCCTCTACATTGCTGCCGTTGAGGTTGGCCTTCATGATGCGGTCCAGAGTAACGTCGGACCAGAACACCAGCTCTTTGCTGTGGTGGAAGTCCAGCGCGATGGCGTTCTCCAGATTGTTGAGCAGGAGAGTGTACTCGGAGCGGTGAGGCAGGACCTGGCGGATGTCGATACGGTTGGCGAAGAGCAGGACGGGCTCTGGACCTGTTCCCAGACAAAAAATGAGAGGTGAGAAACAAAGAGAGAGAGACCATTTAACAAGCCCAATGGGGCTTTTTCACTTCCAATGCAAAGTTGGAGCCAATTCATGTGTAATACATTAATATGGATTCAGCACAAATCAAAGCTCGAAAACAAATGAAAAGTTCATAATTTTACTGAAGCAGCATTTGAAAAACTGGTTTCAGACAAACTTCAGCGGGGGTATTTTGTTACCATTGATGCATTTAGTAAATGCCCTAATCCAGATTACTTTACGTGGATAATAAGGACAACGGCAACAGTTAAACACATAAGCCTATTACTGGAAAACCATTCCTACGGTAAGTGCAGTCAAGTGTCGAGCAGCTATACGAGCGGAACAAGAATGTTGTCTTTTTTTATTGCAACTCCTACCAGCTCCAAGCTGGATTGGCCTTTGACCGGCGCTTGAACTTTAACTCAGACACCTCCTGACACTCTCGACATACCGAGAACAGAAACTTTACCCTACGAGCGTGTAAATAAAACCATTTAACATACAATAGCTGGGTGTGAACACTCGTTGCGACTTACCCAACGCCTTGCAGCTGCGCTTGTCAGGTCTCAGCTCGTAGCCTTGCACACACCAGCACTGAAACTCCCCCTCCGTGTTGGTACAGCCCTGACTGCAGTAGCCCTCCTCTGCACACTCGTCCACATCTGGGTGGGTCCATGGGGCGAAGGAAGGAAATGGGGGGGGCATGGATCATGACATCCTATTATGACGAAGGCCATTTACGTTTTCCCTTTAATTCCAGATTTTTTAAAATATTCTCCCAGTTTGGAAGTTCATCCAAATCCCTAATTTCTTTATGAATCACATACTGCAGCTCAATACAGTCATGTTTGTGTGCAAACAAAGCAAACCTTGAAGGTGAATCAAGCAATCTGTTCAATTTGCATTGACAATAGGAAGGTGTGAATTAGAGACAGATACACATACAAAAAGGTCCCCTCCCTGATCATAGCAAATATCAGGATAATAGTCTTTTTATATTCTGATAGTTATTGTCCCTATTCATCTAAAACTAGAAATGGTTATTTAGGCAGGAGCTAAAAAATATGTGTGACCTGCAGGATATAATGCAAGGGAAAGTTTCAAAATGAGCCATTCTATTCCACAGGCAAAAATGAGAAGCTAGGAACTCCATTTTATTATTCCAGTAATACCACTCACTGTGAACGCAGCTCAGCTAAGACTTTGTGGGACTAAGGAAATTGTCGCATTACTTTCCCAAGCAACTACACTGGCAGCATTGAAAGTTTGTGCAGTTAATCTTATATTATAATTAGCTTTTATATGGTGAAGACAGTTGTGTAACTGGCAGGCTCCCGCTCCTACCTTGACAGGATTTCCCATCATCCGTCAGTCTGTAGCCGGTGTGGCAGGAACACTGCACCAGGCCCTGGGCCATGTGACACTTGTGACTGCAGCCGCCGTTGCTAAGGTTACAGCTCCCCTCACTCAGCCTGGGACCTGAGACACGACAGCGAAGACGAGTTACATTCACCGCACTCGAAGACTGCAAAACTATCGCACGCAAACACTCACACAGAACCCTACACACACGGGGCCGCAAAGCAAAAATCCATACTAAGCTCTGTCCACACCAAGAACTATAACTACAAACGGTAGCTATAAAGACAACTGTGGGAGCATTCACACTGATGGACGATTCTGTAAATAGTCTCTAGGCTATGTTATCTGCCAATTTGAATGTGACACCCTGAAAATTAGTCCAAATAATTTGTGCGCAGTGTAGTTCTTTAGAATATGCACACGTGCACATGCACGCACACATGCGCGCACACACACATTCACACACAATCACACAGCGAGAGGTTGGGGACACACAGGCTGGGGACACTGAGAGGCTGGAGACAGCGAGAGGCTGGGGACACTGAGAGGCTGGGGACACTGAGAGGCTGGGGACACTGAGAGGCTGGGGACACAGAGAGGCTGGGGACAGTGAGAGGCTGGGGACACTGAGAGGCTGGGGACACTGAGAGGCTGGGTGAGAGGCTGGGGAGAGTGAGAGGCTCGGTGAGAGGCTGGGGACACTGAGAGGCTGGGGACACTGAAAGGCTGGGGACAGTGAGAGGCTGGGGACAGTGAGAGGCTGGGGACACTGAGAGGCTGGGGACACTGAAAGGCTGGGGAGAGTGAGAGGCTGGGTGAGAGGCTGGGGACAGTGAGAGGCTGGGGAGAGTGAGAGGCTGGGTGAGAGGCTGGGGACAGTGAGAGGCTGGGGACAGTGAGAGGCTGGGTGAGAGGCTGGGGACAGTGAGAGGCTGGGGAGAGTGAGAGGCTGGGTGAGAGGCTGGGGACAGTGAGAGGCTGGGGAGAGTGAGAGGCTCGGTGAGAGGCTGGGGACACTGTGAGGCTGGGGACACTGAGAGGCTGAGGACACTGAGAGGCTGGGTGAGAGGCTGGGGACACTCACGGCACTCCTGGTGCGGCCGCTCGTCCGTGCCGTCCCCGCAGTCGTTGGCTCCGTTGCACACCTTCCTGTGGCCGATGCAGCGGCCGTTCCCACACAGGAACTGGTCAGGGGCGCAGGGCGATGCGTCTGAGGGCAGAGGGTGGGGGTTAGCGTGCCAATTAGCCTTGTTGGATACTGTATGCTGCAATTGCACTGATGTATAATTATTTTACTATTCTAAGAGTTATAATTGAAAACTGTGCTATTGCTCTATTGCTACTTCTTGGTCAGTTTATCGGATTATTCTAAAAAGGTTTTTTTTTTTTTTTTTTTCTATGTGATGACTATCACTTAGAGCCATACTTTCCTCTAGGGTTTTCAGCACACTTATCCCTGGTTATGGTTCTGCACTTTATTGTATGTCGCTGTGGATAAGAGCGTCTGCCAAAAGACCATAATGTAACATAAAAAATGTAAAAGACCTTCTTAAATGGAACGGTCACCGTTTAAAAAGCTGGGTTGTTTTTGCCAATTCCTTTCACAGGCTTAAATTTACATCCATTTTAAAGGCCCACGTGGATCCAGGCAAGGAACAGTAAAAGCTACTGCCTGGTGGGAATGCTCTCGGTTCCCCACACTGTGACTCCCCGGGGGAAGGCTGGAGGGGTGAGTTTCGGGGGAAGCGCAGAGACGGCACTTACCCGTCTTCTCACAGCTGTCCTCATCGCTGCCGTCCGAGCAGTCGTCCTCGCCGTCACAGCGCCATGACAACCGCACGCAGCGCCCGGACGCGCAGCGGAACTGATCGGTGGTGCACATGGACGTGGCTGCAAGAGTTTTTAGCAGTGTGAGAGAGAGGCCGTACACGCAACGACACACACATACACAGGGACACAGACACACTCCCACTGACACTGGGCAACATTGGCTCAGGAGGTAAGAGTGGTCCGTCTGAGTTGCCAGTTTGTTCCCCCTTTAGATAAATGGTTGGCATTTATCCAAAGTGCTGTACAATTGATGCTTCCCATCATACACACACTCACACACCAACGGCAATTGGCTGCCATGCATAGGCCCCAACCAGCTCGTCAGGAGTATTTGGGGTTAGGAGATCTTGCTCAGGGACACCTCGACACAGTCAGAGAAGTATCATACCGGCAACCCTCCGACTGCAAGACGACTGCTCTTACCTCCCGAGTCAATGTCGCCCCATGTGTCGAAGCGTCCCTGAGCAAGATCTAACCCCCAATTGCTCCCGACGAGCTGGTTGGTGTGAATGGGTGAATGAAGGGCATCAATTTTAAAGTGCTTTCGATAAAAAAGCGCGTGAATTAACTCATTTTAGACACGCGCACACGCAGCCGCAGGAGTAAACACAAACACAGGTGACTGTACTCACTGCAGTTCTTCTCATCGGACTGGTCATCACAGTCGTACTCCCCGTCACATCTCCAGCCTGCATTGATGCACATGCCACTGCTGCACATGAACTCCACTGAGCGACAGGGCTGATGGGAGGCTGGGGAGTGTTCAATAACCATTCAGTACATCTACTCACCACATTACACTACAGCCGTTATCCAGAGCCACGTACAATCAAGCGCGAATCAAACCCAGTTATCTCATGGATATGACATTTCGACAGAGTGAAATAATAATTTCCCATATACTGGATATAAATATGAATATAATATGTTAAGCACTAAACCACATCCTGTTCGTTGTTAATGTGCATGTCCCTGTACTTTATTCAAATGTGTCATAGCAATATATGCTGATGAACAGAAAATGAAGCCTGCAGGTTTAATTGAGACTGAAAGGCAATGGAGAATGAAAAGATGGATGAATAGGGGAAATGTGTGCACACACACACACACACACATAAGTGCGCACACACACACACACACACATACATACACCTCTTCAAATCCTTTTAGCTCAACAAGTATGGAATAGCTGAACAAGCGAATTAATAAAACTCATGTAAAGAGTATCAAAATAACAGGTGGTTTTCACCATGGAGAATGAAGTCATTAAAAAGCTCTGTAGGAGTGCACTTATCAGCTAGTGCCGTACACTGTCTATCACATCCACAAAACTAATTTATGGACAAAAAAAAGCCAAGGAAGATTAAGATATTTCATCTTGTGTAAGCCGGAGCCAAGTACAGATCTTTGTATTAAACAAAGCTGCCTTGATGTTGTCTTCATCACAGTGGGAAGACTGAGGAATTCCTCCCCAAGATGAGTCGTCAGCAGTGGAATGTCCGTTTGCCACATTGTTCAGCGTGTTTTGAGTTGCTTTGAAGCTTGCTCAAATTTCTGAAAAATGTTAAACATCTTCCTGCAAGTGTTATTAAAAATGCGGTGTGAACATGAACATGGTGTAAACGTTTTTTTACAAAGAATGAATCACATTTTTGTAATGATTCAGCAATAAAAATAATAATAAAAACACAATTCTTTTGATTGTGAAATGTGGTCATTTCTTGTTATACAGTCCGACAGTACACGCATAACTTCACATCAATAGGAAGTCATCTGACATGCGACATTTCAAATAAAATGCTCTTGTTAGATGAGGTGAGGTGAAAATATAGCTTAGAAATTGAACAAATCATCAGAGGTGCAAAATCCAGGTCCAAGTCCTCCCCAGTATTTTGTTACAATCACCAGGATTTGCTAATAACCACAATTCTTCAGCCAGGAGGAAGAACTAATGAGTGAAATCAGTTGGCTGACTGGAAGACACGCATGGCAGGACATTTACTTTCTGACCGCGTGGCCTTTCCTCCTCTGCAAATCATATATTAAAAAGAACTGTTGTAGCAGCTGAAAGCACAACTCCTAACTCCTGTCTCTCACACGCCAGCTTCAGAGAGCCAGCTTCAGAGAGCCAGCTTCAGAGAGCCAGCTCCGGGTTTCAGTAAACAAAACAATAAAAATGACAAACAACCAACTAAAACTGTAAAACCCTACTCCATTGGTTGAACATAAGTTGTGTTTGCACTTCGCCAGAGGTAGAGCCGCTCCTGACTGTGGGTATATACGGCCCCCGACTCTCAGCTCTGAGTTATGAGGGAGTCACACCATAAATACAAGCGCGGAGGAATTTGGGGCAATGCGGAAAAGGGGGCTTTCAAGAAAATCCAAACGCAAGCCTAGAGTGGCTCTGACCTGGTTTGCACAGGTGTTAATGATTACTGACCTCGCGGTCTCTGTATCTTTACAACTGTGTACTCAAGCGAGGGCCAAAACGCAAAATAAAGAGCTCGTCCGGCCAGCGAGTCACAGCCATCGTTTACTTAGGGTCGCAGCTCTACCCCTGATGCCTTCTTAAATGAAACGACCTTACAAGTGAGCAATAATATGGCGGGATAACTGACGTTTCGCAGAAACTCAGCCGCACGGCGCCGTGTGCGTAATATCAGAAAGACAAAAGGCCTGGGGTATTTGACTGAACAGCGTAACGCGGAACGCTCCGTTAATGTGCTTCCTGTTGAGACGCGCAGGGCTCGTACTGTAACTCCATTATCGCGCACAGCTGGGAGCTCAGCGCGGGCCAGGATTCCACACGCGCGGAAAGCGGGCGCAGATGTGTGTGTGAGGACCTGTTTGTAGCAGACGGTATGGAATACTTGTGAGAGGGATAACCATCCGTCCCACTACAAACTAGGGCTGCACAATATAGCTCCCGAGGCACAGCAAATAGCTTTTTTGTTTTGCGCAATATGAACCACGGCAGGTTCAAGCTTCAGTGAAATGTTTCCGGGGGAGAAAAAACATCACTTGTATCTATCCGACGTTGGTTAACTTACCTATTAGTTTTGAAAAACACATCCCTTAAGTAAATTGGAGAAAATGAGAAAATTTGAAGTGTGCTACCGCATCAGGTATGCTTAAGAAATCTAATACCGCATGCTGGAGATAGTTGTTACTGCGGTTACAAAAAAAAAAAATGCTATCCTGCGATAGCTTTTTAGCCCAGCCTGACTCCAAACACTCTATGTCCTACATTAGATGTAGCTAACTCCTTAAAAAGGACTAAATAGCAAATTCATAAGCATTTATAAGCACTTGTCAATAACCACAAATAAGCATATGGTGTGTCATCATTGAGGCAGTAAGGTACATTAACATAACATCCCAAGTGAACTGACAGAAGATCCTTATGTCTGTTATTGGCATAAGTCCTTATGTAGTGCTTATGAATGTGCTATGTAGCGCTTATAAAGGTATATAGCTCTTATGGACTCTTCAAATAAAGTGTTACCAAATATACTGACATAAGTTCTCTGCAAACTGGCTAATTATCATTTTCTGTGAAGGCACAGTGTGATGCTGACACAAATACACACATGCACATACACGAGTACTCACTTCCCCACAGATTTTTTTTAACCTTAGCACAGACATTGTGTTGAACAAACAACAAGAACATTTCCAGATATCCGATATCAGATAGTCACTGATATCCAAAATAAAATGGAGATGAAGGCTTGGCGCTCTCGTCATGCCGCTGTAATTCCGACCTGTCGGTGCAGTGTTGCAGAAACAGTGAAGGAATGTGGGACAGGAGCGGGTGGCGTGATCATGCTCTTACTGCAGTCGGACTCATCGGACCAGTCCCCGCAGTCGTCGTCCCCGTCGCAGTGGTAGATGTCCAGGATGCAGCGGCCGTAGGCGCACTGGAACTCCTCCACGCTGCAGGTGGCCATCAGCATGTCCGAGGCTGCATGGGAGACAGACACCATGACAGAGTTCACAAAACACGCACTGTAGACACAGGAAACGCAACACAAACAGACGTCTTTTCTGTTAAAGTGCTAATGGGGTTATACTATTATGCAATATTACAGATAATGAATTATATGACAGCAGATGATGGTCTGTGTACCAACCTGACTTTGCATTTTCAGGGTTCAAAGCTGCCATTGAATCAGAATATTGTACAGATTGAGTGCCTACGGTCAGCCTGGTTTTTACCCATCCTGCACTTATACCAGTCTCTCAATTTCTGCTGAAATGTCCTTGTTATGGTGCAATGGATTTACACACAAGTGTGAATAAAATAGCTTATTCTGGCAGGTGTCCGCTACTGTTCCCACCACTTTCAATAATGGCATTTTTGGATACCTTCTGGTCTTTCACCAAAGACGAGGAGGACATGCTGTACAATACCATTTTGTGCTGCAATTCGGGTCAGATGTGTTCTAGTTGTTGGTCAGTGCGTTTGGTTAGCAACTTTTAAAAACAGGTCACTGCATGACAATGACTGCCAAACAACTTAAAAACAGAATATTTATCTTCCTCATCTCCCAACTGTCACTAGTCCTTTAAGAGCAAAGAGAGTGTGGACATTTTGCTTCTACAGTTCTATGATGGCCTATGATGAAATTAAATCATGGCAGTTCAACAGGAATGCTGTCTACCAACATTACACAATGAGGAGCAGACATCAGATATGCTGGAAGTCAACCTGGCCTATACCAAAACAGAACTACAGTCGGCACAGTGAGGTGACAGGAAGATGAACATGAATATCCTTCATGTTTGTTAGACTGAAATTGTGGCAAATATAAACAGGCTAACACCACGGACCGAGGTAAATATTCCAACGAGCAGCATCTATATTTCTGTTTACTATCAGCGTGCCTTGTGAGCAACACCTACAAAACAAAGAATCCCGCTAGTGGCCATTACCATGACTCACACACTATTCTTATAGCTCAGCTTAGTTTGTGATAAGATACATTCGGCAAACCCATAACATCTACAGACCAGCATCTGATGATGACGTAGTGCAAATAGTCCATTAGCCCTCACCCACCCTCCACTGCCAAGCATTGGATACCTCACAGTCTCTCGTCTCATTGGGGTGAAAGGCCTCATTGTAGCTTCAGGTTAAGGAAAAGACGGGAGGCTGTTCCCCACAGTGAGAAGCAACAGGCTTTCATTCCCCAAGCTCCCTGCCAGCCCTGGCAATTTGCAGCCTGGACTATTATCAGCACAGATGAAAGCCGTGCCCTTAGCTAGTCGACAGCGCAGAACCGCACTTTGAAGTCCTCCTGAGAGGCCCTTTTCTGAAGAGGAAGGACCGCCAGCCATTATTTTCAATATTCTCTTCACGTGGGCCAGCCCACAGTCTCACTGATCTTCCATATACTGTACAGTAATTTAGACATCAAATTTATATCTAAGAGTAGGACATCCCATCCGCCCTGTATCCCTGGGGTTTTGGGATTTTTGAGAGCAGGTGTAGGCAACACTAGGACTGAGGAACTTTTTGTAGAATCTAACATGGCTAGCAAAAGCTGTTTATTGGGAACGGTTCCTATGGTATCCAGGTAACCAGGTATCCAGACATATCTTCATGCCTATGTGATTTTTCATACATCATCTGAAAGCCAAAAGAAAATCCAAGCTCAAAACTATGTTGCTTATCGCTTTATTACATTTCCATTTTTATCAATCATGTTCATAAATTATATCCTTGAAAATGTTTAAACTTTCATTCAGGACATAGGAGAGATAAAAAGTTAGCAAAATAATTAATCAGGAGCTTATCTAAACCTTTGAAATAAGTGTATGATGCAAGGAACAGGTGAAAAGCCAAGGCATGTCCTGGATGTTGCTAAGCAAAAGATGGGCTTTTGGATCAAAATTGGTTTTCTGACATGTCTATATCTCAGTTGTCGTTCAGCTGACAGCTTCTTCAATTCCATTCGGAAAAGATTACATTCTGAGGTATCTGGGAAAGAAAAGTCAATACGATCTTCAGCTGAAAATCCTCTCTGTTCAGAACTTGACTGTAATGAGTGGTCATAGCGATTGGAAATCTTGGTGGGATGCTTATTCTAATTGAAGACTGGGCAAATATGTAACAAGAGGATTATGACTGCTGTAAAAGCAATAATTTATGATTCATGATTAAAGTTTGTTGGGAGAAAGAAAAACACCTAAACTTTCTGCAATAAACTTTCACAACTAAGTAAGTGAAGGATGGGGTCAGGGTGCGAATAAACTGTAGAGAAGTACCAGAGCACAGTAAACCATACAGCCAGCAGCTCCGGCCAGGCTATTTTAGGTTTTAGGATCACAGTAATCAGCTTATTGGGTTTGGGCCATCGAACGAGAGAGTAACTGCTTTTAAACAAACAAGCCTGAAACCCAAGAAATGCATAACAATTGAACGGATTTGCAATTGACCAGCCTCATTACAGTGCGGTATTACCATTCTTCCTGATGGATACATTACCGAGGAACCCTCTCTGAAATTTGGTATGGTAAATCTACCCTCCGACTCCACCGCAGTGGCTTTCACGAGGCAGAGGGTCATAAATATCTATGGCCTGACTACACTCCTATACCGACTAGTTCCTCATTGAGCTCAAGCTTAACAGCTGCCACGTTAGCCATGCTAGCCAGTTTGGCAGCTAGGGACAGCGAGGGACGGGTGTTGGTGCACACATGCTGGGCATTCCGCGGGTCGTATCAAATGATTCCGTTCACTGCCCTTACTTCAGGATGTTATCGTACGGCGCACTTAAATGTCAAGCGCAGCTTTCGGCCTGTGATTTACGGCAACCCCACCGCGTGTTTCAGGATCCCCCCCCCTCGTGCGGGCGGGTGGAGGGACCTGAGGGTCGAGCCACAGGCGCACTCAATCTGCACCGCCCCCGCCGGGCTGTGCCCTCAAACTCACGGCAGTTCTCCTCGTCCGAGCCGTCCTTGCAGTCCGTGTCGCCGTCGCAGTACCAGTGCTCCGCGATGCAGCTCCCATCCGTACAGCGGAACTCCTTGTCCGAGCACTTCCTCATGTCTGGAAAAAGGAAGCGGGCGGGGGCGATACGGGTCAGTATCTCGACGTCTCTGCCGTCTGCTACAAAGCTTTGAGATTAGCGAAGTCTTTGAGGAGGTTTGAGCTCATGTTAAAAGTGCACGAAGTCCAATTCCCCAGTGCAGAACATGATTTGATAGTATACATGCTTTAGAATGTACGTAGGCGTCTTTAACTCAGGAAGTGGGCAGGGCAGTTTACCCATCTAGTCAAAAGGCTTTTCTTGCTGACAAAGGGAGATAAAAGACATTTAATGGGAGTCCGTTTCATCTGTTATTATGTTTGTTTTCCTACTCATCAAATTTCATAATGGGTTTTATGGCAAAATGGGGCCTTCTGGTTCTAAGCCAGAGCAAAATAAACGATTTGCTTATTTGCTTTAAAATTAGCTCTCATATAAAGATCTGAGGAAAGCAATTCATTGGAGTGCTCCCCCCTTGCTACATTTCGAGCTTAGTAAAACACCCTTGGACTTCCTGTAAGGCAGCCAAATATAAATAACCCATTAGCAAATGGAAGTGAGTGCGTGCAACCTTGGGAATAATATTGAAGAGCCCTAACTAACCTCTGAGGACCTTTGAGCACAAATGGGAAAAGTAAAAACAGGACTTAAGAAGAGGATTTTTATGACCAAGGCCAAATCCCCAGGTGCTATTGGTGTCAGAAACATTTGTCCACCTGCTCTATCTATACACAGGGAAGAACTGGAGATGCTTACATACAGTCAATAGCCCCAGGGAAAAGTGATCATAGCAGACATCATCACACTCTACTGTGTTCTCACCTTGAGAGGCTGAGATGACACAGCAAAGACCAAAGCCACTATTGGTGGACTGGGAGTGGAAGCAATTACTGATGGGAATTAAGTGTGCCAGACAGAGGGAGCCAAATCAAAGACTGACCGGTGTACCAGCTCTGTCTGTCACAGGGAAAGTAATTAGTCAACATGATCTTCCCGGAAGACCTGCAAAAACTGGGTTGGGTACAGGGAGAAAAGAAAGGTGTCTTTTCAGTTGTCAGACAACTATGTCTACAAATTATGTCCTAGGGATTCACAGATCACAACCAGACAAGGGGGGAAATCAAGCCAGCCTCTAAGAATCTGGAGAGAAAGAGAAAGAACCAAAAACAGATGTCTGCAAGGGACAATCTCCTAGTGTTCGGATGACCTCCAGAGGGGAGAAAGGGCATTTAACCCATTAACCTCACTTTGGTTTGGGCAGCAGCATTAGCTAGAGAAGGCCTGTTGGGGGTTTTAATTTCCAGGAAGCCTGCGGGACCACTTAGTTCCATTTCCGCAGGGGATAATGAGCACAGATGTTTTGGTGCTCCACAGAGACGGTGAGTTTTGTGGCAAGGGTGGACAGGGTGGGGGGGGGGATCAGGGCAGGTATCCTAGGCAACAACTTGGGGGACTCACCGCACTGCTCATCGCTGTTGTCCCCGCAGTCGTTGTCACCGTCGCAGTGCCACATGTTGCGGATGCAGTAGCCGTTCTGGCAGTGGAACTCGTCTTCCTCACACTCCCGGGGAGCTGGAGCGAAACAAGGGGACACAAATGTTTGAGTGAACCAAGGTTTTTGAGATGAGTCCTTTTTCCTCAATTTTTACCCTTTATTTCAATGTCGTCAAGCATGGCACATTATATCTTTTGCCACTAGATAGATCTCATTGGGGGATCTGTTTGAATTTACTTTACATTACAGTACAGTCATTTAGCAGACACTCTTATCCAGAGAGACGTAAAATAAAGTGCAAATCAGAACCAAGTGCGTTGAAGACCCTAGAGGAAAGTACAGTTCCAAGTGCTAGAGTGATCGAATCGAAAAAACTTGAACCCTTGAAGATGAAAGAACCAAGGTTTTTGGGACGGATTTTTAGTTTTTTTTACCCTTCATTTCAATGTAGTCAAGGATGGCACATCCTATCTTTTCCCACTAGATTGATCTCATTAAGAGCTAATTTTGGCAAAAAATGTCACTAACATCTCTTGCACACCAAACCCTAAAAACCATCAACACTGTCAGCGGGCTTATTTACAGCTGCACATGGCTTTTCCTCCCGATATCTGAGATTGGGGAGGGAGGCGAAGGGTGCCATAAATAATCCCTCGGAGATGGGGCACAACACATCAAGAGGTGGATGGTAGGCTGTCACTCATAAACTGTCACTCTTAAAAATGGAAGGGCTGTTTAATTCCCCTGGATGACTCCGGAATTGCAATGACACGTGAGATTTGTTCAGATACCGTTTGCAGGAGCAGTTCAACATCCACCCCCACTCACAACCTTCTATTATAATGGAATATCAGATGATGTAGCTTTAGAGTCTTGACAGATATTTTTTTGAGCACACAAAATTTGGACTGCTACAGGTCTTCAGCCCAAAAGTACAAACAATTACTCCAGTTGAATTTTATTTCAGCTAAGAGGAAAAAAATATATATATTGACTAATTAAACTGATCTTGGACTAAACTATCATGGGCTCATCTAACATAGCATTTCGATAAGAGTATATTCAAACCATGAATAAGAAAAGACCATAACTCTGAATTAAACTAGATATAAAGCACCAATCCCAAAATATTACAAAATAGATAGTCTCTTAGATTTAATGAGTCCACTTTAAAACAATATGACTAACTGTAAAACAATATGCAGAGTTCTCCCTTGTCACTGTACTCCACAGGATTATTGTACATCAAATGGCAATATTTCTCTTGGTTAAAATACATTAGCCAGTGTCCATTTCATCCCAATCCTTTGGGAGATAAAAGTTAGCTAATTTCCTTAATATATACCTTAATTTCATTTTTGGGAAAACTGCCACTTTAAGTATACAGCAAAAATATCTAATTTCACTATTACCATACTATACTTTCAGAACCATCCAAAAGGATTGCATCAGCTGAGTAGTGCTGACTATTGAGGTGAACTTTCGAGGTGAAAGATAAATCTGTTCCATGCACCTTTTGTGCATATTCATTTAGAAGGTGAATATGGATCAGGGCCGGTGTCCCAATTAAGATGTCGGGATACCTGCTACAGCGACTGCACTGCTGCTGAAGTTGTGCAGTGCTTGCAGGTGGCTGAGGGCCAGCCAGCATCGTACCGCAGAGAAGCCAAGACATCATCAGTGTGAAGTTACTCTGAGAGATTGGCTATTCTGGGAAAGAGGGCAGCATTAGAAGAAGAAAAAAAAATCTGCTTTGAAACTTTGAGTGAGTAAACAGAGTCTGTGGCGGAGGGGGAATGTGGAGATTAAAGCCAGAGGCGGGATAGAACGCCTTGATTAGCAGAAGACCCAATTTTGCGTGAGGCCACACGACTTTGCTGAAAAGCCGGGGGGGACTGTCGAGGGATTAGCAAACCTATATACCTCCTGTTATTAGGGAAAGCCCTTCACCAGCTGGGCCCTATTTTAGTAACAAACACTTGTTACGAATTCCCCCCAGGCTCAGAGGATAATGTATAAACAAAGCAGTCAAAAGCTGGCCGCCACAATTCAAATAAGTCAGATGCTGACACAACTCTGGCTACAGTCAGTGAAATAAATGCTACATAAAAGCTTCAAACAAAACACGTTTCCCAAATGGGAGCTTTTGAAGGGCACAGGAATCCCCTGTAGCGTTGTGGTTAAATGTACCGATGGGTTGGACGCTTTGATTATTTATAGTTCTCATTACTGATTTAAGTGACTGTAAAATGTGCCGGTACAATGAAATCAAAGCTTTAGATAGAAAAATGGCAGCTAAAATGGTGATAATAATAATAATGTGCTATTTAGCTGACGCTTTTATCCAACACGATTTACAGTAGATTAGACTAAGCAGGGGACAATCCCCTTGTGAAGCAATTGAAGGTTAAAGGCCTTGCTCAAGGGCCCAAAAGCTGTGTGGGTCTTATGGTGAACAACTAACCTTCTGGGTCCCAGTCATGGGACCAACCATCTGGGTCCTAGTCATGTACCTTAGCCACTAGGCTACAGACTGTTGGTGAGTGTTGGTGATGATTTATATGTGCGTCTCATGCGCAGTGGTAGGGAAAGGCTACATGACCTGCTCTCGTCAGTATGTTTGCATAGACATAATGACTAAATTAACTTGTTGAAGAACCTATGCACTTGTCCTTTTGGATTAAAAGCGTCTGCTAAATGACTAAAATGTTAATTTAAAATGATGATATGTTATATCTTATGTCAAACACTCCAAAAACTTAATTTGGTCGAGTGGAAGAACATAGGGTGACAAGGCCGGTGTAGAAGCGCGCAAGCAGCAGCTTCACTCACGGCAGTCCTGCTCGTCCGAGTCGTCCTCGCAGTCGTTGTCCCCGTCGCACACCCAGGAGCGGCGGATGCACTTGCCGTTGTCGCAGTGGAAGTCCAGCGGAGAGCAGGTGGGCAACACTGCGGGAGGTGAGCCACAGACAGTTCAGTTAACAGAAAGGCCTCGCTAAAATATGCATGGGTGATTAAAAATGCATACGGACCCCAGTCACGGGAAGGGCAAGGACTTGAGCTAACACCGCAGCCATGACCTTAGGTTCTTTTAATGCATTTACGATGCCTGCCCAGATGAACAATGCCTTACAGGGATAGCTCACTTTCTGGAGTTTTTTCAGTAGTACTTCAGGTTTATGATTTCAGGTTTAATGTAGGTTTTCAAATGCCCCAGACAGCTTATGGCAGCTTGTACAGCATCACAGTATGCCTCCTGAGGTTATGTGTATGTTATCCAATTTAAAAAAAAGAAAGAAAAATATTGAATCTCCAGTTGGAACCTGTTCCTATGCAGTCTGCGCTCCACTGTGCAACAGTGAGAGAAGTACTTCAAAGCAGCAACAACTCAACAGGACTGAAAATGGTTCCTGCTTGTGCAATTGAAATTTGCTTGGGGAAAAAAACTGAAAAACAACTTCATGTCCCTTTGTGAATGAATGCAATAAAATAAATGTGATATGTAGAGCCTCTGGAAATATAGTATTGCTGTAATGTTACAAGCTGCTTTGGAATTATTGTACCTGAATAGTATTTTTTTGCTTTAAATGACAAGCCTGTCGAAACAGCGGGTTCTTAGGAACGTCTGTAAATATCCTAAATTACCTTCATTACATACAAAAACTGCCTGGGCCACTTGAAAACATACACTAAAACCACAATAAAATCAGAGACTCCAGAAAGAGAACAATCACTTGAACTTTGTTACTGGATTAGCTCATAGTTCAGAATGCCACCTGCAAAATACACAACTACAGATAATCAATTACATGGCACCACTATCAGACCCAGTAACACACAAGAGGCATGCCTGGATGGAGAAATTAACCTGCCCAGGATACAGGATAGTTACAACAACCATTCAATATAAATAACCTACTCGGTAATTTATATATGCGAGCCAAGAATTGCAAAGGGAGACACTGACTTTTGAAAATGCCCAGCCATTTCCACAGAAATCTTGATAGTAGTGTACAGTAAGAGGGGGCATCTTTGAGGGCTTCTGTATGAAGGACACTCAGTGACCGGTAAAAGGAGAGGCCTACCAACAGGCTACAGGAGGAGATGTCCTTTACCTGAAAAGGCATTATAACTTTGTCTGGGGTCTTCTCTATTAACATAATCCTAACTGTTCCTTAACCATTCGTCCATGGACTAGGTAGCGGCTACTCCATCCATGTCCCTGTAAACCCTGTCCTACTGCTGCACGGCCATTACAAACCAAGTTAATTGCGTAGGAATGATGAATTCCAAGCTAATTTAATCTCCGTCCCTGCTCCTTGCCTATTATGAAGAAGGCTGAATCTTTGTGTAAAAGGGCAGCGTAAATTAAGTTAAGAGGATTAATATATTGAATTAAGAGATTCCATACTTATGGAGTCCTCCTGCCCCACCAAAAGTGGTTTGCAAGCTTAGGTCAATATGAAATATTGGCCATTTGTGGTCAAAACTCAATAAAGAAATGGGACGCCAACTATTAATTTCAACACGCTGGTAGCGTTTTGCAACGACAACATAACAACGCCCAAGTGCATGAATAAATCATTGGTATGGAGTTGAACCACAGGTGAAGGCACTACTGACCTAAATTTCACTTCATGCATACTTCATGAATCACCACAGGCTGGGGTCTCCCTTGGAACCATCAGAATTTGTAGCCAAGGGTTGGGCACAGGAACAGGCCACAAATAAATAAACATGCAATCCCAAGAACCACACACGTGTAGAAGAAATACTTAGGCCATAGAGGCTAAATGAACAAAGAAGCACGACTACAGTTATTGAAAATAAGAGTGAGACAAGAGTAAGATAATTTATGTTTACTCATGATATCGAGCTTGTTCACTCCATTATTTGATTAGTGTAGGCTATACATTATACAAAATGTATAACAAAAAAAAAAAAACTTGATTGTCAAATAAGGGTACAGAAATTATTTCACTAAAGGATGCATTTATTTCCTGCAGGACTGCTTGGATAGGAAAAATGCATTAAGTAGGTCAGCAAGATACGATGTATTAACTAGTTATTAACCTTTATTCAGCCAGGTAAATCTTTTTTTAAGGGAAAACTGAATGACTTAAAATAACTAAAATATTAATTAAAAAATAATCTAAAAACGTATAGTACAATTTAAATGACGATAAATAGAATACAATAGTGTAATATAATAAAAAATACAATTAAAGTATAAAATAAAAGCTTTGCTTTTACAAGCACACACGACTGGCCAAATCAAATGAGTATTGCATATCAAAAAAAAAATCTTGGTGAGAACTGCTTGTGCCATTTAATCTTCTTTATCAGTACATTACAGTCTCATGCAAGTGTCTTCCGTGGAATGCTGAAATGCCAGATTTCTCAGTCTATTCATCACCAGTTTCCCTTGCGCAATTTTGCTCAAGACCATATGCATTGCCAATCTTGATAAAGGAAACCTTTATTTCTGTACCCTGAATTCCTGTCAATACATGATCATCAGGGGTAAAAATCCACATTTGTTCAGGTACACCTTACCATTACAAAATATACCAGAGCTAAGATGCACTGGAAGGACACATGACACAATGAGTAATGTCCGTCCAATTAACAGTTTTTCGGTCTTCTTTAAAAAAGAGTATTACATCATTAGCCATATGAACTAGAAGGCAAAATATCGTTTTTCACATGCAATTCATGTGTGAATTCTATTACAGCTAATGAAATATTGAACATAAGTCCAAAATGGTGCAAAATGGAAAGCATAAGATCTGAATACCTGAGCCCAACATAGTATGTGTCTACAGTAGACCCTGAGGTGAAAGCCTGGTTTCCTGCAAATTAAGTTCAACCTATGAAGAAAACGGGACAGGAATGTCTTGCACTAACCCCACCATCTTTGGAAGTACTTGTTATGTCCAACTGAGCTAGACTTACAACTGAAAGATTGCACTTCAGCACAATACTTGTCATGTTTAAAATGTTCTGTTTTCAAATTGATCGGCTAAGCTCTTCAAACTCTCATTCCTTTTCAGAAAAGTTCAGATGAAAATCTGCCACACAGAGCGCTACTTGCATGGATCTTGTGTCAAATAAAGTTGATGGGAGTCCTACTTGGACACAAGGGAGACTTGCATAAATAACGCCGAAGATATGAATTGCCCGTTAAGGAATTTAATACCACACATTCACAACTTCTTGTCTTCACATGTCCCAAAAGGTAGCATGATCGGTTTCGTAGAGATGTATCATTAACATGTTTAAGATCTGTAGTGGACCCCTGTGTAGGACCCAATGTACTAAGGAGCACCACAGGGACTGATATATCTGGTGTAAACTGCTTATCGCAGAAAGCGTGGGGGAGGTCGCAGAACAGATGTGCACTCTGGAGAATTGCCGAACAGCCCAGATGAGACCTCTAATGCTGTGAACAGGAACGGCACTCCTTAACAACGCATCCTATAAACCGCATTTAAATCCCGGTCCCCCTGCAACATGATCTCCAGCGTCTCCAGCGTGCTGCCTTCCCATAAAACTGCCCAAGGAAGGAATAATAAAATAACCCCACACTGTACTTCCGTGCAGAAGCTGTGGAGCACAGTCATTTTCTTTTATTTTCTCTGGGGACTGAAGCATGACAGCCATGGAGAACCACACACAAACTACCAACCTACTGCCAGCTATTAGCCTCTATATGTTTATTTATATTCCAAGGCCAACGTTTCACCAGTTGAGATCTTTGCTGTGATTTTCAGGTTAGATCAGTTACAGATGCCTAAATGCATTTTCACCGCTATTATCATGGCACAACAAATACGCATATTAATAGTATTGGGGGCAGCCAGAATCACTGGGACCCAGAAGGTTGGTGGTTCAAGCCCCGGTGTAGCCACAATAAGATCTGTGCAGCAGTTGGGCCCTTGAGCAACGCCCTTAAGCCCAGAGGGGATTGGCCCCTGCTTAGTCGAATCAACTATAAGTCGCTTTGAATAAAATTCTAAATAACAGTAATGTAATGTGATAGTACTGTGCCATTTTGAGGAGCCAGATATATGATGCTGACAGTGCATCACTGGTGTTGTGTTGATACTGTGAATTCTGTATCAGCTGGGAGCACACACTGGTTTGGTGACCGTGACGGTTTTGTTTTCATTATTTAGACTGGTATGGCAAACGTTATCTGATTTCTGGCCCAGCAGCATAATATGCACAAATATTATAGCAGGGCCACGGAAGAAAATACACATGTTTACAAGTCAGGTTGTTCGTTTTATATCCACAGCGGCCTCCAAAGTAATACATGGCATTCAGTTCTGCAAAGTCCTTTGTAAGAGACATATAATACAGACAGACCGAATCAATATATTACAGAATAGAGTACATCTGAAAATCAGGCACAGACAATTCAAACAAAAAACTTTTAAATTATCTTCCACCTGCAGCATTGTGCTCTCGCCTTTCTCTTCAGATTCACTCAAACATCACGATTCCACAACAGTACAGTACACCCCATATTTCAAGGTCAGGGAATATAATTATCAGCACAAAAAAAATGACCATTTGTAAAAAGGGCTCTGTGGTACAGTTCCACCCACATTAATCTTCAGAATAATTAGACTTTTTTAAAGTTATTTTAAGTCTCTTTTGTATGGTGAGAGGAACTTTCAGGGGATGCAATATGAATTGATTAAACAGAGCATTCCTACGACTGAATTGTTCATTGTTCATGAATTTTAACCACAAGGGCCACTAGTCACTTGATCAAAGTGGCTACAAAACCTGGCTCCTTAATTTTATATGCAGCCTCTCCAGCAAGTGTAAGCAATATGTGCATTTGAAAAACAATTTTGCAACAATTGTTCATGCCTACAAATCTGTCTGTTTAATTTAATGGCTCGTTTTCAGTGCACCAGCTGTTATGAAACAATACAAAGAAGAACACTACCGGCAAATGATTGGTTAAGATGATATTTTATGCAAATGAGATGGACACCTACTCTACCCACCCCAGAATGCATTTTTTTTTCTCTTCGAATTTCTCTTTAAGGAGCCTAAGGCCTTGTTTACACGACAATGGTTTCTCAAAAACTGTTCATACGAAAACGTTATGATAACGATCCCCCTTTACACGGTTACGCAAAAATATTTGAAAACGCTGTAGTATGCATGCCAGGCCAGTGGGTGGTGGTGTAGCTTTGCAACTCAATACCACAGAATACCACCACATGCAGGTGCATGCTGTCATCTACGGCATCTACAAACCAAAACAAAAACATGGCGAAAGCACGGGCGAAAAGCGATAGACGTAGAGGTGGAAAGAGTACTTGGCGCAGCACAAACACAGCTCTGAAGGGCGCCATTGTTGTTGTCGTGTTTAGACTGATTGGCGCATGAGTATTAGGGTCCGTGTCGTCACAGTTTCACGTCGTCACCCACCTCCTCCCCGCACTCCTCCCACCGTTATCACAAGAATTGCGTTTTACCCATTTACAGGGAAACGGTAAGGACAGCGTTTTCAAATAATTCCACTCTGGAGCCCGTTTTCAAAAGTTATCGTTTTCAGTCCTCGAAAACGCAGGTGTCATGTAAACGAAAGGCCCAAACGCAACAAGAGTCACCTGACGTGAGCTGACTGTTCTGTGAAGCTACACATAGAGGCTCCAACAAAGGGCTGATCCCCATCAGCCAACCATCAAACACACTGCCTTATCAGCAGAAGGCCAATAAATGGAGCGACACCCAGAGAGCAAACGATACACATTAGAGTAGACGGTAGTGGCTACTATTTTCGCCACCCTGAAAAATGGCTGTGTTCCCAATAATTTCAGGCCTTTGTTGTCCAATGACAAAACTGTATTTTTGGCACACACTTTTATAACATACCCACTCGAACACAAGGAAGCTTCAAATTAATTTGCCAAGTGTATGCGAAATTGGAGCCATTTGGCCATTATCTACAAAATCTAAGGGGAAAAGCAATAATAAATAAACCCCACAGGTGCCATTATATACAAGCGCTAATGGCATTTAAATTACTACTGCAGTTGCATGGTCAACTGATTCTGTGGTCAGATGCAAAATCAAGATACTGTGTCAGGATGCCACTCACTAGACCTCATTACGGTATCCCTGCCCTAATTAAAACACCATTCCCAGTTGAAGTCCCTGAGTGATATTTCAGATATTTCTGAGTGAGAGGTGCTAGCGTAATGAGGAGATCGTGTAAAGGATTGCTGCAAAAGATGATTTATTTATTTAAACACGCTGACTTGACATTTCAGATCCAGGTGGGTGGTTTGTGGTGATGCTGAAGCAAATACTTTCAAAGGAAGAAGATTTCTTGTGTTTTGGTGCCATGCAAGCTTATAGTAGTCCGTTGCCAAAAGTTTACAGCAATGGAAGGATTATGCAAATTTCTGAATGCAAATAAGAATAAAAGCCTAGGACGGAAAAGACATGATGCATTCCCTCGCTGTTGGGTTTCCTCTTACACCCAAGATAATGGCGTTATCAGAAAACGACTCTCCCCCGGAGGTGAAATGGGAGAAAAATTGTTCATAATCTACTTCTTACGAGATCCCCTCTTCCCACACCGGTTACCCAGGCTTCTCTGCTGGAAGGCCTGTGCTGCGATTGGCTCTGAACAAGCAAGAGGATTAAGAGGAACCGCTATCTCGCTTCTGTTGAGCGAAAAAGCAGCAGGATCTTCCTCGCCCGAGAACGGCAGAGGCGGCGACACACCTGGCCGTATCGTTTGAAGACGCCGGGGATTGGCTTTGCATTACATCAGCATTCAAACTGAAGGGTGCAGCTGGTCTTATCTTCCACCACCTCCTCCCCACCCCCCCAAAAAAAACAGCAGCACTAGCAGTCACCCTCAAGTGCAGTGCACAAGCCTTTCTTCATGGCAGGGGGGCTCCGCAGTAGGAGGGCGCCACAGTTCGGGGGCTCAAAAATCGGATGATGGTGCCATGACACTCTCCTGAGGGAGAAAGTGATGAGACAGGCAGGAAGAACAGACCGACAGTAGACGGTTATAAATATCTTCCCTCAGCTGCCTTAGTTCCACCAGGTAATGGCTTTTCCCAGCTTCCTCTTCTCCGTGTTAAAACTGGGCAATACTACATTTACACCCTCGGACACCAGGCTTTGCATATAATGCGTTAGCCATGCTAGCTATTATGGTTCGGTTTCCAAGAAGTAACCGAATAACATTTAAAAACAAAATAAACAGAAGCTACACTAAAATTGTGTTTCAATCAGTCAATGTGTGCTTTTGAATCATCTGGTATTGTAAAAATTATCAAATTTGGTCTCATCCAATCTATCCCAGTTAAATTTGAGGCAGCATAAAAGGAGTTGAAGATATACAGTACTGATAATAAGGGTTGTCAAAGTTTTACTCATTCATCTATAACTTGATGAAATAATACCTGCACTAATTATGAGGCTGTTTTTTTGTAAATGGTGGCTGCATGAGCCAATATATATATCGTAAATAATTTGGGTTTTGTTTCACCATTTGATAAAGTTAAGCCAATGTTCTTATTCAGAGCAAAGCAACTTCATTAAAAAAACAAAACATTATCCAGTTATACAGGCAGGCAGGCATTCACTTGCAGCACCTCTGACTATGTACCTTGCTCACGGTTGTAAATTTAGAGTTTCTGCTGGTAATTTAACCACCAGCCTTGGGGCGTACACAGACTGCTGCATCGTCCGACTCTTAATTTAATAACAAGCTACCCACAATGTTTTTGCCAGATAAATAATTAAAATCCACACAGAGAGATCTATACTCAATCACTTAGCCATTTTTTTCCATGAGGACAGCCATTGGACAAACCCAGAAAAATTGAATGGGTTTAAAGACAAGCTGAAATAAAAATAACTTTCTGCTCAATTTATTCAATTCTTCGTAACCATACGAAGTCCATTTTCCATCCACTTCCTAGGAAATGAGATTGTACCAGATTTATGTTGACATGTACCAGTGCACATGCAGGTCAATCAAATGACTTCCTGTTTCACTTGTGCATGTATCGCGGAAGCTAGTGAACTTTCTTTTCTGCTCGTCTTTAAGTAAATGATATACTACTATGGGGGATGTAATGTTGACTAGAAGCTAAAACTAGTAAATGGCAAGCCCTGGTGTTTAGTCATCTTCTCCGGCCCTTTCATATCGTCCAGACTCCGTTCTTCACAAAATGTCTGCTTTCATAAGCTGCAGTACACTGTACAGGTCCCAGAAGGGTGCCACTATCTACCCACGGCAGGCTTTCCCACAGCTCTGCGGGATCACCCTGTCCGTATCTCTCCCTCACTGAAATCAGACACGGGACCTTTCAAAACATACACTGTTTGTTTGGAATTCCAAATCCTAATTAAATCAAGAGTTTACTTCAAAAATAATCTCCAAAAAGTGCTACGTTGCCTCCAAACATTCCTGAAGCGCATGCTACTTAGTGAGAAAATATTGCTTTCTTTACATGACCAAACTGAAATAACCCCCCAACCCTCCACACCCCACCCCTTTATGTAAGATTATTAGCATAATCAGGTGCCCAATTCCCCAAAAATAGATACTGTAATTCAAGAATCAATTTGTGAACACATAATGTTAATATATTAATTAGATATAACCTGAATGTATAACCTGAATGGTGTCAAAATAAATGTTTGGTACAAAAAAAGGCCAAATATAGAGCAGCCAACAAACCACCACAAAGTCCCCAAAACCCCATGGGTTGACTATCCATACATGTGCTACCTACAATTTGGAGAACACATTAAAACCCACAAAAATACCTTCTGCTTAATTTTTAATTTGACTCTTCATAGCCAGTTTGACAAATTGTTGAACCGAATTTAGGCTAATGGAAGCAAAATTAGTAACAACAGTTCTTTATTTATTTACAAGAGGAACCAATCCTCCCCGTTTAATGGTTTACGGTCCATTAAGACCTTTACCGCAGTGCTTCCTCACAAAGACACCATTGACGGCAGAGAAGTCTAATGTAATCAAATTGGGCCCACACACCTAATTGACAATGATTGTGGTCTGGTTGCAGGGTACAAATCTGTTCCTTTTCAGACTTCAACATGGAGGAATTAATTCTGGGGGACCAGGCATTTCAGCTTCATAATTTGTGTTAATCATTGCAATGAGCCCCTACAGCAAGGAATACTTGTCATTTCTATAGGTCTCTCACTACATCACACAGAGCAAGCACAGACACATGTAACTCAATACAACCACCGTAATGAGTTCTTTATGCAATTAGTGTAATACTATTAACATATACACTGTACTACCCAAAACAAATAAACTTTCATAGAAAAACGCAAACCTACTTTACCTGACACTGTATAATTTCCAAGTGACAAATGAATCATTTTGGGCAGTAATCTGATCCAATTTTTCGCATTGCCCTCGGTTTTGGTTTCAGCTCAGTCCCCCGCCATTGCACTCACCACATACACAAATGCATACGGTTCTCGGCAGCATCTAGTGAATTTGAGATTTGCATGTCCTGTGGTTCACGTCCTGCTTACTATCGATACAGTAGTCCATATAGACTATAAGACCTGCACAGAGGTAAGGATAGATCTGATATAGATCTGAACAGCCATATCAACACTGTGACTATTGTCATGGCTTCTATGAGCTTATCCGTGACAGTGCTGACCCTCATGCAAGCATTAGATAACAGACAGAAAAAGACGCTTGGCTATCATCGTGAAATTAATTTGCGCTGCGTTTCCAAGCCAGTGTCAAACGCTTCAAATGAACTTAATCTTTTCACTTGAACCCCAAGACATCGACAACTTACAAAATCATTTTGGGGACTTGCAATCATTCATTTTACGTCAAGCTAACAGCTAACCGACAGCGTGCGGTCGGCAAATCCCGACGGACTCATCGCCAAACTCGACTGAAGCACTGGCTTTACGACCTGTGTGTACTAACGGCCCCTCACAGCAGCAGCTGCGAGAGACCCGTAAAATAAGTCTGGAAAAAGGTCCCTCGACACGCACGTGCGCTCGCACACCAACAAATAAATGGCTGCCTCACAGGTCCCCGGTGCAGGGCGGAGGGCGTGGGGTGTGGGAGGGGGGCGGGGGGTGCGGGAGGGGGGCGGGAGGGGTACTCACTGCAGCCATCCTCATCGCTGTGGTCTCCGCAGTCGTTGTCTCCGTCGCACTGCCACTGCGCCGGGATGCAGGTGCACTCCCCGAAGGCACTGACCGCGCAGGTGAAGTGGTTCCTCCCGCACGAGCACTCGCCGTTCTCCGCCGCACCTGTGAAGGGGAGGAGAGGAACGCCGTTACCCACGACGACCGTTACAGCGAGTATCACACGGACTGTCGTGCCGTAGTGGTTAGCACTGTCCCCTCGCAAGAAGGAGGTTCTGGGTTCCTAGTGGGCCAGATCCTCTCCGCGTGGAGTTTGCATGTTCTCCCCGTGTTTGTGTGTTTACTCCGTGGGTTTACTCCGGGTACTCGGGTTTCCTCCCACACTCAAAGACATGAATGTCAGGTTACGTGTGCTCCTGCTATTGCCCTTGACCAAGACACTGTCCTCAGAACTGGAGTTGGCACAACACTGCGGCTGCCCACTGCTCGTAAGTGACTAGGAAGGGTCAAATGCAGAGGACAGATTATCCCACGGTGTTCAGCCCTCCCACGCAGCTCCACACAGAGGGTATACTCAATTATGGGCTCCTGTTCAGTAGGTGACATGACAGCTGGGTGGAGGTTTTTTCTTTCAACTGAGCCCTCCCAGGAAGAGGCTACCAACCTGCCCACTCGAACGCAGAGGCGACAGGCGGTGATGTCACACCCTTCACGGCCTCCTCCCGGGTGTCAGTTAACAAGTTAACACTCCCCCAGGAGCTTCCCCTCCTCATATAGTGTTGATAAAAAGGTAAATTCCTTTCCCTTCAGTACTGATACCGGTAACACTTCACTTGACCCCTTCCACATAAGGGTGACATAACACGGTTATAACAGACATACACATGACATAACAGCTGTTACAAGGTGACGTAACATCTGATGTCAGTTCATGACAAATGTTGTCACACAAGTAATGACAGATATTATGTCAAATGTTTACATGACAGGTTATGTCACTTGCCAAATTTAGGTACGTGTGCTAGCTGAAGCCAGTGTTATGACAGCTGTCATGGCAGGTACTTTCCAGTAATCCCGAAAGAAAAAACTTGTGTAACATCATTTGACATGAACTGTCATCCTGTAACATCTGTAAAGTCATATGTACAATGTCAGCCTTACGTCGAAGGGTTCAGGTGAAGTGTTACCCTGATACCTGTCCTGGCATAGAAAAGTTATGGAACCACACAGTCCGTGAGAGGTTAATGCATGCAGGAGCACGGGAGAGCAGGAGTCATCCTTGGCAGGGCATGAATAGGAGCACTTTGGAGCACTCGTAGAGGACATCGATGCTTCAGCCCTGCCAGGGCACTGGAAGGGGGCTGCTTTCAAAGGTCCACTTCTCAATTGACCCACAGGGGGTGAGCAATGGCAAAAAAAAAGCAGGAGCCACTTGAGTGCTGGACGGGGTTCAACAACACCGCACTCGGGACTCTTTGGGTGGAAGAACTGACATAATAAATTACCCGATGCACTCAGAAACCACGTCCGGCCCTCCGTGCCTGTACTGGCAGTGGGGAGGGAACACGAGCGGTTAAATTTAGACTGCTTTATTTGTGTAGCCCACATAGAAAGGACTGTGTTGATAAACTAAATCTTTAGTGTCTCTAAAGGGTATAGGTTGATTGTAATCCTTTTCAAATTCTTGGTGTATATGGGACAGCCTATAACACTGAATTGTGCCTATTAATCAGAATGATGTTATCTAGATAGTGTTCCCCTAAATTTGAAGTCATGGTCTGAAAGATGGTAACAATCAACAATGTTCCATTTTGCACCTGTAGTCACACCAGTAAAACAGGGAACATTATCCAAACCTCTAAACTACTTATTTGCATTTTCTCCCATATTTTTTGATATTATGTTTTTAATAACAACATTATTTTATATGTGCTTGTGTATATGTGTTGGTGAGTGCCTGCACGTATCTTACGCAGGACACAGCCAGGACCAACTCTGCAGTAACACAGCTTGAAGTTTAGGAGAATATGCAGTGCATTTTTCAGTAAATTATGAGTAAAGTTGCCAGTTCTTTCGGCATGTTAATCAGTGACCCAGTGAGACTCAATGAGTTCAGGCACACAGCGCTGGAGGCTAACCTCTACAATGGCATCAATCCACACAGAAGGGCCTGGCTGGAGAAGTTAAAACCCTCAACAACACCCCGTAATTCACCAACGGCCATCTTTACTGCCATTCATTCCCATTTCCTCATTTCCCGTCTAACTTTCAAACGGAGTAAAATATGACAAAAGATGTGTTCGGCATTTCCCCCTGTTCCCCTGCAAAGGTCTTTCCTACGACTGGACCCAGGAAAAGTTTTGGTTCTTAATGGAAACCTGAGGAGAGGCTTTCAATATGCCATCTCCAACCTCTCAATGTGGGTTACCCACATTCCACAAGCTTTTCTGCCACATTCTCAAATCCGTCCAATGCCACTTGGGTTTGAATTACGAGGGAATATAACATACTGTAGACTATATAACAGACACACACACACATTTACACGCTAAGAAATTCCAGCTTTATAGGTTGGGAAGCCTGGCAAGATGGGGTTTTCTGTTAAACCATGAGTATACATTAAAATTGCCAGTCAGCCATTTTGTCTGAAGTATTAGAGGTTTGGCTAAAATAACTGGTATATGTTTGGGTTTTTGCAACACACAATTAGAGTTCTTCTCAGATTACTGTGCTCTCCTGTCAAGTTGAGCCACAAAAAAACCAACCACATTTTTCACATGCTGTACGCATTAAAAAGGTACTGCAAGAGAACAGCAATTTTCTAAAACCAGAAGCAATAACATACACCCATGCATGTTCAAAATAACTAAGATTCCTATATAACTTCTACACATTAAAGCAAAGGATGATAAAATGGTACTGAAGACAGAGAAACAGTTCGTGTAATGAAATAATCTATTTGCTAAATAGACACCCAAAACTGGTTATTCCTTTGCACCTCCATACCCCCTTCTAGGAACCTTGTTTTATTTTTTTATGGCTTAATTCTTCAGATTTCAGATTTCTTGGCTAACATTGTGGATTTGGACATTTGATTTGGATGTTCTGATTGCCATGTTATATAATGCATTTTTTTTGTCACTATATTCATTTAGCTAATTCCGTTGTATTATACTGTTATTTTGAAATTAACTGAATAACAAACTGTTCAAGGACCGTCGCAGCTTCATGCAATGTATCCTATGAAATGAAATGCATTTCTGCAAAGTATTTTCAAGTATATTCCATTAATTACCCGACTATGTGTCAATTCCAAGATTCCGACCATGTCCTCGGAAGCCAAAGTAACCAACACCTCCCACACTGTTTTGTCAACAAACCACAGTGCCAATCCATCAGGATCAAACACCTGAGCACCAGCTTGGAAAAACATTTGATGTCTCCTGGGTCTCTACAAAACAATATCATAATATTTACACATTTCTGATCTATTATAAAACCAGCAGGGGGAGGCTGGAAGGTGCAGCAAACCCTCAGTTCCTTGCAAACCAATTTACATTTAACCTTGCACTTCAACTTATGAAGGTCCCAGCCAACCTCCCCATCTGGCATTGCTGCCTTAGCCTGACTTCTCAATGTTAATACCGTACCTGCTTGACGGGACATGACGAAAGAAGAAACAGCACCAGGGACATTACCTTCCCCTACACAGGTGTGCTGCCCCATTAGCCTTATGACCTCCCCGTGCTGTGCCCACCCATCCCATAAGTCGCCTTCCCGCTAACCGCACCAGCAACGCAGTCACACCGAGGGCCACATTCTGGGGCTGGACCCATGAACTGTCATAACGCAATGTCCGATCACCTTTACTTTTGTAAAAATGAATAAATACATACATAAGAACACATTTATTATTCACCGCAGGTGCAATGTAGCCTTCAAAATATGCAAATGATCTGGTAGAACAAGGCATCTATGATGAAATATGACAATGTTATATACGAGTAGTTTCCTTCCTAAGACCTTACACTATCTTAGTACACCGTACTTCTTTTTCTGCTTATACACCATTTATATTGCTTATGTATGCACAGCCCATATACGTAGCCAGCAGGACTGAACTCAAGAAGTCTCATCACAAAATGCCTTACACTCAATATAGCTCAGTATGTGGGAAAGTGGTGATTCTTGCTGCAATTGAATTCTCTCTCATTGCAACTGGTTGTTGGAATCAAGTAAAAGCTACTTAGAATGAGCAGCTAACATTTAGGAAGAAAGAAAGCAGAAGAGCAGTGTTTGTTTAGTGGGGTAAAAGACAAGCTAGGCCAGGGGTGTTAAAGGCAATCAAAAACAGGACCGGGTTAAGCACATCAACACTGGGATGAATGGGGAGTTTGAATCACATTTTCATGCGTCCGCGTTGAAGCGTAGTTTTTACCGGATGACAGGCCGTGCCTCAGCCTTGGGACTGCTGGAAATAATCGGGGAATGATATCCATTTCCCACCAAACGGGAGGGGCGGTGGGCAGGGCCCCTGTCCAAGAGGCCGTAACGCAACCCCCCCGTTCAATAACGGGACAAACCCGGAGAGGCCCGCGCATTTCGGAAGGGGGTAGAAAAACGAATCACTGCAAGTGACATTACTTTGAGACGGGAGGGTAGCAGAACTCAATTTGACAAGACAAAGGCTATTGATTCCAGCAGCATCTCCAGTGACAGAGGAGGAAGAATTTTCCGGAGGATTAGTGGGATTTCGGGATTAACTTTTGAGCAAACCGACAGGGTTGGTTCCTGCGAGCATCCAAGCACTGTAAACGATAGCCATGGCCGATAAGACCTCTCAGATTCCTCCGTTTGTTTTCAGTGCCGAAATCAAAAAGTTTTATGTTTATTTCCTGAAGTCCCAAGTGAAGTGGCATCGGAACAGGATTACGGATGATCCATCTCAACACGTTTCAAACACGACGGCGTGAGAACATCACACCAGTTCACTTCAGAGAGTCATTCATGAGTCATTATTTATAGGGTACTTCATTACTGCAACAGAAAACACAGTTTGACGCTGAAAATCCCTTAAACACAAAGTGACCAGCAAACCGACTGGAGTGTAAAACAAAGCCCAGCAAAAGCTCTAATAATGATGGAGAGAAAGAGCAGGAAGTCTGCCACATTTCTCCTGGAAGGCTACAGGTTGAGGTTTGTAAGAAAACACAATAACCTAAAGGGTCAGGAAGCTGTGGTTACGGGACTATAGAAGCCCACAGAGGTACGTTCGAGGGCGGACCGTGCTTTTGTCTAACACCGAAAGCAAAGGAAAACCACCTGTGAATCATCCCTGGCTCCAGTACTACTACGATCAGGCCCAAAAAAACAACCGACATCCACATGTTGCCATTTTGTAGGAGGTACGTAGTTTTCAATTTTAATGTCAATACACAAACCAAAGAAGAAATTTGCGACAAATATTGAGTGGTTTATGGCGGCTGGGTGTGAGGGGGGAGGTGAAAACAAGAGACTGCGAGACAGCTGTGCAGGGACTATGAAGAGCTCACGCCGTCACACGACACTTCCTGACCGGCTCCTACGGCGACACGTAATGGAGGATGTTAAAAGAGGGCCGTTAATGACGGGGGGGACCTCCCAAGTCACAACGCGGAGGGGCTCTGGCCTGAAGTGTATTTATTGTCCTCACAAAACCAAGTCTATCTAAGGCTACAATGGGAAAGGAAGCAGCTTCAGGGAGCCAAGGGGAAAAAGGCCCGGTGTCCTAAGGGGAGGAATTCAGCTGAGGTTTAAAGGATAAGGCATGGGAGACCCGCCCAGCACCGCACCACAAGCCTTACAAAGTTCAACTATTTCTCAATAGCTGTGACTAAATACGCAAACTAGGACTCTGAGGAGGAATTACACATAGTTGACCAATACTATATCTCGTATTAAACACAGGGTATCAAGCTACAATAGAAACAATCCACATGTTGTCTCAGCACATTTTATTTTTCTTACGCTGACATTTCTCTCCATATTCCATGTAAAATCTTATGACCTTTAACGCCGATACTAACTGTTATAAAAAGCAGCTTGCAGGCTATTAAAAGTATATTTTGCTGTCTGGGTTTTTAAAAATATTATTTCAGGTTAGGTTATGTTATGCCCTGTACAGTGTGTGCTGCTGTAAAGCCAGCAGATCATCAAAAACCTCTCTAAATATCTAAAATCACTGGACAAAAATGAAATCCAGCAGTCCAGAAAAAACCCATGAAGACAACTGTCCCAATTGGACTAACTACCTATACAGTCAGTTCTTCACTTTTACTCCTCCAAATGTGCTTTAATGATTCAATTGGATGGCAATGGAATCATGGTTCGCTCAGATTAACTTTTGTGGACAGCAAATTAAGATATTTCAAACTATAAAAAGTCCCTTTGTAGAGCTTTCAATGTGAATCGGTTCAACCCTCAACATTGTTATCAATACGGAGGCAGCAATACTGAGTTACTTTAACTGAGCAATTAATTCCCACTGTGGAGACGCGGTTGATGGAAGATACCGAACCGGACCAGCTACCATTATCTTTTTATATTACAATTTATGACAGCATAATACATGTTCAGAGTCCCAACCTGTAGTTCTGAATGTTCCTCATGGTTATTAATCACCACCCCCTACATACCTCTTCTACTGATGTAGAACAAAAGCATGTCGTTTAAAGCAAAGTGTTTGAACAGAAACCTGAAAGACAACACATTCAATACTGTCAAATACTAACAATAATTCAAAATGCCATTGAAATACAATATAGGTACTTTCCCAGGGCTATGATTATGCTGATGATGAAACGATTGCAAAATACAATATGATATACAATAAGATATACACTCAGTGACCACTTTATTGGGTAGACCTGTACACCAGCAAATGTTTAATCAGCCAATCATGGGGTAGCAACTAAATGCATAAAGGCATGCAGACATTGTCAGGAGGTTTCAGTGAATGCTACAGTGAAAGGCAGTATGCACCGCTCGTTCACAGTTGTCAGCAGGAGTTGAGGAGGAATCTGTCTTTTCAAATGGGCATATTCCAAATAATAAAACCGGGTAATAAAACTCCTTGCAACATTTCAGAAAATGCTTTTTTTCTGCTCGATTAATATCTCCATTCCAATAAGCAGATTTATACCTCCAAGCAGTGAAATACATTAAGGCCGTAATATGGATATTTTAATATGGATCTGACCCCACACAAACAAAATATGCAGCATGCATTACATTTGCATAAGATACACAGTAATGTACTGAAATTCAGATGATAAATGTCGGATTAAAAAACGCAGATAATTGACAAAGACTTTAAAAGGGCAAAGAGTTTGAGCCGAACACGAGCCGGGATCGCTTTGCATTGCAAATTGCTTACGGAGAACTCGGCGTTGGCCGCGTTTGTGCATCTCGAGCGGGGAGACGAGGTGCCCTTGGACCCGGTCTCAAGATGCTCGACGCCCCGGGGCCGGGACGCGTCCCGAATTTCCCCCCCGCCCCCGCGGAGCCGGGCGGGGCAGGGCCGTTCCCGGCGGGGAGGACGGGGCTCAGCGGCAGGGGACAGGCCTGACAGCTGCGCTGTTCTCGCCTGCTCATATGCGGGGCTTAATTAAAGCGGGTAATCTGATCGCCGGGCCCAGCCGAGCGCCGCATTAGAGAGCCGCTGCGGCAGGTGAGCGGGGCCAGGGACGCTGCCGTGACAACGGGGGCCGGAGTAAACCAGCAGCGCCGCGGCCTTCGGCGAAAAACTCCGCTCGCCCGTCCGTCCGTCCGTCAGGCCGGCTCGTTTAGCCGCGCCGCGGCTGGAGACGGCGGTTATGAGGGGAGGAACGCTTGTCAACACCACTGACCGCATCGTTGGAGGCTGGCCAATTCTGTCCAAGGGCTCGCACGTCTGAAGTCGTGTTGCTCATCAGAGGGGGGCAAGAGCAGGAATGCTGGCCCCAGTGGACTGGTTCAGCGTTGCAAAATTATGAAACCTGCGTCATAAACTGTGAAGATCGATGGGTAGAAAAAGTCCTAACGGCATACTACTTTATGAAGCGGAGAAAATCCCGGCCATGTAATTAATATAGCTGCCTGAACAACGTTCAAAGATAACACTCAGATTTGGCACTGAAGGACAACACTGGCAAGCCACGTGTGTGTTGATATAACAGGCAACTGCAGGGACCACCCAGCCACACACAGACTCGGACACACATACAGAAGCACACACACAAACACAGATGCACAGACACACATGAACTCACACAGACTAACACACACATACACAGAAAGACTCATAGACACAGAGACACACAAACACAGATGCACAGACACACACAAACTCACACAGACTAACACACACAATACACACATACACAGAAAGACTCATAGACACAGACACACACACACCCAAACACAGATGCACAGGCACACAAAAACTCACACAGACTAACACACAATACAAACATACACAGAAAGACTCACAGACACACAGACACGCAAACACCCAAACACAGATGCACAGGCACACAAAAACTCACACAGACTAACACACACCACCTGGGTCTAACCCTGGCAGAATGGCTGCCATCCAGGGTCTGGCATCTTTGACATGCCAGTAAATGACTTGCAGAGGCTGGAAGGCCTAAGCACTGCAGAAAGAAACATGGTGAAGCTCAGGCCCTCTCAAAGTCAGCAGAGGTGACAGCCATGAAGTTCTGTGCAGCTGGGCATCACTGCCAATGAGCGGGGCTGGGTTATTTCTTAATAAATTTCCATAACTGTCAGCCATTTTACATGACATTGGCACTCACTCTCTGTACTTTGAGGTTTTGGACCCATTTTAGAAACGGTTGGGAAGGGGGTTGGATTGTGGTGAGAATTTTTGAGAAACTGGAGCTCCTCACTAAAAAGTCCGCCCCCCCCCAAAAAAAGAACTGCCATGGAGCCTTTGTTTTTAATATTCCTTAGGGCAGGATATGAACCCGATTAAACCTTATTAAAAAAATAAGTTTGTCACAAAACAGTTTGGCTCTGGTCTTTCTTTAAAGCTTTTGACATAAGCCAATATTAAAGCGGATATTACAAAGCAGGAGAAACATGTTGAGATGTGGAAAGCTGCTCGATACATTTTCTTTTTCAACATTGACAGGTTCCTGTGCTGGGGAGGAACAAATGAAAGTATTAATGAAGCACTGAAATAAGTCACGTTCAGGAAGTCACTCCTGCACCAGGTAAAAGCTACTCCCCTGGTGGCTAATCTCTGGACAGGTACAGATCACTGATCACCACCCACGTCTACGCAGATCAAATATAAACACATTCTTTTACTCACCAGCCAATATCAAATTGAGCAGTACAGCTATTACTTAAAAAGACCTCCAACAGAACCAATATGTGTGGGCTTTTTTTGACAATGAAACCACATTATAGTAATTAAAGGTGCCACATTTGAACTGAAATGCCACAATTATCTATGGCTGTTCTATAAAGCAGGGCCTGCAAATAGAACTCTGGCTTCCACCTCTGCACCGCGCATCGTGGTTTTCCTCTGAAAAGACACAGCATCTCAGCCCGAGAGGAGCCTCCTCACGTGGATCAAAAGGCCCTGATGAATGATGAAGATCTCACGGGCTGTCAGTGGCGCACAGGGACGGACCTCCGCGCTCTTTCTGCGGCTGTCAAACGGGGAGCAGGTGCGAGGCGGGGGAAACAGAGGACCCTTTTCTGCGGCATGCTGGGATACGGCGCAAAGGGTCGGCGCTACGCGCGGGTGTCCCGTGACCCCGCGACCCCGCCGGTCAGGGAGGGAGTGTGCCGCGGGTCGCTTCTGCTCCAGGAAAACCGGGCCCACCCCGCAAGCCCACTGGAACTTGGCCCGAAACGCCAAGCCTTTCATCTCCCAAGAGGCACATTCCAGTCGCTAGTTCAACAGTAGTTGAACAAATACGCAGTAAAAATCCGCTGCACTTTTCACGGGTGAGTCAGAGGCAGACGGACGTAGGCCCCCGCAATGGGCCGTGTCAGTCGGACGGGCCGGGAGACCGAATTAGACAAGCGCTGCTCCGGGTTTCACGTTCTTCCGAAAATGCAGAGGCTTTGCCCTGCTGAAACTACAGTAGGTTTGAAATAGCTGTTAGCTGTTTGGCCAGTCAGACCAACTCCATACGCCATAAATACTGTTAGCATGGTTTGACCAGTTCAAGCTATGTTTTGTAACAGCTGGTAGAACGTAATTTCAAGCTAGTCATAGTTGGATTTTAAACCACGGTGCTATTCATTCACAGGACATTTCCAACAGATAAAGGTAGTAGAATTAGTGGATCTGCGGATCTTGCAAAGGGCAGGGGGTATTGTTGACTGGTAACAATTGACATTGGCTTGGTTGAGAGTACAAAGGCTCTTGCTTTGAAAATTGTGACCCTGGGTGATCCTCTTGTAGTCCAAAGTCTGTTTCTGGCCAAACGGTATTCTGTGTCAGTTCCCTCAAAAGCCCTGTGTGTAAGTATCCTCTGCATGGCATCTATACTGCCAGAGATTGGGGAACCATACAGTAGATCAAGCAGTGTGAATTGTCCCATTCAATTCAATTTCATCTACATTTAACATAATGGCATATGCCTAAGTGAAGTCATACACATTATAGAATATGGTTCTTCCAACGAACATTAAACAACAATAGTATTGTGATTTTCTGGTGGCCTAGCCAACACTGTTCCATAACATGTAAGTTTTCTGTATGTCAAACAAGCAATAAAATAAAATAAGCAAAAATAAGGATGTGTCTTCATGTTGCAGGCAGCTAGCTGAAATGAAATGAGAAGTACGCTCTTCTACGACTTCTTAAAAACATTTTACTAATAGTCATAATACTCTGAAACTGCACAGAACATACACATCTTTTATAAAGCCCCATTTCAACCCTAAATTATGCACTTGTTAGATAAATCAAACCATATTTCATTCCCAGTTAAAAACAATATGTGCCAAACATTTTATATGAAATTAGCAGATGCACGAGGAATGTTAACATCTGTATTTGCACTGAAGTCAAAAAATAAAAACTGACATGTACAAAATATTGAAAAGATATATTGAGCTAGACGGGCTGGATTAGGAGTGAAAAGCGCGAGTGCGTTTTATCAGGAATTTGGCCGTTCTTCAGGGCCCGTCACACTTTCTTGTCAGCATGCAAGAAATTCCATAGTGAAGCTGTAGTGGCTGGCAGCCGTCCAATCAACAGCAAAGTCCAGTGCCGAGATGTGAGGCCTATCTGATCTCTGATCGAAGGCACACTGCCAGCCCCACTGCATCCCTGCACCCCCCCGCCCCATGTCACACCAGAACCACCATCCAAGAGCTGATGATTGAGAAGATGTCAAAAAAAGACAAAAAGAGATTAAGAGGTAACCACTAACTAAGTGTAAAAGATATGACTATCCATACATTGAATGTTTATTTGAGCAAGCAATAAACATGGGCCGATGCTCTTCTGCATACCACTGTTAATGCACGGTTATTTGTGTTACAGCTTCGACCCTGGCCATTCTCCTCTGACCTCTCTCATTAACAACGTGCTTCTGCCCGCAGAACTGCTGCTCACTGGATGTGTTTTGGTTTTCCGCACCATTCTCTGCAAACTCTAGAGACTGTTGTGTGTGAAAATCTCAGGAGATCAGCAGTTACATAAATACTCAAACCAGACCGTCTGGCACCAACAATCATGCCACGGTCAAAATCACTGAGATGCCGTTTTTTTCCCACATTCTGATGGTTGATATTACATGAAGCTCCTGACTCATATATGCATGATTTTGTGCATAGCAGCACTGCCACATGATTGGCTGATTAGATAAGTGCATTAATAAGTAGGTGTACAGGTGTTCCTAATAAAGTGCTCAGTGAGTGTATATAATGAGGGCAATTCTAAGATGGCCTCTGCAGCAAATTTGTCACACATCATTTACTTAGAGCTAGATAAAAGCACTGATCCTATTAAAATTATTAGCTGGGGAGGGGTTTGTTTACAGACATAAAAACTTCATTTAATTTGCACCAATAGACATAGGAGGCCTACTGTATAATAAATTCCATGCACATTTTCAAACAGTGGAAAACACACTGTAATTAAATACTTCAGTTCAGACAATGACCATCATAGTAGGTTTTAATGGTGTTATCGTTTTAAAAACAGAAGAGACAGTACTGGACTAGCTACTTAGCACAACAGAGGAAGTGGCCATTCTGGTCAGGTAAGCAGGCTGGTTTGATCAGAGCAAGAGCAATCCTTGAACAAAATGGACATAACATCTGTATTCCAAAGCATTCAAATGAGCTGGTACAGAACAGCATCTGGGCAAGGTGTCCGTGTCTTGCCCCTTTACTCTAGCTCTTAAAATTAAAATATTTGGTCTCATCTTGAACAAATTAGCCTTTGTTGTGTCTAAAAAAGCTTAATGTCAATTATTTTGTCTGACCCATAGCTGAAAACCAACAGTTTCACCTGACCAACTGGAAAGACCAAGAACATCACTTAAGCCTGTTTTGACTGTTAGACACATCCACTCATTGTGACAGTTACACATTCTATGCAAGTGACTTTCATCCTGCCTAATTATTCCATCATTTTCTTTTTTGATATTGAGGCAAGGACATGGTTTGCAGGAAGGAAGCAGGACAATCCGATGACCACGGCTACTGGTTCAGTAGGCACACACCAGGACTACGTTTCTAACTAGTCCGGGCTGTTAAATATGTGCTCTTTTCTACACTAGGTGCCTGAGACCGGGGAACCACCGTACCAGAGAGAGCTGTGTATGAAAGTGCTGTGTTCGGGAGAGCTGCAAAGCAACACTGAAAAGCTGCCTTTAAGGTTTCGGTTTTATTTGCCTTTGTTATTTTAGTTTGTTGTTTCTACCCCCGATCCCGTCAGGGTGAAGGGGGAAGACGTTTATGTTTGTTTACAAGCTACATGCTCTCACTCTCTCTCTCCTTCCCAGTGCAATCCAGACTTTCAATATCTCCCTGTGTCCAGTTCATCTATCCTCTCAGGTAGCCAAGTGGCTAGATAAACAGCGATAGAAACACAGAAAATGACATACACTTGTGAACAGTTGACCCAACTAGCTTTTGAGTTGCCTCAATTAAAAAAAGGGTAGGGGAGGTTTTAAGATATCAGGCACACGTCACTGTTTCTGTCATTCTTTTGCCAGTTCTCTGTCCAGTCACTGCCCTACCCAAACAACATCCTGTTATTCAACCTGAAAGGTTGGCATTCTATGAAAGGCTAAGCTGGACAAAGGCATATGTGTTACTGTAGACATCATTTTCCATTTGAACTGTTGGGCAGACAAAATCCATGTAAGCAGAGGTAGTGGTCAAGCATCATACTGATACACTGGGCCCATTTAACCAGGCCACTGCTTTTTAACTGCTCATAATGAGATTGTTCTCGTGAAAATGGCTGATGTCTTTATTGATACAATTTGAAAATTAATTTGACAATACCTGCTGTACCCCTGTACAGTCCCAAATCAGAGTCCTTTGAAAGATAATATCTCAGAGATCAGTTACAGGTTCTCAGTTAAGAATTATTGCACAGCAGATGATATATTAGGGACTTCAAAGTGATGTCAAGTCAATACTTGACTTGAAGTTTGCTGGAGGGCGATGTAATATGGGGTTTTCTATGAACATGATTAACAGGATGAAAGAACAGTACTGTACACAGGGCAAAGAAAGCCAGAGGGTTGAGGAGCACTTTCCAATTGCCGACCTAAAAGGCAGTAATTTAAATTAAGGTTGTCAAACTCCTACCGGGGCCATGTAAAGAACTATGAAGCAAATCAAAGGCCAGAAATACTTCAGAGTAGTATAGAATCCTCCATTTTATAAACATACATTATGAAAACATGTACACATACCGAAAGAACAAGGTAGCAGAGGTGTAAGTGACAAACCTATTAACCTCACATTTAACAGAAGGAAAACTGGTTTTTTGAAAGCTCAAATGGCTATTTGTTGAGCATAACAGTAACTTACAAAAACTAGAAGCTTTGCTTGGCTGTCAGTCCTCATTAACAGCTGGGTGAAGCAATGCTATACTACTTGTTTTACACTTCAATATTGGCAGAGTTTATGTGAAAAAGGTCTATTAGATTAACATTACTTAAAGCGAATGAGAGTAGGGGGCATACACCGTCAATGCCGCATAGTGTGACCAAGGCAGCGCACCGCATGCTCCACCTTGCGAATGGACACTGCCACTTCTGCGCTATTTCACGGGCCCACCCAACTATTATGCGGACCGGATCAAAATTTGAGGGGGGGGCTTCTTGTGATCCTTTTTTTTATAGTGGCAAACATATGTGAAAAGATCTGATGAATGTTACACAAAGCCAGGGGAAGGGGGAGACTGCCAGGGTGGGAAGGGGAGGGAGGGGGGATGTTTGACACACTAAAAGTTGATCACAATCTGGCCTGCAGGCCTCGAGTTTGGCACACAATTTAAATAACTGTAAAGTAACATTGTAAAGCAACATTATAACTGTATATCAAGACAGAACCTTCATTAAGTCCAGTGTATCCATGCGGTTCCTGTTGGAGTACCGCAAGGCTCTTTTCCTTAACTGTGAGGCAGGACGCTTAAAAGTGGCCAGTAGACGATTCCCGGCTCTCTGGCTCAAAAGGAAAGCCGCACAATAGTGCCCGTCAGATGGGTACCCAGGACAATTGATGTCTCCATGCAAGTTGTCACATACGCACTCCAACACTCTGGCAACAGAATCAAAAAATACTACAGAGAAAGAGAATGTCCCACATGAATTTGAGGTTCTTACACTGTGACCTAGAATTTATTTTCATTGAAGTAAACTGAATCAAAAAATGAATTTCCTGCAAGCAACACAAAAAATGTCCCACATATTGAATTCTTATTGAAAAAAACTGTTGAATAAAATACAGTATATTAAAAAAGCAACCGTGTCATTGTCAAGATGATCTGATTTGTGATGCCTTTTTAATAATCAAGAGAGCTACAACATTTCTGCCTGTCAAAATGATCCAATAGTGCGTGTATCTCTGCTATTTTTCTGAGAAAGCATGCATGAAATATGATTAAAGTATATATAACCAGGTCAGACCCATATTCATTGGCTTTCTACAGGGGGCATTGAGCATTCAAAATGTACTTCCACACAGAGAAAGTGTGACAAAAGACAAAAACTCTTCCCGCAGTTCCCACAGTATTTCACCTCAAACTCAAACATCCCCAGCTAGAGGCGGAGCCTAGGTTTACGTCCTGCTGGGCCAGGACCAATAGAGACACTGTCAGCCATTTTCTAAAGACACAATATGGAGAAAAACATTTAGAAATGGTTCTGAGAACTTCCCCAAAAGTTCAGTGATTTGTTGTTACAAAAGTTACAAAACTGTATTTTGCAGTTAGCGTGATTATATTCTGTCATATGTCAATCAGTTTTTCTGTGTAAATGTTTTTCTGTGCTTTAATGTGGAGTTTGACATTAAAGTGGACAACTGTTCACTGATCCAAAACAACCTCAATGAATATCTACAACTTAAAAATAATACCTGAAAGTCAACTTAATCCATTGAGCATTTTTCATCTTAATCCATTGAGGCTTGGTATCACACGCTTAGAAATGCAATATGCAACAAACCATAAAACACAGAAAAAGTATTATGGACAGAGTCCAATGGGCATTAACATTCTGAGCATTAAGACTTCAGTAAGAAACCCACTCAAAGTTAACATAAACTAACCGTTATGCTATGTTCAATGGATCCACAGGGAGCAGCCACACTTCAAACTGTCATTCCATGGAAAGCGCACAGAAAAAGGGATATTCAATGCTGATGTTCCTTACATTTTGCAGTTTATTAGTTCCTTATTTTTATTTCACCTGAAATAGGGAGCAGTCAGCAGTCAAACAATAGAGGAAAATAAATGTACAAACAAAAAAAACATTTACTAGAATGTTTCATTTTAAAATGACTTCCCAGACAAAATAGCCCATGTCTATAACTCATATTTTGAAAATGTCTAGTTCTATATAGTTTCTATAACAATGAAATATACATATATCACTGCTAAAGACCACAGAAGCAGTACAAACATATAATCAAATCACCAACAACAAAACAAAGGTAACCTATGCACGACAAACAATAATTCATTTTGAGAATTTCAAGATAATCCAAGATCAGCATTTCACGGCTGCATAAGAATGTAAAGATATGGGGATTTTTTCTATAATTATTTTTGGATCTCTTGTGAACACCCAACAAGCGACATGTCATGTTCAAGCATGTCGGGAAATTTTCACCATAATCTCAGTGAGTGTTGGATTCCCTGATACTCATCCAGCAATGTAATGATCAGAGAGTTATGTTCTGTAAGAAAATGCCAAAGAGCCATAGAAGATGAAAGACAATGGTAACAAGACAAGAGCCCCAAGGCAAACCCCTACCAAAAACATATGTTGGAACTTATGTAATGCACAGTAAATTTATCCTACAGTACGCTGCATCCACAGAGACCCAGAAAACCAGCTACCATGGCAGAAAATAATACTAACCAGGAGAAATCCGTTATTTTTTCTCTCTCTCCTATGGCAGTGACATGCATTGCCCAGCCCTATGCTGGGGAGTTGGAAGGCTCTTGTCAAACAGGTCATGATGCGTGTCATGCTCTTGGTGAATCAATCATCTCCAGAACAAGTTTTGGCGTATATTTCTCCAAAAAGTGCAGACTAAATCAACATAAATTAAAGCACCCAGGACTTTGAATTTAAGTCCTTCCATCTTCTGCTTGACTTTATAGTAATTTCCACATTTAACTGGTTTGAACTCTTCACCCCCTCCTCCTTACCCAAAAAACAAAAACGTACCGCATTTTTCAAGCAAATCTAGAGGTGTGCAAGCCTTAAACTACGACAGACGTCGCACAATATGACCCACTTTAAATCCCCAGTCCCGAGTCCTGTGACGCTTGTGATTTGGCACTGCGGTTTAACACCATGTGGACAGGCAGGAAGGTACAGAGCCACCATCTCCCAGCCAAGATCTCCAGTGGAGGTCTGGACCAAGATAACAGGCCTCAGCCTCAGGGACCTACTGCATGAACGGAGTGTTATTTTCATATCTGCAGGCACTGCACACACACACAAACAGATCGCCTTTGATCTCTGCAGCAAGTCCGTTCTGACAGATTAAGCAGCTCATCGTGCCGTGATGTGGGCACGAGCAGCACAAAGTATACAGTTTTCACTTTCATTTTCCCCGTCTGGACACTCAAGTGCTTTCGGAGCTGCACAATTAAAAGCAACCCACCAAGACCAACTAAAGCCATGCCTGCAACAGCACACCCGCATGTCACGTACAGAGAGCAGAGAAACTACACAAAGCAGAAATCCAATATTTTAAACATGTTCACATTCATAGATACAACATTCTGCTTTGTTGCTTTTCCTGTCAAAAGTGATGATCATTGTGCATTATAATGATTATTCTGGATTTAGTCTCATATTTTTATTTAAACTTCATAATGATATGCTGAACCTATATGCTGCATTATATTTTTAATTTGGTTCCAGAAGCTGTAACATTCAAAAATTCAACATTATTATTGATAAAATGAACTTTTTTTTCTTTTGAAAATGGCCATCCTTCACCTCAACTTCATGTCAAGAACTCATTCCTCAAATTAAGTCCGATGAGTTCATTGCATTATTAAAGCTCCAAGATGAGGAATGTCAAAATAAATACGGTACAGTACTGTGTAAATGCCAGAAACTACCCTTTCTTTGATTTACTTTCCAGTGAAAACAACCATTAAGTGCAAGTTATTTTTCAGTGTCAGACAAATATAACATATATTTAACAGAAAAATCTCCATAACTTTGTAACTTTGTGCAATATTAAATCTTTCAGTATTTACTCGGTCAAATCTTTGCCTTTATTTGAAGTTCCATTCTTTTTGGGCCAGTTTTATAAGTTGCATTTTCTGCTTTGATCCAAGTAATCCCAAATACATTCAATGATGTTGAGGTCTGGAGTCTGGGGTGGCCAATCCATTGGGAGAACACCAGCAGCTTGGTCTTCTTAGCAGTGTGCTTGGAGACATCATTTTGCTATATATGGCTCCTTGTCCAGAAATGGTTAAGATTTGTTTGTATTTATCAGCATTCATGATGGCCTCAATAAAAACCAAATCACCAACTCCACGTTACACAACCCCAAACTTGCACTGATCCTCCACTAAGCTTGACTGACGGTTGTAGAAATGGTTCTGAGAGTCTTTCATTGATTTGGCAGTGTACATACTGGCTTATTTTACTTCTGAAGACTCATAAATCCATAAAACAATATTGCACATCACAGGTGTCCAGTTTCAGTGTACTTGTGCACATTTTATTCCGTTGTATTTGCTTTTCTCAGTAGAGGCTTTATGACAGCAATAGTACACATCCTATCAGATTGATATTATTGAGTTGCCTTCTCACAGTGGAAGGATCGACAGAAACCCCCGTAGATTTCTCCAGATCCGAAGAAAGAGCAGAGCGCGATTGATCTCTCAAAGATAAAATCTTTAAGTTCCGTCTTTGTGGTGATGATAGTTTCGGTGGGCTACCAGTTCTTGTAAGTCCCATTTTCTCTGTATCTTGCAATTATCTTTTGAAGTTTTTTCACTTATTTTCCTTTGACTTTCACCTTCCTTGCAGTTCAATTATCTTATACTGAATCTCATCAGAAATTTCTCCTTTAGCCATTTTGGATGCACAAAGGCAGCTAAGGTGTGTCGGTAACTGTTTATATGAACTTCTTTTGAAGGGAAAGTGTCATTGCCATGTCTGGTAACTTTTGTTGGGAAGACAGAGCTGTAACTTGTTTGTTGACTGGAAAGATGGAAAAATTGTATTGAGTGGTAGTAGGGTAGACAAAAGAAAGAATGAACAAATACTGATTTATCTAACATTTTATGTAGTTGTAGAGGCTTTTCTGTAATTTTGTGTTAAATATACGTAGGTTTCCTACATTGTCACCTGACACTGGAAAAAAAGGATTGAATTTAAGGGTTCATTCTAAAGATAATTGATGGTCTAATTAAGCTCATACCCCCTCACAAATGTATCAATCTTAATTTGCAGACCAATGACCAATTATCCACTATAACATCTCAAAGGAAAGACAGTGCAATACGAAATAAACGATTCAGAAAAACCTATTTTCATGTTTTTTTATAACTGACCTTTTCTCTTCAGAAAAAGTAGTGTGCAAAGGCTTTAACAAGTACACCTGCATCTTGCAAGCAATCAAATGTTCCTGATTTTAATGTGACATTTTGGCACTCAATTCTAAGCATCTCATGTCACTAGCAAGATGGGATACCATAACTAACTGCCTCAAAGCCTCGAAGCAGACCTGAAGAAAGTCTGTGATGCTCTGAAGTGTTAAGTGAAGATGGTGCCCCTTTGCAAAGAACAGCAGTGCATTAAACTATTTACAGGTTCTATCTGCCATTCTTTTTAGGTAGGACAACGTGCCATGTTTTACTGTACCCTGTATGACAACTTTATGCAAAAGCAATTTCTCATGGGCTATTAAAGCGTGAGTTGCTTTATCAATTCATGTCTCATATCAATAAAAAAAATGCAGAAGAGTACTGTGTAAATTTGAATCACCCAAAGTTTATTATTATTGGATCTCTCGCAATGGTAATAAAATACACACAATACAGTTACAAAATCCAATAATAATGTTTACTGTCGACACAAAATTGTTTTCTTTTTTCTATGAACTCAATACACAGTGGTTAGTTTTAATTTAGTTCTCAGCCCAGCATATTCCTGACCAGCAGGAACACTATTTTTCCACTTCCGACCCTCAAAAAGAAAATAAGGCAGAGAACTGTTCACCCCGTTATGAGATTTGTTTTCAAGGCCCAAAGTGAACGACAACTGCTTTGCTTTCATAGATGCACAGAAGCATCTCCAAGATAACTGCGACCACAGAATTCTGTTCACAGCCTTCAGAGGAACATGTATCCAACTAAATACCAGAGGGAGGAAGAGAGAAAATCACAGCAGCAGGCAGGGACCCACATAAATCCATTCCTTTGCTCTCTAGACTATGCATTCTAAAGACAGAGCGGGGCTGTCAAAGTTTTCTACACTATGATTAAATCAGGATATGAAAAGAACACTTTTTCCAACAGAATTTTTTCAATGAACAATGGGTGGTGAAAACCAGTTTGCAGCACACACATATGCACACACACACGTGCGCACACGCAGACATGAACACATATTCTTATTTGTCATGTCATATCGGTTTGTTGTGACAAACAACCCCTTGAGTTTGTATCTAAAACCAGAAAATGAGCAGAAGTACAGCTGAATGGTGCTCTACTTTCTAACCGGACTGCTAATGGCTCTTGCTGACACAACAGCTTTCCTTGTGAATTATTGTATACAAGGGACAAACTCTATTTAAAGACAGATTTATTCATGGTGTGAATTCAAAAGCAATATTTTACCTATTCAGTAAATAATAAATATGCAAGCAATATTGGAAAGCCTTCACAAAGGGACAGGTTTTACACTTAAGTTGTAACAGTTGAAACATCTGAGTTAATGTTTTTAGGTGATCATCCCATACTACCCGACTAATTATGAGCTATTGTAAAATAATATATTAGCCTACAGTTTGATAGCAATCTAGTTTTTCCAAAACAAATGCCATCATTACGAGCAACTTATTCAAGCAGTCATTCTGAACAATGAGGCATTTATCTTCAAACGGCTCTCATATAATATATGCCTCTAAAATTCACACATGCACATAGCTTATCCCCGACAGAAATGTGTGGCTATAGCCCACTGCAACCCCTATATGTACAACTAGATTAGTTTCTGTTGCTTCCCCACAAGTATAAAAGTGACATGATTGAGTTAAACCTTTAAATCACCAATGACTTCTCAGAGTAGACTAGAGTAGGAGCTGATGGAGAGGATTCATTGACTCAGTGACTCACTGCCACTACTTGGCAAGAGAAGGAGAGTTAGTCATCTATGGTTATCTCACAGGGGCGTCACAGTTGGGGAAATAATGGAACTCGCTACTGGGGGGGGGGGGGGGGGGGTCAAATGGCCAAGACTAAAAACTTAGCTTTAGTCTAATGCATTTGCACAGGGCCCAGAATATTGTGCTAGACCCCTGATCCTAGGCATCTTGTAGAGGAATAACTCTGAGCTGTCCTTTCACATCTATATCGAAGGAGAAGTCTAGCAACACTGAGGGCAGAATGAAAAACACCATAGTCCTCAGTATAGCCAAGACGCAAACCCCCTGAGACCTCATTGAGTTAGAGAGACACAAATGAATAGAAAATGCATGAGAAACAATGTGAGGAGAGAACAGACCCAAGAGATAAAGTATAAACAGACTCAAGCATAAAAAGGGAAAAGAGGAGTGGGCCAAATATGGAGCCTTGGGGAACACCTTCAGCAATGTTGTAGGCACAAGACAAGCCACCATCCCAGGACACCCTCAAAGGACCTTCCAGAGATGTAGGATTCAATCACTGCAGGTGGATTATTAGAAACCGGTTAAAAAAGGCACCATGAATACAAGACGTCTCACACTAGCTCATCCTTCCCAATGCTGCTTTGAGTATTACATAGTCATTGCCGTATAGGGGCACAAACAGTATAGTCACATTTATCCAGCTGCAGTTTCCCCCAGTGCCAGCACAAAGCGCCAGCGAAAATCCCAATTTGTTTGTTCCTGGGTGATTATATAAAGGGGTGGCGGCAAGGCAAAAGCCTTCCCACACTGCACAGGGCCTGAGGTGCTGGCACAACATTATTTAATCCACCCCCCCCACCCACCACTGATGAAAATCATCTTGACATTGAACACTGAACTTGTGCTTGATCACGCCATACTCCTCCTTTCTACACAGACTGCAAAGGGAGATACATATTTCTCCCAAAATATGGTTGGAACACGTCAAAATTTAACAGAATTTAGAGGTCAGATGTTCAAAAAACATGAATTTGTTGTTGTTAAAAATAAACAGATCCAAATTCTGTTTTATGGGAGATTATGCTGCATATACGCGTGTATCAGTATATTATATCTAAAAGGCAACAGCCACATTTTAGAGGCAATGACAAGGCAATGACACTGCCATTAGTGGAGGGTATAAACAGAGAGATACACTGAAGGAGGACACTTATACAACACAAACATTAAACAAATTAAGTACTGCCTTTGGCGGGAAGAATTGAGGACAGCGAGTAAATGAATGCATTGTAATCAAGAAGGAAAAATGTACCGAAAGCAGTAATCCCTGCTCTAAAGTAGGGAGGCCAGCACAGAATGTCTTTTATGCCCTGGAGGCTGCATCCAACTGCTCCTGCACCTCAGCCAGGGAGTCTCCTGGGGTCTGCATTTGTGAGGGTCCCCATTGATTTGTCAGTAGTGATGAGTGGGCCCACAGCTTTTCCCACAATCCTCTGCAGCTGGAAGATTCTCCCACAATGCACAGCAGGGGTGCAGGCTGAATAAAAGGCCTTTTCCAAACTGCAGTTAAATGTGAAAAGTTGGAGGCCTTCCCACCCCCACCCACCACTTTTTGTCCTCCGTAAGACTCAACCTGGAGAAAAAGAAAATTGAGCGACATAAACATAGGCAACTAGATTGATTGGACGCCAGAGAAAGAAAGAGTTTTCAGAGCCATTCGTACCTTCTCAGCATGACATCATAGAGGAAGAACAATCCGGTCTTTTTTCCAGCAAGCAAACCAAAAGTTAACACTTATGCCACACTGAGCGAGCACTCCAGTAAATCAGAAATAAACTCCCACAAAATAATCCCCCTTTCAAGGAGTGAACACCTTGTGATTTCCCATATAAGCATCAATACCAAGTTTTACATTGATACATACAGTACATATAATGTTGACTGTTGTACTATGTCACCTCCTGTAATTAACATTAAAGTAACAAGCATGTTTTTGAGCTTTCACATGACCCAAAATAGCAACCATTTGTCCATGTCATAGACTCAGGGAGGAAGGCCCTGAAATGCTTCTTCTCAAAGTAGCTGCATGGAATTATCTTGATAGGTCTTATATATTTTGGCTTGAAGTGTTCCCTTCTCCCACACCAAAGAGGCCTTGACTCAGAGGAACCCCTGCCACGGGAATGCAGATTAGGCAGTCCCCACCACTCAGGGGCCCCACGAGCAACACAAGGGCATCAGAAGAGGAATTAAGTGTTCGTATCCCTCGGTCCGTGGAGAGAGAACCCGATATTGCTAAACAGCTGAGATTTTCATACAGGGAAATGTGTCAGCACATGTAAGCTGCATGGTAGTATATGAACACCATGTGGCTTTCCTTGGTTTTAGAATGTAGCATTTTGAATGTTCCTCTGTGAGAAAGAAGAACATCAATATCCGACAGGAAACATAAACAAGACCCCAGGCCTACGGCTTTTACTGTAAAAACATATTCCTAAATGGGTCTTAGCCGTGAACGATGGAAGAAACTCTTCTGATGTATGTCGTTCAAATTTCAAAGTAGGTACTGCTCAACTGATTCAAGGAGATGCAGCAAATGAATGCAATATTACAGCAAAATCATGAGAAAGATCCCACAGCTATGAATTTTGCACAGTATGTAAGGAAAACCATGATCAAAACTATTACAATAGCACAATATCCATCAGCTTTCAGTCAAGGACTTCCTCCTTGCACTGATCAGCTTTTTTACGGTTTAAAACAAACCGCTCTATTAAGCGAGCAGAAACCTGGAGATAAAAAAATATTGCCTGTTTAAAGAAATTAAAAAGAAGATGGGCTTGGCTTGGAATAGTTTGCTAGGGAGCCAGAAGTGTTTCCAGAATTGGTGGTTGATTAACAGGTACAATCCCTATATCAAAGTAGCTGTGTGATCCATATATGAGTAGAAGATGGCACATTTTTGAAGATCAAAAATCCTGTGCTAACTTATTGTCCACAATTCAATTCACTTGTTCCATTTTCTTTCTTAAGAAGGGCAGCACATTCGGCAGCCGCTGCCATTGAGTTTTTATGATGACTTTTTATGATGTTCTTTCGTAATTATGCTTCATAGCCCGAAGGGTTCACAACATTGCTTGTGCTAAATATTCAGACAGAATTTCACTTATAAATTTGGACACATCACGCATACAATTGGACAAACAAATGCTGCAAGGTGTGAAGACAAAAGCAAAAGCTTGTTTTGTGCTGCTGCAGTGGTGATTCATTGCACTGTCGTCTTAGAGGGAAGGGTTTCCTTTATGTTTTTTTTTCTTTTTATGGGGCCACAACAATTTCAGGGGGTCTGTACACATGGCCAGAAGCTCCATGCATGGCCCGGGTTCAGCTAAGACCAGGGGTAACAGGGGGACACTAATTCAGGACAAGCACTGAACCAATGCTGCGACTGCAAGCTGGTACATGATTGATTAAGCCTGCCAACAGCATTAAGTCCCAATGGACTGCACATGCTGGTCTCCAGACACAAAAAGAGGAACAAAAATTATGTTCCTACTTACAGAGTGACAAAGAAGGGGTCAGGGGTGATTTGCAGGGTGAAACGGGAGCCTGTTCAAGATGGGATTTTCCCGGGCTAGGGCCGCGAGACGGGGTAAGACCGACAGGACAGTAGAAATGGGGGAAAATCGAACAAAAACGGACTGACACTGGGCCATTGAACCAAACCATATGCCTGGGATTTATTTTATTTTATTCAAAAAAGGACTTCTATATGGATTTGTCTTGTCACAGCAGTCATCTGCTCTCCTCCTCCTTTCAGTCCACGCAAGTGACGTTCATTGGTTTGTTTCACAACATCGTCACAATGGACGACCAGGGTCCTCCAGAGATATAGGGTAGAGAACTCTCCTTATACAGCAAGGGAAATGGTTGTGTATGGGTAATTTCAGAAATCAGAATTTTACCATCTGATGCCTGGTGGCAGATGCTCAACTGTGGCAGTTCTGCAATGGAAATCCTCCAAAGAACATTTGGGTCGACACAAAACAAGCACTGTGATTATCACAAGACCGGAAGCAGGTCAGAGTCACACTGTACTCGCAGGCTAAGAGTCAAAAGACAAAGGCTTTGACTCCATTAGGAGGACAAAAGCCTAGGGTCCAATTTATAGCTAGGGTGACCCCTAATAACCTTTCACCCAGTTAACCATTGATGTGGAAGTAATTTTCATTCAGAGCACACTTACTGACTCTATTAAATATTCAACAGAAGAAGAAGCAAGAGGGAAATAAAGTGTTTTGATACTTTTGAATATCTTGATTGTTCAGAAAAGATGTCAGAGTCCATAAGCTGTGCAGCATTCCCCATTTCATGATGGTAAGAAATACTGGACAAAGTGATTTTGGAAACCAGGAGACCACATCCAAGAGATGCTTGGGTTTAAGAGCAGCAATGACTGGTCTCGGTAATTCATGTATGTATATCCATCATATAAATATGAAGTAGCTCAAATTTAGATTGAAAATTGTATCCAGAAGGTCATGGAAAACATCAACAAGTATGGAAAGTTGAATCTGGGGAAAGTTCAGTGTGATGAAGAAAGTTTTCAAAATAAATAGTCTTCATAAGGTGAATATATATATAAATACTCCTGAGCATACTTCATAGAACTAATGTCATTTTACTCCTGAAAAACCCTCTGTACTGTTCAATGAAGACACACCATCTGTGTCACTCACCAAAGGTAATATCACAGATATGTGGAGAGAAAAACTACCTCTCTCCTGCCTCCCCTTCCTTCAACCCCAGACCCAAAACCTGCTTACAAGAAACAGTATTTCCAGGCAGTTTCGTATTACACAATTGACACACTGGTCAATGCCTGCAGTCCCAACCCAGATCACATCAAGGTCATTGCATGGCACCAGGTGGAATAAGGCCTGTATTTGGCAACCAGCCAAAGCAGATATCGAGCGGAACAGCCCACACAAGCCAGACAGCCAATGACCAAAGTCCAAAGCGCCCTTGGTATTCAACCATTTCGTATCAAAACAGTCTAGCACACCTGGTCAAGGGACTGTAGCACACACAGCAGAGTTCAAACTAATAATAAAGTAATGCCATTTTAATTTAGCGGTGTGCTTTGGAGGGTGACAAACAGCTTTCCTACATTTAGATTTTTAAAGTAGCTCAGAGACCTTTGTGAGTTAACTTACTGGGTTTATGACAAAGGGACACTGCCTGTCCCAAAGCACTCGAGCCATATGCAGTGAATTCTGCCTCTCAGAAGTCCTGTCAGTGGGCGGTGAATGAGACGGGAGCATAGAGTAATTGTTCTGCTCATGCAGACAGATTATCCAGGGGGACCAGAGAACTGGGTATACATGAGACTGAGCGCTAACTCTAATAAATAACAATGCAAAAAACACTACAATATGCTGATGACTCTCCCACCTGGGCCCACTCAAAATATAAGTAAGCAGGCAAAACACACTGAAAAATGACATTTAACTGTTCATACAAAAACAAAAACAAAATGTATAATTTTTCAGGGAATGGTTACATTTAACAGACTAATGAATACAAACACGGCCTTGATGTTTTGTTGTCTGCATTGTTGTTGCTGAACATATTTTTTAATTGCTACATATACAGTAGCTACTACACGAAGAAACAAGTACATATCTAATTATATCTTTTTGCCATTATTTATATGACTGATGCTCTTTGGTGATAAAAATGAATACCTAGAGTATCAATGGAGCATAGGCAGTGGATACAGAACACATTATTTTTAATATTCACAATATTAAGCCTGACCTTAATTACTGCATAGTAAAAGGCACTACTTATAATTATATGATCACCAAGTTGCTAGATACTACTCGGTTAGGATACTTTTATGGTTTTCCAACTGAGAGCACAGCTTCCCTGCTGCTCTACCCTACTGATGATATCCCTTACTTTGAACACAACAATAAAAACATGTTTCTCTTTGTTTCTAATTAATGGCAATTTCCTTGCCAAAGAAAGAACACCATTTTGAATGATCTCACTGTGTGTAACACAAAATGGCTTGTCTGATATTGGTGTCATCTTGAAATGCAGTTATGTTGGTGACAGACGGTACTCCCCACTCCCCATTGAGCTGCTCATTCTGTGTCTGGTGACTTAAAATTTCTGTAAAAATGCGGGTGGAAGGGTAAAATCTAAAAAGCCACCTGACAGACCTTCCAAACCACAAACCAAAACATGAGCATGGGATTAGTCTCTACTACAGCAGTGCTGGCAGAATAATTCAGTTATTATTCTGTTACCCGTTCTATAAAATTCTTTCTGGAAATGGTTCTCTCATCAGAAATCGATTCACATAGAAATTAAACGACAGATTTACTCTGGTGATCTTAGAATTACATGCCAAGCCACACAATGTGTAATACACTGAACAGGACACTAAAAAAAGTATTAATAAAGGACTAATACTGTAAAATGAGGGGTACTTTAAATATCCTTCTGAAAAGAGCTTTGTTACCTTGGGAGTAAACTGGCTGAAGAAATAATCTGGCTCCTTATAGCGGAGACACACAGTCTATGGGGGAAAGTCTGTTCAGTTGGTTGTCCCCCTGCAGTGCACTGCCATTAAACTCTATATCAAAGGAGTTCTGTCCCTTATAAAGGTCCTTTTGGCAGTTGGCGATTAAAACAGATGCATATAAACAGTTGGTGCACAAAGCAGATGGATTTCCTGTTGGGAAATGTACTCTGGAGAACTAGATTCACATGGGAAGATGGAGGCAGAAAATCATCACAGAAAATATCTGGAATACATTTGCTCTCTTCTCATTTAGCCTACATGTACCAGCTAAGAGCATTAACATGAAGCATGAATAAATAAAAGTTCCTGTGGCATCCCGTGTCAAAGGTAGTAACAGATTTAATTATGGATATTTATACGGCGGATTCATATTCCATTAAAAATCCCTTTTTTCAGAAAAAGGTCATATTTAGCAAACATGTTACGCATGTCCTTTGATGTTTTCCACATTCCCCATTGATAGCGGGCAATTGCACACACTTCTTAGAAAATATACAGATAATAAATAAAACCAAAATTCACAATGTACAAAAAATGGTACGGCCCAGAATCATTAAGAGGAAACTCACGAGAAACATTCGATTAAAGTGAAAAGTCAAAGAATCATCAGCAAAATCCTGCTTACACATATTCTGTGGGAAACGTACCAGCAAACTACCGTGAGATGAGTCACGGCCCGGGCTCTCGGAGCTGGCCCGGACACAGACTTGTGGAAGCACAGACGTCAGTGTTCCTCCAAGACACCATCTGCTGCAGAGGTACAGTACAGCCCTGGGCCAACGACAGACCAGCCTCTTAATTACACCAAGGTCGAATTCCCCAGATCTTTTGGCCCAAAAGCCTCTTCCAACTGAGTGTCTATAGATTGACCCAGAGAGAAATTCTACTTCACCGCTGCTATTTCGAGACACCAATTAACACTTAAAAAAAGGAATGGGGTAAAGAACTTTTTTAAAAACCATTCAAGATGGCGATAACACTGCTAAGTTAAGACCCTATTATACCAAGTGGACCACTCCATGTAATGGGCTAGCTGCAAGTGAAAAGGAGACAACGGAACTTTTTTTGCCGAAATTCCCCATGGCCTTGGGGTACGACAGTTGGGAAATAGGAACAGAACACACAAGGATTTTGCAGGCAGGCAGTCACCGAGCTTTACCAGGTGCTAGGTTTAACACTGTTGATATATACAGTGGTGTGCAAAACTTTGGGCACCTCTGGTCAAAAAGCCTTTTACAATTAATATCTAAGTGAACAGAAGTGAACCTGAGCTCTAAATCAAACAACTTTAAACATTTCTTCAAATTTTAAAGCAAGATTACCTTTTATTTGAATTTTTTACAGTTACAAAACAATAAAAAAGGAAAAAGGCCCTGTGCAAAGGTTTGGGAACCCTGTAAGTTAGTGATTTGTAACTCCATCTCGGGCCACTATAATAGCTTGTAAATGCTTCCTGTAGCCAGCTTTCGATTCGATTCGATTTCGATTCTCGCCATTCCAAAACCTTCATCTGTCTTTCCTGGAGGTACTTCATGGTATAATTTTGATCATTGTCTTGCTGGAATACCCAACCTCTCTTCAACTTTAATGTCTGGACTGACCTTCGAACATTAGCCTCTAGAATTTCTTGATACTTGGTGGAATCCATTCTACATTCCACTCGCACAGAGTCTCCTGTGCCCCCAGCTGCCACACCACCCCAAAGCATAATGGCTCTACCTCCATACTTCCCTTTTATTCTCCAAACATAACTCAATTTTGGTTTAGTCAGCCCAAAGCACATTGTTCTTCAGGCTTCAGGCTTTCTGGCATCTCTGTCATGTAAGTCTTTGTTGTTTAAAGTATGTTGCATTGTTGTCCTGTGAACAGCTAGACCTATGTCTGCTACTCTTTTTTTCCAGCTCTTTTGCAGTGATGTGGGGGTTCATCTGAGCATTTCTCACCAGATCTCGAGCCATTCTATCGGAAATCTTTATTGCTCTTTCAGACCTTGCCTTGACTTCCACTGTTCCATTTATCTTCCATTTTCTAATAATGTTTCTGACAGTGGAAATATGCATTTGTAGCCTTCTCCTTCTTGGGGGAATCTCCTGGATCTGGGCCTGGGTCTTAGTAATCATCTTTTTAAAAAGTAACAAAGAATAATCCAAAAGGGTTCCCAAACTTTTGCACTGGGCACTTTTCCTTTTTTTGTATAATTCATTAACTGCCATTTAGAGGTCAGGTTTGCTTTTGATCGCATACAGATTCATTGTAACAGACATTTAAAATAGGGGTGCACAAATTTTTGCACTCCACATAAAAATAATAAACATTCATTTGAAATTTAGGAGGGAAAGCAAGTGGTCCTACTATAAAGAAAAACAAAGGGAAATCAAAGATGGTCTAATGCTTGCCAACAAATTGAAGAACACTTGTATTGCAATTATTAACCATATTTATAAATGTCCATCAAAATCAAATTAACTGCTGAACAAAAAATCTATTTTGATTTTCTTTTTTTCCCCTCAGAGAATAACACTATCTTGGTTTTAAAAGTAGATGTAATATACTGAGGCGGAATGATTTCTTAATGTTAATGTCCAGACAAATTGGTATTACATCAAGTTTCCACAAATTAGCCTTCCTCACTGAAAAAAAACCCTCAAGATATTAGTTATTACCGTAGCCCTGTAATCCCAGCGGTAAAAAATTTACCAAATGTAGAATATATTACAAGAACCATTTCAATGAAAAAAAAAAAAAAAAGAAGAAAATACATAACTGTCACAGGTGATGTCTGACAATTCCAGAGTTGCAGTGACAAGTGACAACATTACCCATCAAGCACCTCTCTCATTATCATCGCAGCCTATTTTAAGACTGTGCCTTCCACTGCAGCCACTGACAGCTCATATCGCAGTGGCAGCACACACGGCCTGCATGTCTGTAACACGCCACCCCACATCCCACCGTCAGGATCACGGTCAATCTGCAGTCAAGGGCAGGATGAGCATTGTCACACGCAACACCCCCTCCTCGCCACCCCCCAACCGCCCCCCGATCTTATGTCCCCCTCCTGACCGAACCTACTCCACCCATTTGGTGAACAGAAGGTCATTAATCTCAGAGGTGATGAGGGGGTTCCGAAAATGCAGGACAAGGTGCCAAGAATAGCTTCTACCTGAGCCACAGGAAGATGGAGTGACATCTAAATCACTACAGGGGGGAACCAAGGGCTACTTGTGTCCTAGCAATGATGAAAAGACAACCATGACTCCTCCAGAAGTTACACTCGTCTTTAAAAATGTGCGTTAAAAAAAAACAGGCCATGATCAATGATGCATTTTTTTCATACATTGATAATATAAACTCCACAATTTATTGAATGGTTGAAAGAAGCACCAAACTTGTTTGCACATTAGTAAAATGAGAATGACTATGGAAGATCAGTATGAGAGCAATGATGTGGGAGCTTGCATTTCTGACAGTTAAGTTGTAAGTTGGTTGCATTCTGAGTTTAACCTTTTGGACAGGTTGATGCAAGCCAATCCATCAATTTCCCACCTGATTGTACACTCAGAATATTAACAATCTGTTCAGGTTCATCAACACATATATCTCTCAACTATAAACTGAACTAAACCAACATAGACAACATATTTTTTTCAGAATTGTTACGCATGAAAAATAGACAAACCTGCATTAAAGGCAATCTCTGCCCACCATGTTCAAAAACCACAGCACGAAAACCATCCGGGGAGCACTGATACTTTGTGGAAGCGCAGTCAAGGAGATTATTTATCATGACGATTGCTGCCATTTGTAAACAAACTGCTACCAAGGGGCCATTATTCAGGAATGAACTTCAGAATACATAATAATGCACTGGTATACAGCCCGAACATTATACCCTGTTCGGCAAAATATCCTCATTTTGCCCAATACATTAGACTAGTTCTACTTTTCACACTTGGAAAGGAATGTAGCAGTTTCATACTACAAGCTTAATTTCAGATATATTCCTTCCAAAGCATGATACTGACATGTATATTGAAAGGTAACAAATGATTTATGCTAAGAGTTTGACATTCGCAAAATACACCAAAATACACTAAATTCACCATTAGCCAAATCAAGTACAGTACGTTTCTTAGACCAGACTGTATCTCAACATTAAATCCCAGGGTGTACAAATCATTTATTTATTATTTGGAATGAATAATCCCAAAAGTAGATGTGGTAAATTAAGACTGTGACAGAGTCTGGCACCTCACGATGAGATCAGAAGACTGCCCGCTGCATGAAAAAGAAACAGGGTGAGGGTGGCAAGTGGCTGTGTCAACCGGGGAGGAGGGGAGGGAGCCATTTTGAGGGCATCTTGCCAATGAAGTATTTAACAGGCAGCCCGATGGCGCCAAAGGCAAGAGGAGCTTCTTTATTCCGCCCGCCCCAGCAACTGGTCCGAGACACGGCACCTGTCAGAGCTCTGGTGTGGGCCGGCGCGACAGGGGCAGCGGGCTGAGAGACGCATTCACCACGCACCTCTCAAATCCCCAGATTCATTTCCTAATCCACGCGTCGCGCTCAACTTTTCTTTTTTAGGGAGGGCGGGCACCTTGGAACAGAGCAGCCGACAGCAATTTTCTATTCTGCCAACGGTGACCGCAATGCAGAACGACTAAATGCCAGGGACAGGGCTTCAGCTGGATACACATTTAAAGGTCCAAGCAGCAGGAATGTCAGAAAGCCAAAATGAAAGTGTTCATGAAAATTACATGAGTGAAGCAGTCACTCGCAACTTAAATTATCAATTATGTGTGTATTCAATTATTTACGGTCATAGAAATGCAAGTGCTTTTTGGATACCAAGGCATTATTATTGCAGCAGAGGGGCACTTCCACAACAAATACGAGAACGATCATCAACTGTAACTGGTAAAACTCTATATTAAATATAAAGGTTAATAATTATATTATTTACAATCTCCCATTTTCTGTTACTATTGTTGCACCTAATTCTGAATTTTGAAAATAATTTTGTACTTCAAACCTGACAGTCCACATATCCTACTGTATACCATATACCTAAACACCAGGGATTAACCATTTTAATGGAAATGGTATACACTAGGAACTGCCATTAGGAAGACTTTCTTTGTGTTGGCACACTACATACTGCATGTCCAGTAATGTAATGTAGCAGGGGGTATTGAAAGACAAACTGAACACCTGGAGGGAGGTGAACATAGTACAGTGGCAGCTACTTGGCAACAGTCCTTTACTTTTTATGGAACGACATGTTGGTTGGGGTTCCAGACAGTCCTGACCTGGGGAGCACTTCTGGAGAGATAGCTGGGAGTAACAACTTTTCTGGAACTTGAAAACTACAGAACTACAGATTCCAATTTAGACGCCACAGAAGAGTGATGGAAGAAACACAGGTGCCACTGAGCCAGTGAGACAGACCTGCCTGAACCTGAACTTCAACATTTCTTTGTTCTTCAGAAACGTATCCTCATAAGAGACCACCAAGACATGCAAATCACTCCTTGATGCTAATATAACATATTCACCTCCAGTTTTGCCACCTATTCCTTATTTAGCCATAACCCAAATAAACCAATAAGCCAGCTATGAATAACCCAGTATAAGATGTGGGATGCATCTCTATTAAAAGGAATATGGAGTCACTTAAACATCTGATTTGGGATATCCCAAACAGAAATAAACATGCATATGTAAAAGTTTCCACATCATTCATTCTCTATCTGTTGAACCCAAAGAAATTGGCCTTTTTGGAGCAATGGCTAGATGAAATTTTGCCTCTAACTTACAACAGGTATGAATATGATGGAATTTCTGAACAAAAGAATGAAATGTTCTGAAAAATGTTTCCAGAGAAGATGATCAAGAACAATAAGAACTGTTCAAATCTGATAAATAATAAAAAAGAATGCAACAGTGAGCATACTGTATCTTGCACACAGTGTAGTCAGTGGGGAATGTTGAGCATATCTTTCAGAGGGTTTATTTGGGATACTATGATGACCATGTACAGTATAGAGGGATAATAGCACCCATTGTATTTCAAGCAAACAGCTTATTGAGAATATTAACGCAGATACCAGCACAGAGTCAAATATAGTAACTGTGTGCATATAAATATAGACGCTAGTCAGTGATGTCAGATATTCCAGTATGTCAGAAGTATAAGGGCCATAAATGAGGGATTATATGGGTGTCGGGTTTTATTGTTGCTACCGATGTGCACGCATCAGCTTTTCAGCATGGCCAAGCCCTTGGGCCCCAAACTGGGCGAGCTTTCATCAGAAGCAGACTGCTGTGGATGGGAATCTGGACAGCGGTCTTTCTTAATTGGCAGGAGGGGGACCGAACAGATGAAAAGCGTCCACAGATGGCACTCGGGAGCGAGCGGGTCGTAAAATTAAACCCAAGAAGACTTTTATAGTTTAAATTCATACATCTTTCCTGCTGTTGTTTTCGGCAACTTGCTTCAGATGCAATTTCAAACAATTATACTCTGCTCCCCTCCACCCGAGGGAAAATCAATTAGATTCCACAAATTCCACCCAAAGGATAGGCCATCGCTAGTCCACTGAAAGGCTGAAGAAAAGCCGCCAGGATGCTTATTTGCTGCATGTTTTTTTTTTTTCTTTGATACAGCAGACACCATGGGGCATTCACCAAGCCTGCACTAAAACCTGCAGCACTTTGATTGGACGGCATTCTGGCTTGCTCTATAAACCTCTCCAAAGGTTTCAGTACCCCTGGCACAAAGCATCCAAAGTCTACAAATCAGGCTGTTCCAAGAAGAATAAGGTTGTTTATTTGGAGTTGCACAAGCATCAGACACAGAAACAAAAAAAAGATGTTTTACCTATTACCTATTTGTAATCTTCATGTAGATTAGTCTATATATAAATGTTTCCATTTCATTCCTACAATGTCAACTTGACAGAAAACAGCATCGACAGTGTTGCATCGTTGCAGTCGTAAATGGAAAATTTAAATTTAAATGTAATATTGACATGTCAATGGCCTGCTTTGCTTTTATGCTAAATAAAAATGAGGTGAGCAGCTTGTCATTGGAAAAAAATAATATTTATTATTATGTGGCGCCACCAGGCACAACTGAATGCATGATCCAAAAATATCATTTGAGCCAGAAAGAAAACCGATGTTAAAAGCGTTTTAAACAGCTTTAACCAGGCGAAAGCCACAGTACTGTGCATGTACAAATGTACAGCATCTGCTTCAACTGCTTGGTCATCAGTAAACATCAGAATACATATTTTCACCAAATACTGAACTATTCATTCTGTAGAACACTTAAACTGGGAATATTTTAATTGGAAATTCTATTGTCAGCCGTCGAAATGGCTTGACTGAATTGCATATGCCATAGTGCCTATGGTCAAATGGTTTGTCTATTTAATTGGCCACCATTTCATCTGGCAGTAAAAAGCACAGCCTAGTTTTCAAACTGAGAATACTGATGACACAAGCAAAGCAGCCTGGACTGCTGACAGAACAGCAGAGGTGGCTGGCTGTGCACATAACAGAAGAACATACGCTTGTCTGCACTCTTCTCAATTTAGCAATGGACAAGAGTTGGCTAAATTTGAAAAAAGCAGGGATTAAATAAGGATCAGAAACTTTATAGCAGACGCTAGACTGTTGATTAAAAACTACAGCACTGACTCAAGCTAATTCAATTCTTAATATCTGAATCTGAAATAAAGATCGTTCCGATTCCTGCACCTTTTTTTCCCCAACTTGAGAAAAATAGCACGAGCACAAACAACCCTGGATTAATGCATGTAATCGTTTTATCATTAGGGTGGTAGAGAGGAAAAAACAAAGGATATCCTTTAAGAACCATTGTTTAACAGCGAGCATTGCGCCCCATTTTCCGTATCCTCCTTCAGATCTGCGCTACACTGTCAAAAGGCACAATTTACACACTTACTAAAAGGAGGTTGGATTGTTTTGACACCTTGTTCACAGAGGTTTCTTTGAAAGGACCTGAGCCAATGCGACTCTTGAGTTCGGCGACTTCATTAGGAAGCTGCTCTTTCAGTCACTTTGGTAGCCTGGCCCATGTCTGAATGGCCTATTTGGGGCTGATACTGTTTGTTTAAGAGGCCGCTGCTAAGGCCCCTTCATTGATGAGCATTCCCAGAGAAAGACATGAACGTGGTTGGAAGCTGTAGAGCAACACAACATGGCCGCTCCCTTGGGGATTTGCACATCAAGGCGAGAGTGAATGGGTGTTTCATGGAAACAGAATAATTTTACATCCGATTAAAATAAACACTTTATTGTGAACAGCCCTCATTCTAATAATATGTACTGCCATGACTGCACAGCTTAAGTGACCAAGTATTACATGCAATGTCACACAAAAATTAACTTACTGCAGATATCGCATTTCGGTACAGTGTCAGTCTCAGTTATGGTAATCCACAGAATCGCTGGTCACAATCAGCACAGACACACATTCTAGCATTCTGGGTGAAACAACGCAGCTTATCACTTTAGTATAAACATGAGCAACATGGTTTAAATGTGCAACTCATAGAATACAGCTGAAGGACAAAAATGTATTTGAAGCTTTAAGATAAAGCAAAATAATCTCAGCTAAAATTGTCATTCCTTCGAGCTACAGTTATCCAGAGGCCATGGGAAAATGTCATTGCCCAACAATTTGTAATAGTAATTGTTTGTAGTTATATACTTCATTTCATTGATGTCATTTATAGCAACTAATTGTTTTTGCAAAAGCTTCCATTTAAACCATAATTCTGCAGTAGGAAATCTATATTTAGGTTGCTGAAGCATGATGCGTGAGATGGGGAACTAATTTAGCACAATGGTGTGTGAGCGTGTGTGCAATACACTCAATTTCATTACATGCTATATTATATTTCATATATTACACATATACACGCACCCACCCACCCCCCACACACATACACACATGCAGGTAAACACATGCTGTGCAAATCCACATCCCCAACATTTCCCCCTTTTTCATACAACCCCCCAGTCATCACACTGCCCTGCTTACTGAAAATCCTTGGGGACACACTTGCATTATTTATAAAGGACTGATTAATACTGGATAACCACTTAGATAGAAAGGAACCCCCTGGCCCCAGGTCAAAATGCTAGTGTGGTACACACCATTCACATTTCACCAACACTGCCTTTACCAAGAAGTGACATTTGGCGTGCAGTGCATTGTATATCAAAATGAAGGACAACAATGGTGATACTCCATACAACCCAACATACTGAAGGCTCCAGAATTATTGGCACCCTTGATGAATTTGCTCAACAAATGCTATAAATTTAAAAAAATCTAGTTATTATTTTCCAACATGTGTAAAGCAGTGTGCTTTATTAATGATTCCATGGAATCAAAGAAATTACATTTTTTTTTTTTTTTTTTTTACATAAATAAATATTTCCCCAAAAAACAGGTTCCACGATTATTGGCATCCCTGGCTTAATATTTAGAAAAGATAACAGCCATGAGTCTTTTCCTATAGTTTGTGATTAGGCTAGAGAACACATTTAGGGGGATTTGATTTTTGACTATTCCTCCATGCAGAACTTATCCTTGGGATACCCCCCTCTTCAGTTCAGATCACAGGTCTTTCATGGGATTTAAGTCTGGAGACTGAGATGGCCATTGCAAAAAATGGTTGTTGTTTTTACTTAACCATTTCTGTGTGGATTTTGATGTATGCTTGGAGTTATTGTCCTGTTGGGCAATCAATCTATGACCAAGACTCAGCTTCCTAGCAGAGGAAACCAGATTTTCTGCCAATTTTTCCTGGTACTTTGTTGAATTCACTGTTCTTAAATAGTGCCCATGGACCACTGGCAGCAAAACATCAATGACCCACCTCCATATTTCACAGTAGGTATGAGGTGCTTCTCCTTGCATGCATTCCATTTTGCCATATTGACGGTGTGTATTGATGGTGTTCAATTTGGGTCTCATTTGTCCATAGCACTCTCCCAATCATAATTCCAGTGAGGGTTTGGCAAACTCAAGATGTAAGATCGTGCCACCCTTCCAAAGAGTTTGCTGGAGGTGCCATTTTACGTTTTGTGAGGTTTGATGACCCAAAGACAACCAGTCTTTGCAATTCTTAAACTGAGATCCTTGGGTTGCTTATGGCCTCCCTCACCATATTCCTTACCATCCGTGGGGATAATATGCAGGAAGCACTATGAAAAGAAGTAAAAAAATAATGTATTAATAAAAAAGTTTTATTTGTGACAAGCTAATCTGAATAAAGTTTGTGAAATGTTTTTAAACGCCAGTGTCATCAGTGGGAATAGTCTTAATTTAGGCTTTTCCAGGTGCCATGTAGAAAGTGATGGATCTTTTTTTGCACAAGAGTAAAGACAGTTCCAACATCAGGACATCGCAGGAACAGGACAGCTGCTTCGGCTGCTATGAAGACATCAATGACAAAAAACTGCACGCCAGTCCTACAGATTTCACAGATATAATCTTGTTAAAGATGAAGGGCATATAGACCACTATCCATCCAAATTTATTTTAAAAAGTGATAATTCATTATTCTGCAATTCTCTCCACTTGAATGACAACCGGCACATTACTGACTCACCGAAAAGGGATGAATATCTGTGCAAAGGGAGGGGGTGGAGGGGTATTAAGGGCTAGCAAGAAATGTGAAAACACTCGATTACAGCACCTTCAAAGACTAACAATGAGGGGCAACAGCTGCAGGCCACATCAGAACTGAGGGGGTGGGGGGGAGGGTCTGCAGACAGAACTGGGACAGAGAGACAAATGGTCAGGGTAAAAAAAAAAATAAAAAAAAACCAAAGAGTTGCAACTCACTATAAAAACAGTCGCAGCCACAGTGAGAATGCAACCAGAGAAAGGTGCTGGGTGTGTGTGCATGGGTGGAGGTTGGGGGGACAAAAGAAGTCCTGTCCTCATTGGTGCCCCCACACCCATTAGAGCACTATAAAGTGGTAAACGCTTTTAAGCAGGGGTACGCTCCGCCCCTCCCCCGGCCCGTCCTCCAGGCCCCACCCGGGCCAGTTCAGGGGCCGTCTCGGTCTCCAAAGTTGTTTTTGTTAACGAAGGTCTTTAAACTGATCTAAACTGTACCGGCAGGGGATGTGAAGAGTCTGTGGGTTAATAACTGTCAGACATCACTGCCACCAAAGGGAAAGCTCTCACTACCGCTCCACTACATCCATGACACACCAGTTTACCGCACATTTACTAAACTGGTTTATAAACGCAGACACACTGCAGCAGTATGTGACCGATTCAGGTACTGAATGCTGACATTACCAGATTGCTAGTGAGTTGTGTGTTGTGTAAACAATGGCCAGGGCATGTTCAATTTAAACCTACTATGTAGTCCAAAGCACAATGACATCTGGGGAAACAGAACACCAATATCACTGCATTAAAGTTATTTAGCTGACGCTTTTATCCAAAGCGACTTGCAGTCGATTAGACTAGGCAGGGGCCAATCCACCTGGAGCGATAAGGGCCTAGCTCAAAGGCCCAACAGCTGATCTGATTGTAGCTACACTGGGGCTTGAACCACCAACCTTCCCAGTCCACTAGTGCCACTAGGCTACAGGCTGCCCCTAGGATTGCTAATGAGGATTGTTCAACACTGTGTTGTGGGAACAATAGCATGGGCATGTTCATTTTAAACCTAGGTAGTCCAAAGTGTAATGACATCTGAAGCAACAACACACCAATGTCATTCACATTTCCCACTATTGCCTTCACCCTCCCAATGGGCCATTGTTTAGGCTCATTATATACACCATTTAGTTGACAGAAAGAAGTATATTTACAAAAAAAAGAAAAGAAAGAAATTTGTTAGATCTCAAACGCTTACCGTAAGTTAATGCTTATGTTACACAGGGAAAATCACACATGGCAATGTGCCTCTCTCAACCATTGGCAAAGCACTCATCTCCTAAGGCTTTCTTATTGCACTCATATCATTCTTCCATTTAGAGGCTGTTTCTGGCCTCGGCGTGAGATATGGTTCCTGCCACTCACCATGCACACTGCAAACATTAAGGGTAATGAAAATAGTCCCTGCCAGCCTGCCTGGCCTAAAGATAGCATCTGATATGCAGTCAGACAGCAGCTATGTGCCCTCGTTATTATAACCTTACCTAGCACGAGGGACCAGGAGGCAGGAAAACCCCCCATTCCCCACAAGTAAGCAGATAATAAAAAAGTTGATTTGCTCTTTCCAACGACACCCACACAAATGTGCTCTGGAGTCGCGCTGTCAATTTGAGTCTGATGCACTGAGGTGAAGCATACACTGAATGCAAAAACTCAAATGCATCTGAAAGAGTGTGCGCATGTTCAGAAGCCATAACCCGCAACAAACTAGGATGCATAGCTCTACAAGTGCACTTCTGCCCAAGCTCAGTGGCGCCGGAACTGACGGTAAAGGATGAACTGAAGTCAGGCTTAAGCCCAATGGTGCGTTCATGGTATCTCAAAAGTCAGCAGTTTCCAGCTCCCAATTAGGAAAAGTCCAATCAAACGGCTATGAATGTCTTCATTCCGAGTCGGAATCTCGGGCACCCCCAAGAACAAAGCATCAAAGATGAACATTGTGTTAATCTTTTTATTCTGGGCAGGCATAAACTTGGTATGGTTGGAGTGATGCTAATTACGTTGCCCCTTTTATCAGGGTTTCAAACTTCTGACTCAAGCAGTGGATGCACCATAAGATGTCACCCGACTTAGTTCCCTAGGAAGAGGAATAAATAGCACTCTCAAAAGCAGTATAGTGGAATACATGGAAGCAAATACCATGCTGAAATCAGTCAGCTTGTACTGTAAAGAGGCCTATTGATAAGTATCTATGGCTGGGATTCAGCCAACATCTTAAGGAATTGCCGAAATTAAGTTGTAAAGACAGCTGTGAAGAAATTAGCCACTTGCATTTCATTTTAAGTCCAGACCTATGTTATCAGTTATATCTCAAACTGACAAAGGCAGGAGAATCCATCATCTCTTCACACCTACTTCATTAGCTCCAACTACATTGATGTTTTTCAAGACACAGATGGTAAGTACTGGAACTGTTCCCACTGACACTACTGAGTAGTATGCCTGAACCGGTCAGAGAAAGAGACTCATTTCACACTTTGCCTTGCTCTCCTGAAAGCAAATGAGATAAATTACCACTGTTTCTCCATTCCACATCTCAAGTTTGTCATGTACTTGCACCCCAACTGATTCCAAAAAAAAAAAAAATGTTTTAAATGGAACTGAAAATATAGTTAACAGATATGACGCATATCTCGCAGTCCAAAATGTAAACGTTCATGTACATTCAGGGCTGCAGCTGTCATAATGGGCTTCTCAAGCAGAATTATGAACTACTAGTGGGGTCCACCGTCCAAGGTTGGACTAAGTTGCTGAACAGATGCCGGTAAGACTGAAATCACTAACCGACAAAACAGACATCGCACCAATCTGGGCAAACTCACAGAGGGAAAGTCACGCTCCAACAGCAGGAACAGCGCAAACAGCATGACGGACAGCCATTGAGAGCATTTCGAAAAAGCATTTTGAAGGTGGAATGCCTGTAACAGACATTAATGCCAAAAAATGTGCAGCCTGAAGCAGACATACATACCATTGTACTACACCATTACTTGCAAATTGCAGAGTAATGGGTCACATGGACAATTTTTGACTTTGAAGGTAAAAATCCATTCCCCTGAGTTTTAGAGGATCGAAAATGGCCAATTTACATTCACAATCCTGGTGCAGTAGCCAAACCAGTGTGGGGATGAAGGCAATGCTTAAATGGGAAAGTCACGGCTCAAAGTATTCCATTCACACACAAATTCCCATACTTAAAGGGGTGAAACGCCTGGAAGCTGTATGACACTGGTCAAGCAGTAGTAATCCATCACCATGGTTACCTAACCAAAATAGTCACTTTACTTCCTACGTTACATAATGTAATATGTATGGAAATTGAAGGATATAAAAGCATGATGATAATATCATCATTATTTATGATGTCAACTGTCAACACAATACGGAAAAACTAAACCAAAACAAAAGAGAAAATGACTTGCTTACTTGCAAGGTTGCATGGGTGCCACTGAATCTGTGAAAGTTCCGCTATGTTTGTCCTGCAGGGTTTTGCTACTGCATAGCCTACATTTCACAAGACTGAAAACCTCAAACTTTCATAAACTGGAGGAAAAGAAATGGATGTGACTGACAAAACCTACCAGCATGATAAATTATTTAAGCACACTTTCCTCACTGCTCCCCCGTGGATTGAACTGAAATGTTTCTGAAAAAAATTAAAGCAGAGCACAGCAAGAAAATATTCCCACATCAAAATGACTGCCACCAACTATGGCAGAACTTTCTGGATACTGAGGTAGAAGAGTGCGTATTTACAAGGTCAGAGCCCCCATACCTTTTGTTTAACACTGGGCCCAAGAGCAGTTAATTTGCCCCGTGTCTTTTGTGCATTCAACTCAGCCCAAAATTGTTTAAGACTTCAGGGTTCACTCGCTTTCTCCTGACAGACCCTTCCAAAGACTGATAAAAAACACAGACTAAGAGAGGCCTTTCCATTTAACATGTCCCTGGAGGAGCAATTTTGTGAACTACAGCCTCAGCTGTTCACCGCAGACAAAAAACAATTCTCTAAACCGTGTTTTATCAGTGGTGCTTCAACCTTCTGCAATGAGGGCCACTCACAGACCTATTATTGTTCCTGCTCACATCTTACATTATGCCCCTGAGACATGGGGAATGCCATCTTTAACCACTGACATCTCTCATCGCATTTACTCAGGAAGGTTCTCAATTTTTCCTGGTTAAACGTTGCAACACTTCGGTTGTAACACAAGGTTTTTTAAATTCAACTTTTCTGAGGCCTTACTCTTCAAGGCATTATATGATATATTATAAGGTAGATATATATTTTTTATTTGAATTGCCTATTAATGCCTATTAATAGCTGGCTAAATGTATTTACATATGCTTATATAATTAAGCCAATATTGGAGAGGATTTTCACCAAGTTGTGACTGAGGTTCACTATACACATGCAAACCAAGAAAAGCATTAGACTTAACTTTCTTGGCTTATGCTGCTGTCTACTTCCCACAATATGAATGCTTGTATAGGACTATACGTAAACACACCACATACTCAAAGCTAAACTATATGAAAGTCAAATATATTATAACATTTTTTTTAAATAATGCTGCAGACACAATGTTTAATCCTAAAACAATAAAGAATGTGGTACATGAGAACACAGCAACTACAATCGACGGCAACATATGACTCCTTTCCAAAAGGAAATGTGCATAGGCTTACTAAAGTAAACATATTTTTAAGGAATACTGTAAATTGTGTTTGCGAATTGTTTATCAACAGTATATACCATTGTATTCTAAGAGCTTGTTGCTCAAAATACAAACAGAAAATTAATAAGTTGTACTAAAATGAAAAAATGAATATATTTAAAAACAACTGTGGTCTCCACAATATTGCTGAGAAAGTGTTTATCAGAGTACACGTGTAAACAGCTTCACAATGCAATTTGATTTGCATGGGTTCTGTGGTCTTGGGGGAATTGGGGGAATTGTTAAAAAAAAACAAAAAAAAAACACACATCATGCACGCCTGAATTGGCTTACACGCAAGAGCTTAGAATTCATGCACTGTATTCTGCAAATTGAACTGTATGTATTTTAGTATCGCAAAAAGAGTTTATCAGACATTCCCTGTATCTTTAAAAAGCTGCCCGCGACACCTCGGCCAGGTTTCAACATTCCAGCCTGCGCGAGACTGCTGTTCCAACATGCTGTAAATACAAGCTGCTAAAGTGGTGGACTTGAAACCCCATTACTCATGATCTAGAGTGGGGGGCTATGATGCACAGGACTGGATGCAGGCGTGAACAAGTCATTAACACCTCTATGCAAATAAGACATTATAAAATTAGACATTATAAAAGTTTGACACAGTATATTATCTAAATCAATAGCCACCGTTATAATCATACTGTAACATGCGCTATCCAGTTAAATACCCTGTAAGTGACCGTAAGTAGTAACACATAATGGAACTCAATTAGACTAATGGACTAACAGACTGTAATATAAACAAACAAAGGCATAAGTTTGAGCTATCCTGTCTTACATTTGGAGTGCACTGTGGTTTTAAAACGCTTTACATAGGCTATACGTTGAACAAATCCGAGGATAGAACAATCAACCTTAAAATAATATAGCTATAGTATTGACTGTTCAATACAATACATACTATTGATAATCTTCGCAATAACGTGTAGGTTCTGCATTGTTTTACATTCATGTTGCGTTCCTTTTCCAGCAGAAAAAAGAAAAAAGAAAAAAGAAACAGTTTATCTTCATTTTGGAGAATGTTGTGAGAGATTTGTTCGAAATTTACAAATATCGTAGGTAGGCTAGCAAAATGTTACCATAAATCACGTCCGCCTACAAATTATTATACAAAACAAAAGCACAAAAAAGACACAATAAACAGGCCCCTACATCATAACCTATTATACAATGGCAAAGATCACCAAAGAGCATAGTAAACAGCTGCAAGACTATTCAGCAAAAAGGGGTATTGTTGAACGGAACACGAGTTTGCGCGTCTAGTTCACAACATCATTTGACAGCAGACACATTCAAGAACGGACGTTCATATTCCCTATATATCGTGTATTTTAAACGTACTTTTGAAAGACATACAAGGACACACGTAGAAAGGCAATCTCTCCGAGGCTGCACTTACCTTGAAAGCGAAATAGCAAAGTTATAACAGTGCCGCAAAGCACCCAGGCAAGCTTCATTTTGGAGGTTGCCTCTGCAAGTTCTGTTTTTGTTTTTTTGCAAAAGCTCTTATTTGCCGATTAGAAAGAAGGCCAGTTAAAGCTGGGGATGTGAGACTAATTTCATATCATGGTCGGATTGATTCTTCGTGTTCCCACGATACCCTATGTGACTATGCGTCCTAAATTGAAAAGTTTCGCCGCTCTATTACTGACTACTCTGTGCAACTACTACTTCCTCCAACATGTTCTGCCTTCCCCTACAACGCTGGAGGGATCAAAAGAGGCGTCGGACTGTACCAACTCTTACACAGGGGATGGAAAGTTAAATAACTAGCTGGTTCAAAATAGAAACATCGGAGAGCTCAAGAGTATTTTCACAGCACATTTAAATGGTAATATATAATCTTTCTGGATTATAAAATGTATTAGTTTCGTGCTTTTGTTTAGATACTATATGAAATACGCAGGACCACCCCCGGGGGTGTGTTTAATTTTATCGTGGTCTTGACGGTTCGTTGTGTCATTTGCTAAGTTATGTCTTGTTAAAAGCTCATGCCAAAATAATAAATAGTGGAAATGGGCAACAGAAAATGTAGGTCGAGGCTACTAAATGTTACTGCGCAATTGTCTCCAATGCAGTTCACAATGACGCGATTATAGCACGTGTATTAACCCCCTACTCCAAGCCTTTCCCCCGCACGTATCAGCACTTTGTGCTACATGTCTATTTCTAAATGTTGGGAAAAGTAAAATATTCAGTAAAATGACCAGATGTATAAATGGATAAAAAGTAGCACTGTAAAATAGCGCGTGTGAAATATCAAGTTGAAATGCAACAAGAATACAAATGTAGCTCATTTAAATATTGCTCATCTATTTGAAGCTGAGTGCTACTTTACTTAATCAGTAATAATGTGATAGCTTTAAACTCAAAACATGAATAATTACTGAAATATTAAACAGGCTTTAATTTAAAGCCACTCTCTAATTTCTTGGTTATATCTGTCGGTGACATAGAACGCTGAAATTAATAGAAATCAAATGCTCTCAGATTATTCCTGTTTGGATATGCTTGTTAATTATAAAGCAAAAACAGATACATGATCAGTTATCAGTCATGTTCACATGCTCTCATTGGTTTACCATCAGACAGTTTGAGTAGCCAAACACTGTATTCGTACTTACATAAATGCTCAAACTGTCCAATGATTCATGTACTGGTAATTAGCTTGTACATAATTCCATGGCCTAAAATGGATAAACAGCAGCTTAGATAGATTAGTCCCTTTAATGGAAATCTACAATTGCTTTGTTATTTCATCTTGTCCTTATGCAATAAATACCATTACCTTCAGAGCAGTCCATAAGTATTTGGACAGTGGTATCATTTCTGTTCTTTTGGCTCAGTACTCCAGCACGCTGGATTTGTAATGAAACAATAAATAATGGGGTTAAAGTGCAGACCGTTACCTTTAATTTGAGGGTATTTACAACCATATCAGGTGATCCATGTAAGAATTACGTCCATATGCCCTCATGTTCCAAATAGTTGATTTTGGAAGCCTAGTGTTTGGCCTATGTCGCTTCCTTTTTTTCTTATTCCTCAGCCTCATAATGGCTTCCTTGACTGTCATTGGGACAACTGTTGATAAATTCTAATAATAGACTCCAAATGCAATGAAAAGCCTATCATCAAGAACAGATAGTGAAAGGTTTCTTATACCTGCACTAAGGAAGCAATTGAATACATGAATACATCTGATTTATCAGGAACAGCTGAAAAGTCAACTGTACAGTTACCTTTGATCCCCTAAAATGGAAGGACTATGTATACAAAGGAATGTAATTCCTACACAGATCACCCAATATGGATGTAAATACATTCAAATTAAAGTCTACAGTCTGCACTTAAACCTTATTTTTATGGTTTAATTTCTGGAGCACAGAGCCAAAAGAACAGAAATTGTCCCACTGTCCAAATACTTATGGACTGCACTGCAATTAAAACAGAAAAATAGCCTTCATAAGTACACAATGTAAACACACACACACACAATGTAAAGAAGTCAGGTGATATCATGTCACAGATAGAGACGGCCCAGACAATTTTTTATGCGTGTAGGCTGCTTCTCACAGATTCATAAAATAAAAATATTGAATACTATAAAAAAATATGCAACGGCCTTTTGATGGTTATGAATGCGGCATGCGACAATGTAGCGACACTACTGTGTCAGTCACTGTTAAGTACCAACTGACTTGTCAATATCCATGCCTTGGGAGGTGTAATGTGATAATTGTCTAACATCTGTGATCAAAGAAAACTCTATTGACCTCATGCTGCAGGAAGACTGAGATTCAGGTGAGAAAGCTTGGGTGACCCTAATCATAGGGTACATTGTCAACTGAAAATAACTCATTCTTTGCAATTCTATAGAAAAATGTCAAATGTGTGTCAGCTTCCTCAGATCTTTAATAGGGCAGCATGTTAGGCAAAACAGTTTAACCAAAGGGATTGAGAGAGCTGTAATAAATTCATGACTTCAGTCCAAAACTTGAAAGCCGGGAAGACATTTTCCAACTACAAAAGATGCTCTCTTGAGATGACTTTCTTTGAATTGTCAATCATGGCATATTTCTTTTTTAACCTAGAAAACAAAAATTAAAATTATAACTAGCCACGGGCTTTGATCTGAACCTGCTTAATAATGGTATATAATCCATTAAATCGTATTTGGTATCGATGGTATTCTGGTATTGATAACACTTGCGTGTGAATGGCATTTCTGTTTACCATGCAACAAAAAATAATACTTATTTTATAGCATACAATAATGTTACAATGTGTTTCTCTATTCAACAGAACTCTCCACTAATTAGTGTAATCATTCTTAGAGGATGGATTCATGGAATCAAGTAAGCCTTATTCACTGGGGGGATTAAGTAAATAAGACTTAAATAATAATAAAAAGACCTAATTCCAACACAGTCAGTGTTATGGATCAAGATACAAAACTTGAAATTCTTTATGAGTTTTTCTGGGATAATAAACCAATAAGAACACGTGTGTATAACATTATGAGCTTCCATAACCAAATCTAGAAAACTTTTTCATGTCTGATTACAGCCCTTCTCTAAGACAGGGATATCCAATCATGTGCCACAGATGGCCGAACGTGAGCAGGTTTCCATTCCAACCTATCATTACACCAGCTGAATTAAGTAATCAGCACACCTTCAACCAGGGTGGAGTGAACTAATCGGTGAAATCAGCTGGTGTAGTGATTGGCTGGAATGAAAACCTGCATACTCTTAACACTCATGATTGGGCACTCCTGCTGTAAGACCTTCCATAGTAACATTTACTGTACAGTGCACCAAGCCACCCCAATTAACCATGGAAGCACAATGTGATGGGCAGCATGCAGCAGTGACTGTCCCAGTGAAAGAGGTGGTGGAGTGAGCTTAATCTACTCTAAGCCAGGCCTTCTCTACTAGAGGGCAGCTGAACTATAAAGCTTGCCCAATGTGTCAGGATTATCTACCCACACACATTACGATGGTCTGAAGGCTGAAGCCACTCAAACAGTACCTACTGAGGTCTGTATACATGCCTCACTAGCCATCGCATCCTGATGCTTTATTATCACTCCCAGCAGACATCAACCTCTACTGCAAATAACAAGTGGGAATGGAGGTTGGGATAGCCATTACCTCCCAAGGTGCTGCCTGTCAATCTTGGAAGTGCATGGATTAAAAGCCTCGGAGTTCCTTTTTAAAATGCATTAAAATTACAGTATGTGCTCAATTCTACTGTGCACTGGCTGTTTTCTTATCAGGCTTCTCTTTGGGCAACCCCTGAAGAAAAGTTATTTTTTCTCATATTAGCATAAAGTAACAGGAAACATATGTAAAGAGTACAGATACAGCATTTGAGCCCAATAATTGGATATTTAATTCGTGAACTTGTCAGACAACATTTTCCAAATAAAAATTATGTTTTATGCCTGGATGATGGGTGCCAGCATAGCTTGATTTTGGTAAACACACTGATACACTGTGATACACTGTGGTGATATAATGGTTCCTCTTTTTTTGAAAAAGAAAACCTGAGAATGTATTTGCACTTGCAATAAACAATACATTTTTGCAGAAGTAAGGACATTATTTAAATGAATTAGGCAGTAATGATCACATGCACATTAATATGCATGTGAAAAAAATTTGCATATAAAAAATCTGTGTGCTTCGGTTCAGAGACAACATCCAGCATCGATCCCACTAATTGAAAGATTTAATAAATCATATGCAATTCTATGTTTAATCTAATGCATGAAGGTAATATACTGTAAATGCTGAGTCAGATCAAACTATGCTATGAAAGCTGAATGAGAAAAGATTAATGAGATTAAGTGTCACCGTCATTATGGCATTGCCTTACTGTAAATGCTTTGTTGATGCTTAAATATCCATTGTGATTTTGATGCCACTCCCAAATGGCCCAGTTTTAGAAAAATGAGTAAGAATAAAACTAAGAATGCTCCTGTGATCCTAGACAGAGAGGGGGCAATGCAACACATAGGCTGTGTGACTACAGATGCAGAAGATGTCTTACTCAGTGCAGAAGTTTGATGCCAGTATGTTTCAAAGATGAGAAAGCGTTGTTGAAAATGCTTAAATAAAGTAGAATCTTATAATGAAGAAAACGTGTTTTGTCCATTCCTAGACACCATAGGATACTCTTATACATGGAGAAATTGCAACACCCGTGATATTCTTACAGTATCCGATAAGGACAACCGTCTGGACATCAAAGATGATGACATACAACTAACAGCAATTACTATTCTGATGAGAAAATGTTTTGACTATTACACACTCCATTTATGAAAAATTAACCATGTGCCTCTGTATATAGCACTCCAATTTTATTTTATAAAAGGTTTGTATTGGATTGCGATTTAAAAGTTTCAAATCCATTCGTCATGCACCTGCTATACTCTTTACAGGCCATTTTCCACTTTAGACCATGCAAATGTACACCTTGGAGATAATAAATCTTTTTTGAGTGGAGCTACAAGGCAGGGCCTGCAAATAATTGCTTTCTGATGGATCGTGGCAGCCCACTGTAACCCCCTCCCATATCAACCCCCACACCCAACACATGCTAAACAGATTTAGCATTTATTAACGCTTCACAATATTTCTTTGTCCTGGGGCATACAGGAACTGAATTATTATGTCATGACAGTAATGGCCCAGATTGTGTCCACAGAAATGTATTCTGTTCGGTGACACAAATACATGTTTCAAAGTATACACTTCTCACCTTGGTGGAAGATTCATACAAGAGGTAAGCTCATGACTGAGCAAATGAAGTCAAGGGGACCTAATTTTAAAAAAGCATTTAACAGCATTTAACTCAGGAACTAATGACATTGATACTAATAAGAAGTGATAGAAATATGCACAGTTTTACATTTTCACCAAAAATGCCTTTCTTTGGTTGTCTGTTTTGTCTCAATTTAGGCACATCTTGATTCAAATCTCCATCCTTGTTGATACATGGGAATCTGTTTTTTTTATTAATCTGTGGTACCCCTTACAGTGAAAGCAATTGATTGAAGAAGAGAAAATGTTCACCTGCTCTCCTGGCTATACTGGATCTCCTGTCTCCAGTCACCCAATTTAATCGACACTGGGGTGGACCTTACCCTCACCCTCCATCCCAAAACTGGATTCAAAAGGACGGATAGAACACACCAACCCAGGCTCCAACACAGTCTTACTTGTTCTGGTACTGCTTGGCTGTGGTTTTTAATAGATAAGTAGGGTTGTTATACTTCTGTACATCGGGTTACCTTTACTTTACACAATGGGTTCATTTAATTATGCTCAAAAATAGATCACTGTGGGCTCTCCTTTGTTATTCTTGCTATCTTTAAAGTTTTAAAGTTTTCTAACTTCTAATATATGCTGCTTAATAACTTGCTCACTCTTTAATATTTCCATATGACATTCTCTCTCCAACCCACACTCAAAAATTAATGTTGGATACTAATTTGGGATCAAAGTGTGACATTATTAGACAATGAATTTTTGGGTACAGTATGTCCTTATGGGCAGAGATGGGCTTAGCTATTTTTGCTGGGTATTTTGATAAATCACTGATGACTAATTTTGATAGTTTGATATTATTGTTTGTGAAACACATATGTAAATGCACACTTTTGACACGCTTCCATAATCATCGCGTATAGATCAATAATGAAATCAATGTATGTTCTTTGATTTCTGTTTCTCAACTAAATGTCAATAAATCAACTAATTGTTAATAACCAACAAAATAATTTTACAAAATGTTCACTACATTTGTATGCTAAGGACTTTATGGGGGCATTAACCAGTTGAATGAGTTATTGAAATGCTTTTGCATGGACTTTCATTGAATACTGCAGACAGCTGAAAACATTTGTCCTGCGTAGAAAAAAACAAAACATACACAGCACCTGGTCATTGCTGTCTTTGAAACTTAATGATGTGAAAAATACTTGATGAAAGAAAGTTCGTAGGACATTGATGAGTCATATTCCCTGCAGTCCCTGGGGAAATGAGTCTTTAAAAATAACTCCGTTATGGCATCACCAGCAGCACACGCCATAGACTGAACTAGGGACCCAGAATAATACATAGTGCTTTGATATTCTGTGCCCAATATTTTCTTACAGGCAAAGATTTATTCTGAAAATGTACCGACCAAGCTATCATGCATTATAAACCAATTACTTACATGGGTTAGCTAGCACTCATTGACAAGAAACCTTTTTTTCCCCTGTAACTGGCAATCAGAATTCCAGCGTTTCTGCTGGTGTTTCTGATTTGGCTCCACTTTTAATGTAACCACAAATTGCTTTTTTAAAAGTCAGATCAAACAATTCAGGTGGGTTATATTTTCTGTACAAACTTTTTTCGGGTGATTTTGTTGAAGGAAAACTCAAAATGTTGTGCGAACAAAAGGTCATATGAGGTGCATAAAGAACAGGGGTGCACAGCAAGTGCCAAATCATTTCAGGATTTTGAGGCAACTGCTCTTAATTATTTCATTAGCTCAATCATACTGCATCTTGGTCATTTCTATCAGCAGCAGCTGCAGGTGCATCCTAAGGAGTTCACTGTGATCCAGTACAGGAGTGAACCAGTGTAGTCTATAAAGCGGTCCGAAAACTAAAATGAAAGTAACAGGTTGGAACCAAAACCAGCACACAGAACGGCTATCTAGGACCGGAGTTGTACAACCATGGTTTAGAATAAATCTGAGGTTTATTTGATTCAGTAATTTGTTTGTAATATAGCATTAGGGGTTCTGGGGGTTCAGGAGATATGGGCTTATGGGCCTAATGGTGCTGGCTTACCATAAAAACACACAGACATTTCAACAACACACTGACACTAAATAATTTCATTTCCAAAAACTATTAGAGATAGTTTCTAAAATTTCCAAAAACTATTATAGTTTACTACAACATTTCAAGTGATTTATTAATCTCAGTATTTATCCAATAAAATACATGATCCATCTCCTGTAATCTGACAATGGTATTGTATTGCCTCTAATGCTTTTAACATGTCTGAGGAATATTCAGGTGTGCTGGGAAATTACTCAACATTTAGCCCTCCTTCCTTGTATGTACCATGATGTTATTCACTTTATTTATTCTGGCTGCAATATTTCATCCGTTTCTTCTCAAGCAATAAAACACACTACAGCAGTAAATATCAGAAAATGGTCAATGAACATGGGCAGTACATTATATTACATGGAGAAAACTTTTCAAATAGTGATTTACCCCGAGGATGAACTGCTAGTTTAATACATACATACACGTTCTAGTTTACCGGCTAGTTTAATACCACAACTGTTACCATCTTAACCTATAGGCCAGCGGAGGATGGGCATCCCCAATAGCTGGGTTCCTCCTGAGATTTCTTACCATCAGGGAGTTTTTTCTCATCACTGTTTGAGGGTTTTTATTCCTCAGGTGCTACTTGGGGGCTCAGAGGCTTAGGGCTGCTATTTCCATTTTCCCTTTCCCCCCCTTCTGTTACTCTGCAAAGTGTCTTTGGTACCGTATTATATTAAAAGCGCTATACAAATTTTTATGTAATTTAATTTAAGTGATTTACCACAAGACCAATAACTACAGTACTGGTTCTCGTGAATTCCCATAGAAATGCTTTATCATTGACATTTGACACCTTACTGGTAAAAGTTCTCTGGATAATCTCCTCGCAGATGCAAAAATATTAATAGAAGCATGTGCAGAAAGAAAGATTGCGCTTTAATGGGACCCAATGCTGCCATGAACAAAGCAGCTAAAGTGCTTCCACCTCAATTTCCAACTGGCGTGCTTTCATCTCTGGCCACTAGGGGACCCCCCACCTCCCCACCCCCATAATAGCTTGACATCTCATTGTGGTTTCCACCATGGATGCTTTCATTGGAATAAAATTGTCCATAATTTCCACAGCAGGGCAGTCCGCTGGCAGGATCCCAAAAGTCTTGTCCTGTTGTTAAATTTATCTGCAGTACAGAGATTCTGGATAGCGTGTAACCTAATGATTTGCAGTTAGAGCTGTAGACGTGAGGTGATGCATTGCACTCTCGGGGTTCATGGGAGGAATTGTCAAAAAAAGAAATCCAGACACACTTCAGCTACCCCGCCTTGTTTAACAAAATGAGAAAGGCTCATAGACACACAATTTAGTCCAGACACATATTGATTTTGAAAATCAATGCCTTTTAAAGTCTACGGGTTTTGAATCACTGAACAATATAATAGCAAGTTCTATTTTGTATTACATACAGTCATCCTGTATGGTGGTTGTCGGGTGCAATGGTAAATGTACTGTACGCTCAAAAATAATGTAAAATCGAGGATAGGTTTTTTTGCAAAATATATTAGGTAGTGAGGCATGTATATAGTATTTGCACATAGGCCTATGCATGTTTTGGAGTGATATAACTGAAGAAACACACTGTAGTCATCTGTGAAATACTGAGAAGATGGACATTATAGGAAGAAACTTCTTAGAACTGCATGAAGTGACGGGAGATGTTGGTACAATGAGGAAAACCCATGGTAGCGTATTCCAAAAGAGGAGGAAAAAGAAACAGAGCACACAATTCCAAGGAGGATTTTTTTCCCCCTCGTCTAAAGCATTTCTCATATGAAAGTATTCCAACAATAATATTCTCTGAGAAATCAATTGTGAAAATAAACCCATTCAAGTAGGAAAAACCCATTCAGAGAAATGTATTTGGCTCACAATGCACATGGATGATCCTGTGCAGACAATTATATTTAAAACCTGGAAAATGACTTGAACAAATACCATAAATACCACTGGCCACAGCCCCATTACTGTGAGGCAATGATACTGTAACGATCCTTGGCTGGGCTGTGCGTATATGGGCAGCTCATTCCTGGTCCGTTCTGTCAAGCTGGATCCTCAGCCTGGTGTGAGGAGGAGATGCAGGGGAGGTAGATATTCATACATACATAAAAGGCAACAGACATAAACTTAGAGGCAGCTTGACAATAGCTACTTTTAATGGGAGCTCAATAGCTAGCACCTTACGCCATGCAGGGTATCCATCATTGATCTTTCCCCCTCACACATAACAACGCAGGGTTTTAATATCATCAGCTCACATGCAAATATACACACCATTGTGCTCATTACGTATTATTTTCAGTATACGTATATCATCCAGTCACATGCAATATACTTCATCATGATCATTACAATACACATACTGTATTTCTATTTGAGTTTCAAAGCACTTGACATTATCAACACTTTATTCATCTAAATATTCCACATCAAATGGTTCCAAAACATTGATACAACTTTTCTATATTTATAGAATCAAATGACTAACCACACGCATAGAAGTATATCTTGATACAACTACAGTATGTGTATTTCGAATGTTTTTACCAGTACCTTTTTTGTATAGACAAAAATACTATTCAGTGTGCTATACAGGATATTATTATAAATGAAGTGAAGAAAATGGTTGAGTGATTTTGTACAAAGAAACACATATTAGGTTTACCTACAATACAGACAAATATGAAGTGACCTAGATTTGAAAGATCAAAGGTAAAGGCCCTGCAAGCTGTCAACGAAGCCATAAAAAAAAAAAAAAACCTCAGTAGAGGATGATATCTACAGAAACCCAGTCATAAGACATAATGACCATCAAATTAAAATCAAGAGATGACTTTTGCTTGCCATAAAAAAACTGAACTCTGGCAGTCTTCCACTTTCAATAAGGTGCCTCATTTACTTTGATGGCTTTAAAGAAAGTACTTTCTCTCAGCGAAACTCAGAGGCACAACACGACATTCGGGTTTTATATCGGCTGATTGTACATGGCACAAAACTTTGCGTACTGCGTAATTGCTACGACTGGAATCCTGATACGACTATGAAAAGTGACTCTGGATAGGCTAAGAGTCCGTTGCCTTACAGCATATATTGGACGAGGACAACCCTGGAACCGTCGCTACAACCAAGATTGAGGTGCCTGCAAGGCGCTGGCATCAATCAAGTCTCACTGCTGTAACAGTGTCTCCTGCCTGCACCCACACATTCGTCTGGGGGAGAGGGGAGGCACTTCTTGCCAGTGTAAACTGAAGAACCACAGCCCATAGAACCGGTTCCTCCAATCCCTCTGCAGCCCCGCACACCGGCGTGATTGAGTGCTCTGCCGGAGTCTGGAAACACTTTAACCCACTTATTCAATTTCCTTTAAAATTTGCAGGATGGTCTAAGTAAATAATTGTTTTCATTTAAATAATGGTATTTTATTGCCGCTAATGCTTTTAACATGCCTGAGGAATATTCAGGTGTGCTGGGAAATTACTCAACATTTAGCCCTCCTTCCTTAGCAGAGGTCCGCACTGATTACGCTGATGCTCTTAAATATTATAATCAAATACTTTCATTCTAGTTACTGTTCTTAGTCTATATGGAATAATTCAGCAAGTAACAGATGAACGTATGGCTGAAAATAGGTGCATGGGCCGAACCAGGATAATCAGGCTCGCAGTGCTATGGCACCAGTAGTGTCAGAGTCCTGTTTAGCTGTCTGTCCTATCTCCTCAATTCTTTCTTCATTTTGACAGATCAAAAAAGGGAATGGCATGGAAGCAGCAACAGTGTACAGTTTATTGTACCTCTGGCCTGGCAGCAGCATTTCTGAGAAGCATATTTCTGAGAAGCACTTTTGTGGTTCTGCGTGATTTTGATTCAGAATGCATTCTACACCGTCTCATATTTGATACATCCTCAGAGAAGCTGTTTCTGATTCATGTCCCATTAACGTGTCAGTGGTCAAAAAGATCTTTGTTTTCCAAAAGGTGAAATAGAAGTTGTATTAAATTAAGATTTCTTGCTTCTAGTCATATTTGCTTTTTTCAAATATGCACTAGATTCAGAAATGCATTCCAAAAAACAATATTTAGAAAATAATAATAATAATAATAATAATAATAATAATAATAATAATAATAACCACCAATACGGGGGAATACTAATCAAAACAATCATAGAGCATGTTAAAAAAATAATTGTCCATCATTCAAACTATCTCAGGACTTCCCTTGGGATCAACACTTCAGCTAATCTTTTTCTCCGTCTATAATTTGCCTTGTTCACTGCCTTGTATTATAGTATGGAATAATATTTGTTAGCAAAGCCTGACTTTCAAATAGATTTAAAGATTTTATTGATAACTTTTGCTAACATAGTTACCAACTGCCTGAGTGCATCTCAGATTACCGAATATTTACAGAAATCAGAATTGCAGGTCCCAACAACCCATGATGTGGTGATGATTATCATAATTATCATCATAATTATCATCATATTAGGCACCACTTCTAAGACATTAGGTGTTTTTGAAGGGGTTTGCAAGAAAAAGCCTCTATTCAGGGTAATCAGCAAACTAGCAAACGGTCAAATGAGTATCGGCTAAATGCCAAATGTAAATGAGACCAAGATTGAGCTTTTTGGCAATGCACGCCCACAGTTGGCTTGGCATCAGAAGAAAGATACTCTGGAAATGGACATCATGCCTATCGTGAGAATCTTTGATGTTATAGGGTTGTTTTGTATCTACTCGTCCTGGGGCCCTTGGAATCATGAACTCAAGCAAGTACCAAGACATTTTCTCCAAAAACCTCAAGTTCAAACTAATCTTTCCCAAGGACAATGATCCCAAGCATACTTCAACATCAAAAAAGAGTTAACTGACCATACAATTGTTTTTTATTGACCATTGCAGTCTCCAGACTTGAACCCAATTGAAAATCTGTGGTTTTAATAGAAGAAGGCTGTTTACAAGTTCGGACTGTAGGCTCTGAATGGTCCTCAAAGACACAGTATGGAGTTTTCATAAAAGATGCAAATAATTTCACAGGCATTGGACACTGTAGTTATATAGCCTATTTATTTTATGACGTACAGTATATGTCCTCCTCTATGTTTGCAAAATCTTCATCTAGGTCTAATCAATGCTTTTGCAGAAGAGATGCTATAGTGCCTTGATTTTTTTTTTTAATGCTTGAGGGTAAATATGGGCATTTGTAGGAGGTATATAGCAATATATACCATGATGCCTTTTTGTACCTCTCATAGTGTAATACTATATGCTAATCTGAAATAGCAAATGATTAGTTAACTCAGTTCATTTCATGTAATTTTCAAGGAGAGTTTTTAATGCATTTCTTTTCAGGGCAGACCACCATCTTTACCACAGCACAGACGTTTTTTTGCGTAGTCTAGTGACGAGACATATGAGATCAATTCTAGGTTTTTAACTTTTTTCTCATTTAAGTTTCATAACAATTTTATACAATGAACAAAAAGAAATGGAAACACCACTGCGTCAGCACCATTTTAAATGAAACCACTGTGTCAGGATACGGGGCAGAGGAACCATGAGCAGACTCAGGGATGACATGAAGAAGGCAGGCTTTATTAACAGAGGGCAGATCCAAAACGCAATCCAGAAACAGCCAATTGTCACAATCAGGCAGACAGGTACATGAAGGGCAAGCAGAGCACAGAACAGGGAGAAAAACAGGCGGAGTTCCAAAACAAGGTAGACAGTCCAAACAAATATGAGATCCAAAATACAGGCAGTCCAAAGTCAAGCAAAGATGAAAGAGTACCAGCAAAGAGACAGGAAGAAACAATGGGAAAAAGGGTATGGACGTGACATATTGGCTTGGCCCAGGATGTAATTTGCACTCAACTGATGCATTGCTGCTCACCTTCTTCATCTTTTACTTAAAATGAATTAATGGACATCACAGTCTTGGAGTACACTTCTGTCTATGACTTCCCTTTGCTGGCAATGTCTTCCATTCACATGTCCATGCTGACACAACCAGACACTGGCACTGTATCACTTGCGAGACATCAGGACATTGAGCTGTCTCGGTCACTCCCAACAAATCCTGTCCAGCGTTAATACACAAGACTATATCACACCTTTGTGGCAGCGTCTGCTTTGGATATCCTCAGGATTTTCCATCCAATGGTGATCTGTTTTTTTTTAATCAATTTCTTTGCAGAACTCACCCACATACTGTAGAGCATGGCAATGTTTTTTTAATTTGGCCATTTTGGACACTTCTCAATAGACTTCAGTGGGAGACGTTTTCTCTTGGCAGTTTTCAAAAACCAAAACTATGAAACCTTCCATGCAGCCAAGTCTACTGCCAAAGAAATTGCATACTAAGTACATTGTCAATGAGGAGAATATAGTTGAAGAAATACACTGAAATACGCCAAAACTGAAAATTGAAAAATTAAATTCTGAGAAGATTTTTAGAAAAAAACTTGTTGTTTCCTTGTTTCCCTAAAATTTCTGGTATTTGAGGAATCGGGTCATGTTATTAAGGAAAATAAAAGTTGCTCTTAAAAGATGTTGAATGGGAATATTCAAACTCACATTGTCTGGGCTACACTGAAGACTGCACTGTTCTGCTGTTGTTCCTTGGAAATATGCTCTCCATTTCAGACAGACTCGGCACTGTCTGCCAAATGTGCAGTCGGACAGTATCATACATTTCACCCTTAAGCAAAGTGAGGAAAGATTTATTGAAACAGAAGCTTATCTTAGTTTTTGTTACTTTTGCAGAGGAACAGTTTTTTTTTTTTTTATACTTGCATGTGACCTAATGTTTTGACTTTTTTTAATAGGGCTGTATAATTAATTTTTTCCTCAGGGAACTCCCTATGCAGTGGTATTGTTTGAGTCCTCTTTAATGTATTTATTTTAACAGTGCTAATTTGGCAGGGGTGGCACCCATCAGATTAGTAGCCCTTGTGACCAACAGTTCAGTCACACAAAACTATCACTAGTGCTGAATTAATGCAGTGTATACATTTCCTTTAAATATCCAAAAAGTTTCAAAACTTTTAGGCCATTTAAAGGAAATGTGCACAGTGTTCCAATAATTAATAAGGTGAAGATAACTCAATTCTGTACTCATATGATACATTTAATGAACACTTTGGATCTCAGGATGTTTAACCTAGAGTATGGTTTAATGTCTGTTAGTTATTTACTTGGAGTTGAACCCACCCATGTGTATATCATTATACAGCATAATCACAATTATCCATCTGCTATCATGAGCATGAAATTTATCCTTAGCTGAGGTCTTGTGAGTATTGTATGCCCATCAGTAATAAAAAGAAAATGAGTTACGGTATATACTATATATTTCCAGCTACAATTTTTCAAGATAATACTAATAGTGGAATGTGAACTGTGAAAATGAATCATCTTTCTTTGCAATCACCCTCCTGCTGTCACCAATTAGGCATGTCCCAACTGTGATTTCTTCATCCTGGTTTAAAACAAAACCTGTAATACATATTCACCATGGCTTTTTTATGACCCTGGGTGCTTTATGAGCAATGTTTTAGTTGAGCTCTCTGTAACAGCCTGTATCTATACAAACTTTCTTTGTAAACGCATGCCCCAGGCATTGCAGGTGTAGCTTACTTTTTTGTAACCATAGGTGAATGTAGTTTTTCGTCTTGTGAAAACATTTCTCTTTCCATGGCCATGAGCAATAAATCATATATTCCATTGGAGAACATATTTTACTGGAATGGCATAATTTTTCACTGTGATGTGCTTTATTGCTCTTTCTCACAAAGTAAAGAAAAATTGTGCTTGTTAAAGAAAGATTTTAATCACCAAATATCAAAATGAATAGGATTTTGGAAGATGCAGGCCTGTCAATGAGTGTCTGTCTCCACTTGTCTGCACTTCCTGCATGATGGACAATCGCCTCTAACTCCATTTAAAATAATTCACAAACGATTCACTTAACTGATAATGTGAAGTGTATGGAGGTACAAGTTAAATGTATTGTACTCTTGGTTCTGTGGTTGTCACTTGGTGTTCTTATCAAAGCAAAGTATGCATAGGGTCATAATTCTAAGAAAAGAAACAGGCACACAGGCTATTGAAGCGCACAGGTTATTCCATGCATTAACAGCCAAAAAAAGATAAAATAGTAGTATCAGAGTATAAGGTTTCTTTATTTTTTTTCTCCACATATTAAATGCCCACATTAGATTTCTCACATAGCTCATCTGTTACAGTATCATAAATGCACAAGATCACTGAGCACAAAGCCAAATTAAGTCATAAGTAACTTGTATGTCAGTGGAGCCATCAACCGTGATGTTTTCCAACAAACATAAGATATAGCCTACAATGAAAATTCACATAAATACTTAAACTTATAACAGCAGCATGTCTTTCAAAACCGCAACAAACGTTTCAGAGGAGAAAAGAATCCAATTGACTATTGAATACAAATATCTCTAAAATGTAAAAACAGAATGACTGCTAGATTTGCAAATGTTTACCACATGCTGTGTAGCGACCACCCATTAGACTGATCTAGGACCACCAATGCTGTGACATCCATATAGTTCAGTTGGCTTCAGGCAACTCTCAACTAAACTGAATCTCTGTTTAATTAACCCACATGATTGGTGGGATAATTAATCATGAAGTGGAAAGCAGTATGGAAAACTATTACTTCAAAAATATTTGAATCAGCTGAGTAGACTCCATATTTATTGTATGCATTTTAGCCTGCTATCCTTAACATTCATTTGACTTTTCCATTAATGGCTATAATCATTGTTATCATCAAAAAATTTAATTTACCTGACAAAACTGTACGTTTCTCATCCAGACATACAGTAGGCAGTAGGAAGGGTTAAGCACCTGCTTAAGCATTTTTGCTATGTCAGAGTTACACGTGTTTTCTAACCAGGTATTCAGTATATTCTTACGCACAGGCTTACAGCATACTCAGTACTGGGAGGTGTATCTTTGCATGCTTTGGAAAGTGAAACATTTGCTCAAGTTGAGCACACACTCATGGGTGAACAAAAAACGTGAACAAAAAAAGGCCTAGAGTTCCACTTATAATGCTTTTGTAGTAGAGTATCTCCTCTAAACACACATGAGAATTAAATTATGGAAAACTATTAAACTAAAACATTGTGAAATCAAGAGGCCATTTCTGCACATTCACAGCACAATATCAGCATACATTGTTATCTTAAAGCAGAAAGATTTTGCAATGTGAGTCTGCATTTGTGATTCTTTTCCCATCTTTTCCCATCTTTTCCCAAACAGTAATAACCAAGTCTTTTTAATATTGATTTATGGTCCATATTTTACTGTGATAAGAATACATTGTTCTGGATCTGTCAGTAGAAGGCTTGCATGTTTAAATGAGGAATAAATCTATGTTTAAAACATTGAAGCTGCAAGTCACCTGAGAATAGCTGTTTATCTGCCTCCACCTCACATTTTGGATGTGCTAATGGACTAAATATATTCCAAATATCAAAAATATGCACATCCTAATTTTTTGAGGCACTGGGCAGTGGGGTCAATGCAAATAGAATCCACAACACTGGAGAGCTCTGACGTAAACCTTTATTGCACAAAACAGTTCCATCCTTCGCCCTCAAATCATTGATCCAGAAGAGGGATTGAAACATTGCCTGTTTTGAAACAATGAAGGTACTGTTTTTATGTATTGGAACTCACAAGTGTTGCAAGCTTTACTTGCATTTATCAAATGGATGAAATAGGAAATAGATTATTGTCAGATGAATTAACCCCCTAGGAACCATAGTGGCCGCAAACGTCTACTTTTCAGAATCCCATAATGCCACAGCAGAGTGTGACACTTTACAGGAAAACCAAGTCCAATGTTGGAGCCACAGAAATATATTTCCCCACCTAAGCACAAGAACTTGTACAGTAAAACTAAACATGCATACTGTCGGTCTGAATAAGCCTCATGCTGTATAAATCCCATCAATCTAAACCCTGTCATTGCATCATTGTCCCACCACCAATGCTGGGGAAACTACTCTGAAATTGTAAACAAATAACTACTTCACATTGAAAGTAGCTAAACTACAGTCAAGCTATACATTTAAAGGGAAACATAGCTTGCAAAACTATATTTACTCACAAAGCTAGTTTGTAAAAACAAATATATAAAGGGGAGAAAGGAGCCAGTATTTGGTTAAAGGGGTTTGGAAGAACAAAAATATATAGGGTCCAGGTAGTTGTTTCTAGTTCTTGTAGTTGGCTACACCTGCAAATTACAAAAAGTAATGAACTTTTACTACAACTACGACACAAATTTGAATGTTGTTCAACTACCAGCAAGCCGCTGTAAAGTCTAATTAAACTACTCCCCAACACTCCCCACCACCTCTATACAGAACTATACAGATCTAGACAGTACCCTAGTCTCCAATTTGTCTCCCAGGCTTAAACTGTGCAATTTGTGAACTGTTGATCGACCCTGAAAAGCTAGTGTGACTAGTCTAATAATGAATACATGACGACACCAATAAGCTGTAAATGACAAACTCATTATCTGGCATATGCTTAAGAGCTATATGGCCACATCTGGCACTGGATGTGCCCATAACACTCTTCAGGACAGGGCCTTTATTGCACAGACACTCTCCCGAAAGGAAATGAGGTCCTGGTTAATGAAGTGCCAGGCAGTTGTTAAAGGAATAGGGGGCTTGCATTTCTAAAATCGGCGACCTGTGAAACCTGAAGGATATGGGACATTGGCTGGCCACAAAATGTCTAATGTCAAAATCCTTGCTTGTGGAAGAGCATAAAAAAATTAACAATCCAATTTCAATATGACCTGTGTTCTGTCCCCAGGAAGGGATTACAAGTACCTGACTTTGGAAATGCCAAAGAGCCAAAGAGACTTCAGAAATGCCAACAGAGACAGAGTGTGAAGAGTAACTATTTTTAGTGCTGTGGCAGAGGAGGTATTAGTCCTAGACTTAACTGCTCTGTATTCCCACAATTTCAGGTTACATCCCTATGCATATTCATTATTTGGAGACAAAAACTCAAAATAATGAAATGAAGGAAAACCAGAAGTCAATTTAAAATTGATTATTCCATGGAGACACTGAACTGACTTCACAAGGTACCCCACAGCTATCCCTCTATCATACCTGATGCTATGTGATGTAATGGTACTTAACTAATAGTGAACAAACACACTTGGGTAACATTCAGTTCAATTCAATTCATGAAACTTCTAATGGATTTTTAAGTAAAATACTGAAAAACTTTGATAACATTGATAGGATTTTATCAACACAATATATTGTTATTGTAGACTATGCTTTGCTTATTGTGATAATAATAAAAATGACAATAGCAACAACAACAACAACAACAATAATAATAATAATAATAATAATAATAATAATAATAGTAAAGTAGTAGTATTGATCAGCAAATCATTCTTCACAGAAAATAGAACATGTTGCTATTTTATCATTTATTGAATATTTACTGTATTTTACATGTAAAACAAAAAATAGTGGTAAATCTTGGATATAACAAGACAGCAGATGGTACAATGTTTCCATTAATTCTGTTTTTAAAATGTGGTTTATACAAACAGTATAAAAGGCTAATGAGCCTATTTCTAAATTACACACTATTCAAAACAGATGTACCACTATGTCTGACAAGAGTATGGCAAAGCACTCATCTCGGAAGCAAAGGAAAAATAAGCCTACTAATATGTCTGCATTTCTATCTTTTAGCAACTCACTGTGAAAGGTTTTTTTTATCAAATGTATTTCATTCAACAAAAATGTTAAAACAGAATCCTGGACAGTTTGTTTTCCTTTCTTTCTCCTTTTTTCTGTGAAAGTGGTTCTTAAGAGAAAACACGCTAAAGCCACATTCAGGCTCCCAATTGAGTTATCTTTTTAAATTGGTATGCAAACCCCATGTTTTACTCTAAATCAGTTATATAAATACTGTGTGCACATTCAAAATGTGTGTTTCTTCAGATGTAATGTCACTGCACGGTGAGGATATGAGTAGAATTTTAAAACACAGATTAATTTCATATTCGTTATAGTGATGCACAGAACTTCAATGGCAAAGCTCAGATTATGTAGTACATGTACATTTTGTACAATACATTACAGAACAAAGTAAAAAAAGTAAAAGCTGCAGAACGTACAGTATATGCTTCTAAAAACAGGAGCATGGGAGACAATGTTTTCACAATTAGCAGTAGGCAAACATTTGATTTCTACAAAAGACCAAAACCAAACACACGTTTTCAGATAAAGGCAGATGTTGTGGTGGTGTGGTTTCATGAGCGACAGTGGAATGCACAGGCACTTAGGTCAGTGCAGGTGTGCTTAACACAAACGGCTTTGAAAGGAAGAGGCGGAAGAAGCAGAAGATATAAAGAACATAGCGGTTCTTCTGCTCAAACAAAGGGCTCAAACACTCCCCTAGGAGAGGCTCACTACCTCATTTTAATGGCTGTCCACCTGCCCCCCCTCCCCCACCTCAGTGCCTACACACGCATAGGGGAGCGCTCCTTTGTGCTCTCTCAAACCTGTTGAAATGGCTGCCCTTATTTTGCTGTGTGTGATGTAGTCAAAATGTCTCACTGGGAATGGTTCTCCTTGTCTATAATACTTTCACAGGGTAATCAATAGTACTGAAGAGTGAAATCACTGTCTCTAATACAAAAAAAGAGAAAGAAAGCAGAAACAAGAACTACGCACTTGCTTCTCTGTTCTGTGCTCAATTCTGCCCTCACACATAATAAAAAAATAAAAGAATGTCAGCAGATTATGGCTTGCTTTAAAATGTATAAGCTAGCAAATGAAGCAACGTGCTTACGATATACCTATGTTACATCCTCGCCAACCAGCTAGCTGATCGGCCTACATATAGGGAGCAGACTTGTTGTAATTGCCTATATCTCACAGAATGTCACAAAATCTCTCAAAATTATTATTAAAAATTAAAACAGGATTTAAAACAAAACTTTACCAAGCGCTGTTTCCAACATTCCGGCATGAGGTTCCTTGATTGATTCCGGGGTCAAGTAACCCAGGATTCCCCCTTTCATACCAAAGCCATGGAATGTTAGAACAAAGCTGGAATGTAACCTAAATGTAGGTATAGCATCTACAAATGCAGCTAAATGTGAGGAAGGCACAATACCATGGTTAACTAGAAATGAACATCACCCTGTCTGAGTCAAAACAAGTTTGGATAATGAATTCCATTACCCTAAATTAGCCAGTTAGCTAATGGAATGACATTCGATTAAGCATTCCCTCATGAATACATTTCATTTAATTGCCTGACATGAATATAATGTTTGTCTCTGGTTCATTCAATGATTGCAGATTTTGTTGTGTTTCTAAAGAACATAGGCTGCAGTTCAATTTCAATTTGATTTCTATTGACCAGGTGATCATCTAGCCAGCCTTAACCCCTTGACGTATTTTCCGGTTTCAGAACAGAAACGAGGGCACAAAACTGTGAGAAACCGTGCGAGAGCACGGTCTTGGGAGAACGAGCACAGAACTGAGAAGCAGTTTTTGTTTTTGCGTATCTTATTAGTGAAAGTGATTTCACTCCATACAATAGGCCGGGCCTTGTGGGAATAGGTGTAAATGTGGGAGCAGGCATAAAATGAGGTTTTCAGAACTGTCTGGGTTACTCTATATATGCAGATGGAAACTTTCCCTGCTTACCTACATTTCTGAAATGACCGCGCTGAAGACACTTCTGTTCCAGAGCTCCGGTAATTGAATTCTGGGGTATTATTACAGTCCCCTCGGGCCACTACTGCATGACCTCATCCATTTATCCAAAATGTGAAAACCAATAACATGGCATGGAAGCCTACCCAAAAGCAGCTTTCTTTTCTCAATCTCATCTGCTGCACGTTTATATACACACCCGCATTCATTACCTCACACACATCCGTCTTAGAAGTATGAACACACTGCGCAATATAAGTACAAATTTAATGAAGATATGAATTTTTCATTTGTTTGCGGAGAATACAACCATTCTGACACATTAATACTTACAGTATCACACTATAACAGTGCAGCCACAAAGGCTCACAATAATAAAAAAAAAGATGAAAATATACATAAACTAAACTATGTATACGTGTAAATGAAATGCAATTGAAACTCATATTCACTGTATCATTTCAAATCCTATGTGCTGGAGTACAGAGCCAAACAACAATACTTACAGACTGAAATATACAGTATGTACAGTAATAGAGTACATATTGTCCTTATTGTACTGTCTTAGCGCTTATTTAGTAATGTACAGTAATTATCTAAGTTAGAACTTAATTCAAGTTATTAAACTTGAAGTAACAATGAATGTAATAATGAACTGCATAAATATTCTGACATGTGGCTCGGTATTCAGTGAAAACAAATAATCGTTTCTTGATTTACAACCATACCTCTTTCATTATTTTAACATTTCAGCATCTATTTTAATCTCACAAATTATTTTGACAATGTGCAGGAGGTTAACATTCTCAACAGTATGAGTAATCTGAAAGCAGATGAGTGGAATTAGAGTGATGAACTTCAGTCACTTTTAAGGTCTGGCTGCAAGCTGTAGAAAGCCAGTGAATCATTGCATCTGTGCAGTGAAAGTGACGCCTCTGTGACTGAATGCCCCATGAGGTGTGGAGTTATGAAGTGATAATGGGATCTTAATGCATTTTCTGGAGAAATCACCCTCTAAAAGCCGTAAAAATATCTTGGCCTTCAGAAAAACCGTTAATTTTACAAATATAAAAGGGTCACTGGATTCTGCCAGAGTGAGCTTAATACTTGTCATGCTTGTCAAAATGTGGCATTCATCAAACCTGTGTACACCACTCACAGGCTTGTTTTTTTATGAATGCATATCCAATAAATGTGCTTTTGTGCACAAGCAATATTTCTACAGCCAGTGAATGCCCTTAATTTGTACCTATGACATATTCAGTAATATGATTAGGTAACAAGTGAGCTGCATCACATCTAATTGATTTGATCTGTCTGTCAAATCTTCAAATTAAGACAATATGAACACATTACAGTTATTGTCCTGAGGCTCTTACTTTATATGATGCATTGTATTATTTCACTACACCTCTCACTGTTATTCACTGCCGATATGTGTAAGTCTTCTGTAAGTTATACATTACTTGCTGGCTTGTTGAAATGAACTGGTACAGCAATGCCCTGAGACAACCATGATACAAACTTCCTCTCTTATTTGACAAACAAAGGGATTCAAAGAATGTATATGCCTTACGAGGTGACTTCTCATCCCCTAGATGGCACATGCACAAATAGTGTTAGTGTACATACTTAAATTGCATATAGCACTGATTTGAAATAGGCATTCAATGTATGGACAAATCTGTGCATGTACACGTTTGATAAATGAGACCACTGCACCTGTGAGCTAACCCACATGATCCTGATTTCAACTCTGGAATTTTTATGGTGGGTTTCCACATGGATCCCTTTAACTGTAGTTTTTTCAGCTGTTCTGGTTAATATTTTCCCTATTACCTGAGCATAAGTGTTTCCATCCGCTCCCATCCATTAGATATTCTACTTAAAAATGGGAAGACAAAATTAAAATGGAATAGATTGCACTGGATGCTTGATTCGATTGACTGAAGGAATTTTGGAAATGGGCCATCTTCAGGCTTGGGCTCATTTTCCTGGAGTGGTGAAAGTCACGGAATGTGCAGAATGTAAAGGCTATTTTAGTCCTATCCTAAACTGGGAATATTTGACTTTGAAATAAAAAGGTGATTATCTGGCCTTTTAATTGTGGAAATCTGCCCTTGTAAAGATTTCATATTGGCTGTCGGTTCTGCTGTAAGAACAGGAAGAGCTCCAGGCAAAACAGAAATTAGTTTTAGCCTTTACAGTGTGCTATTTTCCTAAGGGATGGACAGTCACGCATGACTGTAGGTTAAACTCAAAGCGATGGGATCATTTCAGGTTTCTTCCCTATCACTGGATGCAAGCTGGAAGAGCAATTATGTTTCATCTGTGGTTTGCAGGCAATGACTGTTTGTCTCATGGCTTGAAGAAGCTCTGCAGATGTCGTCCTGGCAATCATTCCGAAGGAAAAGGCACAGGTGAAACTAGATAGCTGAACCTCCAGTCTAATTGGTTAGATTTTTAAGCAAGCAGTTTCCAGTTATTTAAATTGGGCGGATGCTCCGTTATGCAATATTGCCCTTCTGAGAATCTGGTCTTTTGTTGGCGAAAACTGATATACCTAGGCGTACACCCACAGTGCATGACTAGTGTTGCGGTTCAAACAATATTTTCTGATAATTCATTAGACTGTGTTAATGTATGATATCAATGGGTAAAACCTGCAGCAGATCTATTTTCAATATGAAGTAAATAGTAGAAAGGGAATATTGGTTTTGTTACGTTTCATTTTCTGTATACAAAATACATCATGCACTACATCATTTCTATTTTAAAAACTTTAATGAAAGGCTGGAGTTGGTTAAAAATGTTGCACTTGGCATAATAACTTTGTTTTGATTTGCATTAATGCCAAAAAAAAGCTGAACTGGAATTATAAAACATTCTCCCTGGCCATTAACTGATGATTATAACAATTGGTAGAAAATCATGTTGTTGTTTTTTTCCCTGTGTGTGGCCTGTTTTTATTTGAAACTCTGTTACTCCACATGGAAAGTTTCACCTCTTCCAGAAGTGTTAGAAATGCAGAAGTTTCCAAACCATATAAACTGTTCATTATTTCAGTCAGATCTCAAACCCTGCTATTTACCACTTTCGTATATTTTTTTGTGTGCACTTACTGCCTTATAAATGCACTTTATACACTTTAGCCCAGGTGGTACACTTCTTCAACTCTCAGCCCTCAGAAGTAGGTCCACATCACAGAGCTAAAGGGTTAAGCTCAGAGCACGTCCACACTCACATCTGTGTGTAAAGTATCTAGACTCTCCAAATGACAAATCACATTCTATTCTCTAAAGAAAAATCACTGTGTGAAGAGTACACATGTGAACTATAAAAGTAATCCCACTCGTAAGATGAGAGCAGAAAAATGTAACCTGTACAAGTTACATGTTTTGTTTTCTCAAGTGAAAATTGTCATTCACATTTTAATAAGACAGTGACATGAAAATCTGCCATGCAAATCAGTGACTGTGACATATTTTCTTTTCATGTGAGAAAGTGTTATTCACATGTGAAATCATGTGATTTGTTAGAACCAGACTGCACTGTTCAAGGAAGATTTCCAATGCAAACACGCATGCACTTATGCACACACACACACACACACACACACACACACGCACACACACACACACACACACACACATGTATATGCACCCATGAAAACATGCAGACATAAGTATTACATACCCACATACACATACACACATACATACACAACGCACATATGCCTCGCACACACAAAAGCACAAACAAGCACTCACAGTGTAAAGTTATGCTACTCCCCTGTGGGTTTCTTATTTTTGGTCACAGCAAACGATGGGCAGATGACAGGTTTCTCGCTGGGTTAAATATTTATGCACCTATCAACTGGTAACGGTCTAACACCCTTAGAGATGAGAGTGGCAATAAAAAGAAAGAATCAAGGCAATAAAAATAAATAACTCCAGCAGCAATCACAAGTAATATACCTTGTTAAAAACAATGGCCCCAAAGTGAACGGATTCTTCTTTGTTCCACCAAAATCCTGCCAATGAAAATAAGTACCTGATGTAAAAATGTTAGACCGCCATGATGTCTTTCTCCCTCTGGCATATTTTCTGGTGACTTTTAAAGGCATTTGAGCCCTGTGGATCTAGATGTGCTTTTCTGGGCAACAACAACAAGCTCTTGTAACTGCTCTGAATGCAATCTAAAAGCTCTTCTTCGTCCTCTTGAAGAACATAGATGGCCTTTCAGGGTGAAGTGCCTTACCATCAATTATTTTTCCAAGAAACAACTCTCAATATCACCAAAACAAACCAAAGCAATTCTTTAAATACAACATAAAGCAAATGACTAGTACTGAAAAGTACTCTTCTAATGTATTTCGTTTTAGTCCCTGCAGTAAAATCCAGCTATTCCAGCTTGACCATATTGAAAATGGTCTAAATGGATATGTGCTAGTCAACTACCATGGCTAAGCTGCTGATAAAGTTGCCCTAGCTGGTTCTAGCTGGCGCTGGTAGGTTGTCGGCTACCAGCTCAAAACATACCTTGACCTTGTTCTGTGATCAATTCCGACAGCACAGACAATCTTATGCTCTCCTTTGGAGACTGTGATATCACGTTCTGCTACATATCACACTGCATTTGAAAGGTTAGGCTTGAACAGTCATGACTTGGTGCAGCTTAACTGATGGACAGGTGAATTTTTCCCTAAGCTAGTAAAATATTTACCATGTATTGAGTAGTTCAGTAACATTTAAAGGGAAAAAATATCATACCATCGTAGTGGTGGCCCATAACAGTGCGATTGCAAACTCCCTACAAATTCTGTCTTGTCTTTATGAACTTGCTAAAATATTTTCAAAGTGACAAGTTTCTGATTTATTGTTCCCCTGTATGTCTCCCTAATACCAGGACTAGCCAATCAAGATGGACGAGAGGTATACAATTTCTTAATGGTTACAACTGATATATAACTAATTCTTGATTGTCACAAATATAACACTACATAACAGCTATCATTAGCATGCTAGTTATTGTAGTAGCTAGGCTAAGCTATGCAGTGAAACCTTTAAAGTTGATAAACACTACATGCCAATTAATATTAAAACCCAAGCTCTACATTCAAAATATAATTTTTGGTTTTTAAAATAAGTATGTAGGTTAGAGAAATTAACTCCCTAGTCATGCCTGTCTACCAGAGATATGGGGATAGTTACAATTACATTTGACCAGTACACAATGTGTGGGCTATATTGCATGCAAGGTTAGTGTTACTGAAGGAAAGTGTAACACAGGCAATAATAAAACTACAGTTGCCATCTTTACTTCTTGCATCAAGAAGAAACACAAGCCACCCTGAGAAAGTGTGATGTATAATACATAATGAACAGATGACTATATTCTCTTTGGGGAATCATTACCCAGCTTGATGCAAGCATTCATTCCTTGTTTGGTTGCAGCCACCAAGGTCTGGTGGGAGGATACATCCTTATTCTGTCACTCCTGAAGGCACTTGGCTGACAGGTAATACCCAACTGCCTAAGGACAGAAAAAGGAAGAAAGAAATCACTGCTGCCTCCTCCTCCACGTCAATAACTGCCAGCTGCAGTAGTCAATTTATAATTCAATCCAGTCCGCGGCACATTTTGACACCCCCGGACGACTGCCTCTTGAAGGTCGGATATATTAGGGTGAAAGGTCTGTTTTGTGTTTGGCCAATGTATGCAGCAAGTAACCAATTACCACACAGCAGCAGTGATTGTGTCTCCTGTATTAGTTCCCCATGGATTCTCCACATCTCACAAGTCGCAGCTAATGATGTTGCCAGTCTAGAGTCATTATTCCTGAGGCCAGGACAAGGTCCAACCTGCTCCTATATTTATGAATTCGCTCTTATTCCATCTTTCACCCGTGCAAAAAAAAACCACAGCAGAGATTATGAAATGGCGGGAGCCATTTGCAATTGGACTTTTTTGGATGATATAACCTCCACTGCATCAACATTTATCCTCCAGTTTGATTAGATACAAGTGTTCCATCACAAACCGTTTGGCAGGTTCGGCAAAAAATGAACTCGCTAAACCCAGAGGAAAAGTGCATTTATTTACTTATGTTATTTAAATGTATAGTATATATTTATATTATTTATTTAGTCAGCATTCTGTCCAAATGTTGAAGCCTATACTGTATATTATTAGTATTATTTTTTGTGAGATCATTAGAGGCACAAGCTACATACAGTAGCTATAGCTGGAGAGCCAATTTGCAGAGAATTACAATCTCTCAAGTGAAAATAGGGCAGTTACAGCATTAACCTATTTTTGAAAACAATAACTGTACCTACAGTGGGAAGAGCCCTTCTCCAGACAGTTTCACTTTTAGCATTATTCTGTTAAAGAGCTCCCAGCAGAAGTCTGTGAGAGTGCTGACAGCATTAACTAGGGCTGGAGGTGCTGACCTTCTGTTATTGTGCATGAGGAGATTCCAATATTACCCTGAAGTACATCCAGAGCACAACAATCTCTGGCTATCTGTTGTGTCAGGCGTGGAGACGATAGTTTGATCCTGACACCTGAATCCTCAAGGCTATTACTTTTTCTCAGATAACCTAAAAGGAAAGATTCGACAAAAACATTTGTTATTCAGTACTGGCATGTGTCATTAATCTAGAGCAAACATGGATTCAAAGCTCTCATGTTAACTGATTTTATTTCCCATCATTCATTTTGAGTGCAGGTGTTTTTCCCAGCAGGACGTTGAAGTGAGTTGTTTGTCAGATCTGAAGCTGAAGCTCTTTGTTGTTTGGGTAAATATCAGTGCCCTGCTTATAACTGTCAAGTGAAAATGCAAAGCACAAACAGCCTACAAAATGGAGCTTTGTTGAAAAGTTTGTTAAAAAGTACCCTCAAGCAAGGTAATTTAACAACAGAGACATCTTTATTAAATACACAAATGCTAACACTAAGCTATATTTTGAAATGCTGAATCCGACTATTACTTATTTGTACTCAACATGGTCTGTAGTTTAGCGTGGCTATTTGTTTGTATTCTGATTTACTGTGACAGAAAAACTTAGACAATCTAAACTTGGCAGTAAACCGAGATTTACTGCCAAGTTTAGGGAAAGTGATTAAAAAAAGCATCAGTCTATTTGTGTTAATGATCTATACAACAGAACAAAGCACACATTATGTTTTCAGGGAAGTTATTAAAACCACGTACAGTATGACAGTTCTGAAATTTGAAATGCTTTTCATGGGTCCCTGATAACAATGTGTCATAAAAGTTTCCTGGCAAAAGGAAGGGCTTAAAACAATGCAGTCAGTAAGAAACATTGACAGAGTGAAAAAGAAAGATAGAGAGACAATGGCAATGAATCATCGGATAGATACAGTATGTTATTAGATATAACAACAGAGCAAGGTTAAAGAACAGAGGGAAGATGTAATTGCCACCTGTCATTGAAACAACCCTTGCTAGAGACTCAGAGCACACCTACTGTACTGTATGTTAGTCTAGATGCATGGTCTGATTACAGCTTAGTTCACTCTGTGGACCCAGTCTGAATACTCTGGTGATTCAACATCATCACAATCACATCACTGCACATGCCAGTGATCTAACCTGTTATTTTCCTATTCTTAAATAACAAGGGGTTAGTAAGAATGCATATGCAGCCATGCCATGTCAACAATAATGCAAACAAGATGGAACTTAGCAACACATAGTATTCTACCCAATGTATATGTAATACATGGATGTCAGGAGGACAGGAAGGCAGGGTCAAGTGTCAAGTGAGGAAAGCAGGGTGGAAGATGCAGAGTCAGTGGGTAGTTTGGAGAAGGATTCAATAGGAGGGAGAGAAGCGGTGACTCTGGGGGAAAGCGAGGAGGGTGACAGAGAGTGAAAGTTACAGCGGACTGAAACAGTCGGGGTGAGAGGAGGGGAGAGAGGCAGGGGAGCAAGGGAGATGGAGAAGGAAATTAAGTGGTGATCAGACATGTGAAGAGGGTTAACAGTGGGGTTAGAAGAGGAGCAGTTCCTCACAAAGATCAGGTCTAGAAGGTTTCCTGCCTTGTGGGTTGGGGGAGAGCACTGAAGGGAGAGGTCAAAGGAGTGCTATTATTTTAAGAATATGATGTGTAACACCAAGAAAATGTTTGGTTATGATGAAAAATGTATGCAATTGCGTCAAAATTAAAGAAAAATGTTGATTAAATCCAGGAGTGAATCTTACAGTAAGATGATGCTGGCAGGATTTGCAACAGGCATGGCCTGTGACTCATTTTGTGTATGTTCTCACATATGATTTATATTGCTTATATATTATACATTATCCATACAGCTGGACTTCATCAGAGAAATTCAGATTAATTCCCTAAATCAAAGTTACAACAGTAGTATCCCACACGGAAATTTAACAGACTACCAACAGATTTTTAACAGACTGTTTCATTCAATATTTCTTGAAACGCTTTGATAATCTCCATTACTGGTTAGAATATGTTCTCAATTTAAACAAAAATGCAATATTGTTTCATTGTGTACACATAGAAATGACCACCTGGCTTTAGATGTATATTACTATAGCTCTAATTAGCTCAAAGTGCTTTAACATGAAGGAAGAACCACAATTCTGTAGCACCTACTTGGGTGAGGCACACCAGCCATTTCCTGCCAGATTTCTCACCGTGAATCCGTTTAAGGTGTGGAGAAGGGAGTTATTCATCAAGTTAACTGGAGGGATGGTCATGTGACAGGACTGAGGAAGCCAGGTTGAGAGTTTGGCCAGAACAACACGGACACTCTTTTAGATAGTTGCCATGAGATAAAGACGACAGTGGTCTTTTCCCATTTGAGGGGATGCAAATAAGGGCCTAATCTTAGGTCACAGATTTGTTTAATGTCTGGGGTCTTTTTTTAGCACTGTGTTATTAAATGCTTCCATTTTCCCCCCCTAGCTTTGTTTTTGAAATGTTCAACAGAAAAACAAAATAATTGCAACATATTAAAGGTGAATTAATACTTTATAAGGATTGGACCCGACTGTAAATGACAGTGTTGGAACTGTTCAAACTCTGTATTTGAACTTTTATTGTTTTGTTTGTCTTGATCAATGAAGACAATGCTTGTGGGTTGTAAAAAAAATGTTTGTTTTTATTGGTCTGAAACTTGCAGTACTTGAGTGTTTCCAACTTTGTAAATACTTTGATTTGGTTTGTTGTTTCATCTGAGCAGAATTAAATCTACAGTACAAGCATTGACATGTGATTTATGGTGGAGTTGTTAATTTCCCCCTGCAAACAAAGGCCTGACCAAACTCCCATTATCCTCAATTTTCCCAAAAGCCCTGATTAGTGTCGAGCTAAACAAAGTGCCCATGCTGCACTTGCAAGAGAGCCTTTCATATGCACATTCACATGAATATGGAATTCATCCATATTTTTTCTCTCATCTTAATGGTAATAAAATATCATTTATTTTTTCATTTGTGTTTTGTCTTATTTACCCTAGTTTATCTCAGAATGTGTAAATATAAGTACTGCTTGAATTATAAGGTATTTAGAATAACCTTGAGCAATGTCTGCCAAATTCTCTCTCTCTCTCTCTCTCTCTCTCTCTCTCTCTCTCTCTCTCTCTCTCTCTCTCTCTCTCTCTCTCTCTCTCTCTCTCTCTCTCTCTCTCTCTCTCTCTCTCTCTCTCTCTCTCTCTCTCTCTCTCTCTCTCTCTCAAAGAATGTGTTGCTCTGTGGTAAATTCCATCGGTTGTTTTTGCAGTCTAAATATTTTCCATCTCTGAGCACACAGCTCTGTTGGAGATGTGCGTGAGTTCCAGCTGTACACATCTTGGGCATGAGTAATATTGTACACATCTTGGGTTTGAGTAATACTGTACACATCTTGGGCATGAGTAATATTGTACACATCTTGGCATTGAGTAATACTGTACACATCTTGGGTTTGAGTAATATTGTACACATCTAAGTATGCTTTCTGAAACCCCTGGTTAATTGAAATTGCATGGGCAGACCTTCACACTGACTCATAATAGTCATGACAACAGTGCATATCACCCCGGGGTGTTCTTCACCATGTCTGAAATAAATCTCAAAAAATGTTATCTAACTTTGCAGATAAGAATACCTGATGCAGATGCAGGTGCAAATGCTTTCAGTTTGTGCAAACATTGAAAAACCCTTTGGTTGCATTAGTCATGAATCTGTTTAAAAATAGTGTGACAAGTGAAGTGGAGGTAGTGCAGTGTGTAGCGTTTAACATACAGTATATTGAGCGAATGGTACAGTTAACATTTGTGTAAGTGTAAACATTTGGTACAGAAGGAAATGTGTAAGAAATGATGTGCAACAGGAACAGACTATTAAACCTCTGTCTACAAAAACAGGCAAGAGTAAAGTAGTTAATTTCTCATTTTAATTTACATTTAACTATGGATCATTAATCTCACAGGAGGTACAGCTTATTAAGGGTAGCGGCAGAATAACTTTTGTTTCACCATGTCGAAATTACCGCACATTGTCTACATAACCAACCCCTCTCTCCCCCCCCCCACCCCAGAGAATTGGATTCTCTGATTTCCCAGAACACACGTACAGTAGATAGTGTAAGGGTGTCTATGGATTCTCCAAGGCCCACAGTGCACAAAGCAAAGTTGTAAACATTTCTTTATGTAGTTAGAAAAATGTCCAAAGATTATGCTTGATCAAGGAATAGCTCTGAGTTATAGATTTAAAAACTGTTCCTGAGTTATGGGTTTCTTTCCTTCTGTCATGATTAAATGTACTAGAATGAAAAGGTACTTCCCATTCAAACTTGACTCTGCACTGAAGAACTGGAATCATGAACATTTTCTGTTTGCATAGGCTCTGAACTAGCAAACACTTTTTACATTTTGACACACATTTTTACAGTCAGTCATACATTCAAGCATACATACATACATACCGTAAATACAGTCTGTAGGTACATATTGTACATGATTTACGTTCATTTCAAACTCAAAATTAAAGCATGAGTCATCAAATATTGCTACTGGCAAAGTCATGCAGACCTTTTCATCACATGCGTTTAGGCAGCACTCCTAGCCTGCTTCTGTATTTCATCAATGGAAAATCTGCTATGTGGCTCATTCATCTGTCACCACTTCTTAGCAGCGGTGTGACAAATACGTCTTGGAATGACAGTCAGTTAGAAGAGGTTGCCTGACAGCAGCAGCTTGCTTTCAAATTAAACATTACAATTAGCAGCTTCAGTGAATGCGTCTCCGACAAGAGGCTCCTGAACCGCGCCATATGCCGTCATGAATATTCATGACACGAAACAGGTGGGCCTCTCAGCTCATTCCGTCACTACAAAGCCTCACATTCCACTTTGTATTCCCTTTCAGGTCGACAAAGACGGGCAACATGAAATTATCTGGAACACAATGACAATGCAGAACACCAAAGTTAAATTAACTTTAGATCAGCATTATAAAGTTGCTGAGCTTTGTGGAGCAGAATAATGCTGTGAATCATTATTTAAGTTTAGTTCCCTTGTTGATATCTGTCAACCCCTGAATAAAACAAAATGTAATCAGCTATTACAACTTGGAAAAGAGTAACACCTTTGCAAATGCAATTTGTGTAAAAGGAGACTGAAGTGTTAAATCAGAAGTACTAAAGCTGCTCTAGAATATGACTGCAATTTAATTACTCTAGCCATTCAATACTGCCCATTTGTAACATTAAAAGCGTACCGTTTGGCAGTTACTTAGGTGAAGCAGTGTTACACAAGTACTTTTCCACTCATAAGACAGTAACATCAGTGCCAACAAGAAGTGTGTGGGGGGGGAGGGGGCGGGGTAAATGTGCAGTCACTCAACACCGCATTGCTGCTGTCATGCTGCTTCCTTAGCAGTAGACAAACTGGAGTGGGTGCTGTTTCACCGGCACCTGATACAATAACGTATGCCAAATGCAGCGCTGCTGTGCTGCAAGACAGCCTCTGGTGGTGAAGTGTGAGCACACTACCTGAATCCCTGCATCGCAGTCCAGACGTGGAGCTGCTCGACAGGTGGCGATGATGATTGTGTCACCACGAACAGCAATCCCCCATATGGCTAATCCTACTATTCCTGCACCTCCTCACTCAGAAGTAGAGGGCATTTCCAAGTGGTAAGATAGAGCACGCAACCAGTACAGAGTGAGCTGAGTGGATAAATCCATCAAGTCTGCTTATCAGTGTCTTCAGTGTCAACGACTCTGCTGGCCATGCCAATATGGACTCTGACCTGCAGCCCAACAGGACAGTGCATAATTGAATAATCGTTTTTTTTTAGGCAGAGAGGATTGCAGCTGGCAGGGTTGTGCCTGCCTCATCGTGAAGCTTCAGTGACTCTGGTTAACTGGTCAGCAGTCATACATGAAGTACAATCCTCCGTCACAATGACGGAGGTCGGTGGGCTACAGAGTGGCACAAGGATGAGAGCTGCCAGCACACTGTTGGGCTTTAATATATACCATACCTGGAGGTTGTGGGAGTTGAGGCACTGTTGCGGGGGTGTCAGTGAAGATCAAGTGCTGCTCTGCAATTTCACCCAAAATAGTTCATGTGTGGGTCATGCTATCCACATAACCACAAGCTATATAGTACATTCAAAACGGAGAAGTTAAAAAAGAAAAGTAACTCCACCACACCTCAGGTTGTGCCATTTAGACATAGTATGGTTTTCATGTCATTGGAGACGGAATAATAACCAAGGAGATTCACCTGGAAGGTATGCAAGTGGCAACTGCCCGACTCACCTTCCAAAGGCTGACACATTCTTTTCCTTCAAAGGCTATAGTTCAGTTCATTTTACTTAAAGTATGCCGTGCCATTGTTGTGAATTAATGATGTACAATAGGTAAGATTTTTGTGTTAAAACATTGTTACAAGACCATTGTAAATCCCTTCCTATCATTGAAAAAGACTCACTGACATGCTCACCCTCTGCCTGTGTTTACAGTTCTTAAATTTGGGTTTCAAAATATACAGCTGATGCACCGACACTGCACCAAAACATTGTACAGCTGTACAGTAATTCAAGCACATTGGTTGAAAATTGGTTCTAATTGCCACAGCCAATGGCATTTCAACACATTTACAGAGAAGAATTCCTCTCTTGAGTCCAAAGTTACCTATTGTAATTTTAATTTCAGAAACAGTTGATCTACTGAGTCATTTTATTGCTATTGCTAACTGTCCCATTGGCTTTGTTACGATAGTGTCTGGCTTTATTTTGTTTAATAAAATTTCAAGATAACTGTTGTCATTATTTCTTAGTTATAGCATTGTGTGTTGCAGCTATGTAGTGACAGGCTTAATGGGAAATTAAACCTGGGCCATAACAATTATACATTTAGGCAAAGTTTAATTGAAATTTTGACAATAAAAACTAATTTAACAAACTTCTCTGATTTATGAGTTTCATTCGAAATTAATTTTTGGAACAGGTGACAGCCCTCAGTTTCTAATTGGGAGAAGCTTCTTCTGGTGAGTATATCAGTATATCCTCTTCTTCCTTCGCAGTGGTAGACAACATAAATTGGTACTGTAGCACTGTATTCACACTTTTTTGGACTATACACACAATAAGACAAACAGAACATTTTTACATATTTACAACTTGAGTTTTGATCAAACATCAGTTGGTCAGAGTTGTATTTGTTATATATTTCAACAAAAGGTGTTTGACTGCCTCTCTGCACAGAGGAGCTGTCTGCAGTTATCTCCGTAGAAAGACTTAGCAAATGTATGAATATGAGGAACGTTTACGGCTTTGGAACGGCTTTCCATTTCAGCCTCGGTTGCCGATGTTTCTGGAAATCGGTTGCCGTAGCCCACAAAATTCACAACCCTTGCTGATCCTAGATACGTTGATATCGGACATAATTTAAATAATCTTGATGGATTGAAACACACACATGATTTCACTAGTCAAATAATTCCCTCACAGTACTGAGCCTCACCCTTGTAAAGAAAAAGTTTACCCAGAGCAGACATTGAATTGGTGAGTGGCAGGCCCTGGGGCCTGAGATCACAATTACTCATCACAAGTCTTTCATCAGGCCACATTCACCCGTGTTGACACATGGGCAGTTGTCTGACAATTACATGCAAAGAAACCACTGAGAACGATTCTAAAAGGTATGATAGATGTGTTTGCTGCATAGCACTACTTCAGTGGAGAATGGAACAGTGACACAATCGTGACAATGACCTCACAAATTCAGAATATTTGATTTGCCCTTTTCATGTTAGTGAAGAAGCAGGGTACAGATTCTCAAGCACCTGCATGTGGGATTTGTGAGTTTCAACAATACAAACTGTCATAGCTACCGACTAGTTTCGCAAAATGTTCAACATTTATCAGTCTCTGCTGGAACAGATTTGTGAAATGAAAATGAGAGTAAACGAATGCATAGGCTAACTCTGACCACAATGCCATTGGCCCTAATATTTGTGTTACAGAACAGGCAGGGCTCATTTTTCTATTTCCAAATGGAGGTGCTTTATAGTTTTCAAAATGTCAAGGTACAGTATTTGTGTACTATTCGGTGGTTGCACTGGTGGATTAAATCTGCTGCTAAACCTATATTTTTTATGGTATCACTTAAAGTGACACAAAGCACGTGCTACCACCTACTGTACAGCAGGTCCTCTCCTCTCACAGAAAAGGAAGGAGAGCTTCCTGCATATAACATTCACCACATTTGTTTAATTTATGCTTCAATAAGCTGCTTCTTCTCCAACTAGAGATGTTTACAGTGCTGTGCAAAAGCCTTAGCAACCTAGATTTTTTAAATGTTTTTTTTGTTTTTAAATGTTTTTTTCTGCATTACGGTGCCAAATTTGAGATTAGCAAACATTAATTTTCCAACAGAAATGTTTATATTTCATTAAATCGAATAACATAGGTAATCAACCACTTTTTGATAAAAACTTGATCGAGGCTATGGGATTTGGGCTGGGATTACCTGGAGAGCCAGAAGCAAGTGAGACTGTGGCAAGCTCTCCAATGTGCTTGGAACAACTGACAGGTACCAGCTGATTTGATTTAGTTTTGAACTGTTTACTGTCCCTCGTAATACATTTTTCGATATTTAGAAACGTATTTCACTTTTGAAAGCGTCTTCACTTTCAAAAATGTTGTGCCTAAGACTTTTGCACAGCACTGCATGTTTCAGACTGGGGAGCAGGGGGAGGGTAGGAGTGGGTTAAAGCAACAAAAAAAAAAGATCTGTTACCAATTAGCATGTGTGTGCTCGCAGCTGGGGGGCGTGACTAATTCAGCATCGGCGTCTTGCAGCTAATGTGCGGCAAACAAGCACGAGCCGGTACCGTGCCCCATCTGCTATTTGACAAAGAGACCCACCCTCACAAAGACCAGTACTTTGTGTTCAAATGATTTCTGCACCAGTGCTACGGCACATGTTGAAACAGGTACGACGACAAAGAGAAATATAAAAAGGAGCGCAAGGTATGATGGCAGGCTGGTCCACCTGTCAGCTGTGAACAGATACGCACTTGAGCTGCTCGTAATTTGAACAGAAAACCTTCACATTCTCATAGTCAAGATGGACCAGATTTTACATTTGTAATTATTTAACCTTTCTTCACATTTTCTTATACTGAATTGAAGAATTCTCAAGCTCTACAGCTGAACTTGTTCTTCCCTGTTTATATCTGTGTGGTTGCTGTATATTTACTGTATCTTCATTTTAATGAAACACAGCAGTGCCAGATTGATGAGAAATACAGTGCAGTCTTAGTATTTGGACAGTGACAGATTTTTTGGTTGTTTTGGCTTTTGAATCCAGCACATTGTATTTGAAATGAAACAAGATGAGGCTAAAGTGCAGACGGTCAGCTTCAAGGTTATTTACATCCATATCCAAAGATTAATGTAGGAATTACAACATTTATTTACACAAAGTCACCACATTTAAGGGGATAAAAAGTAATTGGACAAATTAGCACAATAATTTAAATAAATAAAGATCACATTTAGTATTTGGTTTGAAATCCTTTGCAATTGATGCCTGGCTGAAGTCAGCAACCCATTGACATCACCAGGTGCTGGGTATGGTCAGCCTGCACTGCTATAGTCAAGAACCTTCCGCTTTTTGGCCCTGAAAAACTATTAGCAGTGTGTTTTTTTTGGTTGCTATCTTGCTGCAAGGTGAAGCAAAATTCAATAGGTTTTTAGGCATGTGGTTGGATCTGAGCAGATAAGATGTTTCTGTACACTTCAGAATTCAGCCTGCTGCTGCCGTCAGCTGTCATATCTTGAATGAATACAAGTGAACCTGTTCCAGTGACAGCCAAACATGCCCAAGCCATAATATTATCTCCACTATGTTTCATGAGGTTGAGCGGGGTTCTTTCGGTCAGTTCTTTCTTAATTTATTCATTAAAAAGGCTTCAATTGCTAGATGGCTCACTCAATATGGATGTACATATTCTTAAATTAAAGCTGGCAGACTGCACTTCAACCTGATACTCATAGATTCATTTCAAATCCAATTTGAGGAAGTACAGAGCCAAAACAACAAAAATTGTGTCGTTGTCCAAACACATATGGACTGCACTGTATATCAGCGAAATTACTATTTCTATGGACCACACGATTGTAAATTTGTCACTATGTATGACTGGTACATTCAACTGCAGACTTTCGGTGGGATCACTAAAGACACTTATGGACTCCATCCAGAAAACCTAAAGCGAATGGTATGTATACATCAAGTTTCAATTATACTATATGGTAATGGCATGGTAAAGTACGCATTTGGCAGAGAACCAAGGGTCTCTCTTTCATCCTACATGCTGCTCACACATGCTATAAGTAATATTGTGAAATTACTTCTGACACAGAGCTCTTAAAATAATAGATACTTACAAAGGTACCATGATAATAATGTGATAAACAAAAATAAAGTGGTGTCAGGACATCCGTCCCTGACAAGTTCAATTTCTGTCTCCTTTTTTAAAAGTTTTTCACAAGAAAAGTATTAACCATGGGGTTTGGTGGAGCACAGTTCCTTGACTGTTTCTTCTTTGTCAGAGGTAGGAGGAGGTGAGCAAGAGATATGGACAGCCCAGTGTCATCTGCAGTCCATCCCATAATGCAATTTGATGTATGACTGATTTTCAATTTAATGAGAGGATCATTTTGGAGCCAAACTAAGAGGTAATCGCTTGCCACTGTATATTTTCAGAAACACCTTCTGAGTGTTCTCCGTGATGTCCTGTCAGGAGGGTAAAAATGATGAGCCATCTCGTGTCACTATGCGATTGGCAAATCTGCATAATACTGGCCTTTCTCCCAATGCGTGGTGAAAATAAATCCTCTTAATGAGATGTCCGCAGGAAAGAAGCCTGTAAATGTATAGCCATTTGAAAAATGGATTGTCGCTGGCAATACAGGAAAGTGTCATTCTAAAGAGAACCGGAGGATAATTATTGTCACAATTCTGTCCTAAATGTTTGAGCTAAATCAAAAAAAAAAATCAGCCTGTTCCTGTCTGTATTTGTGGGTAGTATGAAAAGTATAAAAGCAATCAGGCTGAGCAATGATTATGTGACGAGACAGTAAAATGAGAGAAAATAACTACATTTGTTCCCATTAATTCAATTAATTCAGTTTCACTGAGATCAATATTTTTGTTTCATTCAGTTGCTTCCTACAGGTTACCAGTCTGAGGCAGATTGTTGGGGTTTTGTACAGCTGATTTCCCATAATGCGCAGACTAGAGTATAATAATGATGCATCTGTTTTGAGTTTCACCTTTTTGTAGCCATATTCATAATTTTCCGACAGCAGTCTGAGTAGTTATATTGTAAATGATAATACACAGCAATTATAAGACTATCTGCTATACCAATGTGAGGCCCTCACCATAGCTTTGAGGAAACCCATTAACACCCATGTGACATAATCAGTCTACTGGAGCTTTACTGCCCCATTACAACTTGAGAAGGAATCATCACAATCTTTAAATGGGTAATTTGTGCATTAGTGTTCTGCAGTGGGTTGGTAGCATTTTCTCCTGGATTAGTTAAGTTATTTGTTTGTTTGCTGTTTCTAATTCAGTTTAGTTGTCATTATAGTGTTCTGCTGTGTATTTGTTTGTTTGTTAGCTAATACAAGTGGTGTTTATTTAGATTAGAGTGAAACTGGGTTAGGTGTTTGTTTCTCTCAGGTGAGCTAGGCTATTGAGTTAGGCTATTGTTTTTACTGGCTGGCAGGCCACAGCTTTTGTTGTAGGAGGAGCCAATAGTTTGCACCCTGCTTAGGGTATAATAACTGGCACACCTGAACTCACTTCAGTGTGCATTAGTGCAGTGGGTTGGTAGCATTTTCTGCATTCAGCGTCAGTGTTATTTAAGCAGTTGTGTAGCGCACCAGCGGCAGCTGTGTGCGGCAGCCTCGGCTACTTGCCTCGGCGTACGAAGTCGCAGGGGTACAAAGTCGAGGGTGTCTATCTACGGGTGTTCATCAAGGCTGTCTGAGAGCCTGATGAGTGTTTTTGTTTTCGCTGCCTGCCCTCATTTCACTACTTAGTATTCCTCTTGTCCACCCTAGTTCCCTCCATGCGTTTCCTTCCCATTCCTGTCCTCTCTCCTCTCCCCAGGTCCCAGTCAGGTAGGAGGTTCGCCTCCTGCCAACATGGGCAGATTATCTCAAACCTCATCTTCCCTCCCAGATCCCAGTGCAAACTGTTTATTATTGTTGTTTATCGCCCCCCGGGTCCTCTGGGGAGCTTCTTGGATGAGATGGACATCCTCCTTAGCTCCTCACCAGTAAATGACACCCCCCTGATCCTCCTGGGTGACTTCAACCTCAACTCTGAGTCCACCCAGTCTACCTTTCTCTCCCTCCTTTCTTCTTTTGACCTTACCCTCACTCTTTCCCCTCCCACCCATAAAGCAGGCAACCTTCTTGACCTCATCTTCACAAGGAGCTGCACAACAACCAACCTCTCTGTAACACCACTCCATATATCTGACCACTCCTTCATCTCTTTTTCTCTTCCACTCTCCTCTAACACCCATCCATCTCTCCCACCATCCACTGTCACCTGTCAGCGGAACCTACGCCGCCTGTCTTCCTCCACCCTCTCATCTACAATCTTCTCCTCCCTACCATCCGTGGAGTCTTTCTCTCGACTGTCTCCCGATGATGCTGCTACAACTCTCATGTCCTCCCTCTCATCTTCCTTTGACTCTCTGTGTCCCCTCACCACCAAACTAGCTTGGGCCTCCCCCCCCAGTCCTTGGCTTTCTGATGCTCTACAAGCTGTCCGAACCGAACTGCGAGCAGCGGAGAGAAAATGGAAAAGGTCCCGTCTCCCCAGTGATATGGCTTCCTTCCATGCCCTCTTATCATCTTTCCATTCCTCTGTCTCTCCAGCTAAATCTTCCTTCTTTCACTCAAAAATTAACACGGCCGCCTCTAATCCCCGCAAACTGTTTTCAACCTTCTCCTCTCTTCTGGCCCCCCCTCCCCGACCACCCCCCTCATCACTCACACCTGATGACTTTGTCTCCTTCTTTTAAAAGAAGGTTGATGCCATTCGCAATTCCTTCTCACAACCCTCTCCCCCTGCTGACCCTCCTACCTTCCCCAACTCCCTAGCCTCCTTTTCTCCCCTCTCTGACGCCGACACATTGAAACTCCTTACATCCCACCGCCCGACCACCTGTCTTCTTGACCCCATCCCCTCTCCCCTCCTACAATCTATATCCAATGACATTCTCCATTTTCTCTCCTCTCTAATCAACACCTCCCTCTCTTCCGGCACCATGCCCTCTTCCCTGAATAGGGCCAGAGTCACTCCCCTGCTCAAAAAACCTACTCTTGACCCCTCTGCCCTGAACAACTACCGGCCTGTCTCTCTTCTTCCCTTTCTCGCTAAAACTCTGAAACGGGCGGTCTGCTCCCAACTGTCCACTTATCTTCTCCAGAACAATCTCCATGACCCCAACCAGTCTGGCTTCAAGAGTGGCCACTCCACTGAGACTGCCCTGCTCGCGGTCACTGAGGCACTCCACTCTGCTAAAGCCAAATCCCTCTCCTCTGTCCTCATCTTCCTCAACCTGTCGGCTGCCTTCGATACAGTCAACCATGAGATTCTGCTCTCATCGCTGTCTGGGATGGGTGTCACAGGGTCTGCACTCGCTTGGTTTTCCTCCTACCTCTCTGGTCGCTCCTACCAGGTGACTTGGAGGGGCTCAGTCTCTGACCCTTCTTGGGCCTCTCCTCTTCTCACTATACACCATGTCTCTTGGTTCTGTTATCTCTTCCCATGGCTTTTCTTATCATTCTTACGCTGATGACACCCAACTCTTTATTTCCTTCCCCCCCGATACCCAAGTCACCACACAGATCTCTGCCTGCTTGGTTGATATCTCGGCGTGGATGACTTCTCACCACCTGAAGCTCAACCTTGCCAAAACTGAGCTTCTCTACAACCCTGCTAAGTCCTCTCCGTCAATCGACCTCTCACTGACTGTTGAGGACTTTGTAGTTTCCTCCTCCCGTACGGCAAAGAACTGCCTCACCCTGGCTCCACAAGTATCCTCCACTGCCAGAACCTGCAGGTTCTTTCTGTATAATATAACATATAGTCGCCACCCAGCTCCTAGTCCAGGCGCTCGCCATTTCCCGCCTGGATTACTGCAGCTCCCTCCTAGCCGGTCTCCCAGCGTGTGCCATCAAGCCCCTCCAGCTGGTCCAGAATGCTGCAGCCTGCCTGATCACCAGTCAGCCCAGGTTGGCTCATGTCACCCCGCTTCTCATTTGCCTCCACTGGCTTCCTATTGCCGCACGCATCCGTTTCAAGGCCCTAGTGTTGGCATTTCAGGCTGCTAAGGGGACTGCCCCACCTTACATACAATCCTTGATCACTCCCTACTCCCCAGCTAGACCACTCCGGTCTGCCAGCTCTGGTCGCCTTATGGTTCCCTCTCTACGTGCACCTGGCGGTCAAGCTGCACGTTCACGCCTGTTTTCCGTTCTGGTTCCTCAGTGGTGGAATGACTTGCCTACCACTGTCAGGCCCGCAGAATCCCTCCCCCTATTTCGATGCAGACTCAAAACCCACTATTTCAAACTCTACCTTAGTCCTCCCTCCTGATTTCCCCCGCCCCTCCTTTCTGATATCCCTATCCTTGTCTAACCCCCTCCAAAAAAAACAAAAAAAAAAAAAAAAAAACAATTGCACTTATGATGACGACTATATGTTTAGAACAGCATTCCATGTGTATTTTCCTAGTTCTGGATGTGATACTTTGACTTGTGGTAGAACCTATGCACTTGTAAATCGCTTTGGATTAAAAGCGTCTGCCAAATGACAAAAATGTAAATGTAAATGTAAATTTCAAAGTCACAAAGGCAACACTGCTTTGTCTGTGGACACCAACCCAACTTGTTGACAAACAGACTCACACAAGCCTAATCTGGCTATTTATACAGTAACCTGGCAGATTTCTCTCAAGTACATGACAACAACAAATAAAGTTTGACAAAAATGACTGACACATTTCAGGTCAGACAGGGTTGAGTGGCAGGTTTTCTGTGCTGGTACATACACTTAAAATGCACTAGCATGTGGAAAAATGAAGGGGAGTGTTTCTGCAGAAAAATGGAGGGAAGAAGTTGCATGGTTCATTGGTCGGGAGATAGTTGGGGTTGTTTGAACACAGCTAATGTTCCTTGAAGACCATAAAGAGGGAGTAAAGAGAGGATAAGAGAGAAGGACCACCCAGATCACAAGGGCTATGCAGACGATGGGTGTTAGGTGCTTGCTGCGCAAGTTAGCAAGAGAGATCAGTGCTGTCACGAAGGATCATTTTGCAAACAAGGAAGTGTGTAGGAAGGGGATTTGTACTGGTTATGGTACAAATAGGAATGGCAATCCCCTAACCATTTTTCACTCTAAGAGGTGTTTTGAAAAAGATTTTCTAGCCAGCGCCACGTTTATTCAATTCACAACACCTGCTTCACAATGGAGATTACAGTCGGTGAGAACATTTCCAGTGAAACATTTCTGTGGTATTATTAATCTGGCAGTTTTTTATTTTTATTTTTTATAAACCCACATATACTATACTGTACGGCTTAGCAACATACACAGTCAGTTTAAATATTTGACTTATTCTTTACAATAAATAATACCAGCTTCAAGCTGACTATATATGAATTAGGGAAATAGACCCTCGTCTGGCAGAGGGGCGAAAGGAGATAATAAATCTCTGCTGAGGCACAAAGAAATGTATCCTATTAACAGAGGAATGAGCACTGAAAGCCTACACCCCATATAGGCATATCTTTTCAATCAGAGTCTGGCCCCCAATGTGTCCTTTGGGGCTTGTAAACGTAAAACAGTCCTGTTTTAAGCCTGACCTTGGGACAACTGAAGAGCGAGGCTGTTTACAAACGTGCAGGACATGGTTTGTGTTTGTGTTCCTGCAGCGATAAACAACCAAAGCGGATATTTTGGCTTTAACAAATGGGTTCTGGTGCTCTTTGTACCTCTCTCGCGACCCCACTTCTTACAGGGCACGAGACGGTGACCCTGTTGACCCTCGGTTGTTTCCAGATGAAACTGAGGGATAACAAACAGCCATCCACGTGAGTCAGTCCCATTTTGAAAGTAACTGTGAGTACTGCTATACCTGCAATAACTGTCTGCTATACCAGTAATCACTGTCTTCTAGACCAGCAATCACAATATGCACCATATTCTACTTCAACATCCAAGCGCTGTACCTTGGAATATTAATTGTTAACTGTCACAGGCCTTTTCCCTCACTTTCTAAAATTTAATTTCATAAATTACATTTGTTTTAGTTTGTTTCACTAGCAACCTTGAGACGATGAAATAAAGCTGGGTCATCTTGGTGGTGCATGATACACAATCACATATGAATGAGCAAATAAGTCTTCTTCTTCTTCTTCATCTTGCTTACTGCTGCTCTACTATTAAATACACATTTGTGTCAAAAGTATCAAAACAACAATTTGCACAGGCATAGAAAGAATTACCTTTTTGTTCCATATTCAAAAATATTATTATTAGTATTTTTTTCTTTATAAGATTTTCATTTTTTATTTTCAATCAGAAATGTTTTGCTTGATAATTCTGAAACAAATTTGTGTGAAAAGTATGGATTGTTTCCAATGTAAGCAACGTAGCCGCTACATCTTAGTAATGGGCAAACTACCTACATGCAGAAAGACAAAATCAACATGGCAAATTAACAGAGGTGTGTCAGAGCATAGGTGTGTTATATTTAACTTAAACACTTAATCATTTGATACTTGGCTTGTATTATTGTTAGCATACTCACTAGAGAAAGAAAATATCCTTGGTTTCATGGTTGCTGGACTTAATGAAATCCAAGATAAATGTTTGGAAAGGGTTGTCCTGGTTCCTAAAGATTGTGCAAGAAAGCGTAGGCAAAGCAATGGCTCTAATTTACCTCTAGTCTACCTCCTATTTTTAGTGATGTTGATTGAAGACCTTAATTAAAGTAAGTCTCAGGGAAGCTTTTGCCATGAGTTATTATGGAGAGCAGGTGTAAGTACTGTACCTTCCAGCAACAACACACAATTACATTTCGGAAAATAAAAAATGAATGTTCCTGTTGCCATGGTCTGCTGGGTCTTGAATAATCAAAATTAATTTAAATTACTTGGTGAATTTCTTGCAAAATTAGCTTATATAGCGTTATTTTGTGAAAAAGAACATTTCTTTCCAAAATTAGCTTATGTAATGTACTTATGTAAGTATTGTTTCACTGCGACTGCCACAAGCCCTGTGCTGGTGAAAGCAGAGTTGACCCTTACGAACATACAGTGCAAGGGTCTTTTCCCAAAATCAGCCTTTCATAGTGCAATTGTTAATGTAGACATGTTTTATCATGGCATTAAACAAGATTCTGTATGAGCAGGAATATATATACGTAGCTTACTCTCCAGACTCACACAGGCTATAGATACAAGAGCTCCAACTCCACTCTCTGTAAACAGTACAGGATCCTCTATAATCCCCTCCTCATGGAATTCTTCACAGCAGAGCAAATCCAACTGAAATTATATTTAACGCAAACGCATTCAAGCACCTTGCAAACACAAATACATCGTACATCATATCCATACCATTGGCACAGGTGGTGGTCAGAGCATGGTATTGATCCAGGCTTACTATTATAATCAGTTACAGAATAAGGGTGTGGGCATTATTAGGGATTCTTGGCACTGGGTTAGTTTTGTTTTTCACCAAGAAGCCACAAAAGTTTGATATTTGCTCCTCGTTCCCGTGGGCAGTAGTTACCTCATCACTGATAATGGGGAACGCAGCGGAGGTGTGGCAACGCCGCACCTGGGTTTTCTCCGAGGCTGAGCACGTAGGATCTATACTGGATCTCTTTTCACACAAAAAATACAAGGGCAGAGAATTACCCCAGCCCTGAAATTCTATCTCAACGCACGAGAGGACAGGAATGCCTTTGTCCTCCATATTGGGGGAGGAATTCCTCCATTTTTAAATAGACGCCACAGAAGAACGTCTCTAAGTTTTACGCCGCACCGCAAGTGTGCCGCAGCCTTTGCAGGCACAGCTCCAGGCCTGGCGGGAAGGCGAGTGTTTCAGGAGCTGTTTTTTAATCGCGCTGTTTCTGTCACCCTCGAGGGGGAAGAGAGAAAGGGTTCCTGCTGTCTTTGCAAGGCCCGCTTTGATCTAGACATCGGGCATTGGCAGGCTTGGCACTGTATCTGACGACAGATTGGAATTGTCTCGCTGCCAGGTGCACCGCTATACTATTCCCTCATTCTGTATGAAGCTCGAGCACCGCTGAAGTGGGAGCTGGAAGAAAGGGGAGGATTCTCGCTTCTTCATAACAAATAAATTCAGCTCTTTTCAACTTGGACAAGCAGGAGGAAGAAATGACTTTAGCTGTGATGTAAAAATTCACATTCTGGTGACACCACAACATTTAAAAATTGAACAGTGCAAATGCAGTCTTTCACGTGTTAATTACTTATATAGCATTTTAATGGAAAATTCTACTTCATGTAATTTTGTACACATGGCAGCCTGTAGCCTAATGGCCAAGGTACATGACTCGGACCAGGAAGGTTGGCGGTTCAAGCCTCTGTGTAGTCTTCAGATCCACACAGCTGTTGAACACTTGAGCAAGGCCTTTAACCCCGCTTTGCTCCAGAGGGAATTGTGCCCTGTTAGTCAAATCAACTGGAATTTGCTTTGGATAAAAGCATCAGCTGAATAACAAATTATTATTAATGCTTAACTAAAGACTGAGACCCTGAACTACCTACCAGGTCACTTGGAGGGGCTCAGTTTCTGACGCACACCCCCTACAAACTTGAGTCCCACAGGGCTCAGTCCTTGGTCCTCTCCTCTTCTCTCTATACACCTCTCTATATGTCTCTTGGTTCTGTTATCTCTTCCCATGGCTTTTCTTACCATTCTTATGCCGATGACACTCAACTCTTTCTTTCCTTCCCTGCCAATATGCAGGTCACTACAAAGATCTCTGCCTGCTAGGCTGATATCTCTGCGTGGATGACTTCCCACCACCTGAAGGTTAACCTTGGCAAGACTAAGCTTCTCTACATCCCTGCTAAGTCCTCTCCGACAATTGACCTCTCACTGATCATTGAGGACTTTGTAGTATCCTGCTCCCATATGGCCAAGAATCTTGGGGTGACCCTTGATAACCACCTCACCCTCGCTCCACATATGTCCTCCACTGCCAGAACCTGCAGGTTCTTGATCTATGCCGTAATATATGCCATATCCGTAATTTCCTGACAGAGAAAGCTACCCAGCTCCTAGTCCAGGCGCTCACCAGTTCCCGTCTGGATTACTGCAACTCCCTCCTGGCTGGTCTCCTAGCTTGTGCCATCAAACCCCTCCAGCTGGTCCAGAATGCTGAAGCCCACCTGACCACCAGTCAGCCCAGGTCAGCTCAAGTGACCCCATTCCTTATTGGCCTCCACTGGCTGCCTATTGCCACACACATCCGCTTCAAGGCACTAGTGTTGGCTTTCCAGGCTGCTAAGGGGACTGATCGAATTTACATCCAATCTTTAATTGCTCCCTACACCCCAGGAAGACCACACTGGTCTGCCAAATCTGGTCACCTTGTGGTTCCCTAATTGCGTGCTCCAGGTGGTCGAGCTGCACGTTCATGCCTGTTTTCTGTTCTGGTACCTCAGTGGTGGAATGACTTGCCCGTATTTCAGCGCAGACTAAAAAATCACCTTTTCAGACTATACCTTAGTCCTCCCTCCCACCTGATCCCCCCAACCCCCCCGCCCCCCTTTGCTTTCGATATCTCTCTTTTCTAACCCTTACCCTGAATTAAAAAAACAAAAAACATTGCACTTACAATGACTATTGTCTTTTTGTATAGAACAGCTCTTCATGCATGCTATGCTAGTTATGGATTTGATGCTTTTAACTTGTGGAAGAACTTACGCACACATGAAACCAAGTCGCTTTAGATTAAAAGCGTATGCCAAATGACAAAAATGTAAATGTAAATGAACTGACAAGAGGCAGAAGATCATGGAGGTTAGCATGGCAGCTAATTAAAATAGCGGACATTCCTCGTCTGAAAAAGAGAAAATACAGCTGTTGAATTTACTATGACTTTAATTGAATGTATATGTGATCCTGCAAACAAAACCAGGAAGCACACACACTAACATCTCCATGTGTGGCCATTAAACCACAGCAAATAGTAACTAGGCTACATAAACAATAAGTGAATGCGTTCCATCTACAAATCCCACAAATCTCATGACAAAGACAATGGCTCTAGTATTTCCGTCCAACACTGGCTTGGCAATACTGCACTATACATCCTCTCTGAAACTGCAATCTTTAAATAAAGATGACTTTGCTTATTTCTAAATGCAATTATAAACTTGCATTAAGAGTTACAATGTTTCACAATAAAGTCTAAATTGCCTTTTAATAACTCCCCCTGAGTAATTACAATTTTTATGCTTTTGGCTTTTTTTCTCTCCGATTTTAAATTTTAATTTAAATTTTGGCCAATCATGCTCCCAGAATAAAGCTTGTTGCTGGTTAATTCAAAGCAGCACAGAAAAGCAGGTGTGATCAACTGAATCCAGTGATATAGGCAAGTGATATTTTCATCACACTGCAGAAAGCCAAACTTGCATAACATTGGCCAGCAGGGTTTGCTAGTGAGCGATGAGACAATCTCATTCTGTCTGCCTGAACTCTTTGTTTGACAGAACCGGTTGTGCATCATTCTACAGGGTTGCTCGTCAGTGACTTGGTCCATAATCCCATGGAGCCCATCCGCATACTCGGACAATGCATTACCATAATCAGCCACCCAGCGATAAACATGTTTAACCCAATGAAAAACTGTTTTGTAAGGAAATGAGACGGCCAGGTCACTCTGCACTGGAGCCACAATGGTCAATGTTTAACTATGTGGGCAGTGTCAACATGCAGTCAGGCTAAGGGTGCCATTATAAAGGCCTGTATGCTATTACTTGGGGTTTCCTCAAGCATGTGAAAATAACAGGGACTTCAATATACACACCTACAGGTGTTCCCATTTCATAGAAAAAAAACGTCCAATCTGCATTTAAAAGGCATTCAGCAGTGCTCGGTGTTAAGAAATGTCAATTATAGCCTAGCACAAAAGGCGGTAGCAACCCTAGATCATTGCATGACTTCATTTAATGTTAGTACATCAGCCAGGTGCACCTCTTTTGTTCAATTAACCCTATTTCCACATGTTTATAGGGGTCGCATGAGACTAACCTCGTGTTTGGGCATAAATTGGATCTTGCCAACAAACTGCAGGTGTTATTTGGCTCCATTTTCTTTACTGATTCAGGTGCAGCATTTGTTCTCAGAGAAAAGGGGAAAGCATAGGACAGGTGTTGCACCAATAAGGCCAGGATGGAATGATGAAGGGGTCTAGTACAATAAGTTAGTTAGACCAACACTGTGTGCTGCCCCATGTTCTACACCTACAGTACAATATCTGCCTTTACTCCATTATACGCACACTTGCACTTGTTCAATTGCAGAGAAATATCTTCAAAGGTAGCAGTTTATCATTAGATATAATTAGGCCTGAGATCATTATGAGATTATATCACAGGATATTCCTGTTTTATGAAAATATGAGAACTGCAGGCACTGCTTCATTCACTGCCAGTGAATGTTAATTTTCCAGTTCTGCGGGTTTTATGGCCCCTGAACGCTGGCTGACACAGACGGCACTTTCCTCTGCACAGGATGCCACAGCTTCCCTGAAGCCACAGGGGAAGCTTGAGCCTCACCCTGATAGCAGAACTTAACCAACAGCTTTCTGATGTCTTTTTTCCTCCTCGTCGAGGTTCCTGCTTTTCTGTGCGGCATGCATCCTGAATGCACTCTCCTTGTGGTCACAGTGCGGTTTTCGCTTACATGGTTCCACCTCTCTGCCTCCCTCTGTCGCATTGGTCTCTGGCCCAATTAGAGGCCCCCCTGCTGGGGCGATGCCTTTCATCATGCGGAGAAGTTGCCACTCGTCCACTTACTCATTTCAGCGACTTCACGTTTCGCATTACTGCTGTCGTCTGCAACTTCGCAGAGTTGTTTGGCTTTTACTTACTGTGTCTCATGCTTTTGTCCTGTGTAGCTCTTTATTGTGTAGCTCTGAGGACGTTTTGCTTTACCAGGGGGGCTACTAAGGCTGGTGTAGTTCAGTCGTGACACGGTCGTGACAGACTGGCAGTGCCTCAGCTTACTGATGTTTAGCAGAACACCTAAGCCCCAAGATGAACACAAGATAAAAAATTGTGGCAGGTTTGTGTTTCTCTTTTAAAAAAATAGCTGAATGTGCACTTTCCAATGCTCAGTTCCCAACGCAGAAGAAACATCTGTCTTGGTCCCGCTACAAAAAAAGAAAAGAAAATCTTGAAGGTGCATCAAGCATTCTGTAAGAGATCTGAGTATCTCCCCGCCTGTCTGTCCAAACACTTCAGCGTGTCATGTTGGATTTCCCCAAACACAGATGGTTAAAGTAAATCCAGACAGGAATTTGTATAGGGCCACGAGTGCGATTGCATTGAGTCACCATCCTGCAATGCCTCACTTCACGCACGATTGGAGATTCTGTTGATTTTGGACCTGGGTTTCAGAGTGATTTTCTTAAGCCTGCTGCTCATATTATCCCAGGGTAAAAGCAGGCAAGACATCTGCATTTAGTAAACCTTCCAGCTAATTGCAGCTATCAACGTGTCGCTCTTGCCATCAATATCAGCTTTCTCTCCAAACAGAAGTACTTACCAGTCACTTTTCCCCGTCCTTACCTAAATATTTATAAGCGGCCTAAAAATGTGACTAATATATGATGTTTGGAAAGGAAAAAAAAACAGATTTCTCTATATGTCTGAAATGTACTGTATATATTAAGCAGTGCAGATTCAAACATAAGATGGCTGACAGGCGTGCTACACACTGCGGCCTTGTTTCCACAGTTACGCTGATTTCCCTTTGGCGAGGCACTTAGAGAGAAACATAAATAACAATTCCAATCTGCGCGTCTCTGTCTCTGAAACCTCCCCCTGGCACCTTGCGTTAGTTACAGCCTGAGGAGAGGAGGCTTGGAGAAGCAGCAGCGCCACACTCTACTGGGACGTCTATGAAAGAAAAGTGTGGAGGCACACATAGCTCAGCGAGAGATAGTCCTCTTTTCCTTCCTCCCTGTTTCATTTCATCTTTCTTTACTGTTCTGAAGTTTGTTGAGATTTTCTTCTCCATATATGACATTTTCTGAATAACTCTAAGGTACAAAAGGTAGAAAATGCGACTGAGAGGTGGAGTTACCCTTTTTAGCTATAGAAGGAGTGTGTGTGTGCATTCCAGAACATGTCATGAAAAGTATGTATCCAAGTTAACTGGGTGACTGCTTTTGGCAATGCTGGGAGTGGCACCATGTGCTCACACTAGGCACAGCTGAGGCCTAAACAGATTTGCTGCTCCCAAAAAATGTCATGAATTATGTCAGGGCACTAACTACAACAATAAAGAACATGGCTTTGGGATAGGCTCTGTCCTTACTGTGACCTCTGTAGGCATAGGTTGTATATTAAACAATCCTGTAAATTTGTTGGACTTTGAGGGACACATACCTAGATGAGCAAGCTCAGCTGCTGGCCCACAGTATTCCTGAGCTCTCTGTGGTAAAGAAGGGGGCTGCAGTCTGTGTTTGTGTGTAATGGAGAGGAGGGAGCCACAGGCACACCATGGTTCTCGCAATTAGTGAAAAATACAGCAATAACGCCAATTAGCCTGCCAAGCTGAAGACTTAGAACTTAATGTACTATAACTTTGCAGGGAACAAATCCTACTGATCTGGGTCTTGCACTTCCTGTAGCGTGTATTCACATACACTTTCATGTTACTGACTGGCTCTGTACATGCAGAATGGCACTGGTTGCCTTCTACCTTTTGAAAAGAAACAGCAACAATATCATTCCAAAGAAACACAGAAGTACGAAACAGGCTTGAGATTGCCAAATACTATATACAAACAGACTTGGCAGTACGTCACTTGAACAATTACAATAGGATGATATCAAGACAATAGGATTTCAGTTAAGGGATGGAGGCTGGGGGGTCTGGCTACTTTTTAAGACTTATATCAAGGCAGGGAAAAATCAAAACAAAAATACTAGCCCTTTGAGATGTTTTTGGAGATAACTGTTATCATAACCAGGATGTACTGTATTCTAAGGAAGGAGATCAATGGTAATAGTTGCATCTGCACCTACTTGGTAAGACAGCTCCCCCACATGGACACTGAGGATACTGCAACTTGGAACGGCATAGGTCCCCCATTATGCATCTACATTCATGTCCTGTGTGAGATTTTTTAGAAAAGAAACAATTGTGCTGTTGCATTAATTACCTTGTTACTTTTGGAAGTGCTGAAAGTATTTATACGTTTGCTGGTGAAAGAGTTCATTGTAATAGGTAGAAGTAAAAACATATAGCATATACTGTGCATATAAATTCTGTTACCCGTGGTAGAACTGTACTATATGATTGACTTACTGCCCTTTTTGAAACGGCAATTTACTGTGGTGCATAAAGATTTAATGGGACAGCAAAGGAATAGTACAAGACAAACACACCTGCCTCTTTATACCAGTAGCTGCTCATGACAGTAAAAGACACTGGTTCTCAATACCCCTTCGGCCTTTGAAGTCAGCGTTATCTTTTGTGAAGCCCATAATTCATTTCATTGTCCAGTCTTTCCTTAAGCCATACAGATGGGGCATTTATGGGCTGCATTAAACCTATCAGCAAATAAAAGTATGGAGTGTGTATTTTCTTGGATCGGGGCCAACAGGGGTTTGCCTTTGTGAAGTTGTGAGTCAGATCCAGCTCAGAGGGACAATAGCCTTTTTGTGTCCCCTTCATCCAGGAATTTATGATGTACAAGCATTATCCAAATATTTAATTACACATTCATAATTTCTCTTTAATGCACCCACACTCTCTCTCTCTCTCTCTCTCTCTCTCACACACACACACACACACACACACACACTCTCTCTCTCTCTCCCTCCCTCTATCTATCTCTCTCTCACACACACACACGCACGCACAGACACGCACACACACACACACACACACACACACACACACACACGCCATGTGTCTGTCCCCTATGGGCTGTAAGTGACTGTATGTGAGATTATACAGGCAATGTGTCTTCCCTCAGTGTGAACTTCAAAGAGAGAAGGCCTCCTTCATGTACCGCTGTCCTGTGCGCTATGTCATGAAGCTCGCCTTACATACCATGACCCTCTTGTGTGAACGTAGAAAGAGGAGACTTAAAGTGTAGACAGAGGGCTGTGGGGAAAGTAGATCAGTGTCATCCAGCCTACATTTATGCCATACAGTTACATTGACAACATGGCAAAAATGCACCAGCAGGAAAGAAAATTCCACAAGAATGTGCTTTCAGATCAAATTACAGGATTTTTCTTCTGACCTTGGCAACTGTGCATCGTTAATCATCCGTGTTTTGATTTAATACAAAAATATCTGCCAGTCCTCATCTCGAATGTAGTGGTTATTCGCTTCTTTATATTAATGGGTAGGTGGTAATGTAATGGCCAAGAATGGAATGCAGTGTTCTGGGTCTCAGAGGACTTGGGAACGACTGGGTTACGAGACTGCGGTCTGAGTGTTCTTAGACCTTCCCAGCAGTCTCCTGTCTATGGCGGCCATCGTGGATCACTTCTGCACATATGCTGCACATCCTTCCATCGTTCTTTCATGGCCCTGGTCAAGCGTGGGAGTGTCCCTCAGGACCTGAGTCACACATCACTGCGCACTCCATGCATGCCCCCGCGGTATCCTGCAGCTGGCATGTAGTATGCTAGTCTGCAATTGTAGAGTTTGAGAGAAACTCACCCAAAGTAGTGCCTCAAACCATTTTCTATATTAAAAAGTAACTCAGTATTATGCGATCCAGAGTACTACGGTAAGCCAGGGAAACAAAATGGTTGAAAAAAAAAATTTGTTTTAGAGCAAAGCGACAAGTAGAAATTACTCAAAAACCCCAATGCTAATTATGAGCTTAATTTTTTAGAGGGTAGAGGCAAATTATTTTTTTGTAGAGTGCAGACAGACTGTTTTGGCACAAACTACAACCGTTTTTCTAAGTGTGTGGAATTTGAGCACTACATGCATCTAACTACCTCATGTTAGCATGACTAATACAAAGTGTCACTGGCAGTGCTGCGATATTATTATCGCATTTAGTCATTTACAGTAGTTAACAGAATTAAGTAGTCATTCAAATAGGGTGGTCTTAAAAGGCAAGGTTAAAGGGTATTGTTTTCAGAATTAAACTAGGATAATGGGGATTGTAATATTTCAGAAGCCAGCAGCATCTCCAACGCATCTGTCCTGAATGCTTCATTTGTGTCTTGTGTATGAAAAATATGTCTCTCCGTTCCTCTGATATTCCACAATGCTAAAATTATACCTCCCCTCTAGCTGCACAGAACTCTACATAAATCTACACACTGGCAATCTGAAACATTTTGAACATACATCACCCACATTTCCTCGAACTTCCATGACTGAAGTGTGGTATTTGACCCCATTACCAGCAGTAACGGCACACAGGGAGGTGAGGTGAATGCATGCTTATACATTACCCCAATCCGAACGGGGGTTCGGAGGGAACTCAGGTGGATACATTATCCCCAAACGAATGGGGGTTCTGAGGGAACTCAGGGGCATACATTATCCCAAACCGAATGGGGGTTCGGAGGGAACTCAGGTGGATACATTATCCCTAACCGAACGGGGGTTCGGAGGGAACTCTGGTGGATACATTATCCCAAACCGAATGGGGGTTCGGAGGGAACTCTGGTGGATTGACATGAGCAAAGCAGCAGGGCCTGACGGGGGCTTTTAAACACTGTGCCAACCAACTGGGTGAGTTCCTGGGAAAAGCGTCAAATGAATCTTTGGAAAAAGTACCGGTGTTGTGGAAGACATTGTGTATTGTTCCAGTGCCAAAGGAGGCACGCCCTCCACACATAATGAAAACTTTTGAGAGAATACTTATAGAATATTTTAGAGTACAGCAAGGCCAATATCTGTACACCATACAATTTTCTTACCAGGCCAAAGTTGGTGTGAAGAATTCCATTCTTTTTATTTCACAGTGTGTGCATGCTTAGTTGAACAATATGCTTAATACTGTCCGGCCCTAGTTCCTCAGCTTCAGCCCACAATAATAAACCGGATACAGAAATACTTTCAGAAAATACAAGAGGACAGTGTGCAACACCATTGCCCCTCAAGAAATTGAACTCTCATTTCCCTTCACTCGGTACACCACTGAACTCTTTGACCGATAAACCCACTTGCAACCTACAGAAATTTTAAGACAACACTTCTGTGGTTGGATGCATCACAGCAAGAGCTGATAATTAATCCACGAGTGTGACTGCTGACTTTGTGACACGGACTGAGAGGAGTTTTTCAACAACAAAAAAGCAACAATATTGATGTGGAGATAGTGAGTAAACTCGTATAAATACCTTGGGGTGCACTTTGACTGTAAGCTGGACCGGAGAATGAACACCGATACCATTAATGGGAAAGGTCAGTCCAGGCCTTTTTAATAAAACTGAGAGCTTTTAATGTCTGTATTACGATGCTATTTATGCTCTATCCCAGTGTTGTTGCCAATGTGGTGTTTTATGCTTCTGTAAGCAGGAGGGAGGTGTACTCTATAGAGGGGTGACCTTAAGTGGCTGAATAAGGTCATCGAAAACAAGTGGCTCTGGAGGCCACTAACGTAGTTCAGAGCCGGGTTATTTCTGCATTTATATAGCGCTTTTATGAAAAAGGCGATAGGCTGCCATGCAAGGCACCAATCAGCTCATGCAGAATAGTCTGCACCCTCTCTATCCTGTTTGATGAGCCGTATGTCCCTCTTATAGTGGTCGACGCAACGCTTCCAAGTGTTTCACATAGGTGCTCTTTCACACTTGCTGAAATTCACATTTTTTACTATAACAAGGGCAATGGCTACTGATTGTTTTTAACATGTCTTAATGTGGTGCTGGTCTGGATTATTTTTTACATATTCTCTTTAGCATTGTCTGTGATTTCTATTGTTCATTTGTTGCTGTAAGACCACCTAATTTGTCCCTGGGGATCAATAAAGTACTCTCTGTCATGGAGGAACAACTGAACCTCATGAATATTTGTAAACCTGTCAAATCTGAACACATCCCCACTTTTCGCTTAGTTCAAAGTGCACTTATTACACAGACGTGATCAGTCGAAAGTTTTACATGTCAAATGGTGATTCTTCCAAGCAAACACCACAGTAAATCCCTTCAGATTTTCACATTAGTGTAAAATTAGTTACCTGAGGTGGAGGTTTTGGGAGCTGTGAAACACTTGGATCCTAGCTGGGTAGAAGATGATGCACTTAACTCTCACTTCCCAAAGTGACTGGGTTTAAGATCTAGCATTGCTGCAAGACCTGAACTTGGACTTGAAGGTCCGTCCAGGTAAATAAAGACTTGATTTCAACTCCTGCTGATAATAGCACATCCTGACAATCACTGTCCAGGCCTGGCTCCATCTGCTAGCAATGCTGCCAAAAGTGAACCTCTACAGCCTCCTCAAATTGTTCTTATCCCAGTAGGTCTGTGATCAAAGCCAGCACGAACTTAGCTGGATTGCAATCGTGACATTTGTCCGGTATCTCAAAAAAGTTCAAATTTTGCAAACTGAAGTGACTTTCCAGATCATTATGCTTTGCTTTGAGAGAGGGACAGTGTCAACCAGCAACTGTGTGCAGGTAGCAACCACATTGAGAGGGATATCATGACCTGTCACAGCCTTTTCTACCTTTAAATTCCACTTGTCAAACTCTTGTTGAGCTTCTCGGACAGATGATACTAAGGCTGTCAAATCTTTTTTTCATTGATTTTTCCTTTGCACAGTCTTTCCTCAGTCAGTAGCCTGCTACCAGTCCAGTTTTCCATATGATAAAGCATTACAGTGTCATGCATTTCCAATGGATAATATAATTTACTGCTCATTTCAATTTTGTTCAATATGGCTAATGTGCTAACAAAATGTATTGTTCTGTATAATTATTACCTTTTTGGCAATTTGAATGCTTTGAATGATTACATTACTTAAGCTAGGACCAATAAACATACTATCTGAAAAAACACAAGCCTTGTTAGTCACTTTTAGCCTGCTGAGTCTGCCTAACTATTTATTGCAACCGCTATTGCTGAAAAGATTTACAAGGAAACTGACAAGTCTTTCTGATCCAGAAATTCTGAGAAACCTGCTGAATAAGCATTCCCTCCCTCTTCTCTGGCCTAATAACCCTCCATAACTGAAGTAATTAACTGGAGGCGCATTATTTTGTGTTGTCAGAGAGGAATATGGAGATGAAAAAGACTTTCCACAAAGGTGGTTATTTAGTAAGCTGCACACATCCGTAGTAACTGTATCTTGATCTGAATTATATCAGTCTTGACCTCTACTCTACATGTGTTGATCAATAGTATATAAGCACAACAATAGCAAACATGGAATCATTTACCATCTAAAACCGTGGTATGGGCTTTGTCAAAAGTGAAAGTGACATTTATCTCCCGATGCCCTGTCGTCACGTGAGCCCAGTGTCTTTGTAAGTGAATTTGTGTAAAATGCTAATTTTGAATGAATGTCCTGTGTTCCAATCTCATACTAATAGTAATTTTTGTCATAATATGCCAACCCACAATAATAACAAAATAAATAAATTTTACTTGACACTTGTAACAGAAGCGAGAAGAAACAGCAGGATTAGAGGGACAAAATAATATTTTTGTCTCACTGGCTAATAATATAAAAGTCATTTCTGTTTGTTTACTTATGTTGAGCCAGATAGCAAGAGCACGGCATTTTCAAAACTTTTAATTGAAATGAATCACCTTCTCCATGAATTTCAATTCTACCAATGGCTGTGTAAATATTATAATAAACAATACAAATGTCAGACACCTAAAGATGATTGGCACAAAGAAAAGGTTATTATCCAGTCAACAGTGTTTTTGTGTGTTTTTTAGACCAGGGCTACTATAAGCAATGATTGCGTAACTGCCCAGGGAAATCAAACTTTTTTGAGATGCGATTCTTTGGAGGGGCTGCATTTGTCTGAGAGTAATACCATGTTTATAGGGGCCTTAACCGTAGCGTTCTCTTAATTTCAGGTGTGTACAGTATGCACCCGATATCCCGATATCAGAAATATGACCCACCCTCTCGGAACCCCCTGTGGTACAGCCACCTCATTGAATTTTAATCCTGAAAACAAAACATGTTATATAACCTACTTCACAGTTTAGAGAGACTGCATTTTTTCAGTCGTTTCACATTTTGACTGTCATAGCTGCAGGGATAAAAAAAAAAAAGACTCATAAGACAATCCTTGTACCCTGACAGCGTACAGCATTTATGAAAATATAAAAAAAGGGAAATTTTAACTTTTTGTCAGTTAAATTCTAATTCTAAATTATATTCTATTCTATTCATTGCCCCTTTGAATATGTCACGAGTTGTGCCTGTAAGTGGTTAAAACCAATTTCACCTGCGTATACAGGTATGTTCACTGTAGTGTAAATATCACCCCTTAGTGGCTCGGAGCAGAATGTTTTCCAGGTCACTGGAAACTTGAATGTCAATCTGATCAAAACGGCGTTCCAGTTTAGTATCCAACACATCTAATGCTGTTATATTTCCTGAAAAATTCCTTTGGGCTAAAAATAATAGGTAGTCTCACCCTCATCTAGATGTCTTGGAGGTCTTTTATTTCTTGGCAGTAGGCCTACAGGGGATCTGTCATTGTTGTGACAGCCATTGGCACAGTGCTTTAGAAAGTTTTTCAAGACTGCTCTATATGCTGACACTGTAGAAACCCTCTTGTCATTTTTTCAGCACTCGCAACCCCTTCAAGCTATATATATATATATATATATATATATATATATATATATATATATATATATATATATACACACATACACATACACATACATACATAAACACACAAACAGTATACTCTGTGTATTTATACTTGCAATGTTTTCAACAATTACCCAATAGTGGAAAAGACCGAGTTGCAAAAGATGCCACCACTAGCAGGCAACTGCAACTTGACCAGAATTCAGTTGCCTTCCTGGTCTCCAGCCTGCCAAAATTCACGTGCCAACTGCGATGTGCTCGCCACATTCAGACGCTCTTCACTTCCGGAGGCTGCCTGCATTCAATACATATTATTATGTAGCCACAATAAGATCCGCACAGCTCTTGAGCAAGGCCCTTAACCCTACATAGCTCCAGGGGAGGACTGTCTCCTGCCTAGTCTAATCAACTGTAAGTCGCTTTGGATAAAAGCGTATGCCAAATGACATGTAATAAATCTTCAACCAGACTCTCCTGCAAACATACTTAGCACTTTGCTTAGAAGTTCCATTTCTTAGAGTTTACCTCCTTTTGGCATTGCTTGTGCAGTGTGGTACTCACATGCTGGTGTAATCTGTTCTACTGTACAAATACAATTACCAGGCTGAATGGACTGTTCAGCTAAGCAACTTGGTATGCGATAGGTGACCTGGGCAAGAGACCTGCGATTAGATATAAAAAGCTTACCATTCCGATGGTTTCCACAGGGCCCTTGATACTTAAACCAGTTCCTGGCTCTCCTCCGTGGTTTGAGATGAGACTCTGGGTGGAGCATATAGGCCGTGTATCAGTTGATTTATGGAGGTCATGTGTGTTTGCTTTTCTGGAGCGGTGGCATAGCAAAAGACGAGGGACACTTGCATCATTCCAGGTTAGTTAACCAATCAAATGTGACAAATGGACGAAAACACTTGCAATGCACCCCCAAAACGCTGTTCAGCGTGAAGGGTAAGAAATTCCCTGGATTATATATAATTAAAAAACCTTAAACATGTTTTTCAGACCTTGAGGAATAATATAAAATCGGGCAAAGATAGTACTATAGTTTTTTTAATCCCAACAGGTGGCTGTCACATCCATTCAACCTCTAGGCAGCCGCTGCTTGATCCCAGCTCTTCCCTGTCCTCATCCCAAAATGGTGGAATGACAGACAGATTGGGGAACATTATATCTAAATGTTTCTATTAATGTCAATATTTAAAAATATATATACAAAATGAATAAGTATGTAAGCAAGCAAGCACCTCGACAGTGGCACCTTGCCCTACAAGAAACCAAAGAAATAAAATGACCAGCATCTGCGAGAGCTCCTCATGGTGCAGATTTGACAAAAGCGGTATTCATTTATCAAACTCTGTACTCCTTCAATTGCAAATTTACCTGTTTTGATTATGGGCTAAATTGTTTATTACTGCAGGCAATATGTCCAATAGCCATAAACATAATTTATGTTGATAAAGGTCATTTTTACTATGAATAATAAATTAAAGCAAAGTATTACTTGATCAATACTTACACTGCTTCACAAGGGTTCATCAAATGAAACTAAGGCAAGATATTTTCCTGATAGAAGCAATATTGCTGTTTGAATGAGCTTGTGGCATTTATTTCAGTGAAAACACTGTAATACTACTGTAAGGGAGCAGGGATGGGGTACCAGACGTATAATACACATATAATCAAGGGTTCTCCCCAATATAATATAGGGGAACCACTAGAGGAGAACAGAAAACAAAAAACAAAAAACAAAAAATAGTACCGAAAAACCTGGTATAAGTGCATTTTGACTCAATAGGTGAAAGAAAATACTAAAGAAGAACAGATACGGTTACCTGAATACAGAGTAACACGCCTTTAAATCTCTTGCAGGCTACCTCTACCTGGCTTGGTGTATGAAACACAATGTAACACTCAAGCACAGAGCAGAGGGACAATGAGTCTTAAATAGAGTAGAGCCCGCCTAAACAATAACAGATAATTGGTTTGGTAATTAGACTGCACCTGGATACCAATTAACCAAGGCAGCAATCTACATGCGTGAGCCAGAAAAACGGTAGCTACTGCCTAGAAAATTAGTAGGAAAACCCTGAAAACTACAGAGGGAATAGCATGTACACTGTATTTTGTCATGAAGTTGAATACAGAAGTTTAAATATCTTTTCATATATTATCAAATTATGTAATTGAAAAAAATGTATCATTATTTAAAATCCTGATTCAACAACAACAGTCAATCTCACAGTGGGATTTGAATCTGCAGACCTCTAGTCTGTACACTTATTTTTTCATAGATGCTGTGCCATGGCCAAGAAAGGCTTGGCAACCAATCTTAATATTTATAATACATGTCAAAAATAGGACTGCAGTATTTTACTTTTATGAAGGGAAAATGAATCACCCACAGTAAAGTAGTCTAGCAGGGTGGGTTAAAGCAGTTTCCTTTACTGCAGAGTAACAAAACTATTCTATTATTCTATAAACGTGCAGCCAGAACTGAACACTGAATTGTAAGTATGTGATGTATAGGTATTTAAATATGGACATTTTACTGAAAATGCAGCATGAACAAACTTATTATTAATTATTCATTATAAACTGTGAAACATGGGTGACATACTGTACTGTATTTAAATCACAGGGACAGCTTGGTGATGTGTAAATAATCTTTAGCATGTTTACTGGGCAATAATAATAATAACAAATATTATTATTGACCAGTTTTCTGAGAAAAAGCTCAGACCATGCTGTATGGGTGGGAAAACACAGGCCATCGGGATCAGAACATGCGGCTGAAGTTGCAGTTATCTCATGTAGCACTAGAGGTCTTCCTCTCCTAGGCTAAAACAGTACAAATGGGAACGCATTAATCTTCGATGGATTGGAGACGTGTCCATTCAGTGTGCATTCCTGTCTTCAACCAGAGGTGAATCTTACGAACAGGCTAGGCAGGCAAAGTTTGCAGAAATGCAAAATAAAGAACCTTGTTATGTATTATTTATTAACCTAACTGTTGCAAAATCCTCACTAGCAACAATTTGAGTAATTTAACGAGTGTAGGCCCATTTCATACCCTGTCACTGTAGTTCACACGTCATAGATTTAACCCCCAGGACGGTTATAATTTGTTTGTTTTTTTCTTAGTTTGAAAAGTTAACGACTTTAGATATCGATGACATCATTAGCAGCAATGTAAATTAAGCACACGTCTTGAGATAAATGTCGCTAAACCTCAATGAAGTTGATTACTATATTACAGCATATATGATTTTAGATTGATAAATCGAAATGAGGACGGGAGCTATTTTCGTTTTGATATTAATGTTTGCGGGAATGCTTCTCGCTGTCCCACTGCAGAAAAGGTAGTTAACGTTATGCTATCACGCAGCTCTCCATTTGTATCTTATCTTAATGGCTATAATATAGCTTATTTGGACGATTAAACAAGGCAATTTGACTCTGCTCCATGGTGTTCTGTACTTCTGGAGACATAATTTACGGTTGAAATAACATTAACGAATTAGGCTACTTACTACGTTAGCGTTACGTAAGTTATAGGCTAGAGACATGTAGTTGCTATGGAATTTTGACGTTAGCCTAGCTTGCTATTTTAACTTTTTGGTGAAAAGTAAGTTGCATGATTTCATGACCAATAATGAATAGGCCTATACCAGCTCACGTATACAACTTGTGCCTCCTTTACCAGAACCGATGTCGTTTCCCCTAGAGATAACGCGGAGATGAAAATGGAGCCAATATTTGACCCAGCCTTTCATAAGGAACACATCACCCTGTTTGATGGTAAGATATTAGGCTACCTGGTAGTTTTCTTTTCTTTTTATCACATCCCCAGTGTAGCCATCATTGTTGTACAGCAGGTACATCACTTGAAAATGCAGCAATATATAGTCATTACCTTAAAACAAAATCACAGTATGCATTTGTTCTGAAGAATGGATCTCAAATGTCTTCAAACATTTTTTAGACTATGGCATGAAGCCCATCCCACCTCAAATTCCACCCTACCTCCTGCATGGACAGGGCATCTACGAGCCAAACCTGGATGAGGAATACTACTAGCATGTCCGCAAGTGAAATTAGAAATCTGAACTTCAATTCAGAATAAAGTTGAGCAGTAGACTACTGGGGGGAAAATGTGAAATAAATAATACCTATACTCTATATGAAATTTCCCAGAAAGAATGACAGGACACTTATCCCTGCACTGAAATATTTTAAATAAGGAAAAAGATACATTTAAAAAAGAACACATACTATCATATGAATTGTAATGTTACAACACATGTTATGATTTTATTTTTCACTGTTTTTGTTGTGTGTTAATGCCAGACTTTGGATTAAACAAAATTGATACAAATAAAAAAGCTGGAATTTTGCTGGAAAGTGAGTCAAGAAAATTGTCATTCTCGAGGCAGAATGGCTGGCGATATTTTCTCAATTTTTATTTTCACTTGAATAATGGCTATATTACAAAATGTGCAAAATATCCTGCTCAAAGTAATACAATTAAATTTTTGTGAGGCTGAAGTCATTTCTTACTTTATATACAATAATGTCCAAATTAATGTAACAAATGAAAGTCCCTTTCTTGATAGCATGCTAACATTCTTAGACATCTCTTCGTACATCTGGGCTCTTGAATTAAAAATGAACCTGCTGTAACACCAAACTGTAAGCCAATGTAAGTGCATCACAACGATACAGAGCCAGGAAGACAGCAAAATGATTGTAATGCACTGATTTTGATATTGGGTTACCACCTTGTCATGAGATTTCCCTTGCTGTTGTACTGGAACTTTTGGCATAATGCAGCTTTGAGTAGACTTACTGTAGTCTGGGATACCAGCCAGTTCATTAGCATTGCCAGGCCTACTAAGCTGGAATACGAAAAAATGAAAGCCAACAAGACCATGTGCCATGTTGTGCATGTATCAGATTCAGTTTACCATAAGAAAACTAAAGAACCATACTGTATAGTATGCATCACAACAGTGGGTATCCACTTTAAAGAATGTATGCCCATCTTGTTTAATTGCTGTGTGCTTCGTTATATGGTTTTTTTCGGTTTTTTTCTTACTTGGTAGATTTACTCTGGGTGACACACACATATATTGTCCTCTACCTGTCCTGATAACTTAAAAGTGCCTACAGCAAAAATTTGAAACCCAAAAACAGGAAAGAAAATTGGAAAAACAATTCACATTCTTCAAGACATGATTTCCAAGGATTCCTCCTAATAAAACAACTCATGTAATAAAACAATTCATGTAAGCATGTAATGAATGCATATAGTTAACGCATGTATACCATATATCCCATTTCATATTTGAACATTGACATGGTCCAGCAGCACTGCAGTGCATTTTATGTTTTATAATGAAGACATTTCTCAGTGCCATGAACACTGTTTTACTTTAGGCACACTTTGAGATACTCCACTCACCAACAGCAATTTCCACAGCCCCATGATAACTCTTAATAAACAAAATATATAAATATGTATATACACAGTAATTATAATGATAATGATAAAAAAAATAGGCACTACTTGTGAAGATCTGAATGTCACAGAAAGTCTGACTCACTTTGTGCTTCCCAGACAAAGTCAGTATCTCTGCTATGGACAGAGGATTTCCTTAGCTACATTTCATTCCAGTCATACCACCTGGATTCATCTATTAAATAGAGAATAGGTCAGTTGGGATTCCACTAATGAAACAGAGGGTCACTGTTTCATTAGTGAGTTTTCGTCATCATAAACATCAGAATTATAATGAAATCTCCCTAAACATTCAAGATAAGATAATCCTCGGTCTTTATTCAACCGCTGCTGAAACCTTGGGCTGAATGATGGTATCTGTAGTACAGAAAAACTGTCAGACAGTATCAGATAGTCACTGAATTCTCAGGCTGGTTACTGGTTTATCTCAATGGTATAAAAGTGACAATTTTGGTACTGGGAGTGGAAGCCAAGGAAATGCTGGGATTTTGTTTGTTTCAAAGTCTCATCTGAATGAGCAACTTCAATAGGGTTGTCATTCAAGAGGAATGAAGTGTGTTAAAAGTATGGCGGTGCCATCTACCAACCTGCTGGGGAAACAGGATATCGTGGTGTTGAAGAAGCTGTGGTTTGCCGTTATAACTTTAGTGGAAGACTGAAGAGCTATGATAATTCAAATACCTCAAAATCAGATCCCAAAACAACTTCCCATAACAGGGTAGAGTGAGTGACCTCCAACATTTAAATTCAATTACAGTGCATCAAAAGAAATTGAAGGGTGTCCTGGAAAAGCTTGAGTGTCTGATTTTCTTCTTATAATTTGTAAAAATGCACATTTTGAAAGATCTACAAGCATGGTCTACTGGTGAAACAGTTGATCTTACACTGTTCTTGCAGTTATGAAAGGGAATTTCAGAAGCAAAGCCATATGAAAGCCCCATATGTCATCTAATACCCCCCAACTGTCATCAAGCCTTTCATGGACAGCTTTTAACAAATATGCTTATATCCACATCAAACATAAGATATGGGTTTCCACCATGACAAAATGCATTTAGAACTGGAGTACAGTACATTAGGGGCAAAAAATAAAAACAAAAAAGTAAAAGATCTGCCACACATTTTGGTCTCTTTGCCAGTACAAATACAGATGTCAAAGAAATCTCTGGTTTCTCCTATTATGTCATGTTTATCAATTTACCACAGAAGAGTTGATAAAAATGGACTACTGCGACATGATTTCAAACATCAGTTTTTTGGCCTCAGAATTTCCTTGAAATGTACAACACCTTGAACTTTAGTTTGTTTAATTGTTCCTACTGTTAAATATCAGGAAAAATAAATATATGTATATATATTTGTCATATGTCCACTCACAAGAGGGAGTCTTAACACCACAGTGTTGCACTTTGAGTTTGGAACAAGATCATTGATAGAACTCAAACCTTTTCCAAGGAAATAACTTGGCCCGAAACAAATGTCTTACTTGTGTTCATTGTAATAATTTCCTTATGTTTCCCACCATGCAACATATTATGATATACAATAATGTACAGGGAAGGCAGGACTGGCTATTCAAGGTAGATGTCTTCTGTCGGGCATGAGTACTCAACATGTTGCTTGTAGAACCGCTGGAATGCCTCCCTTTTTACAGGAATACAATCGGATTAGACATCAAGGTACAACAAATAAAATGGTATTAATTCATTGTAATATTGAATAATTTCATTATATTCACATAATTTAAAATGTAAATAGCAAAATAAACATTTACCATGAAAACAGTTATGTAAGATAATTTAATAAAATAATTTTAGCATGTAAAGTGGTGAGAGAGAACATGTGGTGATCAGCTTGGTGCTACATACAGGTGTCATATTTGCTCATTTACACTTGGCTACACAGAATTGTTTGGTGTTAATTGAGTTCTAACTTGAGCTAATTGAGTTTATATGCATCCACTCTGGCAATTTATTTTAACACTTGGCTTTTAATGTGTACATGCTGTCTGCAGCCCCTCACAATTTACCATTTGCTATATGCGTTTGGATCTATGAAAGGTGTGATATACATCGCAATCTATGATGTGTACTTACCCTATTGATTCTGCCAGAGGCTTGGTTGAGTCTTCTGACACAAAGACATGACAAGCAAACCTCTCATCTGCTGGATGTTTGGTAATGAAACCAAAATACCTGAAATGAACAAGATGCATATCGGTATTACTGAGTTTACTGTGCATGTCCACCATGAAATATATTGTTTATAGAACCCAGCAAGTAGTAGCAATAACGTGGTATAATGTAATAACTGCTATTGTATTGTTATTGTTCAACTTGAGAGTTTGTTGCAAAAAAAAAAAGTGGGGCAGAATATGGTCATATCTGGTTTGACTTACTTATTGTTCTTCGGATGATAACCACAGAAAGAGACGTTCTTCAGTTGAAAGAAGTGACTGCATTTATTTCCCTAGAGAACACAGAAATATGAATGGGCTTAATATGCACAGTGTACAAATACAGGTACCCTTGTAATTATACTAAAATGGAAGCAGTATGCATCCATGAAAGAATAGTTGGCAAAAGCTGTATATTACATAATTTTTCTTTGGTTTATTAGATCCTGAGAAATACAGGACTAGCAGTGGTAGAAACGGCAAAAAAGTTTATAATGATGAAAATCACACTACAACAATAATTATAAAATTAACTGGAATAACAATGACAGTCCTTGTTTTGATGATCAATCTCAGAGTGATTTATGAAACATAATCTAAGTAATTACTGGAAGGTATATACAGTGAGCTCCACAAAGTTTGGGAAAATACATATTTTTCTTGATTTGGCTCAGTACTCCACAATAGAAATGGCTAATATTTGGGATACTTGACAATACGAATCAGCTTCGATTTGAGTGGAAACTACAGCAATGTTATAAAATGTTTATAATTTAAGATGGCACTTACTCTGCTAAAACTGCTGTATTCATCTTGAACAGCAAGTTTCACGCCTTTCATACTGATTTCCAGTATGCAGGAGGAGGGAGGGTTGAACTGTACTGTCATTCTTCTATTAGTCGCAATCTGGAAGGATTAAAAGCCTTTTTTTAAAACACAAATAAATGACATACGTGTTTCACAAAAAGAGTTGTACTCCTTAAATGCTGAAACACATGCACGCATGCACAAACACACACACAGTTGTATTATGATTATAGAAAATACTATACTGCACTCCATTAACAACAAGTAATGATTTTATATGGAGCACAAAAAAGCTTCACAATATTCCTCTGGGGTAGTAAGAACAGTATAAGGGCCAATCCCACCCATCTCCATCTCTCACTCTCTCATCTCACTGACCCTCTCCTCACCTTTCTCTGTAATTCAGCCTTGCTGTTCCTCCATGTTTTCTCCCTCCTAGTTATTCTACCCTTTCTCCCCCAGCCATTTGCTGGTGCAGTGCAGTCTGGGTATTATAACATTGCCTTTTGTACCCACCTTTTGCATAGCGGCGCATAGAACATCATTCCCTTTGTGATACGGCACTTGAACAGAGCCCAGATATTTCAGCCGGAATGTGTCCACCCAGTCAGAGCTTTTCACTGAGGGAGCAATGCAACACAGCACAATTCAGCAGAGACCAGAAAAAACCTTTAAACAAAGTCATTTCACAGCTGCCATTACAGCATGTCAATATGAAAAAGAAATGTGTGTTCAGAGATACTGTTGCATACCTCTAGAGACTGTTGTGTGTGAAAATCCCAGGAGATCAGCAGTTACTGAGATACTCAAACCACCCTGCCTGGCGCCAACAATCATTCTAAGTCACTTAGATCACGTTTCCCATTCTGACATTTCGTCTGAACAGCAGCTGAATCTCTTGACCACATCTGCATGTTTTTATGCAATTAGTTGCTGCCACTTGATTGGCTGATTAAATATTAACGATTAACAAACTGGTGTATTGGTCTGCCAAATAAATTGCTCACTGAGTGTATATATTACATAAATTAATGCAATTGTAATACTTGTGTATTTTCACACAGTGCACATTCTTCCCCCCAGAGCCATAGGATGTAGCTCTGCTTCCCCCTCCTTATTTAATATCAGTCAGCTCTAACTTGCATTTCAGCTCGTCTGTAAAGTGATAACACTCTAATAACAATGCTGAAACTATGACAGAAACCAATTTTCTGTGGACACTGAGGTACCAGTAAGAACTCCAGGCAGTGAATTTGTGGGGGGGGGGAAGCAATTGTGTAGGGCTGTACCTTTGTATTGATCGGGGTCCTTGGTGACCTCAATGGCGTAGTAGGCAGGGAAGATTCCATGGGCACCTGTGCGCATGTTGTATCCCTCGTACCAAAAGTCCTCCGCCTGTACCTCTACCAACAATGGGTCATCCACGTCAAGCTCCAACTCATCGTCATGACGAGGGACAAATCTAGAACCACAAGGAACACGCTGTAAGGACTGGCGACAGGTATCATTGACAATATTGTACTTATCCATCTGAAACAGCAGCTATTCAAGTCTAATGGGTGAACAATTGGCCTTCTTTTGGCTAGCTCACTCTTTGTAAGAAATTTAAACCATGGAAAATAAATATGGAGAATAAACTGGAAACAATGATTGAATAATTCAATTTACATGTGTATTATCCTGGGAGCATGGAATATTAATCCCCAGAGACAGACAAATAATTCCAATATCAAACATATAGGACTCTGTGGTAATACTATCTTCACAGATAGCAGTTCCACAGATATCAGATTGTTGCTGGGGGCTCTTGTGTGCAGCAATCCTGCTAATGCACTGGTTCTTAGTGAATAATGTGCCCCAGAGTCTGCAATTCTACCTGTGCTACTGCCAACTGTGCCTGGCAGTCCCGAAGAGCCGATGCATATAATAATTGCCTATATCATTCATGACCCTAGAAAGACGGCTTTTATCAACGGTGGTCTAGAGAGTGCCTGTGGTCTGCTTGTGGAAATTGTGTAGTTCTCTGGTGCAATAGCTGCAACTAACAAATGGTTGTGCATGTTAAGTATTCAGATGTTTGAACTAGCCAGTGATGGTGGGATCGGATAGATTTACACCTCGGAGTGAGCATTCCTAACTGAGAAGCAAATAATAAAAGGAACATTTTGAAGTAATATAATATGTGTATTCCACACCCTGTCAACCTCTATACAGTGCAGTCCATAAGTATTTGGACTGTGGTACAATGTCTGTTTTTTTTGCTCTGTACTCATGCAAATAGTTGTTTTTGGTAAGCCTATTGTTTGGCCTATCTGTCAGACCTTTTTTTCTTAATTCCCAACATAAAATGGCTTCCTTGACTTTCATGTGCACAACTCTGGTCCTCAAGTTGACAAATGCCAATAACAATCAAAAGCCTAGAATCCAAACTAGATACTGAAAGCTTTCTTATACCTGCACTAAGGAAACGATTGAATACACTTGACTAATCAGAAACAGTTGAGAAGCCAACTGTCCAATTACTTTTGGTCCCCTAAATGGAGGAGGGGGGGCGCTATGCATATAAATGGATGTAACTTCTACACAGATTACCTGATATGGATGGTCTGCATTTTAACCTCAGTGTTTATTGTTTAATTTCAAATGCTGGAATACAGAATATCACTGTCCAAATACTTATGGACTGCACTGTGATACTAGTGTCTGTGTAGAGCACAGTTGAGTGAGTTATCTTAAGGGAACACAGTGTGCTACCTGAACACAGCTCGATGACTCTGATCTCGCTCCTCCCCGTTGATTACACAGGAGAACAGGCCAAAGGACTCTGCACCTGCAGGAGGGGTGAACGAGAGGTCACATTGTGTTGCCAAAAAATGATCACCCTCCAGAACGGACACTGACGCACCTAAACGACACATTTCCTAAATAAATGCAGTCTAAACCAGACGAGTGCCAGCCTACAACAAAATACATCTGTAATCTCTTGTGACAATCCTGCAATGTTCTTCCAGTTATGCATAGCTCTGAGTGGTAATGAAAACATCATTACATATTAGGAGCTAACAGAAAATATAAGATGTTGAAAATATTAGATATTTTTGTTTTACGGGTTATCAAGTTCCCTTTGCTGTAGAATCCTCTAATATGGCATTGATAAACAGTAATGTATGGACAGACTCGATTACTACACAAGCTAATAAGATTTTCAAATTCAAAACTCAGTGGTGAATTATGGTCACTTCAAAACCTGGAAGGAGTCCAGGCACAGTACAGGATTCATTTTTACAATGCGCTTTTATTCATCTCAGTGTATTTATTCACTCGGTCCACCCCTCCCCCATACACACGCACACACACCTACAGTACGAATCCCTTCCCCCCAGACAAGCCTATATTTGGCCTATGTTGAAAATGCGTGAGGTGCACATTTGCCACAACAAATTCCATGAGGTTATCTCAAGGTGACTCTCTTTCACAAACTGATTAATGGTCCAATGAAGGTCCACTTAACCAATCCTGTGCTCATCACTTTGTCAGAAACTCCTAATCAGTCTTTCTGTAGAATGCTCCATTCAGCCAAGACAGAAGCAATTATGAATAGTCTGAAAAGGGTGATATACTGTACAGTATATTGGAAAATCATGCACTACCTTTAATGAACACAAAAGCATGTATCAGTTTGAAATTGGCAGCACCTAAATTAGAATAATGTCTCATTATTCATGCAGTAAGACCAGTTTTGCATTTATTTATTATGCATTTAATATTTAATGCCATGAGTCATTGTACTGGAAGTACTGAATATAATAATGAATGACATTGTCAACACCTCTGTACTGGTGTGATTAACAGTAAAGCAATAGTGACTTTGTGATGTGTAAGACAAGTGAAAACTATCAAACACCATTTTAATGTACTTCCCTGAACCCTGAAATCCATTTCACTTAACTAAACTAGAACAGAATGTACATTAATGCATAACAATTATACCAGCACAATGACTGTTACGATGCCTACATTTATCAGTGCTTTCTCGTTGCCATTACAAGTCCATGGCGATTGATGCCACCTAGTTAAGATGGATGCCGTCCTGGCAGCCGCAGGTGCAGGAATGTGACAGCTGCTACACTACCTCCTGTGGGCTGGCACCTGCTTAGACAAGCATACACCTGTGCACCTGGACCCAGGTCATAGCCACCCTCTGCAAGCACAACTCAACAGCCCGCATGGAAATCCCAAATACCAGTGAACATTGCACAAAACATCACTTAAAGCACCATTTTAATACTCTCACAACACGCCATTGAAAAGGTCACTAGTAAAACAAATGTACACACTCTTAGGGGAAATGGGTTCTACATTATTCCCACTAAGGCAGTACTCAGAGATACTACTTTAATTTTCCTGTATTTATTTATCTGCAAAATCAATATCCATCTTACTGTACATAGCAGGCCTTTAAACAAACTGTAGTCATATCCACAGTGACCGCAGCAAGGACTTCTGCTGCTCACTCCTCAAATGGATTTTACCACATGACTGGAATTAGCATTTTCCACATCATAGACACTGAAAAAATCTCTCACTGATACTGGTAGCTAACTGGTGAGTAACTAGGACGCATAGCAGTAACCTGAGGAACACTGCAGATTGAAACTGCTCTAGCCTGGGTGAAGCCTTTCCTGCCCTGATGCTGCAAACTGCTCACACTCCTGGTCACTTACCTGGTCTGTAATGGACACATACATATATATAGTCTACCATATATTCTTCATGCCATTACAGTTTATAGTGTTTTTGTTTTCAGTAAAAGAAAAGAGGAAATATTTATGTTGCTACTTGGTAGCAGTTAAAGCTGCATTTGTATTATTCTCTGTCTTTCAGAAAGCTGAGAAAATGTTTTTAATGAGATGGGCTAGCACCTTGTTCACATGTTATTAACATTTTTTTATTTCTCTCAACAAAGTCAGAGCCCTTTAAAATATATATATATATAAATAAATAACATTGGTGTGTTTTTACTTAATCTTAGAGAATTTCAGAGAACCAAACAAGCTGCATTCGCAAGAATATGGGCCATTCCATGCCACCTCCAGGAGGATGCACCACAGCACCATATGTATGAAGGTAGGATAGTTGGAAGTGTTTTATAAACAAAACCCATGGAGTACCAAAGCTAATTATTTCTATAAAAGTTGATTAATGATGTAACTTCAACATATTCAAAGTGGTCGGGTGAAATATCCAACATGGGAATACATTTTCCAAAAATTGTCAAATTGAATATTCTATGGGTCAGATCTCAGCTAATAGTATTATCTTTACACAATGTTTTATCTTTACACAATGGAAAAGTGCTCTCGGATGACACTCATTTGTAGATAAAATTACACACAAAAGTATGTTTACTTTTGGAGATATGACCCCCCAAAATTGATTGCTTAGAGCCAAAGTTGATGCATGTTTTCTGAGCTGAGATATAAATTATACACACAAGAATATCCCTGCGTACTCTTGACCATGTCTGTATGCTTTTATGTATTTCATTGAAAGAGGAAAAAAACATTTACTGTGAGTCGAAACCTGCACAAACACGAAGCATCCATACATTTTTAAATGTACATGCGCATATTATGATGGTAGGCATAGAGCACAATGCCAAACAACACATAATAAGAGTCTGAAATGGCTGAATGCAGGAGGCTTCATGCCAGGACAGCGTCCCTAAACACAATCTAAAAACAGTCAATCACTGCTCCTGATAGTGACAGCCATTTCATGCCACTGTCAGAATGTGTTGCACCACTTACTGGGTACCACCAGTCAAAAAATAAATTAATAAACTATTATACACACAAGAATATCCCTGCATACAAATTTACAAAGATCTATTGTGTTTCTTTATATATATATCTATATATATATATACATGACATGACAATTATATATATATATATATATATATATCTATATATATAATATATATATATAAAATTGTCATGTTCATTGCTCACTGGGGTATGCTAATCATTGTTTCAGACAGGCATAAAATAATTTATGGAAGAATTCAACAGAGATATATTGGACATCATGACATTTACTGGAAAGTCACCACATAATTAAGTCATCACATATGATGATGTGATGTACTGTTTTCTTACTAGGAAGTCATATCCCCCAAAAATAAGGCCAGCTTCATTTAAATGCAGGTAAGGCCTGAACAATACAAATGGAAATATCTGCATAGTGGCACACGGGTTCCAATCAAAACCATCCTGTCACTCAGTGAGAGGACCCTGACTATAACACTTTCACAACTGTTATTAGACATGCTGAAATTTTGAAGAAAAACCTTTTAGCACCTTACACTATTATCTACTTCCCAGTCAGTGCTAGCTTTAAATATACTCCAGCTTTAAATTGCTGTTTCAAAACATAACTTGAGCTGGTCAAACCATGTCAAGCTGGGAGCTGGTCAACCAGCTACCAGATGTTTCAAAACCTTGTTTTTTTTCAGCAGGAATGAGAACTGAAGGAAGCATTTATCTCTCAATCTACCACTTCTAAGCAGCTTGTCCAAATGTATAACTAATGTCTGAGATACTGTTATAGGGATATAGAACATAATAAGAATAATTACGTTTGAAGCATGAGAAAATTAGATAATATTTCAAGCAACCCAAGCAGTAAAATCAGGTTAATATTGACCCAAATGGCAAAAGAGGTATTAGACTCACTGGAAGAGCGAGAGTGGCCATTCATGAAGACGTTGAGGAACTTGCGCGAGACGGGCAGGCCGGCTTCGGGGGTGGAGTCCTGCGACAGACAGGGGGCGTCCCGCCTCAAGCCCCCGCCCTCCTCCTCCTCCTCCTCGTACTCCTCTCCGATGGCCGACTCGTAGGGCGAGGAGACGCAGTTGTCGTAGACGGTGGCCGAGTCGCTGTCGTCGCTGTAGCCCTGGTAGCACTGCCTGAGGCTGACCAGCTCCAGCTGGGCGTGCTCGTCCACCACCAGCGTGTACTTCACCGAGTCGTAGGAGAGCCCGCTGGCCTCCGAGCTGAGGGAAGTCCTTGGGACGCAAGCCTCGGAGCGAACCTCCAACCCGACCCCGGCCCCAGCCCCAGCCCCGACCCCAGCTCCGGCCCCTCTCCCGCTCAGGTCCAGGGCCACCGTGGAGGGCGACGAGGGAGGGTACACCTCGTCCTCCTCGCTGATGGAAGGGTTAGTCCGGTCGGGGAGGGGCTGGTACGGCGGGGGCCCCTCGGCGTCGGAGCTTATGGACATGCGGTTGTTCTCCCCGCCCGCCTGAGACAGGAAGGGCTGGTCCTGCTCCACGGGGTCGGAGGTCCTCTGAACAGGGGTCAGGTAGATCTCCTCGGTGGGCTCCAGACGCACATCCGTGTGGTAGCGGATCCGCTCCCGGTGCGCCGTGCCCCCCGACGCCGCCTGGGCGGGGGACTGAGGGCCTCGGGCCGCGCCCGGGGGCTTGTCCTGCAGCTTGGAGCGCGTGCCCCCCGCGCTCTGCGTGGAAGAGGTCGCTCGGCGAGGGGCATCCGTGGAGGTGCCTTTGTCTTTGGTCTGCGTGCTGCCGGCGTGCTGCGACGTGTCCTCTTCGCTCAGGCAGGCGTGTTCGTGTGAGGGTGTCAGTTCCGCTGTCGTAGAAACACAGGAGCACGCACAAGCATATGCGCACAGCCATATGCACCCACACGCACACGCACACACACACAGAACCACGCATAGATTAAAAGTTAGGCCAAAACAGGGAACAGAAAGGATTATGACTCATACTACTGTACACCCGCACACTGATGTGTTGAAAGGAAGAAAATTATTTTAGCTTTCAAGGTAGAAAGCCCATTGATAATTCCTGAACATATATATTATATCATAAATATATTATATTTAATGTTATGTGGCTGATACTTTCATCCAAAGCGACTTACAGTTGATTAGACTAAGCATCATTCTTTCATTTGGTTTCCAAATGCTTACAGCACTGAATGTGGGGTACTGCATTGGCAATGTGGTTCATCTCTGTATATGTGTTCACTGTGGTAATGACACAAGTATGCATGAGGCTTCAACTGCCATTATGCAACAGATAATATGAATGCTTTCTTTTGTATTACCAATGATCGTGCATTACACATAACAAACAATTAATACATGTATCTTTCGCTGGATAACATGATCATTTACAATGAGATGGTTTCTCTGTTTCTCTGTAATATAATATTTCAATTAATTCAAATAATATGTATGCACAATTATCACTTCCTAAAATAAGGCACACTGTGTGTTTTGCTCACAAGTTTTGTGAACAGGGCAATGGAACTACAGTACGTGCTAACTAGCTATGCCCCAAGATCTACAGTATGTGGTGAACTGGTATGGCTAACAGTTCCACAAGTCATTTACACTACAGAGCTACAGAGCAGACGTATGCAGCACTGACACTTGTAATTTAATTTCCAGAGCCTTCCAAAGCCAGATACGTGTTTCCATGACAACTCAACCACAGAAGGACAGTAGGAAGAGAGGCACTGGTGGGATGTACCACACAGCGAATTCAAACATATTCCATTCTGTCAGCCGTGAGTGTGTGTGTCTGTGCGTGTGTGTGTGTGTGTATTCAACAAGAGGCTAAAGCACACACTGTCTCTCTGGTGACTCTTTTAAACAAAGGATGTGCAGCCAATGCAGAGGCAATGGTGGGAACCCGGAAATCATCCCACACTCACCTGTTTTCTGGGGGGAAGAGTGCCGGACCTTCTCCTGCCAGCTGTACTTCTTACCAAATGAGTTGTTGTTTAGCGTGTCCTATGATTCAATTAGAAAGGACGAGAGTGAAAGAGAGAGAGAGAGAGAGAGAGAGAGAGAGAGAGAGAGAGATCACGAGAGAGAAGGGGGGGGGGGGATACACAGCAAAGGGTTTATTCTGCTGAATGACCACAGCCTTTTGTATTGACCGCTTTGTGCACAGAGCACATTTAAAGGGAACATGAGCATTTTCCCTTCCAGAGGAGCGTTTTTCTCTTTCTCCGTCTCTCAGATACAGACACACACACACACACACACACACACACACACACCATCCTGGCCCTGTAAAAGGGAGATTGTTTAAAAGTGCAAGAGGCTGTTCAGCATGGGGGTCGACAACTTCCCTGTCCTGATTTCAGGACCCCTCCCCCCCTCCCTCGCAGGTTTGTTGCAGAGTGCTGCCAATCTACTGCCTCAACGAGGCAAGCTATACATGGGACCGGACAGTAAATTCCTGCATAGTAAATGCCATGAAACAAACAGGCTACTGAGCTTAAACAACTGAAACAGAATAACAACATTTTGCTTTGCTTGTGTGAATCTCGCACTAAGTCATTAGGTTTTCAGACAGACTATGCCACAGCACAGTGACAAGCTAGTTGCCAATGCTCGCTGATCTGCAGTCAGGAAGTGTTACACAGATCGATGTGCTGATATATGTCGCTTCCAAAAAAGGAGCCTTCTCCACACTGGCAGCAGGGATGCTGATATCTCATTGTCTGTGACGTCATTGTTCTCGCCCAACTCCAGTCTAACACTGACTCACTTCTGTGATGCATTTGGCAAAGATAGAGGTCCATCGCCATGGCAACAGTACAAATGCCGCTAAGGGAGTGACATGGGGAGGTGCTCCCATAATAGAAAATAACAAATATAGACTTTTTTTTAGGAACTAGGAATTTTTGTCATCTGTGGATATGTGTTTGTGTGTGTGTGTGTGTGTGTGTGTGAGAGAGAGAGAGAGAGAGAGAGAGAGAGAGAGGGAAAGTACAGTTTTATGTTAGCTTTTCCCCCCTTTTTTCCTCACAAATTGGAATACCCAGTCATGTTTACCACCTTACTCATTGCTGCACCCTATACTTAAAATTTGGTGAGTGCAGATAAATGATCACAAATGGCCACAGTTTGCAATGGCAGAGTACCAGAGAGTCTTTTGGGTCCATCTACACCCTGAAACAGTGCCTTCCCAACATGAGCTATCCAGCATTCCTATAAAAAAACACTAGACAATTTGCAAAAGTCAAAATGGCTGACAGACTTGTCATGGACATGCGAGTCCTTAATGCTGAGCTTATTGAGGGCAACATGAGTGCATGTTCAGAATAACAGCAAAATAGTATATCACTCAGGAACATTTATGCAAGGCTCTGGATCGGAGGAACAATTGAAAGTGTGAAAGAGGGTGTCCACCTTTAAGGTGGGGTGCAATGTTTAAACTGACCTGTGAGAAGAGAAAATAATGTTCTGATGAAGGCTGTTGAGGTCAAAACGTCAACCATTTTCATAGCTCAACAAATCATGTCATTTGTTTTTTGGAGCGTATAGTGAGTGTGCGAGTCTTTTCACACCTTGCAATAAAATAACATTAATGTGAACACGCACAACAGATGCTTAAATCATTGTGCCAGTTTAGGGAAAAAGACATCTGGTTGGCAACAGAGCAGAGCACAGGATATATTGAATATTTAATTTCATTGACTTGTGAAGTGGTTTGTTGGTTAACTGAGTTTTGCACTAAGTACTAAATTATTCCTGGTGCTTATGCACTTGGCATTGTTTACTACAATGGCTTTGTAAGTCACCTTGTACAAAAGTGTCTGCCATATGAATAAATGTATGTAAATATATGCATTTCAGCACCGAGAGTGTTCTTGGAAGTGAGACCTGAAGGCTGTTTAATAAGAGGAGCTGGGAGATCACAGACACCACCAGAGCCAAGAGCAGTCTACATGTGCAGAATTGACAGCAGTGAGATTAGGGATTAAACTGGAGACTCACTCGAGAACCACCATGAAGGCTGTATATAACTCCCTCTTCCTGCCCATCTAAACGAATCACGTCAACCTGGATATCATTGTTTAACCCCACATGGTTTAATATACCAATACATTGGGTATTAGTACATTAGACTAAGGCAACTATTACAGTAAATTGCTGGTCAGGATATAGTGTCTTACAAGGGAGAGAGGTTATGCTGGAGCTCTGCCTATGGACCCCACAGTACATTACAAGGGTGGTAAAGTATGAGATGATAATCATATTTTAAAAATCCATCAAGGTCCCAAATGTTGGAGATGTTCCACTGTCAGATTATATAGGAGTCAAGCATATGTCATTAATTTGCATAATTTCTAAGAACCTACTTAACCCTTGTGTTCGGTTTGGGTTGAATTGACCCATTTTAAACTCAGTAGAAGAGCAATGATACTTTTGAGAGATGTATTTCATAACCAGTGACTAAATTGAATAAATTTGGTTCTTGGTTTGTGTCTATATTTGTTCTTCATTTTACATTGGCTCAGGTGGCAGTCGTCTGGCAGTCAGAAGGTTGCCGGAGTCAGAAGGTTGCCGGTTCGATCCTGCCCTGGGTGTGTTGAAGTTCCTGATGAGCTGGTTGGTGCCTTGCATGGCAGCCATTCACCGTTGGTGTGTGAGTGTGTGGATGAATGGGTGAATGAGAAGCATATAAATTCCAACCATTTACCATTTTACATTTACCATTTTAGCATATTGTTATTAATCAAGGTACGACAATATATATTGAGGATTTCTGGATACGTTTTATTTCCGTATTGCTGTAAAATCCCAGGAGTGTCCTATTATATTTGACCCAGGCTAAAAGTTTCACATGTGGCAACAATAAGTAAACGGATCACAAGCGTTAATGGCATGAAAAATGTGTTCATCGAAGTAGAAAAAGCCCCCCCCCCCCCCCTTCCTTCTATGAGCTGAAGGGAATGCTTTTTCATTACTACTTCTCTACACAGAATCCACATTGAGATGTTACAGCAACCCACATAAGAGGATCCATATCTCAGTACAATATCAATAAGGGAATCAATAAGCCTTTTTACACCATCTGTGCTGGCCAACACAGCTGTTCTAACACTGTACGCATGCAACTGGATTCCACACAGTATTGGAGGTATTGGGCACTGGGCACTGTAAGTAACCTAGGGAGGTGTTCCTTCTCACCGAGACCTCCTTGTATGAGCCATCATTTCTGATGGCCACCCTGTTACAATGTACCCAGGCTGAATGACAAGTGTGTCCAGCTTCCAGAGCCTGTCTCGATCGGTCAACAGCAATCATACGCTCTGCGTAATCTTCGGCTGAATTAATTAGCTACGGCGTCACTCCGATCGCCACTGTCGTGACGCTATTTTCAGACTGGCGAGATGACAGGAACAGTCGAGGGAACATATGGCGCACACTCACAGAAAGCACAGATTGAGAGAAAAACAACGACCACAACGAGCCTTTTTTTTGTAAAAGCGCAAACACAGTCAATCGTGCACTGTCGCCCACGCAGAACATACCCCTACAAAGCTGTCTTATGGAGCCGAACATTTCAAAAATAGGACTGTCAATTTACTGTGTTCACTGGATTTTCAGTGGTCATATAAAGGGAGGTTCATTTATGTGTTGTACAGTTTACTAGCAGTCTGCATGCCAGATAAGAGACCTGTTGTTTTTCAGCCTTACACATGTACCAGGGACAGACAGCACTGAGGGAAGGGTTAATTGGGCTCACCTGAGTGCGGGGCACCTGTGGGAAGAGGTTAAGCGTGGTGGGTCTCTTGGGCCGGTAGGTATCCATGGTGACAGGAGGGGGTTCCTTCACAAGCGGTTTGGAGGTGGGCAACGCTGCTTCCTCGTCCTGAATGTCGTCCACGGCATCGATCAGGTCCAAATGGAGCATCTCCGTCTGCAGCTTGGTGGCCACGCTCCCCTCTGCCTTCCCTGGCCCGCTATTGGCTCCCCGCGTCACATGACTCTGGAAAGACAGGGCGACAGCGTTTCAGTGAAGGCAGAAGCTGGCTGCAGCCTTGGTGGGGGGATTGAGCCAGCCAATTGCAGCCTGGCTTTACAGGAGCCTGTAACCCTTTAATTGCTGGATGCTTTTGTTATTTTAAGTAGGGGCAGCTCGGAGAGAGGAGAGGCAGACATATTCACGGGATTTTTAATATTGGGTTTACTACTGTTTTTTTCCAGAGATCATAAGCTAAATCCTTTTCTTATTTTGATGGGCTGCATTTCAGACTAATATTCTGTTTCTCTGTATGTGCATATATGCATTTCTTCACTTACCTAATTCTGTCCAAAAGTCAATGTTTATTTCCAGTGAAATCAAATAACCAGATAAGCATTTTAAGGGTGTATATATATATATATGTAACAATAAAATAAAACAGTACCAGTCAGCAATAATCATGCTTTAACCTAATAATGGGGTTATTCAAAAGGTAGACACTTATAATTCAATGTTAGCCAGAAATCTGATTGTACTGAATAGACTGTATTCACAGTTACATAGGTTAACATGATATTATTATGATAATTTAAAATTAATTATTATCATTCAAGAGCTGTACCAAATTAACTGACATTGTCCTATAGGATGTACAGAACATGGACATGTTACTTGAAAATAACAAAACAATAACAATGACAGTAACAATAACAACAATAACATTCCTAAGAATATTTTTTACTGCCTTTTGGCTGGCTCACAAATACATGCTACCAGATCATTTTCATCACAAATGAAAACTGGCATTTAGACCTTACACCGCTAAAATACACACTAGTAATACCTTTCCTCCATAATCAAATATCTTCAGTGTTTATGGAAGATCTGGTGACAGTCATACAGCACACTCTTCCAATCACAGTGGTGGAGCCTATAAAGAGGTCTGGTTCCCTATATATCCCAACGTCTGACTCATAGCAAGCTCCAATCACGATGCCTCTTTGGCAAACAGTCAAAAACAGCCACAGGACAGCGAGTTCAGCATGTGCCTCTTTAACAGTGCCTGTGATTGGCTCTCCACCTGCCTGTAATTCCAGGTGACACCCGCCTTGGCTTGCTCTCTGCTCTGTGGAGTACTTATAAGTAGTAGAGAGTTGCGGTTAAGCTGATAAGTGACTTTACGCTGTACTAGCCCGGTCTCTGCTTCACCTCTCCCGGATAGAAGCACGGTCCAGTAAGAGCCATCACAGGGACAGCAAACCACCTAGAAACTGCAATTTCTTTAAAAAAAGACAATTATTAGGATGTGTAAATCAATATATACCTAAGAGACATTTAGCTATATCTCTGGAGAAAGGAATCCAAAAATAACGCCTGAACAAATAGCACCTGTGAGAATCACTACTTAAATGCCTTTTGGTTTTTCCAAAGATTTCATAGAATAAACAAATAAAAGCACAACAAAAAGCTAAAATCAGCTCTCTCCATGACAACTACGTACAATAATTACAGTCATTAAGCCCCAGATGACGGTTGAATGGGTGATGTGTACAGTGACGCAATGGCATACAGATCTACGCCAAGGGTAAAAAGAGGGTTTATTTTTGGGATCAGCTCAGATTAAGTGTGCTAATGCATGATGAGAGAATGTGATGAATGCTAATCCTATTCTATGGTATCATAATACACAAATGCTGAATTCGCATGCGTATTATCCACTCAAACATGAATCGCGGAATGTCAAAAATGCTTTCATTCCTTGAGGTGTATTGGAATTCCGCACTTTGATTTAATCACAAGACAAGTGTGATTTGTGTCATTTTCTTAACCTTGCCTTGTTGTGTGGTAAATTAATAATTCTTCCTTTTTTCTGAACCCATCATCTGATGATAAGCATAATCCGCTTCAAAAAATAAAAATTACCTCAAAGCCATACAAAGTATACTAGTGAATGCACCAAGAAAGTGTGGTCATTTGATAAAATACTGATCAATAAAAGGCTTTGGGGGGGGTAAGGCAATGTCACCCTTAACTACCTGTGTAATAGCTTTATTAATAAAAGAGACATAGAAAATCTCCAAAGCATCACACATGTACTGCTAATACGCTCCCCTCATGGAGTAACCTATAACCCCAGGTCTATTTTATGGTTCATTTTATGCTAGGTCTCTTTAAGAGATCTTACACTGTCGCTAGGCAACCCGGCTGGAGATGGGGTAGGGAGACACCACTGGAGGATTTCAGCGCTTGTGCTGACTGTTTTGCAGCCTCTTAAATGCCCCTGGGGTGACATCCATCCGACAGGTTTCAGAGCCCTTCAGCTGACATGCCATGGCCTGGGCCTACGTAATTAGGAACGGCAGACTGCATTGTATCGATCCACAAACTATCATAGCCCTGTGCTCACGCAGAATTAGCTACGCTTATCGTGATTACTAAGAGCTAAATTAAATTTGGTGATAAATGTAAAACAATATCATACAACAGATCATGTCATTGCAATCACTATTGTTATAATGGCTGAATCAAACGATAAACTGTTTGAATGAGCAGTGTGACTAGCGAATGACTCGTGCACACATTATCGTGGTCATGAGTGACACAAAGAAAGGTTGGACTACCCTCAGAGACAGAGACAGGATCTGCTTTTGTCAACTCACTGGCGTAGAGTGATACACGTGAATAAGCTTCAACAAATAGATTTTCTACGAGAATGGATTTAGTTCCTGACAAATAGCCCTCTTGCTGTGCATAACCGCTTGTGCATTTAATCAATGTCACATTATATCAGAGCTGCTACAGTCAAACATTTAGAATAATAGTATAGAGTATCTACTATGCAGACTCTGCTACATTAACACTATACAAACATTTTTGTTTAATAATGAAAAAAAAAAAGTTGATCTTATGTTGGAGGTTCTTCTGGGAAAAAAAAAACAAAAACAAAACTTTTAATGACAATAAATTCCCTGCAGTAAAGTGGCAGTCTAATTGAATGCTGTGCCTTCATAGTCATTACAATTTTTAATTTCTGTCCTGACACAAAAGCATTAACAGGATAGCCTAAGGTTGACCCACAGAGTGCAGACAACATCCTACCTTTTTTGTCACCAGGGAGTACATCCCATTAACCAATTATGTTCACCAACAGCATTCTATGAAATGGTGCTTCATCATAATGGGGGCATGGATCCTCTCTCAAGGCAGATGGCCCCACTCCGAATGAAGGGAGAGGAGGATTCTGCCTCCGCACATGCCCAGTACGCAGCGTGGTGAGGAATTACCTCACCACTGAGCTCAGCACCCCATGGGGAGTGAGAGAAACCTGACCTCATCATTTATTGACAAGCTCACAACAGCATCCCAGACTCCAGACTGGAAGTGATGTCTGCCCAGGGGAGGATGGGATTAGGGGATGAGGCAAGCCTACACAAGTGACAACAGTGACCAAAAAAGGTCTATTTTAAGTTAATTTAAGACACATGTCAGTTATAGAGGTTGGTTTGAATAATTGGTAATTGACAGTCTTTGTAAATTGATTGTATGGGTTTCACAGGCATGGATTAACCCTGAGAATGTATTACAAAGAAGAATTACAGACAGAGTAGGTTGAAAATTGATTGATTGTTTGATTTGAGGCAACAATTGACCGTGTTTAACTCTGCATATTGGGAAAGAACTGAACTTACTTCTTGACTAATATATGTATATTTACAATGCAGTCCATAAGTATTTGCACAATGACACACTTTTTGTTGTTTTGGCTCTGTACTCGAGCACATTGGATTTGAAATTAAAGAATGATGATCATTTTAAAGTGCAGACTGTTAGCTTTACCATGTAGACGTGGCTCAGGTAGTAAGAGCAGTCGTCTGGCAATCGGAGGGTTGCCGGTTCGATCCCCCGCCCGGGCTGTGTCGAAGTGTCCCTGAGCAAGACACCTAACCCCCAAATGCTCCTGACAAGCCGGTTGGGGCCTTGCATGGCAGCCAAACGCTGTCGGTGTGTGAGTATGTGTATGAATGGGTGAATGGAGAAGCATCAATTGTACAGCGCTTTGGATAAAGGCGCTATATAAATGCCTGCCATTTGCCATTTTAGAAATTGCCATTTTTATACTGGACAAATAAGTGTCCATGGTAGTAAAGCAGGACATCATGGGGTGGAAAAATCTGAATAAGATTAGAGACATTACCAAAACATTAACTGTATCAAAATCAACTGTTTGGCACTCTGTTAAGAAGGAAGAAAGCGCTGGTGAGCTCAACAATAGCAAACAACATGGCAGACCCCAGAGGACCACTACAGTTGATGACCAAAGAATACTTTCAATTGTGAAGAAAAACAACTTTCAACTGTTAAACAGATCAAGAAAACTCCATACGATGTACAGTAGGCATAGACATGTCAAAGACTAAAGTCTTGTTCACAATTGATGTTGGCTCCACTAGAAGTCACTCAAGTCAATAGAAAGCCATTGCAACAGAGAGTACAAGCTGCAGATTGATTTAAATCAGACTAAAGTAATTATGGTTCTAGGTCAAGCCAGAGGTGCTTTTGGCTGCTAGGTAGCTAGCTAAGCTAGAGCTTTAGTGAGCTTTTGCTAGCTTGCTAGTCTAACCTCCTGGTTGTTGCTTATCCAGAACACAGAACAAAGTATGTCTGCAATATGTACTTTGCCAAACTGCTTCAAGCAAACCTTGGTTGCGTAAGTACCCTTAAATTAAATCTACACAGTCTTAACTTTAACCTCATTATTAATTGTTTCATTCCACTTCCAATGTGATGGAATACAGAGCCAAAACCACAGAAATTGTCACTGTCAAAATACTTACAGTAGAAACTGCACTACATTTGGATACACTCACTGAGCACTTTATTTCTACATATTTTTTTACTAATTGGTCATCTGCTGCTGTAGCCTATCCACTTAGAAGTTTGATGTGTTGTGTGTTCAGACATGCTCTTCTACATACCACCATTTTTGACCAGCTCTGGCCCTTCTCATCTGACCTCTCTCATAAACAGAGAGGTTTTTGCCTGCAGAACTGCTGCTCACTGGATGTTTTGTTTTTTTCGCACCATTTTCGCACCACCCTGCCTGGCACCAACAATCATTCCACAGTCAAAGACACTTTTCAAGATCACATTTCTTCCCAATTCTGACATTTGGTCTGAATAACAACTGAACCTCTTGGTCATGTCGGCATGCTTTTATTCATTCAGATGCTGCCACTTGATTGGCTGATTAAATATTTGCATTAACAAGCTGGTGCAAGGTCTACCTAATAAAGTGCTTACTGAGTGTATATACTATACTATATACTTGGCCTTGAAGTGTATTACATGGAAAGCCTGTGCTTGTTATCAAAGATGCCTCTCATCATTTATAATGATAATGGATTCAAAATCAAAACACAGGCTAAGGAAGCCTATTTCCATGGCAACTAAATTCTGCCTACACAACACGTCATACGAAAGGCTGCTCACATTTAATAGGCACCAGTATTCATTCAATGTTCCTCTTTGACCACAGGAGTGCTCATAGGGTCTGTACACGTCATCTTGACTTATCGTGATCAGAACATACAACAAGCCCCTACTAGCTGTCAAAATGTATTGCAATGTCATAGGTTATAACCTGTACCTTTCTGTTGATTCAATAACGGAAGAAGACAGCCACAATAGTTTCAAAGCTGCAAACATTTCATCCCCCAGAGAAACATCATATACCAGTGTGCTAATTTTCACTTGAGAGACATGAGAAAGAGGGTTAGCCAATCAAAGCTTTTGTTAGATGGGTTTATGAACTCTCCAAACATTGTGATTTTAGAGATGCCAAAGATATCTCCAAAGTACATCCACAATAGCACAGTAATTGGTTTTGGCAAGATATCACTATTAAAAGTTACAACTGCAAGAAACACTGATGCTATGGCAGTTGAAAAGGCATGAAACCATGAGCTCATTAAAAGCCAAAAGAGCGAACTGCCATGTGCCAAGCAATTGGAAGAAGGCTTGATTCCCTCAGGGATGACGTGGCAGAGGCTACAGGAGAGGTGCAGATAAACAGAGAAAGTTACAAAGCAGAGATGAGATGGGTGACAGAAGAAAATGCGCTAGGTGTATTAAAAATCATAACCAGAGCACTGCCCAGCCAAAAATGTCGAAAATATAATACAAATCAGACATGCCAACATCGGGTGAGAGATGTTTTTGGGATCAGTCTTGATCAGTGGATCAATACCACCATGGAGGGTGATGATATCAATGGAAGGCAGAGTGCTTAATTTTAAAATCGACACCAGAGCAGATGTCACAGTAATATCAGAGGCAAGTTAAAGTAGCCTGAAAAATAAGCCACCACTTAACAAAACAACCACCGTACTCAGCAGTCCAGGAGGCACTTTGTAGTGCCAACTGAAAGCCAAGGCCCTCGTGAAGAAAAAGACATTCTAGATCGATGTTTATAAGGTAAATAGGAAGATAGCCAGCATACGCACATTTAGTAAGGGGCTGGGCTGAAAAGCGCAGCTCACTGATATGCCCCTTACATACCTTTATTACAGACAAGGTTTCAATCCTAGGGGATCTTCGTCAGGTCTAAAAAAACTTTTAAAACACTTTTTTGACCTGACAAAGATCCACTGGGATCAAAGTGCTGTCTGCAATAAAGGCGTGTAAGGAGCATATCATGGTGCAGGCTTCCTTCTCTTCATATAAGGTAAATGGGGCATGGGAGACAACCTTTTAGGATGGGGGGCAGCTACTGATTGTACTGATCAAGGGGATACATAATAGCGTCATGTAAGTGAGTGAGAGCGTGTTTGGTTCTGTAGGACAATTGAAGTTTGAGCAGTGTGAAATCAGCAGACCAACACAGCACAAAGGAAGCACCAAAGAGCATGTTTGTGCCTTTTTGTAGTCTGCTCTAAAAATGTGCAGCAATTCACATCAACAGATTTCAAAACATGCACTGAACAGTATGGCTTCAAACAACAACACTTCTCACAAGAAAATGGAGAAGCCAAGAGAGCTGTTCAGAAGGCAACGAGAATCATTGAACAGGATGACCCTTACATGGCTGTCCTCGCCTATCAAGTGATGGCAAGTGAGGCTACGGGCAATAGCCCATCAGTTGCTCATGGGCCACCAGCTGTGTACAATCCTGACTCTCTCCAAGAACCTGGACCCAAGATGGCCTGATCAGAGGTATGTGGCCGAGTCTTCTTGTATATTTTTATATCCTTGAGGTGCGAGAGTGAGGGACAATATTCTGGCTGTGTATTACTCACATTGAGATATGTGAGTCATCAAGACAGTTGCTATATTCACCTCGTGCCAGCTGATGCTTAGCCAATTGAACAGATTCTGCAAATCTATAAAGGGACCACCTGAAGACAAATGGTCAGACGGAAATTCCACATAATGTATTTTGTAGTAATATATGTAAATAAAATGCTTAAATTCATTACACACACTCATTATTCCAAAGTTTTTCATTGCCAATGTTCCAGTAGCAAAGCAGCCTTTATCAGGGCTTTAAAGTACATACACTACATACTGAAGTACATTATCTTGCATTAGTTTATCTCTTGTATAATAATTTGCTTCCAAGGTAAAGGAATGACCATCAGACTGCCATTCCATTTAAATGAAGACACATAGCCTTCACTATTTATCTTCTCAGTCTGAAGGCATGACATTCCAGTTACTGATTGCACTTACAGTGAGTTACACAAATGATTTCCAAACAAAAGACCAAACTGAGAATAAAGTAACCCAACCACTGTGAACGGGCTGAGTAATGGATGAGAAATCCTCCCCCATGGCACAGCATTGGTTGGGTTTTTGAAACTTGCGTGCAAAATTGCAATGCTGAGCACAGTTGATTCACTTCATTTGACTGCATTCTACAGGTGTGAAGCTAGGTCTTCTATGTTCCCATTCTGGTTGAGACTGGCATAGTGATATTGGTAAATCCGCGATTCCTCCACATTAATATTAATCTGATAGACATACCGTGTATACCTCTTCATTTTGTAAACAGATCTGGAATTTCAGTGATTTATATCAGCCCTCAATTACTGTATATAAGAATTGTTTGAGAGGTATCCTTAGCTGCTCTTCGTAGGATCAAATTTGTTTGTAATACAATTAACCACATTAAAAAGAAGTCCTACAATATGATTCAGTCAATGAAAAAAACTTTGATCGATCCAAGTCCTAGACTAAGTTACATTTTGAATTCTCCATTCTTCAGGATTCTCCATACAAAACTAAATTTAGTCCAGGACTAAGATTAATGTCTGTGAAACTGACCCACAGTGTATTAAAAATAGTACCTACTTCCTAATAAATTATTTAAAGAGATACCCAACATACTTTGGAAAAGCTACATTTGATCATTACTGCAATCTCAAAAGTGTAAATGTAGATTTCTAAAAATGAGACTGTAGACCAGAGTATTGAAGACAACATTTACCTGTGAGTACCTGGGAGTACTCACAATACACCAACCTCAATTCTATTTTATAAGGGGAAATCGATGTAGATCTGAAGTGAATTATGCATGGACACTGAAGCAGCTTCAGACATTGTTCATTACTTGAAATGGACTGCACTGCATGCATTAGCAATTTCATTCTGGTAATGATATGCTGATGTCAAATAAGTTTTACATCGAAGTCCAGTTTAGAAGAAAAATGAATAACATCCAAAAAAATAATAAATGACAGTTCAGAATTAGTTCATTAATGTATACATCTGTACAATTGATGCTTATCTAGCTTACTCAATGTATTTGAAGTTTTAGCTTGGTAAATGCAGGTAAATGAGAAGGGGTACAATCATAGACCGTAGAAACAAATTAAGCTAGTATCGGTGAAGCCACACATCCACTTTCCACTGGTTTGTGAAATGTGTTTTGACACTTAAGTTGAGTTTTCATGTACAGACATGGAGCCAGAGACTGCACAGTAGGGAAAAGTAGGACCCGTATATGGACATAAGTCTGGGTCCACTAAGTATATGAGATACAGTGATTCGACTGTGACACAAACTGTTCCTAATTCATCCACAAAATCTTAGCCTGCAGTGTATTGTTCAAAAAAACACAGTAACGTAACAAATCGGCACATGGAGAGACATTAGACAAAGAAAAATACCACTGCGCCTAAATTTTCTTATCAGAAAAAAGGTATTGACTTTGTATTTTACTGTATTGTTACCAATGACTTACACTGAAACCGGTGGCTGAAAAGCCTCTACTGGAGTTAACCACACTGGCACTAGTGAGCAAAGTCTCGAAACAAGGCCAGGAAATTAGCTTCAGAAACAGAGCTTGGTTTTGGCCGCTTGGGTGCAATTTGTGTGTTTTTGCGTTTGCTCTTACCTTGATGTCAAGACTGTTGCTGTTGAGGCTCACCCCACATTCATCGGTGATCTCTGTGAGCTCTGAGAGGTCTTCGTCTTCAAACTCATCAAGGCTGATGTCATGGGTGAGCCTACAGGGGTCAGACACAGTGTTAATATTTCTGTGAAGCTAATATCTCATATGCTGTACATTCAAAGATTTTATGAGAGTGAGTTACCTCACTAGTTAGTTTTGTGCCAAGGTTTTCTGGTAGGTTACAGCCAGCCAGTTTTACCCACAGGACCAAAGTTAAAACATTATTATGTTTCTTAAAATGTATGTAAATCCCATTATTTTAATCATTCAGGATCATTCAGCATGTTTAATTGAAATACCAATGGACAACCCTTAAAAAATATTCCTTGGCTAGAAAATTAAATGATTTACAAATGTAGTATGGATTCATTTTGACTCTCTTCAATCCCAGGCATACATACAGTGATGTTTGCAATGAGCTATGCATGAAACTGAATGGATATAGGCCTACAGTGCATTAGCAACCAGCTTCCAACTACAGTATTACATATACATACAGCTGGCTTGCTGAAATTAAAATTTAAAATGAACAAGGACACATTAAGATTTGTTCATAAAAGTATCATCAAGAAAATAAAAATGTGCAACATGAGCAGGCAATTACAGTCATGTGGTAATTACGGTTGGCATTGTTCAGTAATATTCTGAAATAGCTGTAGATGTAATTATTGGCATTCTGCGCTCTACCTGTGTTATTTTGTGTCTCCAGAATAGTAGATGTACCTGCCTTAGTACGACCATGCATAACAGTGCATAACAAGTGCACCATAGCATACTTTTATTAAAAATGGTTACATATGCAAATACAGTGTATTATATCACTGTTCAACTGTTTATCTTCAAACAACTAATTACAATTCCCTCTCATTATATTAAATGAAAATCCCTTGAACATAATGTATACACCATAAGAAAAAACATTAATAAATGTGTTAAAACCTCATAGGCAAGGACAAAGAGTTCATCGTACAGTGTGTGCACCTGCATTTTTACCCATGGTGTAAACACTTTATTAATACATGTTTACAATGGAAATTTACAACAAAAACATACTACCCTTTCACTGAACCCACCTCCATCAGTTCACACACAGGCCACCAGCAGCCAGTCAGACAAAACAAAAACACAACATCGGGCGGCACGGATGGTGCAGTGGGTAGCACTGCCGCCTCACAGCAAGGAGGTCCTGGGTTCGCATCCCCGTTGGCCGGGGCCTCTCTGTGCAGAGTTTGCATGTTCTCCCCATGTCTGCGTGGGTTTCCTCCGGGTACTCCGGTTTCCTCCCACAGTCCAAAGACATGCAGGTTAGGCTGATTGGAGAGTCTAAATTGCCCGTAGGTATGAGTGTATGAGTGTGTGAGTGAATGGTGTGTGTGCCCTGCGATGGACTGGCGACCTGTCCAGGGTGTATTCCTGCCTTTCGCCCAATGTATGCTGGGATAGGCTCCAGCCCCCCTGCAACCCTGTTCAGGATAAGCGGGTTAGGATAATGGATGGATGGATGGAAAAACACAACATCCTTTAATCGAGTGAAAAATGACCAGTGCTGTTACACTGAGGGGAAAGCTACAGCGACAGACAGTCAGAGAACTGAGGGCAGGGAGGTGCTGTGTGGGCTCTGAGCCTGTGAGAGAGAAGATAATATAATCTCCAGGGCCTGAGAGATCCAATCGGAAGGCGCAGGGCTTAACCTCCTCTGACAGGCTGCGAGGAGCTGGGCGACCACGGTCAGAGTGACCTTGCTTTGCCCGGCTGAACCCTGACCCCCTGAAGTCTGGAGTCTGCAGCATTGAAATCATAACTGAAGGGTCCTGGGTTGATCTGCAGGGTAGAGCATGTCAGCTCTGCATAAGGGATTACATCATCTGCCATTGAAAAGGCCAAACTAAATTATAGAACATACTGTAGAAGTTGGTTAGCATGTCAGGCTTTCAGCTATAGCACTAACCCTCAAGGCAGTAATGCACTCCACAGTCTGCACTGAATTTTCACAGGGTCAGGGCTTACTGTAGCTGCAGTCTCACAGAGCGAGATATAATTGGCAAAACCATTAACCCCAGGGCAAGGCTTTCTGTTGGCAGGGCATATCTCTCTTACTGGACAATAATGACTCTGCTTATACTTAGTGACCATACGTTTTGCACACTCATGGAATGACTGCAGCTCAGCTGGGGGACTGCAGAATGAAAAAGAGAGGCATACATTTCAAGTTCAGCCAGTGCCTTCCTGAAACTATAGAGGATGTTGCACCTCGAAATTGTGATGGTCCATGTGCCAGACAAACTATCATTTCAATTTCCTTTTTTGCATTTTTATGCCAAGGCAAACTCAATGCAACAACCGCCTTGAAGCACTCACTGCAGAAGGAAGATTGCCACAGACAGAAACACAGCATCATATACATGCTCTGTGTGCTCATAAACCAGCAGTGAATCAACATCACAATGCACATTAGATGACCTCTGATGGGACAGCAGTTTGGAAATAAAGGCTCAGAAAGTTTCTTCAGAGAAATAGAACAAGTGGAACAAATCTGGAAATTTTTACATATGTACAGTAGCCAAGGAAAGATGATGATGATTATCATATGCTGATAATTTTAAAAAAAGAGAATAGAAAGATCATGTTACAGGGCACTCCCTTCATCAGGAAAGCCAGTAGACTCGCCTGACATTAGCAGAAAATAATGAACCATAGTAAACAAAAGAGCCGATTGCTGCTCAGTTTCAGTTCAGGGATAGTGTTACCCTAAGTGCATAATCAATCGATCAACATTTTTAAGCTTTATCGTCTTGTCATTACATGTCATCGTTTAAATATCAAATGATAAGCAAGGCCTGCGCTTTCAGCAAGTCATCCCCCATTGAGAGGATTTATGAACACCATCATAATTTTTATTTCCTTTTGTCTAGCTAATGTCCTTAGGTGTAGGAAAAGCGTTGAGTTATAGGTTTACAAGATGCCAAACAATCTATGTATATAACATGCCACACTATATTATATATACATATATATATGTATATATGTATATATATATATATAATTTATATTTCACATTCAATGTAAATGTTTGACTGGAGTTTAATGGCACACTTGAGTTCCAAATTATATATAAAAGATGCGCAGTCATCAAGTCATTAATGGTCTTATTTGCTAACTAACTGGCACATGTACCTCAGAAATGCACCGTGCATGAAAGCACATAATCATTCACTAATTCAGGAAGCAGGTCTTTATTTTGAGAGTATTTCTACTGCACACTAAAGCACATTATGCATCACAGTAACAGCCACACACCACACACAGCAGCTGCACCCAGTGACAGAAAACTTCAACTCAGCATTCAAGATTCAACTTTCAACAGAACAGCATTCTATTCTACACGCATTAGGAGTAATTCTCCCTGAAAGAGCATAATTTAAATCCTGCATTTGTCCCTGCTTTTACAAACCTGGCAGCTTCAAGGACGTTCCTATCTGACACTGCCTGACATACATTGTAGAGAGAGAGAGAGCGAGAGAGAGAAAGAGAGAGAGAGAGCGAGAGAGAGAGACTGCAGGTCCGTAGGCACACAAGGTCACGCTGTTCCACGGGAAACACCGCAACCTACAACCCAGGCTCCTTCAGCGTCCGCACGCATCCGTACCATTTCTCCCACTGGTCCTCCATCCAGCCATCTCCTTCCTCGTTGGACCCCATGGCGGAACTGAGCTGCATCCGCCGGGGAACGAGCGCAGCGGGCGAGCGCGATCGATTTAAGAGGCGATTCCGGCTCTGCCCCTCATCTGGAGTGCCATTCGGTCTCCACGAGGCTCCGGACGCAGGAAGCAACGGCAGGCAGCGTGGGGCGATGCTGGCTGTTATATAACGTTTCTGGTCTCCCCTCTCCGCGGCTCAGCATGCCTCTCTTATTTACACCGTCCCAGGTTCATCCAGAGTACAGCGGGAACTACACGGGGCGACAGCGTTCTGCTGCACAGGAACACAAAATGAGAGATGCTCTCTGCGTGCGCCTCGGAAGAAGGTGCCCCTCCTGTAAAAAGCTCAACTCCTTTATTATTAATGGTCTGGCTTTATCTGGCTCGAGTTGCCCCCTCTGTCTGCGAGCGCTCCCCCCCCTCCCCCCCCCGTAGGAGCAGGGGGCTGAGTGGCTGTGATCGCAGGACCGGATGCAGCTGTAAAATCTCAGCAGGGAGGCTTAGCGGGTCATCTGTGCTGAAGAGCGGTTGTGGTGCTTTAGCCCCGCGGCTGCGTTAGCGCACTGCGTTCCTCTCGCCTGCACGTGTCCTGGGGCGGCCGCGCGTGAAGGTGCACCCCGGAAGCAGCAGCGGCCGATTTGCCAGGCGCTAATCCCGAAATCCACATGTGGCTCACAGTGCATGTCACACGCACTGTTCCACTTGCTAAATGTGATTCTGTCTAACAAAATGGGGCAGTGCAGATGAGCTTGCTTAAAGGGGCCCAGGCGAGGCAGGCAAAAACACTTGAATACCAAAAAGGGGCAGCACAGCTAAGCTCAATGGCAAAATGAATTTGTGGAGCTGCAGCTAGAGACACACTAAATAATCAGGGCAAAGCATTGAGCTTACATCAGCAAACTATAACACTGAAGTGGAGAAGGGGGTTGATTATTGCCTTGCTGGAGCCAGCAGTGGCATTGGAATTAGGCTTAATGCACAATATAAAATATAAATCAAAAAGAGCTTAATTGCTTTTCACTCTACGTTTTGCACACTACAGCTGGAAATGTAATCCCATGTTTTCAACTGGTTTAAATGCAGTCATATTGCATAGTCATATTGGATATTGATCTGTACATCCATATTCTCATTGAAATGTATATCCATCTCATCATATCTATGGCTCCTTGACCTTACATTATCCTTCCAAACGTATACGCTGCAAACTACTCTACATATTTTAATCTTGTCAGGCTCCAGAACAGAGGAACCAGAAGCGAATTCAAAGTATTTCCAATAAAAGTCTGTATTGGTAAATGGGCAGGGAAAACAAGCAAAGATCAGACGCTGGCAACGTACCAGGTAACACAGTTCACAATCAATAGTCCAGGCAGGGGTTTGATAACGGGGCTAACAGGCACAGCAAAGGAAATCCAAAACGTAGTCGCGGTCACGGGCAGTCAAAACAGGCAAAAACAATAACGAAATTCGAAATTAAAAACCAAGAGTCCAAACAAAGTCCAAGCACAGTGGGTCACACACGAACAGAAGAATAATCCAAAAGGCAGTGGTAGAGGTACATGAAGTGGGTCAAAACACAGGCAAATAAGACAGCGAAACCGCTGGAGAGAATGGCAGGAGCACATTACATCTGGCACTGAACAGATGAAACAGACAGGTATAAATAAACAGATAACATGGTGAAACGATAATCAGGTGTACACGATAATCAAAGTGGGAAACAAAAGGCAAAATGCTGTGGACTTATACAAAATACGGAGACAAAAAAACACAGATCATGACAAATCTCTTCATAGGAACATCCATTATCCATCCATTTTCCTAACCCGCTTATCCTGAACAGGGTCGCAGGAGGCTGGAGCCTATCCCAGCATACATTGGGCGAAAGGCAGGAATACACCCTGGACAGGTCGCCAGGCCATTGCAGGGCATACTCACCAGTCACTCACACATACCCACGGGCAATTTAGACTCTCCAATCAGCCTAACCTGCATGTCTTTGGACTGTGGGAGGAAACCGGAGTACCCGGAGGAAACCCACGCGAACATGGTGAGAACATGCAAACTCCAGACAGAGAGGCCCCGGCCAACCGGGATTTGAACCCAGGACCTCCTTGCTGTGAGGCGGCAGTGCTACCCACTGCACCATCCGTGCCGCCCTCATAGGAACATGCAAAGTGGAATTTCCTTCCATTCCTTGAGAGCAACCAAATGCAGATACAGTCCAGGCTACTGACATGAGGATTCCCTTGGCATCTGGCCAGATATACACTTAGTATATCACACAGTATCAAATATCGACAAAATGATGTGGGGATAAAAGCAAATATATAGTTTATGGCCATTGCTATACTGACAAAACTAACAATTAAAATCCATTATTATTCTTTATTACCAGTACTACTGATACTACAGTTCTACTTCAGTTTCTTTCTACTACTACAACTGCCATCCTACCAGGACTACAACTGCTGCACAATACTGTACATACAATTTTAAATACTGAATAACACAGGATGTATTGGTGTTTTCTTTTTTTGCATAATATTCACCCAGAGGCTAGAGGCCAAGCTATATTCATTATTCTGTTATTCTTTCAAGGTCTAAGGATTGATCAGTATATTCAATAAAAAAATACATACACTGGATGACTGCCATTACATGGTGGAAGAGAGCTGGATAGGAGAGAGGACGAACCCCCCCTGGTGTTCGGAAGAAACAGTGCATATCATTAAACATTGAACTGCACTCAATAATAGTGTCTGTCCGGGAAATGTTTCCTATAAAAAATCTGTGGTACTGTACAAGGTAATTTAATACAATGATCCCCTTTATATCTGCTCTGTCCTGTCTATGTAAATCTTTGGCAGATAATTCTGATGCTGTTGCCAGTATTTGCTTTTCAGACTCCTCAACAGAGATCACTTTACTCTATTTTCAGACTGTAAGGGATCTTTAGCAACCTGAAGGGCAGTCAAAATATACATTCAGTTACATTATTTTGAATATTAATCGCTCAGACTAATAAACAATTGACTGGCCCCAGGGGCACTGGCCCCATTAACCTCCACGTATCGTGTGGACACCAGATTATAAGCGCTGTCTGAGCACCACTGAGATCGTTTGCACAGAGGCAGGGCAAACAGGACACCTAATGCACTGCCAACCTTAATCAACGCGCAGCAGACAGAGGCTGAGAAAGAGCTTCACTGCTGTTTCTATTAAACCTCCACTTTCACACCACGCTCCGCACACCGGAGGCTGTCGAGCACAGACGGCCAAATCAATTTGCATAGGAAATGAGAACGGCTCACCTGTTCAGCCTTACACATACAGAGTTCATTCATGCACGCCGTTCCTTCACAGTGCCCTTAACTATGTTATTACTGCACTGCAAACCCACTTTCACAATTTAAGCAGTTACAAGGGACAGAAAACGCAACACAAGAGTGCAAACATTCAATGTTCTTTCTCTTGTCGGATCATGGCTAAAAAACCTGCCTCTTTCAACCTGCCAATTAACGATCAGCTGATTCAAGTGGATTCTACAGCTGGTGTGTGGTGAGCATTGTGCCAAAAAATGGCAGCCGTGCATCACCCAGGTGGGTACTTTACGTGGTGGTGGTTGAGGCGAGTTTCCCCCTCATCACTATAAAGCGATTTGTGTGTCTAGAAAAGAAAAACCTCAATGATCTATGTATCTATTCCTCAGAAAGTAGCAAGTCGATGGCATGTAAACCGACTATGTAAAGAAAGTGTGGTGACAGGGCGTAGGGTGGTAGTCTCTAACACAGTGCGACTGGAGCACAGGCATTGGGTGCATAGTGGGCCAAGCTCATTCTGGTGCAGATGATGGAAGGCTAGCTTCTCCAGCAACATCCATCAACCTGACTGTGGGGATATTGGAGTTCTCCATTCCATCAGAGGAAGGCTGCCAGCATTTGCACATCATGACCAACAAGTAACAATCAGTGAAAATGCAATTTGGTTGAGGTTAATGTAATTACGACTGCACTGTCTCCCTGCAGGGCAGGGAGGGGTGGGGGGAAGTGGGGTAGGGGGTTGAGGGAGAAGGTGGCATGTCGGAGCGCAGGAAAGAGATTCAAAGAGGCAAATAGTGATGCGTTGGGGCTGAAATTAATTGGCTGTCCAGGAAAATCAAGGCAAATCAGAGTCTTCCTTGGAGACATCGTGAAGAGGTGGCTATGTAGCAGCTCATTCTGGGTTCGACTCTTCTAAAATCCATCTTCACTCCTCCTCCCGCTGTTGACCCGGCCTATGCCAGTCGTCAACGCATCTTCAATGTGAGTGCCTCTGTATCTATGGAAACTGTGCCAACACTACTCCTGATATGAGTTGGCAGGCCTCATTTGGAGCAGATGTGGTTTCTCCTTATTAAGGCTGACTTGGAGAAAACTATACAAGCACATACAGGCATGAGAGAGAGGTGGTGGTGAAATTGCTTTTGTGAACAGTTTCAAATTCTGGGTGGGACATGTATACTTGTTGTATACTGTAGTTCAATAAATGAATTTACCTGAATAGTACATGTATCTGCAAATGTACAGTACAGCTGTGTAACTGGGCAAAATATATTTTACTGTATTTACCTATTTCATTTATTACTATATTGAATTTCTGAGAATAAAAAATAATTCACCCAAGAAGGTAACTAACCCCTCTCTTTTCTTGAGGTAGGATAATAGCTTACTTGAATATGCAGAGTTCTATCCTGAGTTATGTGTATATGTTCCTTCTTGTGGTAGAGTCCTGTTAGGTTTAACTTGAACATAATGGCACTTGAGCTGCAGAATTTATTTTACATAAATACGTTTAAAAAAGTTCAAAAAACATTCTAATGCAATATCAGCTCCCTGTGTTAGAGGATTGCCTTACACTACCCACACTAATTCATACTGTGTGTTTCATCTCTGGACCTGACTGTACAAGCACATACATTTCCAGGATAATACACACAGACCTGTAATTGTAAAGTCTGTAACTAGTTAGAATGTGTGCAGCATTCTCTGGCTGTCTGTGACTAATTTGCTGATGCAGCCACTTTGTGCACAGGCTATATCATAACAGGAAGTGCTACACATCGGACAATTAGATATCAGAATCCAAGAAAAAAAACATTTTATATGCATGGTGTGGACCTGGCATGACTTAATGTACAAGAAGAAATGTGCCATCAGCCTGAGACCTGGCCCAAATAAGCCCAGTTGAAGGCACAGGTGAGGCACTCCATATTCCAGCCTTAATCACATTCCAAGATAAAACACATTCACCTATCGCCATGCACTATCATCAGAGAAGATGGCAGAGATGAGGTGAAATCTTTCCCGTCAGTCTCTTTTTATCTATGGTCAGTGTCACGAAACTTGTTTAGAATGCGGCTAGGCAGCACCAGATTAAATGTCAACGCTGGTCTGGGGAGTATAACATACGAGCCTTCCCATAATGCATGGCAGTGTGGCATGCCCTACTGCTTCCGTGCCTCTATTCCCGACACCTCTGGCTAGGACACAGAAGGTCAGGAGAAGGTTACACACCTTAGAGAGATGTTTCTATCACACAGTGACTATTGAATGACACAGTCGGGGAAAACAGAGATGCGCTGAGGCTCCATCAAAGCCCCAGGAGAGACATCAATTGATGCTCATAGCTGCACAGGAGCCAAGCCGCCATTAGTTTTCGTCAGTCGGAGAAACCTGACACATCACTACGCCAAGTCTGAAAGATGAGGCAAATTACTCAAGGCACACAAGAATACAGATCTAGCTGCAGGCAGCCCCTGCACATACACACAGAGACTGTGCTAAATTGAAATTTCACAGAACACTCCAGGGAAATTGGGGGGTGCTGAAAATTGAGTCGGGGAATATCATTGCACATTACCTCCTAAATAATGACATTTAGGAAGTATCGTTCTTTGAGTACTCATATACTCCAAGACATTCCTGAAGCTGATTTCCTTTCTTCAAAAGCTTCTGCAGATGGGAGCGGAGCGATACGGAGATCCAGAGATCCTCTTTGAGCCTCAGTAATCCAAGCCATGACCTCTGCCTGGCGGAGGTGTGGAGTTCAGCCTGATGCCTTCTGGAAGTGCAGAGCTATAGGGTCGGCCTGTAAAGCCTGGTTTATAACTGCTGCAAAAGCACAGCCATTCCACTGCTTTCCCACCTTTTTTGATCTGCCAGCATAGCAACTGCAACTGTTTTATTCATATCTCTCTCTCTCTCTCTCTCTCTCTCTCTCTCTCTCTGTTTCTCCATCTCTCTCTCTCCTGCTTTCTTTCTGAATTCAACACCAAGCTCAAAATATAGTCTGTCTTGTAGAAGAAATGTTTTTTTTTTTTTAATGCTACAGCTACAACTCTCTTTATCTCTGTCACACACACACACACACACACACACACACACAGAAATTTTGACCAACACAAATTGGGTAATTTGTATGCATTCTGCCACAATGATGCTCTTTACATGCAAAGTCACAGCAGGGATGAAAGGATGTGAGTGTAGACTCACTTTAGAGTCTCTACAGAGGTAGCATTGCCCTTTCCCTCATTGGTAAACACATTAATGGGGGGTGTGATGTCGCTCTTTGAGGTTAGTGCTTTGTGTAAAAACAGAGCCTCAGCCCAAATCGGTAAAAGGTTTTCCTGATTTAGAGACACACCTTTCGACAGAGATGCCTCAATCGCACCATAATCACAGGGCCTTCCTGGTATGAAGGAGACAACATTTCCAGTGACCTGACAAGAGGGAAATTACTGCAGTGAAACAAACCAGCATTGCATTGGATGTTTTCACAAATATACAAACACACACACGCAAACTCTCTGTCATAAACACACACATGCACACTCTCTGTCATAAACACACACATGTACACACACACAAACACAAACACACATACGCACACTCTCTGTCATAAACAAACACACACACACCTGCACACACACACACACACACACACACACACACACACCATGTGCACACACAGACACAAAAACAGAAGACAGACGGCTAAGCTTTTCTAGTCTGGCTAACCAGTCACTGCAATTGTACAGCCAGATTTTCTATTCTAGGAAATAATGTAGTTGAACTCAGAAATCTAATTACACAGATAAAAGCATATCTTTGTGTAGCTTCTGTATATAGAAGCCTAAATATGTGTTTATCTATTTCTTCACAATCACAAAAAAAGACATGGTCAATATCTGCTTTGCAAAGTGCTATTGCTTTGACACTAATGACCGTCCGTAAACATAATGTACAAGGGAGAGGACGGAAAATGTGATTTGCGCTTTGTCACTCAGATTTCATCTTGACAGGCTAGGGGTATAAATGAGAACTGGGTTGTGTGTCCAGCATGGGATTCAATAACAGTCTATGCACAAACACTGACAAAAGCTCTAAATGCAATGGGTGGAGATGTCTATAATTCAGGATTTCAATGTAAAAAAACACTTTCAAAGAAGTCTGGCCAAATCAGGCTGGGATGAAAATGTAGTACTCGTGAAGAAAAACAAAGGGAAGTACAGGTATGCTTTGTTGCTTAGCACTAGTACAGTGACCCACATTTAGTGGTAAATAATGTAGTTTGTAAAGCATCTGACAATAACAAATAACTGCATGCTCCATACAGTTAATCCACTAGGTTATTAAAATGCAGAATGGTCTAAGTACCCCACAAGTCATCTGGTGGATTATGTCAATTCTCACAGCAGCAGTTATTGTCTTGAGCTCAAGTGAATGCGTGTGTTTTTCTCCAATGTATTGTGGGTACTTTTATTTATGGTACGATCGGTTAGGGAAGAGATAGAGAAATCAGCATCATTCACACAAAAATAAACCATTTGGTCATGTAGGAATGTGCATACATCGACAGTTATTTTTACTATGCAACAAAATTACAAAGACATTAATTCCCAAATACAAACACTTTGTAGTACAGTCTCTTTAGAAAAGAAAAAAAAATTGGTGATAACGGTCAAAGAGCTTCTTCAAAGTAAAACCTGTCTCTCAGAGTCAACTCAATGAGGGTTTATTGGAGAAAACCTCCCATGCCCTGTTCCTGAGAGGAAAGAACAGAAGAGCTCTCCTTTCTATTATGGGGTTACCTTTAATGTGTATCCCATTATCCAGCAGTGCATAAGCTTCAATAAGATCCCACTGATTAACAAATACAAAAATCCCCCTGAGATAGATCTGTGCCCTGCATGCAATATCTGCTTTGGTGGAGATACAATAGGCTTTCAACAGTTGTCTTTCACTAACCAGGCATATTGCATTGCGCTCCTTTATTTTGGAGAGATTCAGTTGGGCACAGATGTCATCCTAATTTTTAAAGAAGGACATTACGGTCTACTGTACATGCACTGCTAATTCCAATGCAGACCATTTAAAAACATTAAAAACAATTCTGTTGCTCTTGACTATTGTTAAGTTTCCTTGCTTTAATTAGATAGCATAGCTTTTAAAAATGTGTTAAGAGCACTGATTATTTTCTGTTGGGAATCCTTATCGAGCTTACTGAGGTGCTTTGTGTGACGTTTTTACACAGGAGACAAATGACCCCACCTATAGCATAAGTATGCAGATACCCCGGTTTCTGATTGGAGGTCCACAGCAAAACAGATCGCAGCAATAATTCCATTTGTATTTTCCTTCCATGTTTCTACTCATCAATGGGAGACCAAGCGTTGATTCAGTTTACACTTCCAGCACTGGTACATTAACCCTTCAGATTATCTTTATGCCAAAATCCGGATTTTACCCACCTCTGTGGAGGGTTACAATTAAAGGGCTACACCTTTGTGTCACCGAGTCCCTGCCTGGTGCTCGAAGTGCTGGGGATTTCTGCAGATTATTCCAGAAAGGGTTTAAAAGCGTAGGAAAAGGGAGAGGAAATGTCTCTGAGAGGATTTATATTTGGGATCAACACACAGGAAGTCACTGTGTCCATCTGTCATGCACAAATCTTTGGCCACACTGGGTCTTCTTATAAGCTCAATGCTATTTGTTAAAAAAAATACAGAACAAGTCAAACTGCCTTTTCTAAATCACTGTGATGCTAGTATTGCTATTTTTAGATGTTTCCGCTTGGAGCACCATATAATAAAAGGCAAGATTTCAGGAACTCAGAGAAAAAAATACCTAAAATTTTCAGCACCTTGGGAAAGTTGTCTGGAAAACAACGAAATGACCAACGTGTTTATCCCAGTCAACTTCAACAACATAAAATTACTGAATTTAGATATGGTGATTTACCATAGAGTATGCACAGTGAATTAACTGTTCCCAACGACGCATCACTACCGTTGGCTCGTAGGAGAAACGGATCAAAGCAGGGTATCTGCAGCTCTTCCTTACTCCGGCCAATCAAAGCAGCACAGGGCCCTGGCGAGCGCTGCTCTACATCGCGGGACATTGCTTCGGATGCAACATTTTCACAACGCGCTGCATTTCTGAATGCCCATGGGCCACTGGCAAGAGCCAGCGATCCCCCACTTCACCTGGCTGCCCAACTGTAATCCAACAAAGTGCTCTTCATTCCCCGCTCAACTCTCCTCTGAGCTTTCCTGAACAACCGTACATAGTACAACACATAGCTACATATTGTGAGTATGATGTACTTTACATGACGTGCGATACTTTTACGACCTTTGTTAATTGAGTGTCATTGTTGTGTTCTCGAAGCCATTGAGGACTTGTGTCGCACTGTTCCCTGCTGGGATGAATAACATGTTGTTATAATGCTATTTCCGGCTATGATAATATGTCCTTGTATAGCCTACGCTTTTCACTGGAAATGGTAGTATGAGGATACATGTTTATATCAGATTCTGAAATCTGTTTAAGTTATTTAGTAATTATTGTATCTGTCAAAAGTCGTGTGGCAGATGTTCTACCATTTGAAATCAATGCATGCTTTCAAATAACGACATTCAAGAAAACAAATACAAAAAGCATAAACTATACTTTGAGATTCAAAACGATTTATGCTATAGTAACGCAACGCGTATTTTCAGTTTGAAATTAAAAAAAACAATGCATTGCTTTTCCTTTATTTGTAAAACCTTGAAACTTCTTGACACAGATATCCATATTCATCGTTTCACTTTGCACTTTACAAAATGAGCTAGTCTTCCATTCTTTACCTAAGGGAGTGAGGCTACGCCCCGTCAATGTACATGAGGTAACAAAACAACACAATAATAAGCACCAACTGCACCATGTGTCACCGTTTCTCTCCAGCTATCAGAACCATCTTCAGTATACCAGGGGACAGCCTATCTTCAAGTCAGCAATATCAGCAAGCCTGATATCTCTATCTGCCGCAAAATAATCTGACAGAGGCAGGCAGAATCCCTCCCCCAGCCCGGTGCATCCGCGTATCACGAATATTATCAGGCACAAACATTTTGACAGTAGTTTTCTCCTTACCTGAAATTGGGAGGAGAGACAATCTGTAATCCCAGGAAAGGGGACCCAGGTGATGGGTGTTTCCTTTTCTCTCGGTCCGCCATTCTGTGCCTCTACTTCTCCATGCGTTAGCCTACCTCCGAGAAAGTAATATCGGAACGCTGATGCTGTGATAGGAAATCCGAACTAGGGGAGGGGGGGAGGAAAGCGCTGGGCAAAGAGTGCATTTCTCATTTCCATAGACAGACTGTATGCAGAGTAGCTAAATCTATTTTCACTGGAAAATTTACGAATTTTCGACGTAGTCCAATTCTCAGAATGCGTTGCTGCAGCAAAACTAGTTATTCATACATAGCCGGACCGAAGGTAAAGTAGTCGAGAAAACATAGCTAGATAGCATCGGTATTAACATGGCAAATGCATTAAGTAGTAGTATCTTGATATTTTCCGCAATATAATCTGTTATGTTACACTATATGCAGGCGCTTCGTATTGCCATTATAATGTACGGTACGGTAGGCGATGCGCCAAGTTCTTTTTTTATTTTTTACCAGAAGGCGTATCTTCCCGCTGCCCTTGTTGCCCTTTTAATTTTATTTTTTTTCTTCCCTACTCTTCACCTGCATTGATTGACCCATTTCCCATTCCCCATACTTGGTAACCATAGAAACGATGTATTCGCGTCTTTTTTTTTTTACCGCATATGTCGACCGCAATTTACCCTTCAGCTGTGGGTTACTAGTAGCTTCGCGGAGTAGTAAAACAGTCCTTATTTTTGGAGCAAACTACGCAGTGGGATACAGTGATAAAATATTACTCCGACAATGTATCTGGAACATGTGACCGATTGAGTCTGAAGTGACCCCACATATGCTATTTATATTTCATTGATGCATTGATTACTACAAATGGTATCCAATGGAAATGTAATATCCTGGGTATTAGGAAGTGACTGAAGACTATATCCTGGTAGGACCTTGACTTCAAATAGAATTTCTAATGCCTTTATTATGTTCCATTAATTTCATTCTCTTATAAAATTGTAAACATTGTTGATTTCAACTTAAATAAGATAATGCACAATATAAATATGCAGAAAGAAAATGCAGAGATACATATTATGAATAATTGATGTTTAGACTGGGTGCTTTGGCTGAAGGGGCTTTTGTGCACATAGGGTGAAACTGCTGCACTAGCACCCAGCATGTGGTGGCTTCATCGTTTTGATAAATCCTGTCAGAACACATCCATAGAAACGGATTGGTTCCAAGCAAAAGTTGTAAAGTTATTTTAATTAATGGGAAGACTAAACTTGAAACTTGATGAACTTGAAAATATCATCTACATATGCAATTTTATGATCAGATTATTTGTGATACCTGGGTATAAACATTTGGTTTATAATTATTTGGTGATTTAAAACAAGCAAGCATAACATGATGCAAAACAAACTGTAGTGGAATATTTAAGAGTTTTATATTGTTAATGATGATTCTCTTGAGACTAATGCTGTGAGCTTTGAACTGTCTTTATTGCTCTATACCATAATAACACATTTAATTTGATGGAATTCAGCAGACTGTTATCTTTCTTTCTTTCTTTTAAATTTCATGCACTGTTACTCAAATTGGCATTGTGGGGGCATACCAATGACCCATTAGTAATCTGTTATTTAGCCAAATTATAATCCAGTTTCTTGGAGGACTGGCATGCCAATTCCCCATTCCATCTAATCATTCTGCTGTGTGTTCCCTTCCCCCCACAGTGCCATTATGTTACAAATGTCACCATTTGCATTGCTTGTATTGATAAGGACCTCCAAGACCCAAATAGTATGTGTGCATAGTCTGAACTGAAAGTATTATATAATGTAATTATATTTAAAATATATATATATTATTATTTAATGCCAAAATATAAGTAAACAGGGAGAGCAAACTGATCTTTAATGTACTATGACATAGTGTGCAACGTTGTGTTTGCTGGGTTCTGAGTGGAACTGACTGTTAAGTCAGCACTTCAGTGGTCCTCGCTTCGATGCGTAACCACTGTGGTTAATTAGGTAGTGACAGCTGTCACTGTAAATCTACCAGTATGCCAGTATGAATTCACTCTGCCTGTCACGATCCTGTGCACAGTGCTATGTAAATGTGTGGCTTTTCCACACCAGTAGTAGTACTTCAGATGGGAGTTTGTTGTCCTTATATAAGCAGGTAGCTTTGCAATGACTGTCCTCTCACCTGTGACATGGGTGGACTTGCTTTGGCAAGCTTTATCTTAGACAATGACTTCGATTTGATTCAAGATATGAATAGGCAGCAAGGTTATTTAAATGATGTTGGTCCATGTATTCAAACACTTAAAGCATGCTTCTAATCCTTAAATAAGTTACAGTACAAAGGCTTATACTGGGAGCCCTATGTTTAGGCAAAGACATATTTTTTCCTGATTCGGTGCTGTACTCAAACAATTCATGTGTGGTTAACGTGGTCACCATATTTAAAGCATATTACAAGGGATTGCACATTCAATAAAGTACAAATCTGATGGATAAAATGGGCGATTGTCAGTACTGTGTAATTCTGGTTTATACAGTACTAGCAGGCCACCAGAGGGCAGATAGCCCCCTGCTGGATAACACCAACACCACTTGGGTTATTGGGTTGTCTGAAGAGGACACAACATGACTCTACCCGGCCCCGCTCTGCTTGCACTGCTCTGCAGAAGGCTAGAGGGCGATAATCCTGCTGGCTATGCTCCGACATTAAATCTTCTGGCAACAAATCGATGATGATAGCACAACTGCTCATCATGCTCACCTCCTCCAAAATATGAGCTATGAGCAGCACTGTGGACGAAGGCTCTGGCCACTTTGACTTTGAAATAGCGTGAATGTGTGTGTCTTCAGTGCACCAATGCTGCAAAGGTACACATGTTAGCAGTAGAAAGTTAAATCATCCTGGATTATGGTGTGTACATGTGAAGCAAAGGTAAAAAATGTATTTGATAGGAATATGACTTCACTGCCAGGGTGCATTTACGTAAGTCCAGATTCAGCAACTTTGCACTATACCTGACACAGCACTGCCAGTGTAAATTGACTTCAATCATTGTTATTGCAGTGCATTCCTGTGCAGCTTGTATTGATGAAGTCACAAGTGTCAGTGATATCAACAAGAGGAAATGCATTGCAGTAATTGTATGGGACAGGACAGAAACAATCTGTTTGTAAGTGGTACATATGTAAGCATTGCTTTGTTAAAAAAAAAAATGTCTTCTTAATTTGCAATGAAACAATGCAAAGTGTTTACTCACAGGCTAATGACGGTTTGAGATGGATGCAGTGAGAACAATTGTAGTCTCAAGTGCACTTACAAATATTCAAATTTGACATGGTTTCAGTTCGAGCCTATGGACTGCATTACTGTTGCCACCCTCTAGTGGCAAAAAGTAAATATTACAAACTATACACGGATCGATAAATCTTCAGACTGTACTCTGTACCCTTTTAAAGACACACATACGCATCACTTGATGGTTACTTACAGAAGCTGACTTTAATAAGGGAAAAAGGTATTTACACTTTACAAATTATATATAAACAAGCACAACAAAATATGTATAATACATCCATTTCACAAAAGTTTATAAAATGAATAATATTAATAATAAAGAAGAAAACTAGCCAAAAAGCCATGTGTCAATATTTGACACAGCCACCTCAGTTAACTACAGGAAACACACTTAATGATTGGATACTTAAACATTTGGACAGATGGAATACACGCTTGCACAAAGAGGTGCACAATTCAAAACAAACATTGCACTTCCAGGTACAAAGTAATTCCATAAAATGTTGCCACATCAAAACAATGTTAAGGAAACATTTTTAGAGTTGTGCAATACCCATTTCCCAGTGGCGAATGGGAGCGACTATAATGCCACACGTACCATGTCGTCCAGAAGACAAACGTGTAGTGTAAAAACATACCCGCACAAAGATCATGTAGTGTTGGCAAGCCTTCAGTAATCTTACCTACAGTGGTATGAAAAAGTATTTGTCCCCTTCCTGATTTCCTCTATTATTGCATATTTGTCACACAGAATAGTTTCAGATCTTTAGACAAAATTGAATATTACACAAGGGAACCTGAGTAAACAGATTTAATAAATTAGTATTTCATTTATTTAATGAAAAACGCTCAATAGAGATGCTGTGACAGAACCTGAAACAAGTATTTCATGCTCAGAATTTGTTTGAAGTATAGCAGCTCTGTAAAGAGGAGTGGGCTAAAATTCCTTCACGTGATGTGAAAGATTAATATCATATAATAGGAATGGCTTGGTTGCAATTGTTGTACCTAAAGGTGGGACAACCAGTTATTAAGTTAAAGGGGGCAATTATACTTGTTCACAGGGGTGATTTTGGTATCATGTTTTCCTTTATCTAATATTACATTTTGTCTAAAGATATGAAATATGCAAATATGCAATGATAAATCCGGGTGGGGAGAAATACTTTCAGGACACTGTAGAACCAAGTATTATTCATAACCTGTTTCCATTCACGTTCCTGGATTACGAATCAAATAAACAATTACCTGGATAACCAATATCAGTCTAACAATTACATGTGTGAGAGCATTTCTCTGTCACAAAACCAATTTTCTTAGACATGCAGATGATCTATCACTGAGGATAATTGTAGACTCCTCTTGTTCCCCATGAAAGAAATATTGTCTTCATGAATATTCTGATTTAATCTCTTTAGTGCAAATCAAAATGCTCAATTTTAATCGGACTAAAGATGGTTTGCTAGGCTTTATTGTGTCAAACTCATCAAGTATTGTGAACCATGCAAATAATGGAGGGATTTGAGATAAATATGGTAGCTTGTTTTTTGAAACAATTCAGTTTATTACATTTCTCTTGATGTTTAGTGATCTAGCTGGGTATTTGCACTTATTTTTTTCTGCAAAGTTCACGCAGAGCTGTATACCAATATTGCTGCCATGCAGCGATGACAATCTTTACCATTTATTTTTATTACTGTTTGACAAAACAAGCCCTGATCTGCACCTATCAGATATTATGAGCCCAAAGAACATTTTACACCAAGCTTCTTCCAAAAGGCTTACTTCCGATTGCCTGAAATAGGAATGTGCCAATTTGCTCAATGTTCAACTGTGCAAGCATATAAACCTGCATATCTCCCTTTTCCTTAAAATTTTGCAGAGTTTACATACAGCTCTCCAAGCCACCAAACTATATTTGCTCTGAAAAAATGCTGCAGTATAGACGTGCCAATTCAAACCCTATGTCCAAGTACTTGCCATTCAACCCCACTGATAACCCATCTGTGCAGATCATAACCTGATGGTTATGATTCTAACAGTTGTTAAACTAAAACAGTTCTGAGAAAAAAATGAAGTAAATATCCATTATTGGCCAAAATATTTTATAATCCCCTCTTTTAGAATTAAGATGTTAAGACAGTTGTCAACTGATGGTCTTTTTAATATACCTATTATATATATATATATATATATATATATATATATATATATATATATATATATATATATATATATATATATATATATATATATATATATATATATATATACCTGGTGGTAATATTTAAAATAATAAATAAATAAATCAAAACAACTGCCCCTAATTGTCAAACCAAAGAGCTGGGAAAATGAACGATTCCTAAATCACAATCCTCCGTAATAAGTCTGTTATCAGCGCTTTACATTCGATATCTGCTTGTCCGAGACATTCACCGCGTTTCAGACATCGTATCAGAGGATCGTATCTCTCAGTTCTCACTTGCTCGGGTTATGGTGTGCTATCGATGAGAAAATCTCATTCAACGGCCCGTTTTCATCTTTAGCTCATCGTCTCCCTCTGAAGTGTCTTCACATAAAGTAATCTGCACTATCAGCTAAAAGCTTCAGTAACGCTGCACAGGTTTCAATCAAATGGACATTTTGGCACACTGTGAATGAGATTTACCATTAAGCCATTCGATACAATGTAGTTCCGCCAAGTTACGGCCCTACACCCATCTCAAAACTGCCACATCTGCTTTTGAGTGAATGTCAAACTGGGCAAACTACTGCAACTTCAAACTATAGATGAACTTCAAACTTCAGTTTTCCACCTTTTCCCAATTCAATTGCGGTGAATGTAAACTGGTCATTAAAGCATAGGGTTGCCAATGAGTGTATTGTTATAAAGTACCGATAATAGTAATACAGGTATGAAAAATCACATGAACACACATGTGCCGTGCTGTGTGACCCTCCCACAATTATGATTATTTAGTTATGCAACTCATTATGTTTGGACACATTCAAATATGTGACTGCTCGATCTGCTCTTTTTCAAGGTATGTAACACTATATTGCCATTGTACAATTCATTTGTGATCACTCCAGTCAGGTTTTTACATTTCTTAAAAGCACCCCTTGCTGGATGGTTCATGGAAATCTACTGCACCAAATCAAATAAAAAAAAAACCAGTCAGACCACCTAATAGGCTAACAGAGAAACATGTTGTGGCTGGGTATGCACAAACTCTTCACAAATGCTTTGGTGAACCACAATCCCCTAATTATCAAAGAATGGATACATCCTGGTTCAGGGTGGTCTGTGTTGCTGCTGGAGGATAATCGGCATAGCTTTGCTGTCGCTAACGGTTGTGCTTGTTTTCTTTACACTAGAGATGTTTTTGCTATTGCACTGTTTGCGTTTCACATCCTGGTCATGCCCACGGAGGAAGGAAGCACAGGGAACAGCGGGCTCCTCGATGCGAAGGTCTGAAGGACACACACAAAGAGACAGAGAGGGAGATGATTAGAGTCGAAAAAGTGCTCCTTGAATCAGCATTCCAGGATAGGTAATAGATATACTGTATATACTGCAAAGATGCAGGCTAACATTAAATGTTAAAGGTACAATAGGTAAGATTTTTGTGTTAAAATATTGTTGCAAGACCACTGTAAATCCCTTCCTATCATTAAAAAAGGCTCACTGACATGTTGACTCATCCTCTACCTGTGTATAGTCCTTAAATTCGGGTTTAAAAATAAGCAGTTGACGGGTCGGCACTCTGTACCAAAACATTGTATAGCTGTACAATAATTTTAGCTTATTGGTTGGAAAATTGGTTCTAATTGCCACAGCCTCTGGCGTTTCAATTTCAGTGCGTTCACAGAGAAGGTGGGATGAACAGTGTTGTGGTTTCAGCGTATTTGTTGCTGCAATTCCCCTTTTGACCGTTAGAAGTCCGAAATTACCAATTGAACCTTTTCCAAAGAACTCAAATCGAAATCAATCAATTTTACAGGTCTTTTAACAGATCAGAATGTACAATTTCATATGGATTAGGACATAGATAAGTACAGCCATTACTGGCCTGATAAACATATGGAATGCCACATACTGAGTACCCCCTAGCAGCCCAGATGATAATACTGGATCATTTGAGGTCTGCAGTTCACCGAAAATAACTCTTTCTGTGTGAAACCCTGAACTTTAGTACACCTAGAAAGCAATCATGTGATGGTCAGGATGGACGGACTCCAGCCATACTGTATATTCAGCTTCATAACCAAGACCAGGGGAGCCCAATCACACACCATGGAGGGCCAAAAGTATGCAGGTTTTCATTCAAACCAAACACTACACCAGCTGATTTCACTGGTTGGAGGTGTGTTGATTAGTGAAATCACTCAGCTGGTGTGGTGATAAGTTGCAATGAAAACCGGCATACTCTCAGCCCTCCATGGCACGATAAGGGCACCCCCCTGATTTGTCCTTTGCATTTAGAAAACTCGAATACAAATAAGATGTACTGTAGATCACTGGCACTTTGTAAAAGGATGGATATTTAGTATGCCGGGACAAAGTTAAAACAAACAAACCCCAGGTTTTGAGGTTCTAACTGTACCTGTTACTACTGTTGGTCTCCAGCCTCTTCTTCTGTGGTGCTGGTGCGCTGGACTTTGGGCTGGGGGTACTTCTCCACTGTCTGCAGCTCCATGGGTCTGTTCCTCTTCCTCACAGGGAGTGGTCTGCTCTCATGCGCACAAAACAAACCTGAAACCACAAAACCTCCTTCAGCATATTCCCAACAATCAATATGGGGCTTCAGCTAAAATCAGCAAACGTCATTATCCAAGTGGTTCAACGACTATACTCTAAGCTCAAAGAAGGGCTAACCTCCATGGTCTAACCAAGATTATATCCCTGCAACAATACAATGCAATACAATACAATACAATGGGATAGTGCTTTTTAACCCTGTAGCCTTTCCTGCTCTGGATTGCTTAATGTAAGTCAATGATCGGGTCCACAGAACTGGTTTTCACGGCTTTAATTTGCTGCCGATTGAATTAAATTAAAGGCTGTAGCTTGATCCCTGCAGTATATGTTGTGAAAAGAACACTACATGGATGCAATCAATCAAAAACATATGTTGTAGATTGGCAATAGAAGCGTTTAAAATGGAAACATACTGCGTGTGTTGGTATTGTGTTTTTGTCATGTTGTTGTGATTATATCATTGCAAAATACAATATATATATATATATATATATATATATATATATATATATACACACTATTAACAGCTATTAACTATTAACAAACTAAAAATATAAAAAAATATAAATATAAAAATAACGGTTACTTGTATAGAATGACCGACAATAAAGAATAGCAATAATAACCTTGATTCATATTCCGTATGCACGATGAGCCAGTCCAGATAAATTCATGACCCCATATTTTTGGACAAAATTGTTATCAACAATACAGCATGCAAGTGAGATAGGAGTATGGTTAAATTAATGGGCATTTCTGTGAGGTCTTGTAATGACACGGGAAAGTATATTAATTCACTGTGGACCACCCCTTCACTGGCTATGCAGTTGTGAATCCATGTAACTATGGTCCTGTCTAAAACATCCAGCAGGGGGCGCCAAAGACCATTAGAGTGTGCTCTATCTAAGCGCTCACTCAATTCAGAGCTGCTGTAAATAATTTGCACTATGAAGCCTGTCATACTTCCTCATCACATTCCAACCCTTCCTTACACACAGGTACCCAAAATAAGCCACAATATGAGAAGGAGAGGATGTTCTTTATCAACTTCCTGCACGGATACTGTCAGTTTTTCCTTGTTTAGATAATTTATTTAACCAGGGGAGGTCCATTGAGAGCATGTTTCTTTTTGAAGGACACCCTGGGAGAAATGCCAGAGGGAACAGAGCGTGAGAGAGAGAGAGAGAGAGAGGGAGGAAGAGAGAGAGAGAGAGAAAGAGAGTGAGAGAACAGAGTGAGTGTGAGAAAGAGAGAGAGGGAGAGGGAAAAAGAGAGAACAGAGTGAGAGCGAGAAAGAGAGAGAGAGAGTAGTTATTTTGGGTTAAGGCAGAGCCCTTTTTCATTTAGGGACCCGACACCCTTTGCCCAGGTTGAAATCAGCAAGATAATGAATGTGAAAGCCGCAGCATGAGGAGTAGTCTATCCGATGCTCTCGGTCAAACTGGCACGGCGGGGAGGACAGAGGAACCAGAAGCAGACACAGGGGTGTGGAAAATGACAGGTTTACTAGCAGATGGAGGGGCAGAGCGTAGTCAAAAAAACAGGCCAGGGTCAAAAACCAGGGGGTCAGTCCAACAAAGCAGAGGTACAGATATCCACAACAAGCAAAGAAGAGTCCAGGGAAGCAGGCAGGGGTGAAAACCAGGAAATCCAAAGAACAAAGAACAAGGAACAAGGAACAAGGGGGCTAGAACTAGGGGAAGGAATAAAGGGCTCGGGAACAAAAACAGGACAAGACGAACTAGCAGCGTGCAACTGAAAAGGACAGGTATAAATACACAGGGGAATGAGACAAACTAGATGGGGCATGGGAGTGAGGGCGGTCAAACAAATAAACATCAGGTGAGACACATGAAAGGGTAATAGGACAATAACAAGAGGGAAACGAAAACGCGGACTGGATTCACAGAGACACACGTAATACAAACAGCTCCGGACTAGGGAGTAGACAATTTGCAGAGAATCAGGAGATGCAGAGATACGGAGAGACAGGTGCAAATACTTCGCTGAAACTAAGCAAGTAATCAGTGATAGAATAGGGAGGCGGAGTTACAGAACAGAATTGAAACTGGAGATGCGTTATTAAGTTAGTTAAGTGATTTAAATTACAAATACCCAAAACTAGTGAATGTTAGTTTGTTAGTTTGACAAACATATTAGTGTGTTAGTATAATTAGTACTGTACAACTTCTATGTTACTTGGGATTAGTATATTAGTGCTATGTACAAACATGAAATGGAGAGAAAGCAGGAAGTAAGGAATGCGAGATTGGAAGGAAGATTGAACCCCGGAACTACCGTAAACACCCGAAAAGTGGGGCACGCAGACTGGGCAAGTAAACATTCAGACTCAGACATCACAGGGGAAGACGAGTGCAAAGACTAATGAATATAAACAGAACACCAGACATGAATATGAAAAATAATAAATTACTAGAATAATGATAATAAACTATGATAAACTAACACACAGAACACAGGAACATAACACAAACGCACAGCACAGGTCGGAAGGTGACAGGTGACTCTTACCACTGGTGCTGCTGCCTTGGGCGTTTGAGTCGTCTGTCAGTGGCGGCTCTGCCTCTTCCTGAACACTGGGAACAGATGCCAGCAAACCTGAAAAAGCAGTAGCATGGAAGTCAGGCATGGAAGTCAGATTGGCCCTCAATATCAGCAGAATTTTTTTCTGCTGATATTGCTGGTTTGATTTTAAAGAAAAGGTTCAAGACATGGTAAAATCATGGAAAATCAGGGACACAGCACACAAGGCGGTTGCATTCCACGTGTCTCTGTGGATTACCTCGCTGGGTGGGTTTTTATTCCTGCCCACCCACGATTGTAACTCTAAATGACAAACCAATCAAACATGACACATACGACACAGATGGCGGCTTTGTCCACTTGACTGTGTTCCTGCTGATATAATGATGTCATTTCTGACATTCTGACTCAAAAATGTTCTGAAAACAGCCGTTTGGTTTGTTGGACAGCAATGCAGAATTGACGTGAAATTACATTGTACAGTTCAGATACAGTATATTAGACCTGAGGACCTTATTATGAACAGTAGACTTCCCTGAAATTTTTTCAACAAACCCCCTAAATCTAAATATGTGATCATAGTGAGTATATAATACATAGTAGATAGTAAGAAAGAGTTCACCATTGCAGATCAATGGTCATCTAAACCTGTAGAAACGGTTTCCATTGCTGAGGCAAAAAAAGATCAATTTTTCCTTTCTACCAAGAAAAAACACTATATAAAATATATAGTCAAGGTAGATACAGTATTTTAGGAGGGTACCCTCCATCTGAACACCTTCCAGACTGGAGACTATTGACTTTCCATAGTTTCTCAATGTAATGCGGGATTGAGACCAAATTGCCTGTGTCACAGTTTCTGCATGCTCATCTGCTCATTGGTCTAAACCGGGGGTTGGCAACCCTGGCCCTGGAGAGCTGCAGGGTGTGCTGGCTTTTATTGTTACTCAGCACTTAACTGATCAATAAAAGCAGTCAGTTAACTCACCTCACCTTGTTTCTTGATTTTCAGGTGAGGACAAAAACCAGCAGACCCTGCGGCTCTCGAGGATCAGGGTTGCCGAACCCCTGGGCTAAACCTCTGTTGAGCGCGGTTGCAATGTGCTTTAAAGGCGGCCCGTGTGATGTGGAGCTGTGAGTGACTCACTGAGGCCTTTGTAGTGGGAGAGCTGCTGGTAGATCTGCTTCATCCTCTCGATGTTGAGGCGGCTGCCCTCGGCGTGGTTGATCATGGGTTTGGGGTAGTCCACGCCCACCACGCAGTTCGCCGCCTTCTGCACCGTCTCCGGGGCGTTCCACGGATCGTAGATGTATCTGTTCGGGTAGTCCTTCAGCTTCGGGATGTATCTCCTACGCCCCAAAGAAAAATGCCAACTCATTTAGTCAACTCAATGGGGTACAAGCCAACTCAACTTATTTAGTCAACTCAATGGGGTACAAGCCAAGTCAACTTATTTGAAAAATAAATGCCCAAGTATGTTGTCATCAGCTCAAAAGTCAAGTGAATAGGCCGTTTGTCAAGCATGTGACTTCACACCGCTGTCCCTGCACTAACAATTCTAAGCACTTTCGATGCAACAGGTACTGTTGAATGTAGACAGTCAGTCTTAAGTCATTAAGGCCAGTTTATAGTCCAGTGACAGAGAACCGCTATGAGACATTTGGTTTGTACTCTGGGTGACTGGACTGGATATATTTTTGCTAAGGACAATGACCACAGTCTACCTCAGGCAACAATAGAGCTTACAGAAACGTTCTGCGATCTTAGTCGAGTGACGTTCTGTCGCTGGACTATAAACTGGCCTTCACACTGAAACGGGCGGCCTGTAGTGTAGTGGTTTAGGTAAATGACTGGGACACACAAGGTCGGTGGTTCTAATCCCGGTGTAGCCACAATAAGATCCGGTTGGGCCCTTGAGCAAGGCCCTTAGCCCTGCATTGTGTCCTGCTTAGTCTAATCAACTGTATGTCGCTCAGGATAAGAGCGTCTGCCAAATGCCAATAATATAATATTATAAATTACATAAATGGGAGTCTGAACGCTGTCTTAGTACATCCTTTAAGATGATCAGATGACACTAGCGGCCCAGTTAAAGAGGCGTGACACACGTTCCGTGTCAGGACGCAGGGCTCCGTGTTGCAGGGCGTCGAGTGAAGCCCACCTGATGTAGTCCCCGCTGGGGTCGGTGCGGCGGCCGAAGCCCACGGGGCAGTAGCAGTGGAAGAACTGCTGGAAGAAGGCGCTGCAGGAGAGCCACATCCAGCTGCCCGCGTTCACGCTGTAGTCTGCGTCCAGCAGCAGCTCGTCGAACACCTGGGGAGAGAGCAGGCACCTCACTACACCGTGTACACACCACCCCCTTCAGACCCGCTCATAGCTCAATCTCCTGGGGGACAGAACGGACCTCGATACACAGTGGTCACATTAAGATAAGATTCAAAATGTGGGGGAGAAATTGGTTCTAAAAATTAAAAATAAAATTTGGATGATGACCGAGAAACAAAAAAAATCCTTTATTTGAGCCAATCTTTTATTGTCTTTTGGTGTCTGACATTTGTGTCGTTTATTGATTATGATATTTGGTAGCACTGCGCGCGTCAAAGATAAAGCGCTGAATTTGAATGTAAGGCGCTTATTGCTGAAACAGTAGCCACCTTAACCACTTGAAGTAGTTACAGCCAGCAAAATCCACACCGAGGCGGTCATTACACGGGTTTAACGCACTCCACTTCGCGCCGGGTGGTTCTTCGCCCCCACATCGTTCGTTAAAATCGTGTAATGACCACCTCTTTGTGGATTATTCCTTACTCATTTATTGCCTAGCAGTTTCAACGAAACGAGCAGAAAACCTTTGGGAACCTCAGACCTCTGACCAGCAGAGCCCATCACACTGTGAGAGATGCCCCACACTGTGAGAGATGCCCCACACTGTGAGAGATGCCCATCACACTGTGAGAGATGCCCCACACTGTGAGAGATGCCCCACACTGTGAGAGATGCCCATCACACTGTGAGAGATGCCCCACACTGTGAGAGATGCCCATCACACTGTGAGAGATGCCCCACACTGTGAGAGATGCCCATCACACTGTGAGAGATGCCCCACACTGTGAGAGATGCCCCACACTGTGAGAGATGCCCCACACTGTGAGAGATGCCCCACGCTGTGAGAGATGCCCCACACTGTGAGAGATGCCCCACACTGTGAGAGATGCCCCACACTGTGAGAGATGCCCCACACTGTGAGAGATGCCCCACACTGTGAGAGGTGCCCCATGTCGCGGGAGAAGCACCGTACCCTCATGCCGCTCTCCCAGCTGAGCCACAGGTCCCCGCGGGTGAGGAAGCAGGCCACGGCGTGCCGGGCCAGGTGGTGGATCCAGCCCTCCTGCCGCAGCTGGGTCATGATGGCGTCGATCCAGGGGAAGCCCGTCCGGCCCTCGGCCCACTTGGCCAGCGCCTCGGGGTTGCGGTCCCAGGGGATCTGCACGCAGATGGGGTTGCCCTCCATGCGGTCGAAGTTGGGGTTGTTGGTGGCGGCCGCGTAGAAGAACTCGCGCCACAGCAGCTGTCCGAACAGTGAGAGGGGGGGGCTGGATCGCTTCCTCACCTGGAGGGAGGGGGGGGGGCGGGGGAGGGTGAAGGTGGAGGTTAGGTATGACACACTCCCATATCAATTTCTTTCAAATGACTACAAGAAAACCAACACATAGTCCGCTTGTGTTTTACGCAACACTGCAGGATGATTAACCCTTCCAGTCCAAAGATTGCCATACAGCACTCAAGCAAAACTACCATAAAATCCCAAAGCACTTTTAAAATCCCAAACTTTCTCAACCAAAGCCAAAACCCTTTGGGTCCATATTGGGCTTGGGACTGAAAGGGTAAAGGTCTCGGTTCATTCATTTTTACACTGTGACAGTATTCAATTGTGTCAACAACTTGCAACACAGCTTTCTGGCACCGGAGTGCACACACCCAATCGCACAGAAATTGGGGCAAATTCAGGGAGTAGGCCACCGTCATGATATCACATGCACAACACAGATCCCGGTTCCCTTCTTAGAAAGTGTGTTTGAAATTCAGCAGTGATATTTTTCTCAGAACAGCAGAGCTTTTCACCTGAGTGAAGGGCACCCTGAAGACCTAATACAATTTCACTTACAAATGGGATTATAGCTGCATAAAACAATCATATAGCCTCACATTGGATTGATGGTTCATTTATAAGACCTTGGAAGCCTGTAGCCTAGTGGCTAATGTGTTTGTCTAGGACCTAGAAGATTGGTGATTCAAGCCCCAGTGTAGAAACAATAAGATCATCAGTTGGGCCCTTGAGCAAGGCCCTTATCCCCACATTGATCCAGGAGGAATTGGCCCCTGCTTAGTCAAATCAACTGCAAGTCACTTTGGATAAAAGCATCAGCTAAAAGTAAAACAGTAATGTAAAAATTTTAATAATGAACTTAACTATGGCTTTTTAACAAAGTGATATGTCAATGCTCTTTACAAAAAGCATATGCAAATATTATCAGACACAAGCTAGCAGCTAACCATGTAAGCAGCGAAAAACTGAAACAGGCTCTATAAATGAAATGAGCAGGCTCTGTGTAACAAAATGCGAGCACACACCTTCATGTACAGCTCTCGTAGCTCGTAGTAAAACAGGCGAGATGACAGACAGCCGAACCGTAGGTAGGGACTTAATCCGGTGGGGCTGGCAATCAGGGAGCAGATGTTTATCCGGAGTCTCTCGAAGTTCGCCACCCAAGCCTAAACAGCCATGAAGCGCGAAGATCAGAAAATGGCCGACAGCAGGCATCTCTTAGTCACAGGGCTGTTTCTGCTGACCGTCGCTGGGTCATTCACTTTCCACTGTGGCATCTGACTGACAATGTATTTCATAACATATGAGCCAGATAGGACAGGGGGGCCCCAGTAAAGGCCCACACACATATTTCTTGCGTTTTCGAGCTTTTCAAATCGATTATATTTTAGAGTCAAAATGCTATTTATAAAACGATTTCACACATGGCATGATGTATGTTTTTACATAATTAGAGAGCTGACCGTTGGGAGCAGGGTTACGGACTTTTCAAAAAACCTACGTCACTGCTCTTTAATAATGTTTTGTCGGCATTTTAGACACTAAAACCAGGAGGAGTGTGGGCCTTTCATTCCTTGTGACATTGGCACACGGGTCTTAATCCTTTGAATAGTGAAATGTTTTTCAAATCCAAAAAAATAATAATAATAATTTTAAAAAATTAAAAAAAATTCTAAATCTAAATTAGAACTTTGTTGCTTTCAATTACCAGCAGTTATTATTACATCAGCATGTTTGGTTAATTCTGATCTAATCACATTTTGATGACCTTACACCTTAAACTTACACCATAGCCCTCAGTCGCAAGGGTGCCTTACAGCGCTCGAGCGTAACTACCAATAAAAACCCAAGAGCACTCTACCTTATTCCTTTTCAACCAATCAAAATGATTGTTATCAAAATATTGTTTTGAGCCCCTATTTGAGCCATTTCACACTGGTCTGGGGACTGAAAGGGTTCCTGGCTGTGCAGAAGGGGCAGGAGTGGCGGGTACCTTTCGGTCCAGGTGTTTGCTCAAACGCTCCAGGGCCTCCGCCTCGCCCCCTTTCCACACCGACGGGCTCAGCCCATGCGTCTTAAAGCCTGCAAAACAGGAAGCGGCCGACTACGTCAAAGCCACGTTATCATGCGCTGCCAAGGATCCCATGTGAGGTCAGACAGCCGTGAGTTTAGAGGCGGGCGCGAACCGCGGTGATGCAAACCCACCTCTGAAGAGGAAATCGATCAAAACGATCAATTAAAGCCATTAGCTACCTCATGAAAATATCAATGGCACTTTTTTTCCCCCCCCGAGAGGTCTTCTAAACATAATAAAATGCACTGACTGACAAGGAAAATGCAGATAAGACGAGCGTTCGCTCAATACAAGCAACAGCGCAGCTAACTCTAACACCGATATTTAATATAAAACCTGCTTTGGGGGCTATTTCAATAGGTCACAGAGTACCTGAAGATGTCAATAAGTACATTCAATAAAAAGGCAGTTTGGTTATGACCGTATGACATCAGGTCTCTAAGGTGGATTCAGACAGACAGACAGACGGCCCCTCACCCAGCTCCTCCAATGAGGGCACTGCGTAGCGCTCGTTGTGGTTGTCCGAGATGGCGGTTCGACTGCTGTCCAGCTGCTGCTTAGTAACCGTTGGCAGGGGCCTCTTGGGGAGTCCCAAGCGGTTGACTATGGCCTGGAACCTCTTGAAGGTCAGTGGGGGGCTGTTGTTGTTCAGTTCTATTATTCTGTTCGGGAGGAAAACGAATGTTCTTCAGTACAATACAGCATTTCCATGGACGGCAAAAGTGAAGGAAACAACAAAAAAAACCATTTTAATATTCCTCATGCATCATTGCCAGATAAAGGAATAAGGCCATTCAAATTTTCAGCTGACAAATGTAGATCAATCAATTTTATTTTTGCATATTCATATTTATACAAACAAGTTCTTGATTTTCCAGAGGGAATAAAAAAGAAGACTTCAGTTGATCTATTAATTTGTTCTGCAAATGTTCTGCCTGAATACATTAATCCTGAGAATATTATTCACATTTGTAAAGCTATAATTATATCAGCACCCATCAAAAAAAATTAATAAAAAATATAATAATAATGATCGACACAAGTCAAGACCAGAAATTATACAGTTAATACAACTACTGGAAATTACTACAATTTGTCTGTTTGATTACAACACATTAAAAGGCATTTTAGGAAGTTAATAGGGGAAACTAAGGGGAAAGTGCACCCTTAAGTCAATGCCTCTCTAATTTATTCTAACCACAAGACTATGGCCTGTGCTCCAGCTTATACAACGGCGTCTATATTAGTACGCAGTTATCTCCTCCCATTGGATCATTTCCTGCCAGACATCCCCGGTGCCAGGAGGCCTCCATGTGTGTGCTGCAGCACGGAAGAGAGCGCCGGGAAGCACATGTCTGCGAGGGTGACCGATTTGCGTCCCACCCAGCCTCACATGTTCTGTAGTGTGACTGCCGGCCCCACCAGCGGCCACCAGGTGGCAGCAGTTTCACACAAACAGTGCGGTTGCTGTGAGCTGGGGAAGTCATGTGCAACAGCACGCTTTCGAAGACGGCGAAAACAACCCTCCTTAGAGCTCAACGCAGACATTAGGCTACGCACGGTAACAGTTTATACAGCGGCACGTTTATGTAACTAATACATTCTCTTTTGTTTTGACACGGTGGGAAATATGTCTTACTTTACTGTAAACATATTTAACAAAATAATATTTCTGAAATGCGAAAAAAGACATTGCCTAAGAGAAATGGCCTGACATTGTATTAGCGCAATATAAGGACGCAATATTTTGGAATTTGATCTCACCCGGCTACGGCAGAGAATGCATAAACTCGTGAGCGGAACGAAAGGGCTGTTCACAGACCGCATTGTGCTATTCCTCGCACACCCTCGGGAAGAGATCTCCCTGAGTGACTATTAGCATCATCCCCTCCGGAGAGGTCGCACAGGCCTATATCACGCTGCGCACTCTGCTGTTCCTCAGCCGAGAGCAATTTTGGCCGTTCCGTGGATCACGCTGCGCCGCTGACGTCTGCTAGACCGCGTTCCATTCTGATTCAGTCTGGACGTCACAAATCTGTGATGCCTTTCACATATTTAGTGACATTTGTAATTACGTAAGGTCTTTCGTTTCATAATGGAGAACAGCTACAATGTGAGTAACACAACAGACTGCATAGATATCCAATTTGCATGCAATTATTATTGTCAAATGAACTCTGCAGACATCCAGGTCACCTTATATTACCTTATATATCTTTGATTTAAACTATTGTCCATTTAAAAAGAAAAACAACACGTAGCCTACTAAAGCAGTGGTCTCTAACCCTGATGCTGGTTTTTGTTTTCACCTTAAAATCAGCACCCCGTTGAGATGCAAGTAACCAGGGCTGGACACCACTGTACTAAATAAATTCAGAATAGTTCTAGCCATATCATGAGTAAATAAGTCTAAATAGAAAGCAAGGATAGAAAATGGATAAGAGGGAGAATGGGACGCAGAGAGCTCCTGACCTGTCCAGGTTGTAGAGGGTGTGTGAGTTCTGCACCCGCGTCTCCACTCCAAACTCCTGCGCCATCTTAATGATGGCAGCATCCCGCTCCTTCCCGTATGGCTCAGAGTCGTACTCAAACGTCAGCCGCGTGACGTTCCACTCCTGGGAACGAACAATTCATAACATAAACAAATTAATACACTACATTACATTATTGGCATTCGGCAGACGCTCTTATCCAGAGCGACGTGCAACAAAGTGCATACCCATAACCAGGGATAAGTTCGCTGAAAGACCCTAGAGGGAAGTACAATTTCCACATTCAAGGGCCGCGACACACCGGAAGGCATAGGTCAGAGTCAAGCCGGCCCTCAGAGCTGATGTTAGCTCAGGCTGGCTGGCAGTTGGAGGGCTGCCGGTTCGATTCTCTGACCTGGGTGTGTCAAAGTTTCCCTGAGCAAGACAACCCCCAATTCCTGATTGGTGCCTCGCATGGCAGACTTTCGCCATTGGTGTGTGAGTGTGTGTGAATGAGAGGCATTCAGTGCAAAGCGCTGTATAAATCAATTTACAATGAACCAAAGGCCACACATGTAAGATCACTAAAAGTATCTGGTACATGGTTTCTTTCCTAAAGCACAAAAGCTGATCATGAAAAATTATTTTCATCTATACCTTTGCCAAACTGACAAGATTGCACAACTTATTTAGTCCTCTTCACTTCAAGGAAACTGTTCCCCATCACAACACCTTTCAACAAGGTGACTAGTAGGCCTAATCTATGTGACAGCGTGATAAATGATACACACAATCAAATCCATTTTTGCACATTCAAAGAAGCTCCTTATTGATGCATTCATAATGGCCTGCCTATATTGTGTCCAGGCTTCACACATTGGCTATTAAAAAAGCCATATTCTACTTTGGCCATTTTGCCTTGCCTTCCAATCTGTGCCAGCATACCCTTAACAGTAATGCACTCTGCAGACACCCTTTGTAAGTGCAAATAAAAGCTGATTCTACTTTATTAGACCTTGCTCGTGTACAAACAATTCTTGCAAAAATAGATATAACCTGCAATGTGAGTGGATCCACTTAAATAAAGACAGCAGGAGCTAACTGATGTGCACGCTCGTAGTGACGTCTAGTCGGCTAAGAATAGGACAAAAATGTGGTAGCTTTGAACCTGTTAAATAATTTCAAACATAATCAAACCTTGTTCCCTTTAAATTCACATGTAATGTAACCCAACCTATTTATTAACATGGTTGAATGTGACATTCAAAAAGGGAGTGCTATAAAATCTGACACAACTTAAGCAAAAATGAATCAGTTGCGCATAGCTGATCCCAACTGAAATTAGCAGGCTCATTGTGCACAAATACAGGTTTTAGGAGCACAATCAAAGCATGCTCATCCCCTTCTTGTACCTCAGGTGCACAGATAAACTATAATGTAGGCTATAATCAAAAGGGGTCGGTCATGCACACTGAAGGTTATAAACTAGGGACACACCGATATATCAGTAGAGGATGGAAATGGACCGTTTTGAGCTTTAAAATGCACAATCGGATTGGCAGATTGGGTATTCTACCACAGATGATTGAAATCGATTGTGAATTGGGCTATAAAAAATAAGAGCCAAGTATTTAAATTCACCATTTAGTCCCTCCTTCATCTGCCAAAAAGAAAGGAGCAGTGCGGATTTCTTGAAATTGCTGTTCATTTATCAATAAAAGTCCAGCTAAAGGAATGATACTACATAACATAATTTCCTCCTTGAATTGTCATTTAATTTATTGTGTGTTGCAATTACATTGGCCTAGCTCTTACATTCATGATATCACTTTATTTATCATTAGAGTAGGCATGTCTGAAAAGCTTAAGCTCTTCTGTCTGAATTAGCACTAAAATTCTTGAAACAATCGGCATCGGCAGATGCCTGGGGATAAAATCAGAGAAAAAACCCACATGGGTGCAGCCCTATTGTAAACTCAACTACATGCCAGTAACATACAGGGAAAGCACAATGTGCCACATACTGAACCCACAGGCCACACAATACATGACTATCTGAGCTATTCTAAAGTCAATGATATACGATGTCGAACCCTGTGAGGTGATTTGTCCTCTGCATATGACCCATCCTAGGCCCTGGCAGTGAGCAGCCACAGATGCAGTGAATCGCCTGGGGACCAACTCCAGTTCTGATGCCAGTGTCTTGGTCAAGGGCAATGGCTGGAGTATGCCTAACCTGACATGTATGTCTTTGAGTGTGGGAGGAAACCGTTGTACCCGGAGTAAACCCACACACACTCGGGAAGAACATGCAAACTCCACGCAGAGAGGATATGGTCGGCTTGGAATCGGGCAGAACCTCCGTACCATGTACAGCATTTATGCATCTGTTCCTCTTCATTTTACTATTAGAATCACTCTAAGCAATTACCGTCCCTTTGGCATGGCACAGAAGGCATTAGCTACCTCATGTAGGGAATTTATGTTTAAGGCAGAATTAGATCAGGAACACACATACCCATTCGTTTATTAAGATGATGCACCTGGCAGATTATATTAAGGTCAAGATTTGATCTATTCCCTTGTGCTAACATTATGTTGCAGCTCCCTGGCACAGACAAACCAAATCAGATTTTTCTCAAGGGGATACAAGCCAGTGAGGGAGGACATCTATTCAAATTACTGTCCAATTTACCAATTTACAAGATCTGAAGGTTTCAAACCATTGCATGTGCAGCTTTGTCAAGATTTCCCTTTCGCTGTTTTTCCAAGGCAGGGCTACTCGACAGTCCACAACACATTCACAACTGTGATTCACAATTTTCTGAATCAAGACTTAGCCTAATATTATACAGCAGTTCTTTCTGCTTTTGCACCTGAGTTTGACATGCACATCTTGGAAAAAATCTGAAATTTTAATATTTCCATTACTATGCCTTGATCTTAATTACAGACAGAGCCAGTTCTGAAAACCCCACCGAAATCTTTTTCAAAAGATGTCATCAATATTTATAGCAGTGTTATAGCATGTGGTATGCATGTAGAGAAAACTAAATACGTTTCCATGAACACACATACACTTACCCTCCGTTGCTTCCTTCTTTGTCTTAATTTTAAAAAGTCAGACAACAGTAAGCATGGACATGGGTATGTGTCAATGGACGCAATGATGTTTAATCCCTCCAAAGTATGCAATAACACATCTGGGGAATTCTAATGCATTTATACTGTCACATAGCTTAGTTCTGGAACAGGATTAATGTGGCTGCCAATAAACCTCTGTCACTACTTAGTATGCAAGACAAGTATTTGATTTGGAAGAATGCTGTGGTCTTTCTCCTTCACTGTTGCCAGCACTTAATGGACTTGTTCCTGGATGCCTTAGCCTACAGGGCTAATATGACAGAAACTGAGGCCACAAAGTATCACTACACCAGCTGATTTCCCTAATTAACACACATTCAAGAGAGGCACAACTAATCTGCTGGTGTGGTCTTTGGTTGGAATAAATACATGCAGACTGTTGGCCCTCCAAGGCACATGACTGGGCACCCCTGATTTAAAACGGTATTTAGACTAGCTCGTTGCAGGAAAGGCCACTTTCACTTTGAGACCAATCAACACAACTACACTTGTGTTTATCAAATATTAAAATTGACACTGACCTTGAAAAGTCGAGGAAACACCTCTGCCGGTTGACCCCGTACAACAAAAAGTCTTGAATCCAATTTTCTAAGACTTGTGTCCAAGTCCTCAAGAGATTCGAGCAGGAATCTAGGATGTAGAAAATATGTGAATTTCGGTAAGTAAATGGTTAATACTAAATGTATATAATAATTGATACTAATTGTACTACTTATCCTATCAGAACGAAGTTAATGTACGATACAATGCCTAGTCATCTAGCGCGAATGATGGATTATAAAACGCTCTAAATGCAGTCCATGGGAATGTACCAAGGTCCAGACGAAAAGCGACTGATGCCTTAAGTTACATCACATGCTTTACTCTTGTAAATCACTCTTTCCTCTACTCTTTAATCCATTGGGCTACATCGCCTTTGATAATGAAACGAATAGCCTACCCACTTGTAAACCTTAACATATAAAGTATGTTTTCGAATAACTTTCACATGGATATTTCCTTTTTTTGTGTGTCAAATAGATATAAATAACTTATCTACGTGCTTCAATATTGAAAATGTAACTATGTGAACCTGGCACCTTGTAGTATTTTGTCATGCTAGCTGTGTTACAGCAGTCCTATAAAACAAAAATAAAGTGGGCGTGTGCACTTTATGACACGAATTGATTTAGAAAAAAACAAGCGTTGCTTTTAAAAAAAAGAAAATACCACTTTGCTACTTTTTCTACATTTGTACTGTAAATGGTAACAAATACACGCAACTTACTAAAAAGAACATAATAACTTACACGTATTCAAATATGTCACCCAAAATGAGGGAAACGTGTTGCAGTTTCACTTAATCTCAAAACCATTTACAAATATATAACCATTCACTAAAATATGGATGGCTAGTTGACTGGTTAATGTAAACAATGTTAGGTAAGTTACAGTTTAGCGATGAGTCAGGACAGTCACGTTGATTGTAACGCGTCGGCTAATGCAGCAGCCAACTCTAGTTAGCTATACTGGCAGAAAGCAGTCTCAGACAGTGTTACCCTAGTGCACGAGCGGTCCAGACATAACATTTAAAAAGACGCTATATCCAACTAGGCCTGTATCACCCACCTCCATTTGTTGACTCCAACATTAGCCGACCCTGCGAACCACGGATCCAAAATATAAACACATCGTACTGTGTCCGCACCATTCAGAGCTTCTTGTAAAGATGGATTATCGTGGAGCCTCAACCCCTTCCGAAACCAATGCACAGAATTCACTACCATGATTCCAATACAGTCCTTCAGAAATCCAAATGGTGGCGATGGTTATTTAATGCTGTGTCAAACGTGTCCCATGTTTTGCACCAAAAAATTTAACATCCGGCGTAGTCCGACTCTTCTGAGTTTGGGTCACAGGCACCGAGCTGTGGGCAGCCTTCGATACACTGGGCTTAATCATTTCCCTCCTCCTGTGGATCCTATTGGTTAGAGTGTGACGCGTGTAAAAAGTATTAAAATGAGCAACACGCCCAGCTGCTTTTCGATTGGCTGCTCAGCACGTGTAGGCCCGTCCCCTTCACGTTTCTGAGGAGAGTTGTTCGAATTTGTCATGAATAAAGCTTCGCCACCGAAGGCATGGCATCATGCTTTATTTACACGTCACTTCCTTATATAATGTCTAATTTTACGCATACGACGTACGAATTTCAGGACGATTTGTCAACAAGACGTCTTTTCAAGAATATCTTTGGAAGTTATCACATTGATCTTTATCCTGCCAGCGGATGAGGTCTGAAATAAGATGGGAAAAGCATGGACTACAGCTGTAATACGTGTCCAATTTATTTATGACGTTTTATGGGGCATAAATATTTAATACAGTAACAAAACGCAAGGCGTCTAGTTGCTATGGCAATGTTGCTTGCCTGTATCATTAAGTTACAGTCTCCTCCAAAAGTCTTGGAACAGCTAGGCCAATTCCTTTGTTTTTGCAATACACTAAATTTGGGGTTGAGATTAAAAATAAACAAATAAATAAATATGAACACAAGACAAGAGTTCAGAATTTCTGCTTTTATTTCCTGGTATTTGCACCTAGATGTGTTCAACTACTTTGAACATAGCAAATTTGGTATCAGACCACCCAATTTTCAGGCAAGCAAAAGTATTGGAACAGAGAGTATTTAAGTAAATGAAAGTAAATAACACTTAACATTTGGTAGCATATCCCTTGCATAAGCCTGCGACCAATTGACATCACCAAACTGTTGCATTCTTCTTTTGAAATGATTTTACTGCAGCCTCTTTCAATTGTTTGTTTTGGGGGGTGGTTTTCCCTTCAATCTCCTCTTCAGGAGGTGAAATGTATGCCAATTAGTTTGGACGCATTTCTCTGTGAGCAGTTTTTGTAGACTTCTGAATTCATCCTGCTGCTACCATCATCAATAAAGCCACCATGCAAGCCCAAGCCATGACGCTTCCTCTACCATGCTTCACAGATGACCTTGTATGTTATCATGAGCAGATCCCTTCTTTCTCCACACTGTGGTCCACCAGTGCGAGTGCATTTTGAAGCTTAGAAAAGAGGGGAAATCGATCTATCTCCAATGGCTCTGAGCGATGCTTCTGCAATGGCTCTGATCGATTTCCCCTCTTTTCTAAGCTTCAAAATGGCTTGCTTTTCCCAAAAAGACAGCTCTCTGATCTGCATGTTATTTTAACACAAATGCAGTCTTCACAGGCAAAACCTAAGGCTAAAACCAAGAGTAGACATCCAGAACTATTTATCCTGTAACCAATCAAACAGGACGTATCTGGGCAACAAGAAACACCCGTCAGTCACATGTTCCAAAACTTTTGCCCATCTAATAATTTGGTCTGATACAAAAGGTGATATGTTTAACAACTCTAGATAAAAATACCAGGAAATTCTGTATTGTGTTGACTATTTGCTAGATGTTTCACACTGCATCACAGTAACACTTTGTTGGCCTAATAAATAAATAAATAAAAACCCTCTCTGATCTGTGCACATAATTTTGGGCATGAGTATCTGTGAAATGACAAAAATGTAACAACGTGTGGTATACATGTTCAGGGTTGGTTTTAGTGGAGAGGATCAGTTGAATTAATTCTGTGGAGTGCTCCACACAGCATGGTTCCTTGATAGCTGATTCGAGCTTTTGCGTCCCTTAGTAACCATAGCAACGTTTATAGTTGGAAAAAACTTACAAATACATATGGAGATGCAGTGCGTGTCCTCCGTCCAAGTTGAGCCGCGATCGACATGCATAATAGAGAGATAAAATAAGACAATAATAAAATATACAAATCTAATGTCATCAACTGAGCATATTAGATTAAAACCTGTATTTACTGAATCATACCAATGGGTGCAAATCCGTAGACATCAATTAATGGATATTGGCGCCATCTAGTGGGACTTTCAGGAGTTGTTATTGGCCATATCACAAGACCATACTTTTGTATTCCATTTAGGGAACTTAGTTTGGCTGCAGTTTGCACACCTTGTCAGACAATGACAATTCAAACGGCAAAATAAAAACAAAAAGGCTAACTTATAATTGTTCTATGGAGGCATTTCCTACTTTATCTGAATATCTGGGGAGGTTGTCACATGAACAATGTTAGGATAAAATTGGAGAGGTGAGGAAATGGGTAGTGCCACATCCCAGTCAGACCAGGCTACACACACACACACACACACACGCGCGCACGCACGCGCACACGCACGCACGCGCGATTAAGTTTCACACCAATGTGTGAAAAATGGCATGTACGACTGTTCTGAGTCAGTCACATTCAATTACTTTCTTCACAGTTAAATTTTTCTTCACTATTACAGAATTTTTTTTACAATCAATAAGCATCATAGACATTAATCTTGGTGTTAAGCATTACCAATGGCCATAGAAAATAATCTGAGACCTTGGCTCAGTGTTAAATTTGTTTTGATCACAGCAAAGCAGTCAGATTTCCACAAGTTTAATATAAATCAATGCTTTTAAAAGTTCCCTCAGTTGTGAAGTTGACCTTAATTATAAAAGGTATATCCAGAAAATATATGTGCATGTTCATGTAATTCAAAAGATTAAAATAATTAAATTAAACCGAGTGCTATGATTTCAGATATAAAAAAAATAAAAAATAAAATAATAAAAATAAAATCTACTTCCAACCAATAGAACCCAATGTAAATACAAAACTACAAAACACTGGTCACATTGATTGATGCAACTTGTGCGTCAGATCCATACAGTCAAAAAATCACCCTACTACTATACAAAATAGTATTATCAACACAGCTACACTTATATTTTAAGAGGGAGGCCAGCTCTCTTAAATAGCGAAAGAGCAGTCTTTACATTCTTTAATCTCACTGACGCATCAGGGAGACTCTCCCTATACACCAGCTCTGCTTTTAACCTGTGGTTCTTCCTGCGACTTCTTCATTTCAAGACCTTTAACCCAGGTGTACGCAAACGAGCCCCCCAAAACCATGCCGTTACTCGTCCACCACAAAACGCTCTTTACGCTTGCGGAATGCACCACAGCCAGGACAGTCTGTGCGCAAGCTTTGGCGGTGCCGGACACGTTGTGCGTCAGCGGACTTGTGAACTGGATCTGGAGCCCGGTAACGTAGCCGATGCCGAACCCGAAGATTCCACCAAGCATCATCATGCCCCAGTAATGCCAGTCGTCCAGTCTGCTGAAATTGTAGAGCTTGTTCACCTCCCCGAAGACCAGGATCAGCGGGATGAACAGGAGGCAAGCGTTGATGTTGTTGTAGTACGAGAGTTTCCACACGCTGCTGTCCACCACGGGCAAGACCTTTTTAGTGTAGATGGCGTTCAGCGACACGCACATGCTGGCCAGCACCCCATAGACGATTCCAGACCAGGAAAGAGACCCTTCAGCCCCCTCCTGATCCACGCCAAGCCAGAATCCACCTGCGCCATATCGGAGACAGATACTACACATTAGCCCATTTTCATCAAACAACTTTATTGCATTTTTATTTTATTTTTTTACCCCTCAAAAGTCTAAGCCCCAACCATAATTGCAGGCCAATTGTACAATTGTCACGACATTTTCAACAAATAATTTACAACTGAAAATGTACGGTGTGAAAATTAAAAAGGTAATTTCAGACTTCTAACGGTCAAGAGAGGAATTGCAGCAACAAAAACCACAACACTGTTTACCCCTCCCCTTTCTCCGTGAACGCGCTGACATCGAAACCCCACGCAATTGGCTGTGGCAATTAGAACCAAATTCTAACCAATGAGCTTCAATTACTGTATAGCTATACAATGTTTTGGTACAGAGTCCGTCAATTGTATATTTTCAAATCCGAATTTAAGGACTATAAAACACAGGCAGGGGGCGAGTGAGATTTTTTCAATGATAGGAAGGGATTTACAATGGTCTTATAACAATGTTTTAACACAATCTAACCCATTGTTTCTTTAAGACATTCTATACAAATACAATAATTTATTGGCCCCTCCGTTTCAGCAAGGAGTAGCAGGCTGTAACAGCACAGTACTACCGTTTAGCAAACTCACCTATAATGACTCCGCAGCACAGGAGCGCATACAAAGATGTGGTTTGCTTCAGAATCACATAGGACATGAGCACATTGAAGACCGTACTGAGCGATCTCCCAACTGTGTAGAATGCAACTCCCAGGTTTTTGAGGCACAAGTTGTTGAAGGTGATCATTCCGATGAACACGATCGACAAAGGCAAGACTTCTCTGGACACCTTTGGGTCGAACTTGACCGAGGGGAAATCCACGGAACCCGGACACAGCCTCCCCAATAAGTTCATGAGCCAGCAAAGCGCCACCGTAACAAGGCACTGGAAGAATGTCACAAATAAAGGGGCGTCCAGCTCACGACTACCCAACAGTGCATTGTTCAGGAAAACCATAGTTATTGAAACGAACCAATAAAGAGCCACCACAAAAGCTATCTTGACGGCTCTCACTAAAAAGCTATCCGTCTTGCCATCCATGGAATCCTCGCCGTCAAGAGCCATTCTGAGAATCTTCGAACGTTTCAACTGAGTCCTGTTCATTTTGTTTGCAGATGCAGAAACATGAAAAAAGAGTTATGAATGTAATGTGGTGAACCAAGCCGTGATTTCATGCATTCCAGTACACCTAAACATGCAAGTAAAGTACAACAGTCAAAGAACACTGGCGCTCTTTTAATACGTCTACATCCTAGACCCGCCTTCTGAAAGCGAAGCCATCCACTTAAAGTGACAATACTAAATCCAACAAGCAAAAACAAGTTCGATAGGTATCACATTTGCAATATGTTCAATAATATGATACAATGTTAAAGTTAATTATCGTTCATATTTACAGAAGTTCGTAATTTTTAATATAATTCCTTCCTATTCCTTCGAATTGTATTGTCACATTTTAGATTTGCTTACCTAGATTCTCACAGCATAGAAGATAATTAGTTATTGATAATAACTAACTGAACCAACTAATTGGTTCATTTTCGGACATAGCAGACCGGTATTGCTAGCTGGCCTAGAACAACAAAGTTTCAGCATTCTTTGATATATTTGTGGAAATGAGTGGCAATTCATTACCTTGCTGGCCTATTTCTGTTCGCCCAACCAGCCTGCGTTATACGAGGAAGAAGGAAGTAAAACAATTGAGAAAGCGTTCTTCTCCTTCACCAGCAGAACAATCAGCCAATCAGCGAATGCGTCGCGCTGAAAACCTGCCAAACCTGTACATCGCCCTCGTAAGGTGCATTCAGTAATGGACACGTTGCAATTTATTGTGGTCCCAAAATATATCCTATCCCATACGGAGAAGTCATATATTTAAATGGGACGTTCAAAATTTCTTTAAATGGCCTATATTGTGCTGCATGTCATATTTGAAATTAAGAACAATATAAATATGTTATTTAAAAAACAAATGTATAAAATTCCTATGTCTCACATTATATTTAACATGTAAATACTTGTTAAATATAATATGCAAAACCAGGCAATGTTTGGATATTTATGATAGTATAGGTGGAATTATTACATAGGTATAATTATTGTATATGTAATTAATAATACAATATAAGTACATATATTAAAATGCATGTAGTTCCCATGATATACTCTATGTCCTATTTTAGGGGACCAAAAGTAATCGGAAAGTTGGCTCCTCAGCTATTTCTGATTAGTCTGGTGTATTCTATGTAGATTCTGAAATCTTTTATTTATTTTTATACCTGCATGAAATAAGTGATTGAATACACCAGCAATATGGATGTAAATACCCTCAAATTAAAGGTGACAGTCTGCACGTCAAATTTAAAATCAAATATGTTGGAGCACAGTGCTTAGAGAACAGAGATTTTACCACTGTCCAAATACTTATGGAATGCTCTGTATACAGTTCTGTGAAAAAGGCACTGTAATTGTTCCATATGGGAGGTATATATTTACCCATTATTTCCTTTCCTGTAAATTTTATGATACAATAGAACTCTTTCCAAATCCTAAATCTGTAGCCTACACTTGTGTTGTGGGGAACACAAGCCCTCCTCTGCTGCACTCAGCAGAGTGTTAAGGCTGTTTTAAGCTTGGGTTTCTTATGGGGATCTGTCTCTAATTGCTGCAGGCAACAGTGAGGATACTTTGACTGATAGTTTCATGTGTATGGTCAATGGCACCAACAACAATACCAAAGCCCTAGTCAATGACGTTTGGGCCTGAAAATGTAATAAAAGGCAAGGAAGTGTAGCTACAGCTAACTGGCTAACATAATGGTACAAAAGCATTTTTTGGGAAGTATTGGGAACATATTAATTATATACGTATTCATTTAGACTGTGTATACAGTGGGCTCCAGAATTAATTGATTTATTTAACTTCATTTTTCCTGCATATTTATCAAGGGCACCAATAATTCTGGTTTCCTTGCACTCTACCACTGCTTACAAGGGAAGGTCCCGACACCCCTCTGTGTAGGCTTTTGGTTTTTGCTCCAACCATAATTGCAATTCCACAATTCTGTAATTTTTTTAGTAATTAGGTGCTTTTTGTGTTTAGATTATTTACCCTTTTAAGCCACAGTATGTCCAACAAACCTGTGCATGTCATGAAGAACACAATTCCTATGTTCATGGATAAAAAGAGGTAAATGACTTTCAACTGATCAAATTAAATGTGACCAATGTAACCTTCTAGAGAATAATTAAGAATGATTAACCTCGCTTTCATTTAATCGACAAACCGTTATTATTTAATGTATTTGCTTGCAATATAGCATGTAAGCACTATATAACATGGGAATTTTCTTTAGGTTTAAAAAAAAAAAGAGAATGTCACAAGATTTGAACCTGCGCACTGGAGAAGGCATAACCAGAAACTCTGTGAAAGATCTCTTCTGTATTTGAAAATTTTATTCTTAATGGGATGCAAGGCTATTGCTGGCATAATGTGGCTTATGTGGGTAAATATAATCGATTTAAACATGAAAAGCACCTAATTAAGAAAAATGGAATTGCAATTGTGGTTGGGAAAAAAACTAATATCCACAAGGAGGGCCCAGGACCAAGCTTAGGAAGCACTGGACTAGGTGTTGGCTATTTCATAAAGAAGTTTTAACAAATTATGGCGGACTAGGTAACAAATAAACTGGTTTCAGTCAACGTGATCATCCAAGTAGGTCTACCATTGATCAAAACCTGTGTGGATGATGCTGAGAATTAAAGTTGAGTTAACCCTTGTGCGGCTGACATATTTCTGTTACTCAGGACCTTTTCACGGGTCTGGTGGACCCATACCATTATTGGGGTCTTAAAACAATACAGTCATAACAATTTATGTAAAAATACTTCACAGATGTTGACCTTATCTTAATTACAAGCAATATAGACCGTAACATATTGCATATATGGTTAATATGTGCCATTTACCCCTGCTAAATCACATTCATTAGTATTCGTTTTTTGTGATTAAATGTGATTTTGGTCAAACAAATCAATAATAATCAAAACTGGAAGGAAGAAATCATGTTTATCTTCAACAAATATAAAGGAGAGAAGGCTGTCTTCAATACTGGTGTTTATTGATTTAAATTAAATTGAAATTAGGATACAGAATACAAATTTAACAATGAACACATGCCCACAATAAGGCGGAAAACAGCAAAGCTTTCTGGGGCCCAGCCACAAGGAGGGGGCAAATGCAGTCCAGTCATAAAAAACTGGAGGGCCCTTTCACTGGACTTTTGTTCAGAGACCCAGTCATTACTCAAACGGCCCTGATTGAACACAATATCTACACACCACACGAGGGGCACAGTCTGACAGTGTGTTTGTTGCAAATGAATTTTCTGCACGAGAACTGAGTCTTTCGATCCTGCTTTGGTCCACACACATCACATCGCTTCTTCTTGGCGATGTATTCAATATCTCCATTTTTTGCTGTCCATATTTCTCCTCTGCTGCTGACGGGCTGGTCCTGGGGCTGGCTTCTGTCGGGCTGGTCCTGGGGCAGGCTGAAGGTCAATCTCACATTCAAATTCATTCTCAGATTCCGAATTAACTGAGAGATGATCCTCATTTTCAGAGCATGCGCCAGACATAGTGTAGGTTCACGCAAACACAGACGAGAAAGAGTCTGTGAAAATGTGGGAACAGACAGGTTCTCGTGATTGAAATGTAACAATGTTGCAACCTTGTCTGCCACGCACCAGACCTGCTCTCCTGCACTCTTTGCCCTCTGTAGTGTGGAAAACTACACACACACACACTCAAACTATGAAACATGCCACAAATCTAAAGGAGAAAGTACACACGCACACAGGCAAGCATGCATGCATGCATGCATGCACGCACACACACAAACACACACACACACACACACACACACATACACACACACACACACACACACACACACAATAGTCCAAGGTAGGAGGAAGACCAGGTAAAGGTACACAGCAAACCTCATACTTATAAAACATATAAACCTCATACTCATAACCTTCGGGTCCAGTGAACCCGAATAGCCTGTATGTAATGTAAATGTGTAGGGGGGTGCACAATGTGTACTCAATGACAATGTTCTGGATGTCAAACCCTAATGTCAAGGTAAGAGCAGTGATGCTCTTACTGTTATTAACTTGAAGACAGGATCCAATATGTTTCAACTGTAATGAGAGTCTCTGATAAGGGACTGTCATGGAGGTGCTGTTAGTGCACTTTTGACTTTTCTCCACTAGGTGGTAACCTTGTTCAACTTAAAAAGTCAAAACAAACTGCAGAGAAAAACAAAATTGGGCCTAAAGTATCCCCTCATCATAATCCATGTATGTTAGTAAACACAATGAGCTATATAGAGGATAGATGCATTTTTTGTTATCTGGTGTATTTGTAGCTAATTGGAAATCATACATTTGCCATTTTGCTCGAATATGAACAGAAAATCAGCTATTAACTATGTGAAGAATTTGATTGTGCTTCATGTATTCGTTGTGCCTCATATCTACCCTGCATCAGTTGGGCCTGCAGCTGAAACTGTAGCTGCTTCCTGTGTATCTGCTGAGAGCTCAGTATTGTGGCATAGCTTGAGCAGAGCTGAAAATTCACTAGGACTCACGTTACATCACCAAGCCATAAGATGTATTAAATGTCACTGCAACTACAGAGGTACTGTACGAAGTATTTGTATAACTATTCTGTATGTATTGTACAGATAATCACATAGCACTGCTCATCTTTTAATGTTTTAATGCTTTGTATCGTGATTGTGAGTGAAAAATAAAATGAATTATCATTTATTGTAATGTGTGTTTTAATTGTGTTGGGTTGATACAGTGACCAACAAATTGGGTGGGAAAATTACACTACGCTACAGTAGTTAGAGGTGGAAAATCCAGGTTCAGAAAGTAAAGATCCTCCCCAGTATTTTGTTTCAATCATTTGCTAATTAGCACAATTATTCAGCCAGGAGGTAGAACTAATAGGTGAAATCAGCTGGCTGAGTTTACGGCTGGAAGAAACACACAGCAGGACTTTCTGACCCCTGGACCTTCCACCTTTGGTTACTCTTTACTTATATCTCAGAAATTACAAAGGTATTAAGGCCACTTAAATGTTGTTTTTGCTTCAGGTTTTTCTTTTATATTTGCAATAATACAATGCATTATATTGACATTTATGCTTTTAGTTCAAACCGCAGCCTGATGAGAGTTTTATGGAGGGAAGAGTGGGGCATAGTGTCACGCTTTTCAATCCTGGGCGCAATATATCATAATGGAATAAATGTCAAACCAAATGAAAGAATGATTCAATGGTTCAGGCAAATATTTTGTATTCATAACATCTTCATATCTTATTTCAATACTTATTGCAACTTAAGTAGGGGGTGCGCACTTACCCATCAGTGGGTAAGTTGTCACATTGGATTTTTCAACAAATAAGAACACAACCATGTCATTGTGATTTTTGTTTCTTTTCTTTAAAAATTCAAAACCAAATATTTAGCAAAGGACCAGCAAGGCTGGATCTGGGAGGTACTTTCCCCCCCAAGCGCAATTGCTGGTACCCCCACCCCGTTGTGGTCAGCGACAAACCTCTTCGACCGTCAACAATCCCCATGGTGAACAACTGCAGAACCCCTTTACCCCCCCCCCCCCCCCATCATTCCCTGTCAGTGATCTGTACGATGAACGACAAGCTTCCATTGCCCCCCCCCCAACCAACAACAATCTCCAAAATGAATAACAACACAGTGGCATGCGGCAGCTGTAGTCTACTGTATATTTGACTAATCTAACTCTTTAGAGTCAGATGCACAGTTCTGGCACACATAAATGGTCTGGCCTTGGGTATAAACATCAATTTGATAGTCAGCCTCAGGTAAAAGTGTGTCTTGTGTTGTCCAGGGATATGTCGGCTGCTCTAAACTATACTATATGTATGTACAATAAGCCCTTTACAAGAACATCTGTACTATTACAAGAAACTGTATTGCTGATTATACAATATCAGAATGATTTCAATTTATAGTGGGAAAAATTTACATGTGTGCTAATTAGGACTATATCTCAAGGTCAGTTTAACCTGGGACTGCAGCTAAAGTACCAAAAGACAATATTCTCTGCTCTACTCAGTACAAAAATATAATTTGGAACATTTGTACCGAAAGTTTCATTACATAAAATGTGAAGTGCCATTCTTTGAGGGTGAAAAATAAGAAAACTATCCTCAGAGTGTGATTTTCAGCACATTGGGAGCTTATGTGTTGAATGATTTGCATTTGCAAATAATGGGCACTTATGTAACACTGAGCAGAGTCTTGACTTGAACCCCAGTGAGCTTCTAATATCTATTCCCACGTTTCTGAAGTTCAAATCAAATGTATGGAAATAATTGGCAATCTACTTAATATGTGAAACCCGAGGGCTCTAGACAATCAATGCTCTGCCTTATTAAAAATAAACAAAACCAATTTTTCAATGCACTTTTTGGAAAGTGAGTACAAATATGCAAACAAAGAGAAAGTGACATAGATCGTGGAACATATAGCAGTGATCATAAAAGGAAATATTATTGTTTGGCTTACAATGGGAAATGGAGTAGAATAGTACACTTGTGAGAGTTTCACCTGTATTAAATTTTCCCTCCATTGTATAAGAAATGTCAGAACAGGGTTTAAAAGTGTTGCTCATCAATAACGTAGATTTCCAAAACAGACAAGACTGCAATAGAGAGGAAGAGAGAGAAAGAGTGACTCCATAGACATTCTCTGAAACGTAATAGCTGGAGAAAGCATTACATTCTTGTCTTTAATGATTGTAAAAGTGCAAAAAGGCTGAAGAGCAATCATCTCGACTCTCGAAGCCTTTCTGAACAGCAAGCTAGAGAAAGAGAGGATTGTTGTCATTAGAGGGCAGTGGGCAGAGAAAGGGTAGAGTACATTGTTCAACACAGTCCCAACAGGATCAAAGATGGCTGTTGACTGACAGAGACAATTAGGAACAAACACTGCTAGTGGCTCTGACACACTGAACAAGCAGAACTTTTTTTGTTTGATGGGATATGATTTGTAACCTTTGTTTTCGAGTGCCCTTCAGAATTTATCATCCGCCGTTCGCCTCCCACGGGCAACTGAGGGAGCTGCTTGCTCAGGATGCGGTCTCTAAAATGGCAGAGGTGTGGACTGCAAAGTTTGGGCAACTATTACGTATGTCTGCAGGGCTCGTGGTTGCCTTTGGTGCCTTCATTAAAGTGAAGCAGTACCCAGAGGAAAACAGCCTGGGGTATGACTCATCTCTGTGAGCTGCAGCTGTTTCAGTCTCTTTATTTAGTTTTCTCCCAGCCCAGAGGACACGATTATGTGCTGTTCGAACGGCACAAATAAACCAACGCCTGCTCTGTGACTAATGAATTTATTTTCCATAATTATTTAATAAGGGGAGAAATGAGAAAAATATGCTGATTACCACTGTGCAGGGGAAAATGAAAAATGTTTTGGCTAGATATGCAATACAGGAGAGAATATGACTTAAGATATTGTTTACTCTAATCCTTTATGCCCAGATTTTCCTCATTGTTACTTGGATTTTCAACAGAAACAAGTTAACGCTGGGGTAGGTGATTTTCTTTTTTTTTGTGGTAATATTTGGTGAAATTCTCTTCACATTCCAACAGCTGCTCTGGGGGGGAAAAAATCAGATATCTGTGACCAGAACAGATTTTCAGAGACTTCCTTTTTTCATTGCTCCCAGAAGCTAACATCCAATGAGGGCAACTCTCAGCCAGGAGGCGGCCTTACCTGCCTATCAAAATTGTGGCATGCGTCCCTGAGAGGCTGACTGGAGAGGAGGGGGTAGGTTTTTTTGCTGCTGTATACATTCAGAATCTTTATTCTGCCCAGATTCTGCTCGCGCCCAAAGTTCGCCTACCCAAGCTTTAAGTGCTGCAAGTATTGTATATAGGACACCATAAGTTCCTTTAGTAAAAGTAAGGTTTTTAAGACATATACTTATTCCAGGACTATCACTATCCTGTGCCAGTTCATTTAGAAAGAGCAACATCTTTTCAAACTTAATTTGACATTTTATGCATTTTACAATTATTTATTATGCAGATGAATGTGATCAAGAGGACTAACAAAACAAACTTATGTTTTGTGTGGCAATACCATATTTAACCACTGGGAGGTGACATAACTCTTGATTTCAGATCGCCTATTTTAAGTAACTACATATAAACACAGAAACCAAACAAAGAAATATGAACCTGTTAACGTGAATTGCACTACGAAATGTTAACTGTAAATATAATTGTGTAAATAGAGCTCATTCTTCCCTTAAAGCCGAGCTGGTTGATAATTTATTCTGAATTCATTCGTTTTTTAATATTAAATGTCATCTTTTTTTAGTTAAGGGCTTTATATAGTTTTGTGCAGGAGAAAGAAAAACATGCATTTATTTACAGAAAACAAATAATGAAAGATTGGTTTTCAGAATGAATTATACCCAGATGAATGCATTCCACTATATGTGACAAACAATGCTATTTAAAATAAAGGCTATGAGTTCATTGTGTGAAATGAACAAAAACAATATCGTGGGGGAAAAATTCTTGCTTTGATTAATGCTTGATTAGAAAGGTCAATTATGCTAGAGGTCTATGTATAAAGCAACATTCTGTAGCTTTGGCTAGATATGTTTCATTGGGTGTTTCAACCTTTTTTGAAAAGATGAATAGAAATCCAATTACACCCACTCATACTGATTAAGAAACTATCTGCATTATTGTGGCGGACCATGACTGGATTGTGGTAGACCATTCGCAATGGCAGTGCGAGATGAACACTGGTCTTGAATATTCTCGTGGAATTCACGGCGTTATCGGCTTTATATTCAATCACTGACAAGCGAGAAGAGAAATGGCTGACTATTTGAAACCCAGGGATTAAGGGCGTAGTAATGCGGAGCCACTGATATTCTCAGAAATCCGCTTTTTATTACTTCGAACGTTCGCAGCCGCTCTGGAGCAGCCCGAGTTTCGCTTCGGCAGATACCTGGAAAGCAGCGGAGCACAGACGCCTTTCTCTTCTGCGCCTATCGGCTCTAAAACCGTCACGCCAGCGAACACGTCGCAGAAATCTACCCGGAGAGCAACCATCAAAAGCAGATTATTGTTTTTTTTTTTTGTGTGTGTTTTTTTTTCACGGCCCCATAGACACATCTAACATGAGGCAATTTGAGAGATATCGATCACATCAATAATTCCCTTTGTTCCTGTTGCTGACCTCTCACCTCTGTTCATCAAAATCCAATTTCTGGCTCGGAAGATAAATCACTTGGTGTTGACTGACAGGGTGGGGTGGGGGAATGGTGTACTTCTGTTCTGCGGTGTCAGCCACCCTCCCGTGCTACCCCACACCTCCCTCCTTTACTAACACACACAGGCCTAATGCAGAGCCAATCAGGGGCCAGGACTTCACAAGGCTACTGTAATTCTGCAACGCTCAGTATCTGAGCCTGTTTTGGAGATGGTCTCTCGCTGTATTGTCTTTTGTCTTATTTTGAAGCACACATTTCCTTTATACCAGGGGTCACCAATCCTGGAGAAATACCATCCTGTAGGCTTTCACTCCAACCCTAACAAAGCACACCTCATTCAACACCCAACCCTGTTCCTGGAGATCTACTCTCCTGTAAGTTTTCACTCCAACCTCAGCAAAGCACACCTCATTCAACACACAATCCTGTTCCTGGAGATCTACCCTGTTGGTTCTCACTCCAACCTCAGCAAAGAACATTTCATTCAACAGTTAAAGATCCTGTTGAGCTGCTAACTAGTAGAATCAGGAGTGCCAAACTTGGGCTGCAGTGAAAACCGACAGGGTGGTAGGTCTCCAGGAACAGGCTGGGTGACCATTGCTCTGCTCTGTACTATGCTCACAATAACATGCATTTTAAGAATGCACAGAACCCAGATGGATGTCTTATTGTCAGAATTTGCCTTATGGTGCACCAAGTATTATACTGTAAAATTGGGCTTCACTGCTATTAAAAACACTAATGTATGCAGTCTGTGTGGATGAGTGCTTTGCAGTAACAGAGTGATGTTAAACCAAACCAGCTGAGAAGTGTGCATTTATTGCTGCAAGTGTAAATGTTGGGGTTTGTAAAGACATGGCTTTAAATCATTGTAGGTACTTCAGTGTTCAGCAACATCATTTCATTTTCACTCTGTTTTTACTCTTTTTTTTAACCCACACAATAACATCCAGGATGACAATTCAGGCAAAAACAAAAATACCCAAGTCACCACAATCAGTGAAGTGCAGCTGCAATGACCAAAATGATGGATAAAAAGAACACAAGCACACTCTTGAAATTAATGTTCAAGGGTGTGGTATACCCAATATTGCCTGTGCTTATTTGTGCCTGAGCTAGTCTAGGTTTGAAACCACTGGTGGGCATACAAGCCACCATAGTGATTAGATTCAAAAAAACTAAACCTTCCTGCAAAAAATTGTTCAAACACAGCATGTGCATCTGTCTATGATGTACCGTCTGTGATGATTTGGTTCTTACAAGTGATTGATCTGGGGCCTCATTTATAAAACTGTGCGTGGGATTCACGTCAAAAGGTTGCGTACGCATGAAACCCAGGACGTGCGTACACACAAAAATATTCTGATTTATAACAGTGCACACGCACGTCCCATGCCAGTTTTCCTTTATAAATCACAATCAACTCTAAATGTGGCGCACCTTTGCCAGCTTCATGTCCCGCCCACAGTTGCCTATAAATAGGCAGTGAAACACCCCTAATGAATATGCATTTCATGAAGACGACAACAAAAAATGCTGAAAAGAAGGCCAAGAAAAGGGATTTCAGCCATTTGATTGCCTCTGAAAAGCTACAGGTGTGGGAATTATCCTGATTGATTGTAAATGACAAACAGTTCTGCACAACGAATGTGATGATGATGATGATAATAATAATAATAATAATAATAATAATAATGATAATACTGATAATAATACACGTTATTTGTCTAGCACCATTGAAAACACAATTACAAAATTAAGAGGTAAAACGAACAAAAATCCATAACAATAAACACATTATAAAACATAATATATGAAAATGATAACAATTTATGGAACTATGCACTCGTATCTGCCCGACTGACGCATTGTAAACGGCATCAGTGCAGCGTAATTTGTCCGACTGTTCACCATATTATTTATGAGAATACATTTAATAACATGAAGTATTGTTTAACAATTCGTCTACATATTTGAGGGATTATTTTACAACAACATCTCCGTTTATATTTATCATCCTAAATCATATTTTTTAGGCACTCCAGGGAGCATCAATCAAACAGCTGTTTGTCTATTTGTTGTAAGAGAGGCTTTTATCCATTTTTGCAAATTAACTCTTCATATATGATGCGTGAGAGGTAATATTTCGATTTATTTGACACAGTGGTATCAATTTCACACCATTTCTCGCGTTTCATCCCATTGCCATCGGAGTCGCAGTTTCTCATTTCTCCAGTTAATGTGCGTACGCATGGGTCAGAGTTTCCGTGGAGGACCGCACATTTTCCCGTCAAGTTCGTTTTTTATAAATGCCAAAGTTTGCTTAGAAAGTGGCCTACGCATTCTTTTGTGCATACGCAACGTTTATAAATGAGGCCCCTGGTCTTTATTGATTTTCTTTGGTGTGTCTTTGGTGTGAAACGTGTTAATTGTGAGGAACTGATTGAGTGGCTCTCATAGCTGTGTGATACTGAGTGTCTGCTTTGGCAACCTTGAAGTGCTCTCCTCAAAGTTAAAGGTAGCCTCCAACTCCTGAGGACTATTTTATTTGTTACAGAACAGATGTTGGCATCCCATGCTACATTAGTTCTAATTCATTGCTTGCCAGGGTGGATTGTCTTTGAAATTTGGATGATTTATTGGTACAACTTCCCAGTTGTGGCTGTCTGCAATCGCATTCACACAGAATTCCCAAAAACCGGACTTTTTTCCTCTAATATTTTATATCTATGTCTAATGTTTATTCCTCTAATTTAATCCTCCAATTCCTCCAACTGGCACAAACATAGTTGCATTCAAAGGAAAAGCATGTCACAAAATAAATTCACAGTTCGAATAATGGCAGAGCATGAAATTCTGGTGCACGTTCATGGAATGTTGTTGTGACAGCTGGGCTAGGTTTGCGGGAAGGTAGCAGGGCAATCCGAGGACCATGCCTACTGCTTAAGTAGGCACACACCAGGACTGCAGACGATGAAAACCGGAATGTTCCATATCCCCATGTGTCCTCCCAGGGGTGTGTCATGGCGTGTGACAGTTGTGTTTGACCTTTTGAACCATTTGCGGTGAATTCAATTGACAGAAATCATGGAAACATTGGTAAAGTGGCTGATGGATGGTGGATTCTGGAGGTTCAGAAAAGCAATGGTAACCTAAGGCTCAGCTCACCTGCCATCATGCTTGTGTGATCCTGTATAACTGTACCCAGCTGTACCTGTTATTATTACACTCACTGAACACAGGTCTGTTAGGTAGACCTGGACACGCGCTTCTTAAATCAAATATTTAATCAGCCAATCATGTGGTAGCCACTAAATGCATACAATTATGCAGACATGGTCAAAAGGTTCAGCTGTTTTTCAGACCAAATATCAGAATGCGGTCTTGTGATGCGGACTTTGACCGTGTTGTGATTGTTGATGCCAGACAGGGTGGTTTGATTATCTCAGAAATCTCCTGGGATTTTCACGCACAACAGTCTCTAGAGTTTGCAGAGAATGGTGCTAAAAACAAAAAACATCCAATGAGCAGCAGTTCTGCAGGCAGAAACACACTGTTAATGAGGGTGGTCAAATAACCATACATTACAACAGTGGTATGCAGAAGAGCATCTTTGAACACAGGCCACTTCAAGCTGAAAAGCTGCATTCGAGTCAAGTTATTTCCTTGCAGTCTAGCTCATCTGTCCTCCAAAAGGAGTCACAAATCATGTAACATGTGCCCATTGTTATTTATTTATGTTTTTAGATGTCTTTCCTACATGCATGTAGTAACCATTTAGATAAATGGTCTCAATCATTATTTATTTATAAATGTATAAAGATTTTATAAAGGACATAGCTAAATGCTTCATAAAAAAGAAATAATGATTGAGACCATCTATCAGGGACAATTTGATTGAGCTATCCAAATCTCACTGCTGAAAACAAATATGGTCCAGGTTTGATATCTATCAGTGTTGATAAACAGTTCATTTTAAGTCTGCGATGAGGCATGTGCTTCAGCCATGGTAATCTTATGAAAAATGGTCCAAAGAGCTCACCTCAGATCAGAACATATTTTAGGACAAAATGTTTCCAATCAATTTGAAAAAACAAACTCATGGATTTCATACATATATTTAAATACAATTCTGAGTATTAAAATGCAACTACTATGCAACTGGACTATACTTATTTCAATGGTCACTGGCCAATAGTTCTATTGGCTATTGACAAATATGAGAGTAACCAATCATTAATATTATAAAATATGAATAATTTATATTATAAAATGTATATAAATATTTTATCGCTAATCAGTGCTATGCATTATATGACTCCAACTTTTTTGTATGCAGTTACTAAATCTGAGTAGTGTTTTAACTTTGCATGTTAAGTCCTAAGAAAGTTATGTGGTGACATCCTCAAGTTCATCCATTAATGCACATCTGGAGTACTAATATTGCATCATCAAAAGAAGATGAATCGCTGTTCCATTAAAATGGAGTTTTCCTGTTCCAGCTATGACCTGCTTCCAAACAAAGCTAGAGCCAGTCAAACAATGTTGAGCTGGTCTGAATTGGTCACCCAGCTACCAGCTGTTTCAAAACCTAGCTTGAGCTGTTTTTTATCAGGGTGAAATTGGATATGTAAGCTTCCAGCGTATGCTTTGCCCTGCTAGTATTTGAAATACAAATTTTGTAGTCTGAAAAAAGTTAACAACCTGTTAACTTTTTTAATGAATTCCAATTGTAACTCCAGAATGGTTCCCTTGGGTTAATTAGCAAGATCCCTTAAATGTGCTGACGGCTTTTGCAGAGAAATTAATTTCAGCATTAATTTGATACAGACATCTAACGGTTGAAGTAAATCACAGAGGAAATTTAAATTAATTTTACATTTCTTGCGAAAAAACCCTGATTAATAAATACTGAAATGTGAACCCCATGGAACGTGCTTGGTTGGTATCACCAAAGACATGGCAAGACAAAGGCACCTTACAAGGCCAATATATTAATGAGTTCTAGTTCTAAATAAACTGGCTACCTGTTTTAATGGAGTAAGAGTTACCACTGTCCACGAAGCGCAGACCAAATCTCATCAAACCTTCTAATGGAAAAGCACAGCCTCAATTATTTCCCTGCTCTCTTAACACCAGGAAATATCTCAAAAATGGGGAGTTGCTGGTAATTGATAGTTCAAGGCAGTACATCATAATTAGTTTCATCAGATGATTAAAGCATCGAAGCAGAAATAAAAACCTGGGGATATGGTTCTGATTAATCTAAAGTGGGCAGTGGGCAACCATTTACAGACTGGAAAAAACATCTCTTATCATAGCATCTATGCTTCTTGCTCTCTGCATGGTGTTTCCAACTACGAGATGTAAGTACTGTAAGATCTATGAAGATGAGGCAAGAGTCTGTAACTTCTCTGTCAATGCTTTTGGACTTTTGAATTATTTACTTTAGTACTCGCAGAAGGGAGGAACCTCACAATATCAGGTTTTCCAACAAGCTGTGTCCTTGGTACATTTGTTCAGGGCTTAGTACACATTTGAAGAGGTTGTAAAATACTCCAGGCTTCAGTTGAAGAACATAATATTTGTATAATCACTGTGAGTTCCCTAGTTGCAGTGTTCATTGTGCAGCTTTGGTGACTGATTACAAGATGTCTTTTCTCTCACTTTTCTTGTCACCCATAAAAGTGTAGGGGAGATCGGGGTCTGTTGTGACACGAGGTCCATTGGTCACAATGTTTTTTTGCCCAATTCAAAACAAGCTAGCCTGCTGCAAATCACATTGCACACCCCCACACGTCCTCTTTCACCTCAGATTTCAACTGACCAGTTTCACCCCGATCTCCCCTAATTGTTACAGCACATGTATTTAACAGCAGTTTATGGGCTCAAAGAGACTCAGATTAAAAGGCTGTGAAATTTAAAACACTGCAACAAATACAAAATTATATTATGTTATAGTCAGCATGAACAGTGTTTGGGGGTGGATGGACTATACGTATCTTGCAGCAGGTACATTTGTCCATTTTTATTCTGCTAGTCAACAAGGTCATTTAAAAGTATAGTGCCATATCTGGAAAAAAGAACATTTCTGAGCCTTAGGTGTTCGGAAGTAATTTCAATATCCCACACTGGTGATTTTAATTAGATTCAGAAAAATAGCAGAGTGACAATCTGCCTTCATACACACCACACTGGGTTTGGACTGTGTGGGGCTATGTGCTGTGCTTGATGAGTGGTGAGGCTTGAGCTCGTGGGCAGGAATGGCCAGCTTAGTCATACGTCTTCCCTAAAGAGGCCTGGGACTGGACCACAAGACACGCTTTACAAATCCACAGTGTGAAAATGGAGGAGAACAGATGGCATGAGGGCAGGCTCCTGCTCCTGTGTGTGTACAGCATGTGTGTGTGTGTGTGGGGGTTTGTGTGTGTGTGTACAGCATGTGTGTGTGTGTGTGTGTGGCTGTTTGGATGATTGTGTGTGTGTGTGTGGGGGAGGGGAGGGTGTCTATACATGTGTCTGTGTCTGTGTGTGTTTGCAGGTGTTTGGATGACTGTGTGTGTGTGTGTGTGTGTACAGCATGTGTGTGTGTGTGTGTGTGTGTGTACAGCATGTGTGTGTGTGTGTGGGTGTTTGGATGATTGTGTGTACAGTACGTGTGTGTGTCTGTGTGTGTGTGTGTGTGTGTGTGTAGGTGTTTGAATGACTGTGTGTGTGTGTGTGTACAGTATGTGTGTGTGTATGTGTGTGGATGTTTTGATGGATGTGTGTGTGTGTGTGTGGGTGCTTGGATGACTGTGTGTATATGTGTGTGTGGGGGGGTGTCTATATGTGTGTCTGCGTCTGTGTGTGTATGTGTATGTGTGTGTGTGTGTGTGTTTGGATGTCTGTGTGTGTCTGTCTCTGTATTTGTGTGTGTATGCGTCTGTGTGTCTGTGCATCTGTGTGTCTGTGCATCTGTGAGTGTTTGTGTGTATGAGAGTGTGTGCATGTCCTGGTGTGTGTGTGTGTAGGCGCATGCATGTGAGTGTGCGTGCGTGTGTGTCTGTGTACTGAGACGTGGGCATAAATCTGGTGTTATTAGCAGAAATCTTATTTCTCAGCTTCCTCGCAGAGCATTGGTCAGACGAGCAGATGGGGTTTGGTTTATATGGTAGCACCGGGGAGAAAGTCAATCAATTAATCAATGAATAAACTACTAAAAATGTATTTTCTCGAGTTACAAAACATTGGCAAAAAAGCTATCCCCTGACCCTGAGAGAAGGATCTTCTGAAAAAGTTGAGAAACATATACAAACATGTCAAAAAATAAAATGGGAAATACTCTCAAAAATAAATGGGTAAGGGCAGCTTTCGGCTCTAAGAGTTCAGTCGGAAAACGCAATGCCCACTCCGTCTTTCAGGAAATTACATTTCATGGCTTGTCGTGGTATTTATATCTGCGACGGAGCTGGGGAATGTCATATGTCATGAGTGTAAAGTGCCTCTGCCTAATGTCTGGGGTAAAGGTTCGGGGGAGAAATTCCCTCAGCCCTGTACTGCAGTTACCCTCTGGTGCCCTGCATCTCCATCCATCTTCCCAGTGTGCATTGCATCATTATATATTTACATTATTTACTGCAGTATTTTTCTATCACTGACTACTTTGCGTTTGACCTTCCTCTCTACCCCCTCCCAGTGCTTCTAATCCGCTCTCTCCAGGCGGTGAGAGAAGGGAAAACGAACCTGAACTGTGTTTCTCGTCCCGGAAAGTAATACTGTGAGGAATTCCACCCGTGACACATTTCAACTTGCGCCTTTAATTGTGCGACGGATTACCCTTCAGGTGAACTCTGTGCCTGTGGAAGTGTCCCGGTGAAAACCTCAGACTTTCTGAAGGCGCATCGCTGGTCCGTTTGAGCCGAGTGGCTAGAAGCCGGATGCTGGTCCGTTTGAGCCGAGCGGCTGGAAGCCGGATGTTTCCGGAAGGAGGTGTGCGCCCAATTACCCGCGCAGTGCGGGGATGGATCTCGAATGGACGCCTCTCTGCTTAGACACTCTCAAGCAGGCCGACTCTACCTAGATGGTTCTATGAAGACAGAACAGTAGGTAGGAGTTGGGCCTGTTCGCTGTACTCTACCTTCTCTCCAGGCCGGTCTAATTATCCTGGCAGTGCTCCTGTAAGAAAGTGTTTAGAGATGGGCAGGAGATTAAGGCGTCTGTACAGAGCTTGAATGTTGGAAATCTGCAGTCTGTGGAATTAAGTGCTCCCGGCTCAGAGGTTTTGGCTGGATTAAGACGCAGGTTTCTGGAGGGACTGGAGCTGCGGGAGTGCGTTTCTCTCCAAATCTCACTTCCAAAGGCCTTACAAAGCAGGGGACAAGTACTTTTAAACTCCACTTGCTTTCCTAACAGGATTAAATATGCATTTCTTTTATTTTTTCCATTACTGCCGCTGGTTTCTGTATTTTTATAGCCTTGTCACTGGAGATGCAGGCCTGACCGTTAATGCATCCGTGATCTATCAAGGAGACGTATGCTTGAATTAAATTAACATTTTGTTTCTCCTTGAAAAAAAGCTTGGCAAGGCCAGTCATATAAAAAAATGAATATTTTTAACAGTACTGACACTGAAAAATGTGAGATAAAGTGAAGGACAAATGTTGACTGAATCCACACCATGGCTGGTTCCTGAATTCTCTGTGTTTGACTCTCTTAAAATATTTATCCTAAGCACTCTGGCAAACTGATACAGCCTTGAGTAGATTTAAATGCAGAACAATATTTACTTGCTTAGTAGACCTCTATTTAAGGTCATATACGTACATTTAACATTTTTTTGTTTACGTTTACACATCACGTTTATTGATATAGCTTGATACCAAAGTGGAACAGGATAGACACCTTCATCAGGGGTACACGGTTCGAACAATTCACTACAAAACTATAAACTATAGACTTTTAGTTAATCAAATACCATACATTCACAAATTGTGAAACTGTGATCTAGAAAGTCACACTTATTTAATATAATTACAATTATATTTTCAGATTCTTTGTCCATGTCTTCATGATTGTGCTAGTGGTCTGTGGGAATACAAAAAATGGTCTTGGACATTATCACAGCTGTGGGGAAGGTGTAAAACTATATAGAACAAACGCCCAGGCTATTGTTGGGATAAAGGTCTGCTTAACATTTATGCACAGTACGTTCATTCTCTCCCTGGCTAAACTGATCTGAGACCATGAATATCATCTATGCCCTGTGTGATGCACTGTTGATTTTCCTCATTAAGTATCGTCTGGTTCGGAGGAAGATGATAGTCTCTCTGAGTCCTCCAGTCTATCTCCATGTCTCATGATGGTTTTCGCTGGCTGAAGCATTTGGATATTTGTTTCTTCTAGCATACAGCCTGGTACTTATTTAACACTGGGACATATTGTCACCATCATGATATCGGATGACAGTACAATGTAATACGATGAGTTTCAAAGGGTGTGAGGTTCCCTGAAAAAGTAGCGTTCCTTGTTTGTGGCCATCTCAGTCACGGGTCGTTGTTGAGTTCGGGCCATGGTGGCTATTAATCTGTGTCTTTGATCAATGTTACTTCTCCGCAGGCCGGCCAAATTCTTTCATTTGTTTAGATGTGAAATCCTAGGCTACAAATGAACAGTGCATGCAGCTCATGTGTTTGTGCTCTTTCTGTGGATGTGTACAGCCACTGAAACACATTCCAGGACCACTGGATAATCAAAGAGCCTGTCTAGGGGTTTGCAAAAGGGCTAAATTTAGGTATGTCCAGACATACATCACCTTATCTTTTTCCACCTTTTAATATTTTATTTTCGCTGTTTGTAATCAAACCATTCACAGATGGTCAAAGTACAGGCTCCAAATCTTTTATTAAAGGGTGTTTTCATGCCATGTAGTAATATGCAGTCCCTAATTTTAATATTTGAGACAAATTAATGTGAAATAAAATAATTGTGCTTTGTATTTGGTTGCATATCCACTGCAGGCAATGGCATCCTGATGTCTATGACCTATCTACCTGATCAGAGTCTGGATTGCGATTCCACGATTCCTTGAGCCAGGCTGTATCATTGCGGACACATTCTGCCGGAGCCAATTTGAAGCATAAAATGCAAGTTTGTTATCCTCGTATCCTCGTATGCTAACTTTACCTCATATGCATTAAATGAGAACTATACTTCCAATTACCAGTGTAGCTGTGTATATTAAAGACATGCTATGCTGGATTTTTATCTCATCAAGTAACCGTGCTAAGATTACTTAGCCCTATTTGGATGGGATATTGAGTGCTCAGGTACTTAAATAATAAGCACAAATTTTAAGTCATGTTCTTGATGTATACGTTCATTTCTAGATTCATACTAACTTCTTCAAATTCACTATATGGTTTTAATCCATTCAAATGTACTCCAAGGAAACTTGAAGGATTTCAGCAAAACATCATAATAATAAAATAATCTCTTCATTTCCCAACATTGGGACCAGGCCAAACCTAAACCATACTGTAGCTTTGCTGTACTGAGGCCTTCAGTAGTCTAAATCGACCAAATTAAAGGAGTAGTTTTACTGTCTAGTAACTAGAGATGTTAACTGGTTGGTGCCTTGCATGGCAGCCAATCTCTGTTTGTGTGTGAGTGAGTTTATGAATGGAAGAATGAGAAGCATCAATTGTACAGTGCTTTGGATAAAGGTGCTATATAAATGCCAGCCATTTACTATTTAACTGTTAGATATGTGAACTCATTTTAGGTAATGTTTTATGAGCCTAATAGATGCCATGCACCGGACAACTACATATCCATTTTTACTACAACATCCCTGATGTAAAATCCAGCTATGACCAGCTTGAAATACCAACTATCAGCTGTTTCAAAACCTAGCTTGAGCTGTTTATTTTCAACAGGGAGGCTTTCTAATCAAACTTGCCAACACCAAAAGCAATCAGAATTGAAGTTAATCAAGGAAACAAATCACTTCCAAAAACAAGTTCCACATTAATGCTGTAGATCCAATCTTGCTGTCTGCATAAGCAATGAGCAAAGCAATAATATTTTCTTTCACAATACCGATTAGGTGAAAAAGTCTTCCACTCTCTCGATGAAGAAGACTGGGTCTGTGAACTCAGTGTGAGATTAGGATGGGAGAGCAGGGAGAGTCATGCCCTTCTGAAATCGGATGCAGTGCTATGACCATGTTTGTATCTTTAATGAGGAGATTGGACTCTCGGCTAAAAGAGCTTGCTGCTTATTGAACCGAAAGTAGCCATTTAGTCATGCACTTTGCTGCAGTATATGGCATGGGCAGTAGCAGTGTGTTAGTATGGTGAGTTGTTTATATGTCACTGTTAATCACACAGCTAATTCCATAGTAAATTACAACAGAATAGAAATAGCTTGAATTGTATTATTATTAACAATTATACAACAATTATTAACAATAATACCACAATTGTATTATTCATTTTTGTGGCAAGCGGGGCTCGGTTTGCAGGAAGGAGGCAAGGCAATCCGAGGACCATGTCTACTGATTAAGCAGGCACATTATGAATCAGTCCAGGTGCTTATAAATGTGTACTTCTTTCCACGGTAGGTGGCTAAGACCAGGGAATCACTGTACAGGAGGCAGAGCAGTGTCGACTGGAGAAGCTACGGAGCTGAAAAGCTACAGTTTGGTTAGCCTTTATTTATAATTTATAATTTTAGTGTGTTATTTTGGCCCCAATCCCGTGAGGGTGAAGTGAGAAGTCTCTGCTCTCTCTCTCTCTCTCTCTCTCTCTCTCTCTCTCTCTCTCTCTCTCTCTCTCTCTCTCTCTCTCTCTCTCCCCCCCTCTCCGCATTGTGAATAAAATGCAGGTGAAAACATCCTACTGCCCTGTGTCCATCTCTTCTGTCTGCCCAGGGGTGGGTCACAGCATGTGACAGTGATAAATACAAAAACACTGCAGGATTAAGTGTTGCATCTAGCAAAGTTATTAATAAAATTATTTTTGCTCCTTTGATTACGATGGTCTTAAGTAAATCATCTATATGACAATTAAAATAGTCAAAAACAAATCAGGTTGATTAGCCTTATATAATTTATTCATTTCACACTGCATGGCTAAGGTGTATACAGTATAGCACTGGAATTTTCTGCCCAGGGTGTGAACCCTCAACCCTGTTATCAAACGTACAGTATCCACTGTTTGACACTGCTTAACACACTTCTTCAGACACCTGAAACATGAGCATCCGGGTTGTTGTGGTTCAGTCACTCCTGTGCAGTGGGTGAAGGTAGACAGTGTCTGTAGTGTGCAGTACCAGTTGGACTGTTCCTACTGACAAAGGGTATAACACTCTTAAAGCCTTTTTAATTGAAGTATCATACAGTACTTATCTGTAGATGCTTGCAAAACATGATTCCTTAACCCATTTCAGTCATGACTTTTCACAAGGACAGAGTCCCCTTTTGTCTCTGTTGTATCAGTTTGTATGTTACTTGGTTCATTATTCAATAATGAATAACTGAAAGCGCTGAGGATTACTCGCAATGTCTCATATCGTAAGTGATTGTTCATTGTAAATCCCACAGTATCTGCCATCCAGGCGTTGGGGTAGGATGTTTTACAGTCGGAAAGAGAAGTAAACACTGAGTAGCCTGCTACCAGAGTTCTGTCTCGTTATTCAAACATAACAGTTCGTAACATTTCTCAGGTTAAGAGTCTAAGCCATCCTCTGACCAATACCTTACACTACAGTACTACTGGGATGTGAAGTGCTTTACTCTACTCCCATAACTGAGAATCAATTTACAGCATCTATTTTTATGGTTTACTGTTCACTTCCTGTCTTCTCAAGAACACATAGCCTTCGTGGTAGCTGTGAGCGGAAATTCATTTTCACAATCCGTCCGGTCCTGACACTTGACGCATGTTACTTTTGACAGTCTGAGAGATGCAAATAAAATAAGGACCAATAGCATTCTCTTTTTCATTTTTTAAAGGCCTTCATAATCCAATATTTATTTTGTTATTGACTCGTCTGAGCAGATAAATCATGGCCCCTGGCCCTCTACCATTTCTAAAGCCACTATTCCTCACAGTGAAATATCATTTTCCATTACTGCTGTTTTTCAAGGCATTAAAAAAGTAATTTGCTTCCATTGGTCCCAGGTGTGATTGATCCTGGATGTTGGCTCCAGGTCTGACTAGATTTATTGCCTCTGGATAATTAAATTAGACTTATCTATAGATTCTAAATAAATGAATAAACCCAGCCACAGGAAGAAGGCCATTTTACCAGATTATATTACCCAACTGGACACATGCTGAATGCACTATAGTGGTAAAAATCTTGCGAATATACCCCCTGAGGTTCTGCCATTATGCTTTCTCTCCTCCGGTCCAGACATACACTTCATTATACATGTCGATAAGATAAATTAAACACTCCCCATATTTTAGCTGGCTTTGCCGTGTAGATCCCTGAGAAATACAAAAATAATAATAACTACTCCAAGATTATGAATTCATTGAGAGGTTTGAATATTTAACAATCTGCCCAGTGCTGAGCACATGTTGTTAGATGTACAGCATTCATTATACATGGCTGTAACAGATGTCCGAAATTTGTGCTGAAACCTTGATGGAGAGCAGGCTGATGTTAGTGTTAGGGCTGATCAATTTCATTTCCTGTCTTTTGAGGCTTTCAGCAAATGCAAACACTTCACTTAAAACATAGTGATTTGTGATTAATAGATTTACATTCTGGGTGGGTTTTGCATCCTGGGCTGTCGAATGACAAGCTGGCACTCTATCCTCATCTGTGACTAACACGCTATCATTTTTGTTGACATGGAACATGGAAAGCCCATCTGTTCGAGACATTCCCCAACAGCACCTCGTGTTGCTCCCTGGGGTAATGAAAAGCCCCTTGTGTTGGTGCCCTGAAACATATAGCGGAAAATCACAAGAAACGCACTGCCTGTGAATCCAAACACCCGGTTAACGCGTGCGTCTGCATAAATAAAGAACGCCGATTTCAGACCCTACATTGGCTCGGTTTCCATTAAAGTGGTTAAACTGGTGTTTTGAAAAGCTCCCAGGACACCCTCCTCCCTCCTCTTCTTCTGGAGGTAAGATGAATTGCCTTTCGTCATGTTCTATTGAGCGTTGACGTGTCGTTCTGCGTTTCAATGAACGTCTGAGTCCTGAAATTACATTTCTGCAGGATTATCATCCTTCACAACAGTGGGAAAAAAGACTAATTTGCATCTCATTTGTTAAATTTTGGTCACATTTGGCAGTGAACAACATTTCCAAAAGTTTTTGAATAGCAGCCGATTCCACTGCTGGCAAATTTCCTTCGTATTTTACATACAAAGATACGGTTATCCCCTATATACTGTAGCCCTTAGTCGTATGTATCAGCACTCAGTGGCTGGTTGAACTGATGCCATTTCTCAGAGCCCTGCTTCTCATCTTCCCTTAAAGATTTCTGAGAACTGCTTCCAATTTGTCTCTTAGTCTATTAGGTCTCAATTTCAATTACCACGCGTGTAATGAAAGTTGGCATTGAATCTTCTTGCAATCTGCACTCTGTTTTCTAGGATAACTTAAACTTGTGCAGGCTAGTGCAACATATCCTCTTTGAATTCTGAGCAGGACACATTCATCAATACCCAGTTATCCGACATGCGCCTTTTTTGGGGAATCGTAAAGTCCATTACAGGTTCGCATAGCGTGATGGCAATTTCAAGAGCAGTCATTCAAAACATTGGTTGTAATAAGGAAAATACAATACCCAGCACAAATTTGTACCCTGCTCCCTCTGGGCCACAGTATACAGTTAAAGAGGAGGCAGAAACACTTGGGTTTTCAAAACCAGGCATGAAAAGGTGCTCGATTCTACTTTTTGTTTTTTGGCAAACTAAGCAGTAGGTACACTTTAGTGGTAGGAAAAGGCAACCACTGCTGGGCTGAAAGGCCTGTTCTCATAAATATGTTGTTATGTTACAGTATGTTATGTTATGTTATATTACAGTATGTTACAGTATGTTGTGTTGTGTTAAATGTGATTCTTCGTTGGTGAGTTGCCTATGAGCTACAGTACCTCCAGGAGCATCATTAAGGCGCATCATAAAGGAGTCAGCCAATAGGTACAGAGTGTCAGTGACAGTCCAGTAGCTTTGCGCCTCCTCTCTCCAAATAATTTATATTAATTATTTATCTTCCTGAGACACAGGAGCAGTTATTTCACATTTTTCACCTAATAAATCTTGGATGACAAAAACATGTTGCAGTGAAAATATTTGTAAAAAGATTTAGAATTTCATTGTAATTGCATTGTCTGTTATGTTAGGAGGAATATTGTGTAGAGCTCAGGGAAGCTACAATTGTTTGTCCTTGTTTGAGAATGCAGGGTCTCAGGAGGTTAAATCAAAGGGATTTACAGATGACAATCCCCCTGGAGCAATCTGGGGTTCAGGGCCTTGTGCAAGGGCCCAACAGCTGTGCTTGAACCACCAACCTTCCGGGTCTCAGTCATGTACTTCAGCCACTAGGAACATAGAACAACAATTATACAGTTTTAGACATATATGTCTGTGGGCGATTTTGCAGATGGTGCCTGTCAATTCCATAGGACCTGGATATTATGTTGACTGTCGCTATCCTAAAAGTGCATACAGACCTCACCTACTGAACCTGCCAGCTGTACTACCAGTGAGCACATACTGCATGTACAAATTTATTCTGACACTGTCTGAGAAAAACATCGGTCCTTCTTCGACTTGTGTTTTTCCTGGCTAAGCATGTGTGTTTGCGTGACTGTGTGACAGTGGGACTTGCGTGTATGTGTGTATGTGTGTGTGTGTGTGTGTGTGCTTTGGGTCAAATTACCGCTGTCTGCTCACCTTAAAGTGAAATTCATGCCAATGGCCTCTACCCCAATATACTGTAATCATAATTCTATGACGGTGAAAAATGGCAGCTTTGTGACCTTATCAAAATCTCTTTAAACAAAGAAAATATAGGCCATGCTCTTCTCCCACTATGCCAAGCTTTTAAAGCAGATGAAAGAGAAAGAAAAAATGTTATGATAGGATGAAAAGAATACAATTAGCTCGCCACTTTGTGGTTTGACTCTTGTCATTTGTCCTGTTTTAGTCCATTCCTTGTATATCAGCGCTACTCAACTCCGCATCCTGCGGGCCACAGTGTCTGCAGGCATTTGCTCCTACCGTGCGCTACACCACCTGATTTCACTAATTAGCTTATTATCTGTACGCAGGTAAAATCATTTGAAATCAGGTGCTGTAGTGCACGGTAGGAGCGAATAACCACGGACGCTGCAGCCCACAGGGCGTGGAGTTGAGCGGTGCTGCTGTATATCAAACTTTGGCCACAATTGCAGTGCTTTCTGAGTGTATTTCCTCTCCCTGTGGTGCTTGTGACAGGGCTGTTTGAGTTCAGCCATTCTCTTGCTCCCTGTGATAGGCTGCCACTGAGAGGCAAGGGCTCAGGATTTTGAATATAAATTAAGCAGCCTGGGAAGTATTGAAAGGCATATAAGAATTAAAGCAATAATTTAATGCCTCTCTGCATCCGAAAAATGAGAAACCATAGCGTAACCAAAGCTCACGTTTATCAGACGGATTTACTTTCATGGTCTACATTCTTGATATTGTGTATTTAAAAAAGCGCACACAATAATAATAATAATTCTTAATAATCTTTTTTCATAGCAAATACATACCGTTTCTGCTAATAGTATTCCTAAACCAGACTGAATGATATGTATACTGCTTATGTGTGTGCAGGTGTGCATGTGTACATCTACACAGTATACTGCGTGACAGAAAGGACATAAATATTTGTTTTGTTCTGTATGTTGTAGTTGTGTAGTGTAGTTTGTTTGTATTGTGACATAATGGCCACAAGTTGTTTAGCTCAGGTGTGTTTGTAGATTTTGTTTCCGTGTATTGTGACAGACGGGCACACAATGTTTAGTTGCGGTTTTCTGGTTGTTGAAATGGGAACCTGAGTTGCTTTGGGCGGCAGTAATATCCAAACCTGCCTTTCCACCTTACCATTTTTATGTGAGCCTTTCTTAATATACTTATAATATGGAAATTAAATTTGGTTAGCTTTTGGTTTCCATTAAAATGTAGTTGCACCTGCTTGTTATTGTTGCTTTTTGCGCTATTTATTTCGTATCCATCAATAAATTCAAATTTTATGCACAAAAGAAGCCACGCAAACTAATGAGCGTGAGCAAAGCGGTGCCTGAAATCGAATATGGAAATTGGCCAAGCCCGTGTTGCAGAGATGGGTCTCGGGCAGGGCTCAGGGCCTTGCAACGCTCAAATTGCTCTGCGGTAACTGCTGTCTGGGGCAGCATCACTCTGCTTCTATAAAAGAAATGAGACAAGCCTCTCAAGTCAAATAGATGTGAAACATCGGCCTACTTCACCAACACAGAGCTAATTTACCCGCCACTCTCTCAGCGAGATGCACTCCTGTCTGCTTGCTTATTACTTAGTCATCCCTCCGGGAATTTGGGAACTGCAAACTTGCATGGAAATGTCAGCAGTATGTCGATGGATGGAGATGCGTCTCACTCTGGTCACTGCAGTCTCTCAAGGCTTACAGTAGTACAAACAACCCAAAAATGGGCTGACCTGCAATGAGCTGCTAATCTCATTCCGTCTCAATCTTCAAATCGAAATGTTTGCTCTCTGGAGCAAAGACAAAATATTGTTTCAAACTGGTGAGTCATATGTTGTATGTCATATTGTACGGCGTATGTCAGCGCTGCCATTTTCTTGATTTCACAAAGCCGTTTTCACCCTGTTCCTACAGGCAGTTATTTGTCCATTTCAGTGCAGAGGTTAAATGAGAAAATCTGCAATTTTCACACAGTGGGTCACTTTTATTTCAGCTCCATGTCAGATCTATAAAACATAATCACACCATTTCATTAAAGATACACATAGCCTTGGGTACTTTCTGCTGGGTTCACGGCTCACAAAGTATTGTATAAAACAGATCAGTTGAAAACTCCCAAATTCCATCTTTCTGTCAAAGTCCATCTCTTTTTGCTTATTGAACACATTTTCCACAAATGCTAATGTATAAAGAGAAGAATCATTCTCCTCCCTTCTCTAAAATACAAAAAAATGTATATTTTAATAAGATGGAAAACGTCTTATTATCCATTATCTGGCTCCACACACCTGCAGTAAGAAGTTTATAACACTTTTTGACTGAGCGCAGCACTTTTCTTGTCATTTCTGAAAAAGAAAACCTTGAGCCCAAAGCTACGGAGGCCCGCCCTGGAGTCAGCAGGTTCTCCCAGGGGGATTCTGGCAGGGAGGGGGGAGATTCTGGCAGGAAGGTGGGAGATTCTGGCTGGATAGAAGGTCTGAAGACAGCTCCCTGACAGGTGAAGGTGAGAAGAAGTATTGTTTTCCTGCGGGATGAGTGGTTAGGCCTCGCCTTTTCCAGGTGAATGGAAATGGCTCTCTGGTGAAGACCTTACGGTGTGGCTTAGAGCATTAATGGGGCCAGTAACTAGTTTGAAGGCTAAGTTAAATGGACTGTGTCCTATCACCTCTCAGTTATACTCTTATGATGGAGGTATAACACCAGCAGCAAAAGCCATAAATCAGGTATAGTGATTGGGGCAGGGGGTGTTGTGAACGAGGGGAGCTTGGTAACACCTATTGGAACAGGGAGAGAAAAGGAGAGGTAGCATGCATTGCTACTTAACAAAGCTTCCATTTTAGCCAAGCAGTTCAGCAAGGTCTCTGTTGGTATCTCATTCTGCAAATACTGTAGACGGTGAATGAGACTGCTTAATAATGCATGTGACACTCAAACATGCTGCAAATCAGGCATCCAAACCCCTGAATACCATCAAAGGTGGCTGGGAAGGGAAGCTAATATGCTAAATTTGGCACTAGCACAGTCAGAAAAGCACTTCAAAAGAGCACATATGTCATTGTCATCAGGTTGGGCTCTTATCTATTTAAATTCAACCAATTCAGGAAATTAATGAAAAATTTAATTCATTCATTCATTAAAATTAATTGAATTCATCCAAAATACAAACAGGACATTATGAGCGGTGAATTTAAACTTCCTTGAATTGGCTGAATAGAAATGGACTGACCCCAATACTGACAATACAACAAGGTTGATTAAGCTGCTGAAAGCCCCTCCCCTGAAGCAGGGGCAGCCATCTTGGGACTCATTTTAAAATGAATTCATTTTTTGTGCGTGCCCTTCTTTTTACATTTTAAATTACCATTCTTCCCATGTCTTATATTAGACATTAGCCCTTGGTATAAATAGGTCACATTGCCATTTCAGTTCCTAGAAATTGTATTGCATAAGCCCAGTGTCATTTCTAACATTAAGAAGTCAGTATCTAATCACGCCGTTCACACATTGCTGGCTGAGTGGGGACCAGGGGTCTGCAACCTTGGTCCTGAAGAGCCATGCATCCTGCTGGATTTGTTTAAATCACTGTCCAATTCAGACCAAAGTAACCAGGTGAAGTGAGTTAATCAACTGCTCGAATTGATGAATTAAGTGCAGAGTAACACTGCCAATGAGTAGGGCATGCCTCCCCAGGACCAGGGTGACAGACAGCCTGATATACTGTCGGCAAATACCCTTGTATGTTTACAGACCTGCAGCAATATCCAAATGGTGTCAAGTTGTTCTGTAATGGCTTATCTGCCTACAGTAGCATTGTGGATCTTTCAGGTACAGTAATTATTGTTTCTTTTAATGTTGGCCATGACATAACAGCTCTGCTGCACTGTTAAAGAAAGCAAAATGCTTTGACTGCAAGGGTTTAATGTTCTATGATTGTTGAGCAGGACTTTCACCATTGAATGTACAGCAAGCTTCAACCACAGTCTTATCTTCATCTCCAGGTTTGTTGAAAGTGAAGCCTTCACAAAGCTTTTAAAAAGATTGTTTTTGTCCTGTCATCTTTCCTGGTTGCTGTACTGGGTGTGAGCCCTGCTGTAAGAGCATTTCAGAGATGAGATAGCACAGCATGAGCATTTGTTTCGGGCTTATAGTCGAACAAATGTTACCTTCACAGCTTTACAGTTGGATGCAGAATGAAACAAATGGGTTTAGAGATGGGACATTTGAGCAATATTCTTGTTTATTTGTACTTGTCGTCTTGTGCTCTGTCATTAGCTGTCAGGGTAGGTCGTTTTTCCAGTCAGCTTTTCAAAACTGCACTGGAGAACATGCCCATTTTGGTCTGGAAAAACAAAAGTTTTAAAGTGAGGCTTGCATTGTGAACATAGAAATAGTTCCACACATTTGCATTGGATGGCCATCCAATAATATCCTTACTAATGAAACTATGCAAACAATATATTCTCAGAAACATTAAGGTCAGGCATTGATTATAAGAAAATGGATACAAGGCAGATCTTTGCTAACAAAGTAACTTTTTGGCTTTGTTAACTAGGGGCACATTTTATGATTTTCTTGAAACGATCACAAGCTGATTTGTCCTTTCATTTACTTGAGTATTATTATTGTTTGTCTGAAGCCTGTTTAAGAGTATCAGACCAACTTGAAAGCATCACAGCACATTTTCTCTTACTTTACTTTGCACCGAACCCTGGGGAGATCGGGAGATCGGCCACATTTTATAAATAAAATGTCTCTGACTGCATTTGGGATACATTAGGAAGCAAATGAAATATGGAAACAAATAGGTGTAAGCGCAGTGTAATGTAAAAATGTTTGGTTGGTTTGGTTTGAGGCGGCACGGATGGTGCAGTGGGTAGCACTGCCGCCTCACAGCAAGGAGGTCCTGGGTTCGAATCCCCGTCGGCCGGGGCCTCTCTGTGCGGAGTTTGCATGTTCTCCCCGTGTCTGCGTGGGTTTCCTCCGGGTACTCCGGTTTCCTCCCACAGTCCAAAGACATGCACGTTAGGCTGATTGGAGAATCTAAATTGCCCGTAAGTATGAGTGTGTGAGTGAATGGTGTGTGTGCCCTGCGATGGACTGGCGACCTGTCCAGGGTGTATTCCTGCCTTTCGCCCAATGTATGCTGGGATAGGCTCCAGCCCCCCTGCGACCCTGATCAGGATAAGCGGGTTCAGATAATGGATGGATGGATGGATGGTTTGGTTTGGTTGTGTATACAAAAATACTGCTGCACATTTGCGGGACAACTTCATAATAAAGTAAAATAATATTCTCATTCAAAATCCATCCTTATCATTGCTTCATTGTTAGTAATTATCTTTTGAAGCTGTTGTGATATACTGTTGAAATGTAATTAGGCATCCACAATCTAGATGGTCCATAATGCGTATTGGTCTCTAATGTGATTATTATTGTCTGAATAAAACAAATATGCAAAAACACATTATGTGATGTGTAGCCCTTGTTGAGATAAACCCTCCATATGAAAGCTAGCTTTGTGTTTCTAGAGAGAAGGAATAATTGCTTTGCCAACACCAGTGCAGCTAATTTGCAAGCTAATTTGTGGAGAGATAGAAGAATACAGAAGTAGTGTGAGACCATTAATTCTCCTCCTACAATGGGCTAATGACCGTTACCTTGTGAAGATTTCAGTATAATCTGCTGCTTGTTGCATATCAATTGTGTGGCCATTTCTGCATAGTGCCTTCAGCCAAGTTCTCAGTCCTCAGTCATTCAAGTTCAGCTGACATCTACAGATTAATGTTGTTATGCTCCTGCTTTCTGTCTGTTTGTTTATTAAGTACTTTTGTAAATGTGTTATTTTTCATATTCATGTCTGGTTTTCTGTTTACTTTCATAGTTCATTGCAGTCGTCTTCCCCTGTGATGTCTGTGTCTTTATGTAGTTCTGAGCCCAAGTCACTTCTCATGCCAATCTGGAGATTGAGATGGCTATTGCAGAAATTTTTTTTTTCCCACTTAACTAGTTCTGTGTGGATTTTGATGTATGCTTGGAGTCATTGTCCTGCTGGAAAATCCAGCTATGACCAAGTCTCAGCTTCGTGGCAGAGACAACCAGATTTTCAGCCAAAATGTCCTGACACTGTGTTGAATTCATTTTGACATTGATCCACCGGCAGTGAAATATTCCCAAAACATCAATGACCCACTGCCATATTTGACAGCAGGTATGAAGTGCTTCTACTTGTATGCATTCCTCTTTATCCGCCAAACTTGTCGATTGTGTGTATAGCGAAAAAGTAGCATTTTGTTCTCATCTGACCAAAGCACTCTCTTCCGGTTATAATTCCAATGAGGTTTGGAAAATGCAAGGTGCTTGATGTTGTTTATTGTGCTCAGTAAAGACTTTCAGCATGCCACCCTTCCAAAGAGTTTGTTGGTATGGAGGTGGTATTGTATGGTTATTTTTGAGAAAGTCAATTACCATCGGTCTCTTTTGAATTGACAGTTATTTGGCATGCTTGTTAATACATTTTTACACTCTAGTGGAAGTGATGGAATGAGGATAGGTTTTGACTGAGATTAACTAAATTAAGTGAAATTGTATTACCAATGACTTTGATTTTATTTAAAATAATTGTTACCAATAATTTTGAAAAAACAGAAAATATCCAGTGAGCAGCAGTTCTGCAAGCAAAAACACCTTGTTAATGAGAGAGGTCAGAGGAGATGGGCCAGACTGGTCAAAGCTGACAGGAAGGTGACACAAATACACAAATAACCACGCATTTACAACAGTGGTTTGCAGAAGAGCATCTCCGAACACACATCGCATCAATCCTCTAAGTGGATAGGCAGCAGAAGTTTAATAAGTCTAAAAAAGAAGTCTATTAAATACCTAATAAAGTGCTTAGTGTAGTGTGTAGTAGAGTGTAGATAATCATCGGTTGTTTATTATTTGCAGCCTTTTTAATTCTTATCTATTATTCTTATTCTTAATTTTTATCAAGGGTGCCAATCATTCTGGAGTTGACTGCATGTTTGTGTTAATTTTGCAGTAATCACAGTTACTAATTCTTGTCATATTCAGGAGTGAAATTCTGTAGAAGTGTAAGAGCTGGTAAGAATTATGGAGAATATTTCGCAAGCACGTTTGTTAGCATAAAATGTGGTTACTTATCATACTTAATATTCACTTGAGCATAGGTTTATAATCTGTCTCTGAGAAGTTCTCTGATATCAGCACATATTCTGGAGAGAAATATTGTTCTGTGTGAGATGTAAAAACTCAGCTGATGACATAATTTAGGCTTAAGTCATTCAGTGTTGTTCATGCGCTCAGTTTTCAATTGAATATTTTTGTTATGATATACTGTACCATTCTGTTGATAATATAATATGACAAGTTGACATATCAGAATTCTTTTGCTATTGTTAAATATATTGTTATTTTGTCATATTTGTGGATACCTACACAGCATTCTACACATTACCCTCTATTGATGTACATTGACTATGCTAAAACCAGAGGAAATTTCAGAAAATGTAAATCTATTATCTATCTAAATCTAAATCTAAATCTAAATCTATTAAAACATCACCCTGCCATGCAATTACAACATTATACAACTACCTCAATTCAGTGCTAAAAACAGAGATTCAAATATCAACCTTGGTGCAAACATCCTTGTGCCTCTCTGTGTTAAAATATCACTCTGCCCATGAGATAATTGTGTTTGTGCTAGCAGGGCTTATTCCATCCCCAAAGGAGCCCGTAATGTCAGTATATTATTAGCATATTGACACTTAAACACATAAACAGGGACTCTTACAATTTTATCCAATCCAGTAGACCAAACCGATTTCTGTACTTACTGTATGTGTGTGATGTATGTGGCTGTCAGTTCATGCGCAATTTATAATGTGCTGCATATTCAATTTTGTGCATTTAGACCAATAGCTCATTTTTCTTGCCTATATTTGTGCTGCAGTTGGATACATCATCGGTGTTACATTTCCATGTGACCCTTTATGATTTGTGTGCTTAGACTGTGGTTGAACTCTTACAAGATTTGCATGCATGTACGAACTAGCTGAGATCATAATATACTTGCACTTTACGAATAGGCAGACCACTGGCAAACAAACCATGAACATTTAAACATTCTGTGGCACTGAAGACGAACCTTTGATACACACTGATGCAAATATGTCAATATTAAATTGTTTTGCTAACTTCCTTCTCATTCTGGCTACAGGACCATTGTTTTCCACTGATAACTGCTCACAAAATAGCATTGATTAAAAAAGCAGAACATTTGTAATATAAAAACGGCACACAAGTGATTTATTTAAAAATAAATAATCATGACCTATAAGCGACTGTACAGTAAGTGAGCCCCAAAGCTCTGTTTTTAGAGACCTCAAAGAAAAGTATCTCCCTGCTATTTTATTTCTGAAGATAAATATTTTGACTTGGGCTTGGTTATGAGTGTGTGTTGCCTCAAGGCAGATAAGCAGGTAGGCAGATATGATTAATTATTTTCCTGACAGCTACCTGTCTGGTGGTCTTATACTTATCTTCGTGATAATGATTCATGGTGCTGTTTCCCAGTATTTTTAAAATTGGGGACAGAGCACAATGCTGATCAGCTAACCTCCACAGACTGACATCATCCATACTGAGATATGAACGCTCCCACTATATTCTTTCAAACCGCCTATCTATAAATTGACTTTTTTTTTTTTCTCGCCAATGTGGTGGACCAATTGATTCACAGAGACTTATCTCCTATTAAAAGATACAGAAACATGGTAGCCTTCCGAAATCCCGGCGAAATGATTCTGAATAGGTTTATGAAAAGAAAAGAATGTGGTTCTACTGTATGTCACCTTTCATATAAAAGAGTACATGAAGGTGGGAAATACATTTCTACCCTAATCATCTGAAGTAATACCCATTTGTTCAAACAGTCCTGCAGTTTAATGCTCAAATATAACCTTGGAAATTTCCGAGGCATAAATACCTGCCATTAAAAATTAAGTTTGTGTGTGCAGGAGGGGTGGGGGCTGGGGGGGCTTTGCAAAATGTGAAGCGACTAATTTGAAAAGCAGGATGGAAATTGGTTTATATTCAAATTAAAATATGCCAGTGCAGAGAGAGATTAGACCACAATACACATTCAAATGCTAATGCGGAACATTTGTCTAAGGAGCACTGGCCCATATTATTTGACTTTGCGGGATTGTCCCGAGTGCTAAATCATGCAGGAGATTACTGAGCGAGTTGTTTGCGAGAGTCTGGGAGAGGAATGCATTCGAATCGCTTGCTTATGCCTGTACCTGTACCAAGATCAAAGTCTCAGAAAACAATCATAGAACATTATTTGCATTCATTTTGCTATCAATACCCGCTGAATATGGAGACATTGCAAGGGTACACCGTATGACTAATTAGACAAATTACAGACTGGAACAGGTTGAAACCGTTAACCATAATGGATTTGGAGGTTTACAGCAGTGTTCTATGTTCACATAAGAGATTTCTGCACTGGTACATATGGTGATTATTCAAATACAAACCTACATTAATATAAAAATAACAAAGCAACACATTACTAGTGCACTGAATCGCAAAATGATACATACAATGGTTTCACCGTACACCTCTTTCATCTTCAACATCAAAGTGGCCGATGTAATCTGAACACCATTAATTTGTGGCGAAGAGCTTAAATAATGAATGCGATTTCTCAAGCTTCATAGCTTGCAAAGTTCAGGTAAATGTCAACCGTTTGGGGCTGATTTCCTCAGTTCCGATAGCATTGTTGGGGCTTTGCCAAATAAACCCTGACATGCCTCTAAGAGATAAGCCAACAAAGCATGACCGATTCCCTTGCTAGTGTTGGGTGTCTACAATGTAACAAGCATGTCCTTTCAGTAACATGAATGGGCTAAGGCCTGAATGGTGAGTATATTTGCTTCTGTTGTCACACCCTTCCCAGCCCCCATTACCTTTTGTTTTTCCTACTTACCGTAACTTTTTCCTGTTTTATATTGAGAGCAGTCAGTAAGTATTTGGACATAAGTATTTGGTAATACACGTGAGGTTAAAGTGCAGACTGTCACCTTTAATTTGAGGCTATTTATATCCATATTTGGCGATTCATGTAGAAATGACATCCCTTTCTATACAGTCCCTCCATTTCATTGGACCAAAAGTAATTAGACAGTTGGCTTCTCAGATGTTTCTGAGTAGTCAGGCCTATTCAATCACTACCTTAGTCTAGGTAAAAGAAAGCTTTCCGTATCTAGTCTTGATTCCAAGTTTTTGAATGCCTTTGGAGTCTTATATTGGCGTTTGTCAACATGAGGACAATAGAGTTGTGCCAATGACCATCAAGGAAGCCATTATGAGGTAAAGGTCTGTCCAAATACTTAGAATGCACTGCACTATTTTAGATTACTCCCTTATTTGCTCTGCAATTTCCCGGGTCAACACTGTGCTGGCTATGCCCACACAGTGGAACACTGAAGCTGACACATGTGCACTCATCCACAAACCAGTGACTGTTTCCAACCCTACACACCACATAGTATAAAATAACAGCCAGTGACTGTTTCCAACCCTACACACCACATAGTATAAAATAACAGTTAGTGACTGTTTCCAAACCTACACACCACATAGTATAAAATAACAGCCAGAGACTATTTCCAACCCTTCACACCACATAGGATAACGAAAGAGCCACTGACTGTTTCCAACCCTCCACACCTCAAAGTATAACTGCAGAGCCAGTGACTATTTTCAACCCTCCACACCACATAGTATAACTGCAGAGCCAGTTACTATTTCCAACCCTACACACCACAGAGTGTAACTGCAGAGCCAGTTACTATTTCCAACCCTACACACCACAGAGTGTAACTGCAGAGCCAGTGACTGTTTTCAACCCTACACACCACATAGTATAAAATAACAGCCAGTGACTGTTTTCAACCTTACATACCACATAGTATAAAATAACAGCCAGTGACTGTTTTCAACCCTACACACCACATAGTATAACGGAAGAGCCACTGTCTGTTTCCAGCCCTCCACACCTCATAGTATAATGGACGAGCCAGTGACTATTTTCAACCCTACACAACACATAGTATAACTGCAGAGCCAGTGACTGTTTCCAACCCTACACACCACATAGTATAACTGCAGAACCACTGACTATTTTCAACCCTACACACTGCATAGTATAAAATAACAGCCAGTGACTATTTTCAACCCTACACACCGCATAGTATAAAATGACAACCAGTGACTATTTTCAACCCTACACACCACATAGTATAACTGAACAGCCAGTGCTCATCAGAGGAAAGATGCTTCTCTTACCTATGACAGCTGGTAGCCTGTGGGTGCCTGGTGTGTTGTTGGAAGGAATTAATCTGGTTTTAATCCAAGAAACTCTGGCTGTCATAATGCTGTGGACTCCAGTTCAGAGTTGGCTGGTGTCCCTGCTTGTGCTCAAGGTTAGCATCTGTACAAATAGAGGTACTTGGGAAGATCTGCCATTGGTCCGCAGGGAAAATTCTGAATCATCACTCAGTTTGGCTGTTAAAGGTCTCCTGAACAGCTTATTGTAAGTGCTATTTCCATTTTATATTGCTTTATGTGCAAGGAACACAGTTTTTCCACTCATTTTTCACACTCCAATTTTTACTACAAACTAACAAAATTGGTGTAATAATTTGGTGTTTTTTATGGTGTAGGTTCACAAAGTAAGGTTCAACTCTTTGCATAAGAGTAGGAATAATTCTGTCTTTTTTATTTTTACATAGTTCCGAATGTTTTGGTGACTGCTGAACCGGTGACTGCTGAACTTGGTGACTGCAAACTGTAGAAGAAAGTTAAGTACAAATATTGATTAAATCCAGGCCTTTGGCCTAGTGTACTTACAGTTAAAAACTGCTTGGCTCTCTACTCCCCAGACCTTAAAAATGTCTGCAGCTTAAGTGAAAAATCAATTTGTCACAACAAAGAAAGTTTGCTTTGCAGGTTTGGTGATGTGAGAATGTTACAGTTCTCAGTGACCCAGTTATGAAGGTTCTTTCTCAACAATATGAAATTAAACCCCAATGTTTCTCCCCGCTTTCTCCTTTTGGTCCTTGTAAAAGCCCAGTTTTCGCTGCTGAAACTCCAGATGGCCTTGCGTGCCTATGTCAGCAGATCAGCATCTGCTGGTTTCGATTGCTGCAGCTGGACTGAACCCTCACCACCCTTCGTCTCCCTTCGCTGGTTTCTGTTCCTATGAAATTCTGAATTGTGGCTTTCAGCAGTTAGGGGCACAGATACTTCCTACCAGAAATTGCTCGCCAGACCTTACACCCTCTGCTCAGTGCCCTTTGGACATCTGGCAGCCCCAAATAGTGCATCACAAATAGTTTCTTCCTGCCCTCACTGCCTCTCACCGGTGTAATGAGCTACCTGTAACTGTACTGTAACTGTCCCAGCTTCAGAATCACTCATCTCAACTTAAAGCCCATCAGCTCAGTTTCTCAGAACCTGGCTGTACCTAGCATGTAAATACCTGACTACTGACCTAGCATATGTAGGGAACTGACAGGGTTAGCGTTCTACTCTAACAGTGTACATATTCACATATTGGGCCTAGCTAAATTTGTATCATGTCAGCACTAATAATAGTGAGCTGCATAAATCTTGGGACAAAAGCATATTTTCTTCTTAATTTGGCTCTGTACCTCACAATTTACTCAAATAATTAATGTGGTTTTTACCTTTGTGATTTCTATTTTAAGAAATGTTGGTTTCACCATGCAGAAATTGCAGCACTTTGTGTACATAGTCCCCCATTTCAGGGTGCCATAATTGGGACAATGGCTTTACATGCGTTTCTGATTAGTCAGATGTGTTTATATAAACAGTGTATAATGATGAAAATGTGCTGAAAATGTGCACCTGTGTGTACTAGCTGCACTGTGCTGCTGTCCTTGGTACTGAACATAAGTGTAAAAGGGGCTGGTCAAGTACTGCTGTAGTATGTATACTGTCCATTGACCACACAAAGAGATTATTGGCCCAGTGAAAAACAAAACAGGCTATTGCAGGAACATTTCATACCTGGCAGAAAAACAGAATCAGTCAAGGAGCCTGCATCAAATGAAAATTAGTTCCAATTTGGCCAAAAACATAGAATTTCAATAAGCTTTTGCATTTGTAAATTGTCTCTGTAAAAAAAAAAATCAATCTCCTTATCTTACATTGCAGAATGAGGAGAAAAAATGGCTTAAGTCATTAAATTGAAATTTAAGTCAATATCACCAATCCTGTAGATAACCAACCTAATGAAGTTTGAGATAAGTAATTTCCAATTTGGCCACGGCCACTATCTGGTGAGATAAGTTGTTAATAGAAGCCTTCATAAATATTTCTACATCTTGTGCGTAATATGTGGCTTGTAGCCTGTATCAGGGATATAAGCACTTTTAAACCATGTTTTTAAAGCATATTTGCTGTTCTTGCCGTTTTAGTCTTGAAGGCCATCTTCATTTAAAATCAGCTGCAAAATTGTAGCCCAGTTTTATTCAGACCACAGAATCTTTTTGTTCATTAGGCATATGTGTATTCTTTCACGGTATAAAGTGAATTCTACTGACCAACCAATGTGTCTCTTTCTATCTATATGGATTTGTAATGTGTTCTTGACCTTTATAAATTATAAGGTTCTATCTGAGTGGTCGTGAGATATTAGCTTCAAAATACCATAGTGATTGGGCTCGAGGCTGAAATTTTCCATTTATTCATTTGTTTAAACAGTATTTTTGTGAAAAACCTCACACATATATTTTGTGCCCTATAAACAATGTATTTACGACACCACTCATTTTGTCAAAAACGCCAGCTAAACCCTCAGTGAGCACTTTAATAGGTATTTATTTTAGACTTATTGGTCTCCTGCTGCTGTAGCCTATCCACTCACCCATTGTGTGTTCAGAGATGCTCTTCTGCATACCATTGTTGTAATGTGTGGTTATTTGTGTTACTGTCACCTCCCTGTCAGCTTTGACCAGTCTGGCCATTCTCCTCTGACCTCACTAATGAGCAATGCATTTCTGCCCACAGAACTGCTGCTCACTGGATGTTTTTTGTTTTTCGTACCATTCTCTGCAGACTCTGAGACTGTTGTGCATAAAAATCCCAGCAGATCAGCAGTTCCTGAGATACTCAAACCACGCTGTCTAGCACCAACAGTTATTCCACAGTCAAAGTCACTTAGATCAAACTTCTTCCCCATTCTGCCACACGATTGGCTGATTAGATAATTGGCTGATTAGATAATCACATGAATAAGTAAGCATACAGGTGTAGTAGCACCTGTACTAATAAAGTGCTCAGTGTAATTATCTCTGTGTGTATGTATTAGCCAAAACGTGTGGAAGTATGTTTATAAATATATAGCATGTGCGAGCCTTTGGCAAGATTAAATATGAGAGGAGCCGACAGCTTCTTTGTAAAATGAGGACAGATTACAGGTGTGAATTAAGCTCTCTTACCGGCAGGGTCCGCGTCTCCTCCATCACGCCACAGCTGCCTCGACAGCCTCGGCGACACCAGGCCGCCCACGCACATTCTCCCCGCCTGATGGATGTGCAGGAGGTCTGTGTGTAATTAGAATTAATGTTCAATGTGAAATAGGGAAATGAGGCATTATAGCTGGAATCAGCTATTCATTTTAATTTTATGCATCAGTTGTCAGATTTCACGGGCCATAATAGATAGACCAGATCTCCGTTCATCTCTGCCTGTACTGACAAGCCTGTTCCATTTTTGCGCTCATCTATAAAAAGAAAAGAGTTGATTGGGAGGAGGGGGGTGGGAGGGTGTTAGGAAGTTCAGAATTGGTATCCAGATAGTGCAGGATGTTAGTCTGGAAGAGAGGGGCTGATGAAGGTTTAACTCTTAATTTAGCAGCAATTCAGGGAGTGTGACTTTCACAAACTAAGGCAAGCTGATCCAAGGCTACTTTGTTACTTTGCTAGACTGTTCCGTTCACTAGTGGTCATGAATTTTAAGGAACGGGTACTGCTGATGCCCATTAGAATAAGCTGGAATTTAGTCTTGGGGCCACAAAAAGACACTAAACATTAAAAACACATTAGTGGATTCTGTGATTCATGTCTTACTGCAGAATCTTCTATACACCACATGCATAATTATTAATATTTTAAAAAACAGCTATTCTTAAGGTGCCATTCCATCAGTATCATGGCAGAATAATGGTATGTTTGCATACTGCAAAGCAAGAGTATAATCCCAAGCACTTACAGTTACACACAAATCTGATGCGCCTCATTCATCTCAGAAGTCATGATGTCTTCATTAAAGTGCATCTAAGGACGATTGTAATTTTTATGGAAATTACATTCTGTTTTTAAAAATGGTTAACTTCAAAGGGCTCACGAACTGCAAACATCTCGCATGGTGTTAATAATTACATTTACACTGAAGTCTCTGGAGTTTACACAGACTGTAGATTGGAATGTATCTGTGTTATTAAACTATTACTGAAGCGGACTTCACTCATTCACTGGCATTGAGATCATATTGTCTCTTTTGTAAAAGGAGACCTCCACAAGTATACCACATCCCAGGGACATTTGCTTTGAAATATCACTGCTGCCACCACATTATCTAATGGATGCATGTTGCTAATTTACACAATTTTGCTTGGAATCATAACATGCTATGCCACAAGGAATCCTTTTTAACAGCACAAAGGCAATGGCCATATCTCACATGTTAAGTTTCAGTAGAGGGAAAATGTATTTCATGGTCAGTGATGTATTAGAATATTTTGAGGTTCAATTTGGAAAAAGGGAAATAAAAATGAAACACGCAAAACATAAAAAAGCAATTCTTTGTCTTTATCCATCTATATTTCATGGCAAACTGATGGCATTTGAAGTGCTCGGAACCATGAAGAATCTATAGTGTATTATACATCAACATTTTCTTTCTCATCTTCCACAGGAATTGGCCCTGAGATGGGGCCTGTACGTTTTCATGAACTATGAAAATTGAAATTCCATTATTCAGGGAGTACCCCCTACAGAATGGTAATTATCTGAACTGGTTGTGTGCCAGTTGAAGTGTCCCTTTAGCTTACTGCTATGTTAGCAATGAGAGCCATTATAAATTGCAATCAGCAGCCACTGGTAGCACAAAATCTCAATGCCACAGGGCTTGAATTCCAATTTCTTGTATTCCTGAGGCCTCATTCACCAACTGTTCAAGTGCACAAAAGTGGATCACGGGTATCTTAGGTTCAATCTTATTTAGAAAATCTGAAAAATAAAAACATTAAAAATAAAAATAAACTTTGCCTTGAGGTAGGCATATTATAGCTATGATCTTAAATATGTGCATCAATATATAATATTAGGTAATTATATATTGAACAAATCTGCAAAAAATGAAACTATGTCTAATTTTAGAATTTTTATCAATTACCACTTTGGGATGGTGTGGCCTCTGGTCAAGTAATCCATCCATTCCCTGCACCCCAGAAAGACCGCTCTGACCTGCCAATGAGCACCAGGTGGGTGAGCTGCATGTTCACACCTGCTCTCTGTTCTGGTTCCTGATTGGTGGACTGACCTGCCATCAGAACGGCAGAATCCCTCCCCATATTTCAAAGCAGACTGAAAACTCATTTTAGTCTCCTGCCCATGGAAGCTGTCACAGATTGGCTAAACATGCTCATTACAATGATGCATTCATTTCTCTGCCATTTTATAAGGCCTTTAGACAGTTTTCTTTATGCTTGAAGATTAAGTTCAGCATTTTAGCTGCATTTCAACTTCCAACTTCAGATGGAATTATGCTATCATGGATGATACCCATTATGGCTATATCAATATCTCTAGTGATTATTTGGTTCAAGGGAGTCAAGTGAAGTGCATATAGCCTACCCTTTGCAGTCAAATTGCAGGGCTGCAATTTGCAACATTAAATTCTTTTTTGATATAGCCAGCTTCTCGGAAGACTTAAATCCAAAATACCACTTCCAAGTTTGTGAAATAATTGATTTTGCCATCACCTCAGTGATAATAACTTCCATTTCTCTCCCTCTAGAAATGTTCTTTTTACACCTTGTATCCATCTCAAGCACTAAAGGAAACTGCTCCACTTCAGGAGTTAACAAACTCGGCTTGCCTTTGTTACTTATGCAAATATGTTTAATTAGCAGCGTGCTATATTTAAAATTTCAAACAGCATGCACATACCACCAATTTGGGGATCATTTTAGACTTTTCAAACATTGCATAGATTTTTAGGATCATTATGTTTTTAAGATTCATGATGGTACTTAGAGCCTCTCTCCAATGAACAAATGATAAATCAGAATAATGTTCTACTTACTCAAACTCAGGCTGTTATGCATACTGTATGTATAGCCTTAAAATGACTAGGTTCAAACATAACAATAAATGTAGCTCCTAGGCTGACAGTTCTGTAGGTAAGCAAAATGTATATATTACTTCAAAGCAGAACTTACAAAGTGGTTCAAATTACACATTTTTGTTTATATTCAATATCATGAAATCTAAGTATGACATTTCTTAATTAGTCTTATCATCATCATTATGGGGCGGCACGGATGGTGCAGTGGGTAGCACTGCCGCCTCACAGCAAGGAGGTCCTGGGTTCGAATCCCCGTCGGCCGGGGCCTCTCTGTGCGGAGTTTGCATGTTCTCCCTGTGTCTGCGTGGGTTTCCTCCGGGTACTCCGGTTCCCTCCCACAGTCCAAAGACATGCAGGTTAGGCAAATTGGAGAGTCTAAATTGCCCGTAGGTGTGAGTGTGTGAGTGTGTGAGTGAATGGTGCGTGTGCCCTGCGATGGACTGGCGACCTGTCCAGGGTGTATTCCTGCCTTTCGCCCAATGTATGCTGGGATAGGCTCCAGCCCCCCTGCGACCCTGATCAGGATAAGCGGGTTCAGATAATGGATGGATGGATGGATGGATGGATGGATGGATCATCATTATGCTATTTGTCACATTTAGATGATTTAGATGTTTAGATGTTTTTTTTAGGAAAGGAAGTTGTGCTTACCGCTGTTGTAAAATGTATGGTTTGTGATACTTATGTAGATTCATAAGTTGAATGTCAGTGAATTGTATATGTTGTAAAATTCTGAGGTTTCCATTTCTCATGGTAATGAATGGGCCAGTTATTACAAATTAGGAGCCACAAGCTGAAGGGAATTAATATGGAGAAGGTAAGTATGTGTGGTTCATTTGCACGGCATTGTGAAACATTGTAATGTATTCCAGGCCATTTGTGCTTATGTGCAATTACGATAATCAGATACTCTAATTGATGATGATTAACAATATGGGATTAATGATTATTTGGAAAAATAATGTGGACTGTATCATTTAATTTCTATAGAATTGTAAATATATAATATATAGGCATTTATGCCACACTAATTCATGATTTGATGTAAGTGATGGAAGTGTAATTTTAAAAATTACATTTAAAAAAAGAAAAGGATGCATGAGATTTTAATATTTGTACAATGTCCTTTGCTAATATTTTCATTGTAAATACTGAGAGCTTAGGAATTGACAGGGCAATTTTAACTTTATCAATGACTTGATTATATAGTTCACAGGGTAAACCGGTATAACAAGGATAATCCAAATCTTGGTTGAGGTCAAAGGCCAAAGTCCAAACACAGTAAGGCAGGCAGAGCAGGTGAAGGTCAGGGTATACAAAAGAAGATGATGCACAGATCAGACAGGCAGAAAACCGCTGGATATATACTTTAAGACATGTTTGTATGGTTATGAAGAATTGGTGAAATTGAGGAAAAAGTTAATTCTGATTCGAGCTTGTCTTTAACCAAAGCCTAACAGAAACATGTATAAATATGTAGAATTTTATAACTGACAATGCACAATTAGACCTTAGTGAGTCCAATATTGGCAACTGCTGCTTAAGTACAAATAATGGAGGCAGTTCACAGTAACATTTCTTCTGCTCAAATATGCTTACCTTTTACGAGCAGGATATGAATTTTAAAAGTAATTAGTACATGTATTTTCAGAGAAAATAGGCATGAAATTTAGTCTCAATTAAGTGCATTTTCCATGGCATTAAGGGGAATTTTCAGTGGTAAACGAATGTATTATATTATGTATCATTCCAATACATAAAATAATGTATTATATTATGTATCATTCCAATACATAATATAATAATTATTGTAAAATGCTTAAAAGCACACCTTTGTTGTGCATTCAAATACAAATGCATGTCACCACCATTTTGTTGGAAACTGGACTGTCACTGTGAATGTGGAAATCACATAGACTGCACTGGTGTACTAAGCAGTGGTTTATTGTAATCCCCCCAAAAAAGCCAGCTAGCTCTAGCATCCAGAGGACAAGTTGAACACTATAGTAAAGTGTTTCTGTCTTGCACCACTACCCGTCCACAAAGTGAGATGCACAGTCCTCAGGACTAATTTGCTGGGAAAATGGAAATTAATTTGAATTAGTCCAAGTGGGACTGGATCCTGGAGTCCTGTGAGAGGTAAGGGTAAAGCAAGAGAGAGGCCCATTAATTCTGCACATCCTGACTTCCCCTCAGATGGCGGAGATGACAAGATTCATGACGGTACTTAAAGCCTCTCTCCAAAAAGTTAGCCCGCCAATATAGCCAGCTCTCAACTGAAATCTCCTGTTTTTTTTTCTTCTTATTTTTTTTCAAGAACAATTACCGTCTCAAAATAGAAGACCTACTTTTCTATTCTGTCATGGTCTTCCCATAGATGGATGTTGCCTCCCTGCACATGATTAGTTATGATGTATAAACACTTTCCATTTGGAAGCCAATTGGGAGACATTAAGGCGCCACTTAGTCAAGTCATTATGAAGTACTCTAAACAAACGTAATAGTCTTGCTGTGTGTTCACTGAATGACATGAACACTTTCCTGAATGGAATGTTATGTCTCTTTAAAGGCAGATACTGTAATGATTACAAATTGCATACAGAGAAAATCTCATGGCAATGGTGACAGTTCCAAGTCAAAAGCCAGAAATATCTTAATTATTTATTTATTGGGTCACACTTTACTGTACAATAAGGTTCCATGAATTGGCATAAACAAATGTAGTTGCTAACTAACTACTACTGAGTAATCTGTAGAGCTCTGTTAATGTGTTTGTACATCATTCATTCATGTTAACAACTGAATTTGACATTGCCAATTCATATTGTCAATGTATTTGTTAATCATTAACTAATTATAAGTTAAACCTATAGTTCGCTAATGGGTGACATTGGCTCAGGAGGTAAAAGCAGTCATCTGGCAGTTGGAGGGTTGTCGGTTCGATCCTGTTGTGGGTGTCCCTGAGCAAGACACCTAACCCCTAAATGCTCTTGATGAGCTCGTTGGTGCCTTGCATGGCAGCTAATGTCAAATCATGCACCTTATTGTAATGCGTGACCATTTCTTTTTTTTTGCCTGCAACTAAAGATCTGTACTGCTGTCCTGGAGTTGCAGACAAAAAGGAAGCATCTTGGGGCTGCTTGGTTAAGTCCCTGTTATAGTAGATGAATGAACCCCAATGTCTGGAATTGAATCTGGACTCTGACTGACAGCCTTCCATTGAAAATAGATGCGCACAATAGGAGGGAATGTGCTAAAACATGGTGGACATTATGTAAATTAAACCAATTAAGCATTCTGTATAATTTACTAAAGCATGCATTCATTGTGATACCCTGCATGAGAATATTTGGAAAGCAAAAAATGTCTCCTGAAAGCAGGCGGTAATGGTAGCCTGCAACTCAAAGACAGGATGCTGAAGAAGGAATGCAGTCATCTCTGCAGTAGTCAATTACCTGTACACTAGGCCTCAGTCAACCAGGTCATAGATACAGTCATCTCTGCAATAGTCTATTACCTATAAACTAGGCCTCAGTCGACCAGGTCATAGATACAGTCATCTCTGCAGTAGTCCATTACCTGTACACTAGGCCTCAGTCGACCAGGTCATAGATACAGTCATCTCTGCAGTAGTCCATTACCAATACACTAGGCCTCAGTCGACCAGGTCATAGATACAGTCATTTCTGCAATAGTCCATTACCTGTACACTAGACCTCAGTCGGCCTGGTCATAGTGCAATAGTTTGTTCCGGATATTTCCAGACATGCACATTTAAATGATCTTTTATTTGGTGTTTCCCTTGCTGTTAGTGCCTGGTTTCGTCATAGCCATTTCTTAGCACCTTGTAATCTAGAGGTGCATCCCATATTGTTCTAAACCCTTTTTACGGGTGGCTCGCAGATGACTTGGGAACTGCAAATTTGTTGTCAGGATTAGAGAGGAGAGCTACCAGCCCACCGAAAGACAAAATATGCTTGCACACTCTTATCCTAAGATCCCAGCTGAAGGTTTTTAATGCCACATTCAGTTGCACTAATCCTTAGGGATCGCTATGGTCAAATTGAGGCACATTATGAAATGCAGAATCATAAGGCAAGATGTGGAAATATTGATTTTGACCAGTCATTGTCTATAATGAAATAGAGAAGCAAGCTATTTCTCAGTTTACAAGCTAGCTTTTGTAAAAGGTACAATTAAAGGGCACAATACATTTTAAAGTGTTTAGCCAATATGCCAGCATTGCTTTCAAAGCATGTACAAGGCAGAAGAATGGCTGATATTGAAAATAGAACCTGTTGGAAAATGTCCCAATAATTTATTTTTTAAATGAGTCAAGATATTGTATAAAAATGGTGTTTTACAAACACAGTGTTTCACAACTCTATAAGTGTATACAGAGAATACTCTCTGTATAATTCTCACAAAGAGCTGTAAGACACACGCACATCCAGGCTGTATACATTATGAATTTGTATCAAAAAGTAACAGCTGTTCATTTGTTTCAGCTATTGTGACACAAGATTTTCTCACAAGTTCATGAATAACACCTGCTGGGAGGGAGATTAGGGCAAAAATAATAAACTAAAACAACAAAGACAAAACAAACTCAACGTAGTGGAAGCCATTCAGCTCTGCATTATCCAGCTGACCAGCTCCGTTTCAGTGGCTTTAGTTTTGTTTTGTCTTCTGTGCACTAACAATCTAACTGCCTCCCTTTCTCTCTCCCCCTGTCTCTCAAATCAAAATGTCACTGTTCTTGGTTTCTGAAATGGTCACATTTACAAATCTTTACATGCTTCACCTTCTTCAGCACTGTATAATAGAATTGATTGCAGTTATGAACAGGCATTAATCTTTATGTTGCAGTAACCTTTTAAGTGGGAAATCTGAAACTGCCACACATCCAGTGTCAATATTGAGAGCCAACCGGAAGATAAAATAATCAGAATCGGCTATGCACTCAATTGTCTGTCCTGTTGTCTGTCAAATGCACTCATTACTGAAACATAATGGTTCAGTCACAGACATGAGCTTCATGACTTCAAACTTGGAATCATAAAAAGTAACATCGCAATACCGCAGGTAGAATATTCTCTGCATTGCCCACAGGGACACATTGGCAATATCCACACACAGAACCCATATTCAGAGACATCATGCCCATTGACTGTAATGAAGGAAGTTATGTGCAGTCGAATCAGTTTGGAGGTGAGTTGAGGTTTGATTGTTTTGCACTCAGTAGGGGTCTGTAATATTGTATTTTTTTCATGATAAAATCTCCAGAAAAAGGTGCTAATGTTAATGTCACTACCTTAACTCACTAGCCAACTTTATAATTTAGCTGAAGGATTAGAAGATCTCAAACCAGCCCACATCCCACAACTGTGGCACTGTATCCTTATAAGATCAACTAATGGACATTTCATTTATTATCTGTCTCGTATCCATCCAAGCATGCGTTCTTGAAAATATATACGAGCGCCATTCACAGTCGCTTCCAGATATAGCTGCATGCTGTCTGCTCATCGTTTTCAGGATTTTATTTCCTTTTATTTTTTTTAAATGGGAAGGAAAAAGGCTGAGGTCCTGCTGCTCACAAAGTAGACCTATAAATCCAGCAATGATGAAGGCAGAGGGGAATTGTATGTCTTGCCATCAGCAGTAACAATCTCCTTCTCTGATCATCTAGAGGGATTCGTAACACATACAGGTATACAAAACAGCACAAAGCCTACCCCACCCCACCCAAAAATAAAGTAAAAATTGTGCCTAAATTGAGCCAAAATTTCCCTTTTCACCTGTGGTGCCTCCCCTTAAATGAAAAGTACAGTTAATAAACAAATATCACACAATTATTTCTTTTCAGACAGTGTTTTGATTCCTGTTGATTTTATTATTTTCTACAGAAAGAGAATAATTGCAGTCCCTACACAGGGTGAGAAATATTTTTTGAAATGAAAAAATGTCTGATAAAGGTTAAAATCGGAAATTAAACATCACAGAAACATTTTAACATCTCCAGCAGCTGTGTTGGAGAAGTCAATATGTTTGTTTAAATTGCAGAGGATAATTAACCGCCAACAAGTTTAGAGTGGGAAACGCACTCCTCAGACTAAATATGCACATCTAATCAGATTGTGAAACCCCAAGCTACTTGGATATGTGTCTGTACATATAAATATAAATAGAGTATATACAGTATATTTATGTACAGTGTGGTCTGTAAGTATTTGGACAGTGGTACAATGTATCCTACTTTGGCTTGACACATTGGATTTCAAAAGAAACATGAGAATACATGTGAAGTTAAAGTGCAGTGTGTCACCTTTAATTAGAGGGCACTAACATCCATATTGGGTGATTCATGTAGAAATCACATTGCTTTTTATAGTCCCCCAATTTAAAGAACCAAAAGTAATTGGACAGTTGGTTCCTCAGCTGTTTCTGATTAGGCAGCCATATTCAACCACTTCCTTAGTGCAGGTATAAGAAAGTTTTCAGCATTCAGTCGATTCTAGGCTTTTGGTTTCCTTTGGAGACTGTTATTGCTGTTTGTAAGCATGAGCACCACAGTTGTAACAATGAAAGTCAAGGAAGCCATTATGAGAAATAAGAAAGAAAGTCAGAGACATAGACCAAACAACAGGCTAACCGTTTGGAACTGTCTTCAAACCGCAATGTATATTGACAACTGTTCAGTATGGTGGTAAATTTGCAATGGTATGGGTATGTTGCAATGATTAAAGAAGACATCCTGATTTTAATGTCTTCACACCTATTGCACAAATAGAAACTGGATGAGCAGTAGAAATGGAACAGGAGCTGCTGTAGAGGTGTGAAGACATAATTTCCTCCCACAATCGGCCATTTGAGCATAAATTACCTCAGGTCTGCTAAAAATGCTGCCCAAACACAACTGTGTTAATAGAAAGATGCTGTACAAACTGTTAGCCAGGACCCCTGCTCCTCTGACACAATCAGCCAAAATATTTACAGGAGCAGTCACAGATCTGAGATCTGAAAAATGTAACGTGATAATGTAATCTGAGAGAGGCTGGAGCAAGACATCAGTGCAGCTTAGTCTCTGCAAGAATCTGCCTCAGAATCAAAGTCAGGATTTCCGCATCAAACTCGGATAACGGATGGATCTTTTTGTCTGCCTTTGGAGATTGCTGTTAAAAAAAAATAAAAAAAATAAACCGCACTCGGTTCTTGATCTTCTGAATCAAAGGGAGGCTCAAGTCTCTGGCCCTGACAAGAAACAGGGAGTTTGTCTTTTCTTTGTGGAACCCGAGTCACTTGGTGCAGCCCGCAGATAGAAAGCTTACGTTGAAGCGAAGCTGTGGTCCTACAGGGGCTCTTCTGCCCCGCTGGTTCCCCAGCCTGAGGGATCTCGCGCCACTGGCCATTAGCCCATGAAATAAGTTGTTTCATGCCCGCTGTGTTTGCGATGAACTGCCATCATTTTTAATTTTGGGCTCCAGCGGGCCTGGGCTTTGTTCTGTGAACTGCTCTGGAATCCTCCTCTGCTGGACTAGAGCAGCTTCATACAGTGGGCACTGTGTAAAAACAACTCCCTCCCAGACTCCTGTGTTTAAAACACATATAGTCCTATGAGCCCTTAATCATGCACGTCATCATGTTTTTATGTGATGTTTAAACAATGCTATTGGGTTCATGTTATAATAAAGACATGTCTACTGTATATTGTCGTTTTGCTTCAAATCTTGGAATATGGATAATTTGATACAATATGTTGGTATTTATTTAGCCACATTATTGAACGTGATATTATTTTTTTTGCAAATAAGAACACTACACACTCAATTTCTTGTTAAATGCAAGGATTGATTGCTGATTGATTACCAGCTTTTACAATTGTATTTTGTTGACCTTCAAATGTAGATGGTTAACACTCGCACACAATATAGTACTAATGGTTAGGGTTGAATACAATGTTTCTATGTAAAAAATCTTCTTTTGGGTACTTTCAGAGCATTTTAGGTGATATTTTCTTCAAGAGTAGAGGTTCCCTTTAAGAGATTGACTTTAAGCATCTAAGTTTTCGATAAGTGGTGTGAGTTAAAATTATGATGCTATCCGAAGGCAACTGTCATTAATAAAAAAATAAAAATAAAAGTCGAACACTTTCCTGTCTAATTGGAAAGGCTAAGCTAAGACATTTTTTTAAATTGGGAATTGGTGCAACACAAACATAGATGCCCCAGTCGTATTGTGCTCTCAGACTTGTTCCTATGCAAATGAGCTTGGTTGTGCAATTATGGACAGGAAATGGAGTTTAAAACTTGATTAGATGTGCAGTGATTAACTGTACAATGCTCTTTGACTTCCTTTCTTTCTTTTAAACCAGAGGAAGAAGAACTCTCAACACAGAACATGCTGTTGAATACTGTTAAAGAAGCTTTATTCAACATTGTTGCATTTGCTGCTGGATCTGACATGGAAATGGACTGTTGCTTCTCTGGACAGATAACAAAAATTGAATGACCGCCTCCATGTTTGTTGACATTGGAGATCACATTTGCAGCCTCACAAAATTTGAAATGTGAGATTTCAGAGCAAAATCAGAGCAAATATCACACAATTACAAATGGACTGGCAGTGCTGTATATATGGGAGCAAGTCCTGTTACTTGTTCGTACATCGGTCCTCTAAATATGCATGTGTATACGGACACAGAACATGAGCAGCTCCAGTTAATAACTTTGGTTGTCGAGCCCCAAAATGTAAGCGTGAATGGGGCCTTCGAGAGCTTAAAGAGCCCCGAGACACAGCATCTATCTCACTCCAAAGGCCCAACAGGCTGTGCTTTCTAACAGTGCCTTATTAACAGAATGAACAACAGCTGCTCTGATTACCCATCAACCTCGGTTGTGTGTGCCGGTGGGCGAGGCCCCCTCTGCTCATGTACCTAAAGGCCCCCCTCGGCTTTGGTAATGGCGTATGCTAAGCTATGCCACAAACACTGACACTTTATGGTTGATAATGAAAGCCTTTGAATGTGTTATTGTGTTATCACCCATTTCCAATTGTTTTTGTGAAAATAAAGGAGTCTTTATTACAGTATTTAACGACAAATAAGTAATCTAATGTAGCAATTCACGCATGGTTCTGTCTTTGAAACATTTAACCACTTGGCAAACAACCCCCAATGGTTACCTTTCAGAAGAGACCAGGATTAGCCACAATAAGATCCGCACAGCCGTTGGGCCCTTGAGCAAGCCCTTAACCCTGCATTGCTCCAGGGGAGGATTGTCTCCTGCTTAGTCTAATCAACTGTCCGTAATGTAATAATGATTATGTCAATAATCAAAAGGGTTCAAGAATAGAACCATTTTATTTTGAGTATGTCATTTTTAAGCTTGTCTCATGAAGAGGGGGGTGATACTTAGTGGTTAAACAGACTCAATTTAATATTCATTCATTCATTCATTCATCCTAACCTGCTTATCCTGAACAGGGTCACAGGGGGGCTGGAGCCTATCCCAGCATACATTGGGTGAAAGACTCTCCAATCAGCCTAACCTGCATGTCTTTGGACTGTGGGAGGAAACCAGAGTACCCGGAGGAAACCCACGTGAACACGGGGAGAACATGCACACAGAGAGACAGGGATTCGAACCCAGGACCTCCTTGCTGTGAGGCAGCAGTGCTACCCACTGCACCATCCGTGCCGCCTAAATTTAATATTTCTTCCTACTATTCCTTTCCGAAGGCAGACATCCTTCTGAAGACATCGTCATTGACAAATGAGTGGCTGTATACTGTATATAAAATAGACCGAAGGATTATTTGCCACTCTCATTTTAATTATGCCATATACGGTGTACTGTACCTTAACTTGGATCAGTAAATAATAGTTCTGTACACTGACAGTCTTTCTATGAGTTCAGACATCAGGCCTGGCAACGAGAGACATGGCTAAGTTTTACCTTGTAGACTGTGGCCTGCACCTGCACCTGCTCCTGCATCTTTTGCTCTTGCTCGTCTTCAGACTCGAGCTTCATCAGGGAAATTGTCATTGGCACACTGAGCACATCACTTGCCAAATGGAAGAAAGCTGCTTCCCAGATTGCCCTAGCTCTACACCCTCTCCTCCTGCCTTCTGTAATGTAATCCCATCAAGAAAATAGCCCATATTAGTAAAACAGCATTAAAACAGATAAGAAAAAGAACAGCACCCTCCCCCTACCCCACCAGGAAAAAAGTTAAGCTCTTCCGAGACTTTGTAAGGCAGAGGACACATTGTAGGAGATTTCTGTGAGTCAGGAAGTTGAGTTACACAATCTTTCAAGTGAGGGAGTCTTAAGGTCCAGATCCAGAGGGTATTTCTGGATTTTTCCTGCATATTAAAGTAAAGCTGTCTCTTTCCAAGAAGCCAGAGCTTTTCATTTGCAGTGAGTATGAAGACCGTCAGATTTAGCATAGAGCCGATTTAAGGTGGCTGCAGTCAGCTGTTGTCCCAGCTTTTAGGGATTGCACATATTGAGTTGACAGCACTACAACGCGATAAGTATTATCTTAGAATCCCTCTAATTATACACGTAGGTAAACCCTATTGAACTCCTGGAATCACCCCTTCAGTGTGACACTTACAAAATCACCTGTTGTGAATAAACTTAGCTTTTTTTAAATGTCCATTCACTCAATGTACAGTAAATTGGTTTGTTACCATTCTTACCATGTGTGCAGCTCTGATACTGACTCAGCCTCAAATTAGACACAGGGCTTGCACTCACCATAGTGCTCTTGCATCCTTTTTCATGGTAACCACCACCTTATCGGTTTAGAGTCAAAAACCCACTTTTGCAGCCCGTTTTGGTCAGTGATCCAAGTATGGACCAAATATCAGAATTGGGAAGAAATGTGATCGTGGAATGATTGTTGGTGCCAGACAGGGTGGTTTGAGTATCTCAGAAATGGCTGGTCTCACAACAGTCTCAAGAGTTTGCAGAGAATAGTGTGAAAAACAAAAAACATCCAGTGAGCAACAGTTCTGCGGGCAGAAACGTGTTGTTAATGAGAGAGGTCAGATGAGAAGGGCCAGTGTGTGTCATGTGTAAATGTGTACATGTGTGTGTCCTGTTTGTTACATAGACGTGTATGTGTGTGTGAGTGTATGTGTGTGTATGTGTGTGTGAGTGTATGCAATTCATCTTTCCCAATCTCCCAGGAGACCTGCTATGTCAGCTATGCCTTTTCCTTCTTTCATTTTTTAGTGGCAGCTTGGAGACTAAATACCATTAATGTTATTATTTAGCTCACCTTTATTGATGACTGGGGATGTCTCTGGAGCCTCACTTCATTTTCCAAGTGACGTATTGTTGTGAGGTTATTGTTCTGACCTCAGACATCAGAGTAAATAGATAATGCAATTGATTTCCAGACCACAAATACCTGCAAAGCAGCCTTCATTATCTGTTTCCGGATTAAGAGTTTAATTGTCCAACACAGGCCTTTGGAGATCCGAGAGACTACCTATTTGAATCTTGCATTGACACTTCTATTGTAGCTTCAAGCAATGCTCCCCTACAAAGCAAAAAAAAAAAAAAAAAAGCAAAAAACCACTAACTCAAACATATGGCTCTACAATAGTACGCCACGAGCCAAACCTTTATGGAAACAAATTGGTTGATGTTTGAAACTGGGAGTGTTTCTTTTCAGAGCCTTCCGTAAATCCACTTGTTCGAGGCTAAAAAGAGACACATCAATTATTTTCCCAAACCTAAGCACCAAAATAAAGATGGTTGCTGCAGGAGGTCACAAAGCTCTTTGATGATGGGCTATATGCTATAAATCCAGGAAATCACTGCTACCAGGACAGCCACCCTACAGACAGAATAAAATAAATGAATAATCTTTATTTTTCTGGATGCAAACACTTCAGAGAACCTAATGGCACTATTCACGGGAGTGTGTGCACTAAGAGACTTCCGCTATGACAGGGCTTTGATTGTGCTGTTACAGAGATCAGACAGCCGGCTAATCAATCTGGACTCCCCTAGTGCACTGGAGAAGGTATAGCACCTTTTGATGGAGAGCAGGGGGATTAATGCAACATTAAGCAGAGCTGCTCATGTTATTCACGCCATTTTGTTTCTATTTTAAGAAATGTTGGTCCTGTGAGATGAGGATTTTCATGGAGAATCTGGACATTGGTTTTTCTCTTATGCGACGGACAGTCCCCACTTTAAATGATGCTCTTTACTAGGGATTGTTTCCTTATCATATAGCCATGGGATGCATGGTGCAATAAGAATTGGCTGTGAACAAGAAAACAAGTGTCTTCTGGATTTGTATCTTACACGGGAAATGACTTGATTATGGATATTGACCGCAAACTGTATAAAAAGATGCAATGCCTTGAGACCAAATACCTAGACAAATCAAAATATTTACCAACCTGCAAAGCAAAAATGGGAAATATTCAGCCAAGAATGCTCCCATTCCGGTATAAAATGGCTGGCTCCCATCACTCAGCTGGGTGCTACACGTTGCTGATGGTTGAGGTGAGTCACCCCCATCTTGAATCTAAGAGAAAGATAGGAAACCATTCTGCTGTGGATGGTGGAAAATAAGATAAATTCCCTTCAGATCCTTCGCTTTTACTGCATTGGAGGAGAACTGGAACACCAGTGTGGGCAGTGTTAAGTATTATTTGTGGAGCTTCTCCAACCCTCTATTTCTAATTCTATTCACAGTGTGGGGAACTTTTTTATAGACGCAAATAAACACAAAACACAAGTGCCTACGAATGTTAATGCCACACTGGAATTGCCCAGCCAGTGCAAGTGTTCTGTTGCTATCTGGAGATCAAGGTGCTCAGAGAAAATACATTACTTTCAGCATTTATACTTTTTGTTTTCTAATCTTCCAAGAGACACATGGGAAATGAGCCCTGTGTGCTCGTGGGGAAGCCTCAATGAATACTTCAGGGGCGAGAAAACTGCCAGGTGTTGCCTTGTGGATTGTTACAGGGATAAGTGTGCCTTTGGTTGTAGATCAATTTCCCATTAAGGCGGTGCTGCAAAACACATGTACGATTGATTCCGCTAAATTAACAGTCCAAATAGAATATTGGACTAGTATCTGGTCAGCTCACTTGCCTACAGTGATATACATCCAATGTCACAAAGATTTTTGTCAACATGTGAGTTCTTTAACAATGATATAGTTTCGAAGAATATATTTTAAAAAGCGCTGACTAGAGACATTTTATATGAATATTATCTCCATACACGATACATACAGTACATTTGTAAAAAAGATATCAAAGTATTTGTTCAGTCCAAAGAATTTCCTCTTAAGAATCAAATGGAATTTAGATGGAGACAGCTATGTTAGACATGCAGTCGTATTTTATGGAATAAAACGTTTCATCAAAATGATGCTTTGCACTCATGCTGGGGTGTGGAGTTAATTCTTTTGTCTCTATTGAAGGACTAGTTAAGCCTAGAAATAGAAAATCCTCTCGGCAGTCTGTCTTGATTCTGGTCCTGTTTTCATGTTGCTAATTGCTTTTACACTGAATCACTGCTGCTCTGTAGCTGTCAGAGCTGAAGGAATTATTTAAGAATCAACAAAGGTTTTCATTCAGAATATTTTCCTTCTTAAATGAATGTGACCTTAGAAAGTACATTTTTACCAAAAGTAAAGTAACACTAATTAATGAACTTGTATGAACATGATAATGGGTGTTGGCATATGCAGCTTTTACACCCCATATTAATCTGGAACTGTGGCATGAACTTAGTGGTTAATATTGTTTTTTATATGCAATATAAATAAGGTGTTTACATCAATCATGTCATAGTGAACACTACATACTGGGATTTTATATATCAGATGTGTATGTAACTATAATCATTGATGAAGATGGAAAAACGAAGCATTATTGTTTTAGGAGTGTAGTGATCATCTTTATGCCGTGCAGTGAACAAACAGGCTCAATGACAGTGAAGTGCAAGGCGTTTAAGAGCACAGGGCAATTACTGAAAAATCAACACTACACAGCCCTTTCTTTAAGTCAAGTAAATGCAGGTATAACTGTGCACTACTGTGGACACAGTTAGCCTTGGTTCCTCCCAAGCCCTTTGACCGCTCATGATCGCCTTTGATCGCTCGTACACAAACACACGGACACACGGACACACACACTCCATAGCATGTTCTGGAAGGTGGACGATGCCCATGCTCGTGTGAGCATGCGGGTTGAGAAGCAGCAGCTCGGCCTACGGGTCATAAATCTTCTCCAGCTTTCTTCTCTCAAATCAAACCTGGCATCTCGCAGAGATAAGTAGAACTGGCTGTGTGATCCATCAGTGCCTGTGTGGTTCCCTGAAGACAGATGCGTGTGGAGCGGAGGGTGGGCACACTGCAGGGCCAAGGATGTGACAAGTGGCCCATCACCTCCAGGGGAAACTCCTCCGCCCTGATCAATAGCTACTTCATTCCCAGACAACCTTATAAGAAAAGCGCAAAACATTTAGGGGTTGAGACATCAATTATTCATTGCTACATGATGCATTGGTATTTCTATAGGAAATAAGGCCATTTCCATCTGCCCAATTAAGATTTGGTATTTCCTGTTGTGATTCGTAAAAGTATGAATCTTCATTTTGATTGATAGCAGAATGTGGGTAAAACTTATCTTGGGAGAGAAATGTGCCGTTTAATGTTGAAGTTTGTATGCATCTATTTTATGCTAAATCACATCCCACTGCAACATGGCAGTTCATTAACCAGCCAACAACATTGTTTTGGTTTTGTTGCATTATCTCTAATGTCAAGGCTCACATTACATTATAGGCTACATATTTTACAGCACAGTGAAAAGACTATGAAAACTGAAAATGTTTTTGTTTTAGTCTGTGCAGACGTGGTGATAAGTGAACATGATCCAGACCTGTGGCTGACAAACCAAAAAAATCATATACAATCAGTGAGCACATTATTAGGTATTTATTAGACTTATTTTTTAGAATCATTAAATCTTCTGCTGTAGCCTATCCATTTAGAGGTTATTTGCGTTACTGTCACCTTCCTGTCTGGCCCTTCTTCTCTGATCTTTCTCAATAACAACAATTTTCTGCCCACAGAACTGCTGCTCACTGGGTGTTTTTTTGTTTTTCGCACCATTCTCTGCAAACCCTAGAGACTGTCGTGCGTGAGAGAATCCCAAGAGATCGGCAGTTTCTGAGATACTCAAACCCTGTCTGACACCAACAATCATTCCACAGTCAAAGTCACTTAGATCACATTTTTTCCCAATTCTGATGGTTGATTTGAACATTAACTGAAGCTCATGGCCGATACCTGCATGCTTTTATGGATTGCACTGCTGCCACACAATTGGGTGATTAGATCATCGCCAGAATAAGCACGTAGGTGTGCAGTGCTCAGTGAGTGTATATTATGTTTTAAAAGTATAATTACACTGATTTACTCATTCACAATACACATCACTCATCAACACAAGTGGCGTATCAAGCAAAACAGCTATATTCTGTCAGGGAACCGCATTAGAACCAAAAAACTGTTCTGGGTCAAATTATGACACTGTTGTCACAAGAAGCTGCCTGAGATGAAAAGGTGAGATACTCCCTAATGGAAAAGCAGTCATTTTCCTCTTCTGTGTACATGCCACTGGCAGATCAAGCTCGTTTTAGCTAAAAATGTGTCAGCAGGTTTGTGAAAATATTTAAACATTATTTATTTAGCCTGGATAAATGATATGTACTCTTGTCCTGCGTTTCCATGGTACTATGAGAAAATATATCCATGTGAAATCAATGTACATCTGCAGCTTCAGTAGCTTCTTGATTCTGGTGTAGTGACGGAAGTAGAGAAGTCTTTAAGAGATGGGCAGACATTACATTCATTAGTCGAGGCGGCCCATCTCTGAAACAGCTCTTGATTTTAATTCACCTTAAGTCATTGGTAATCTAACCTTCAATCACTGTAATTGGGAGAACATAAACCTCAGCCAACAGATCAATTCATGGAGGCTGAGGGAGGATGAGGGCTAAACAGAGGAGTGAATGGCACATGCCCGCAATTGAACCAGGTGTATTAAGAACAGATTAAACTTTAGCTCAGCTCATACTGCATGTTCACCATTTCAGGCAGGTGACACACATGAAATCCTTGATTAACAAATTGATGGGTTAACTATTATAGGTCCACAAAAAATGTTCAAAATGCCACATCCAGGATTAAATAGTAGCTTCTAAATACAAAATACTTCAGATACAGCATATCCTCAAATTAAAGTCCAAAATAAATTATCTTCGAGTACGGTCTTATGTTTTATTTACAAAGAAGATTTTCAGACCATGTATTAAAATAATTGTGCCAGCTGTTGTTAGCACAATTATGTCAAAGTCATTTGAAATTCTATACTTGTTTTCTCCTCAGCTGTGAAATCCCCATGGTTGTTCATGCAGAACTGTTTGAATAAATGGTGTTACATTTCTTAAGCACTCTTCATAAAACAACAGGCAGCATAAAAATAACACTTAAAATTTTAATTTAAAATTTAATTTAAGGAAATATTTAAAATGGTATGGGGTAGGAAAATGTTATTTCAATATTTCAAAAATAATTGTTGTTCTTGTTTTGCCTTTTATATTACATTACATTCTCATCCCTGACACCAATTTATTCACTACACAGGCTTTCTTCTGAGCTGTGACACCCAGAAAACCATTAATGCAACAAAATCATATTTTTCCCTGTCGTTCCAGGGGACACTGAGACCTCCAGTAATGTCTCCTCGTGATCAGTGGCGAAATATGGGCCCACAGCAAAGAACTGTGTCTCCACTAAATCAGACTCCCTTATGAATGAGAAATGAGCCACACTGTCATCATCTACCATCAGCCGAGGCCTGCATCAGTGCAGCCCTTCCGTAAGGAGTTCAGCGACAACAGCCCCCTGAAGGAACCTCTGAATAAATGAAAGCCTCTAAAAAAGGCCAAACAAAAGCCAAATGAGTACGGAGGCAGATGTTAACATTGCCAAGATCAAATGAATGGCAGCTGATCCTCTGGCAGTCGGGCTTGTGATCCGTGGCTTCCTCTGGTGAATTAAACACGATACTCAGAACAACAGCTGAGAGCTGTGGGGGTGTGAGAGCCAGTCAGAAACGTGCTCTTCCAGGGAGCGTTCCAGCCTGTTCATCCAAAATCAGCTTGTTTACCGGCACTTCAAAAAACAGTGTTCAGCCACAGCTGGGAGATTCCTGTGTAATCCACTGCATAGGAAAAAGAAACAAGAATAAAACAATTGTTATTAAAATATCCAGTCTAAATTCTGCACAACAACATTTAAGGTGTCTCTTTCCCCTAGACTGCCAATGGTCACTGCTTCCAGTGGAGTTTGTTTCCTAGTCAACCTTGTCCTGTGGATTCTTGGGTCAGGAGCACCTTGTCTCGGCTAAGGGACTGACGCTGTTTGTCAGCCAAGTGTCATCTGGACGAGTTTACCACTCCTGGGGTGTCCTCAGCTGCCCACATGGAGGGGAGAAAGATTTCTCACTTGACGCAGCCATGATGTTCACATATCAGCCACTTGCCATCTGTTGCCAGGGCAACCTCCATACTTGTATGCCCATCATCATCTCTTCCTGCCATACCAGTGCCCTGGTTTGCCAAGAGGAGAAGAGGAGTAAATAACTGTTGGACTTCTAATTCACCTGTTCTGGGCCCTAGGAAACCTCAAAGGGTTAGGAAAGAGCAGCCTAGCGATAAGACACAGAGTAAAGAAACTGGGGAGAGATGACTAATCAGAAACAGCTGAGAAGTCAACTGTCCAATTACTTTTGGTCCCCTAAAATGGAGGGATGGGATATAAAACCAGTAAACCAGTGCCAGTAACCAGTAAATGGTGACAGTCTGCACATTAACCTCATTTTCATTGTTTCATTTCAAAGTAACAAAGTAACAGAAATGGTACCACTGTCCAATTACTTACGGACTGCACTGTAATAAGGCTCTTAATTCTAATCAGATTACGCGTTTTACATTATGATAAATGTTGATCTAACAGGTTGCTCTGCATATCAATGAATATGGTGATTTATTTGATATACTCGGTGATCACTTTTAGGTAGACCTGTACACCAGCCTATTAATGCAAATATTTAATCAGCCAATCATGTGGCAGCAACTAAAAGCATGCAGACATGGTCAAGAGGTTCAGTTGTTTTTCAGACCAAATGTCAGACTGGGGAAGAAATGTCATCTAAGTGACTTTGACTGTGGAATGATTGTTGGTACCAGACAGGGTGGTCTGAGTATCTCAGAAACTGCTGATCACCTGGGATTTCCATGCACAGCAGTCTCTAGAGTTTGCAGAAAATGGTGCGAAAAACAAAAAAACATAATGAGCAGCAGTCCTACGGGCAAAAAGCACGTTCTTAATAAGAGAGGTCCGAGGAGAAGGGCCAGAGTGGTCAAAGCTGACAGGAAGGTGACAGTAATGCAAACAACCACACATTACAACACTGGTACGCAGAAGAGCAACGCTAAGAGTGTTTAAAAACCTAAAACATTCAATAAAAAAACTCATTTGAAAATATATTCACTGCAACATGCTTTTGTCATCAAAGACAATTTTATTGTCAAAAGCTGTAAAAATCTTCTTTAAAAAAAATATTATCCAAAACATTTGGTAACACTTTATTTTGCGGCCCATTAATTACCAAGTATTTACTGGGTAAAGACCAGGTACTTATGTGCAACTATTAGGTAACTATTTTGATTTCAGAGATAAGTACTGTGAAACAGGCTGTAAATGTATTTATTCACAGTACTTAACAAGTTTGTTTTATGGTACTAAATGACTTTGGTCCATGGTATGTACCTCTGAAATGAAGGTAGTTACATAAAATGAAGTAGCTGTGTATTTACCCAGTAAACACAAGGTAATTAACAGGCTGTAAAATAAAGTGTTACCAAAACCTCCTCTCAGTATCCTCTCCGGGGAATATTGAAAGCCTTGTAGCACTGATATCGAGCAGATAATATTTATTGTCTATAATGCATCAAATGCTCATTAAACAGCAATAAGCCACCTGAAGATGTACTCAGAATTGGAATGTATTGTACTGAAGTGAATAAGCACAGGCCTGTTTTCTAATCAACAATGCCCAAGCAAGCCTTGCATTATTAATTATTTACTATGGCACAATCTGGACAACAAAATGCTGGGTGACAAGTACAAACACAACTGCTAACCTTGAAAAGATGAAGGAAAATGGAAACTGGAAAATTACAATATGCTCATTGTAATTTAGTTATGATATTTGATATTTTTGCATCTTTGGTGGATTTATTTACAGCCAGGTGTACACATGGATATGGATTGTTTGAGATAAGTAAATAATGCTTTTATTTTCTGCTTCTGAAAATACACAGTGATATAAGGAAATACCAATTATTTGGTATTAAATATTTGGAGTGAAGTTAAATATTTACATTAGTTATCTCCAAGTCCTACTGTAACAGTAGATAAATCCACCCAGATTTCTCACTGTCATTATGTATTCCACCAATAAGCCAACATGCATAAGCCTTCTGTGAAAATGCTTCACAGGTATTTAATTATGCAATTAATCATGAAAATAATTAGTTATAATATATAATCATGTATAATTATCTGTTAACCCATTCCACTTTGCCCCCCAAGAGGGCAATATCCACCTATTTTGTACTAATCCTATAAAAGTAACAATATCTCAAAAGCTATTTACTGCACACACATGGTTGAAGACTTAATTTAGACTTAAGATAAAGGAGAGGCCTGTACAATTCAGAAATTCGAGACAGAACAAATTTATGTCAGAGCATGTACATACAGTGTACAAACCTCCATCCATCCATCCATTATCTGAACCCGCTTATCCTGAACAGGGTCGCAGGGGGGCTGGAGCCTATCCCAGCATACATTGGGCGAAAGGCAGGAATACACCCTGGACAGGTCGCCAGTCCATTGCAGGGCATACACACCATTCACTCACACACTCATACTTATGGGCAATTTACACTTTCCAATCAGCCTAACCTGCATGTCTTTGGACTGTGGGAGAAAACCGGAGTACGTGGAGGAAACCCACGCAAACACGGGGAGAACATGGAAACTCCACACAGAGAGTTTGACGGGGATCCAAACCCAGGACCTCCTTGCTGTGAGGCGGCAGTGCTACCCACTGCACCATCCGTGCCACCACTCTAAAATCTTTTACTTGAATCAGTATGGAACACAAAATGAAAGCCCCAAGATTATATGAAAAGCTGAAAAACAGAAAAGTCTGCATTTGGGCCTTTAATAAACAATGGTAAATTCAGTATTACATCCAGGGGGACCAAATATCCACTAGGGCCATTTGTTTGTTTATTTCATGTGACCTGTACTATTATACTATTTGTATTCCCCTGGGGTCCATGTAGGTCAAATGGCACAGTCAAGGTATTACACAATATGCAATTGATTTGCAGAATTGCAGAATTGTGAATAAAAACAATTAGTTTGCCTAATGTGGGGACAGAAAAATGAAAGAAGGTAAACATACAGTACTGTGGAAGGAATCTCAAATGGACACACAATGAAGAATGTCTTTGATCGTACAAGTGCAGTGGAATATGCCTCATGCACCACACACAAATGGATTTAATTTATTTTCCACAACCTGCAATTTAGCAATAAACCACACAAATAAGATAATACAACAGTTGAATAAAAAGAGGTGAAAACCAGCTGTCAGGAGAGGAAAGACTGTGAGTGGTAGCAGGATATTATTCAAGATGTAACAATTGCTTTCAAATTGAAATATTCCACTGGTAAAAATTGCTAATCCCAAATGAGCTAATCTGAAAATGATGTGCAGTCAGGTAATAAACAGCAGGACATTTCAATCAGCTGGATGGATCAAAACATATGACTGCATATCTGTGGTCATGGACAAATAAACAGATGGTACAGACAAGTATGCTTGTTCTTCAAGGAAAATCCATCATCACTGCCATGAAATGTTTCCTTGCTGATACACTGTCTGGTACTGCCATAAATTACTTCTCAGTTGTGGATTGCATCAGTAAATGCTTGGATGATTTTAAGATTGAATTAGCACTGTGGTGCCCGACAATGCTAGTTATATTTTAAAAGCTTATAAAGCTATGAAGACTGAGATGGCCTTTGCAGAACATGGATGTTGTTTTCACTTAACCATTTCTTTATAGATTTTGATGTTTGGAGTAGTTGCCATATAATCCACCAATGGCAAAGTCTCAGTTTCCTAGCAGAGGCAATCAGGTCGTCTGCCAAAGTTTGCTGGTACTTTATTGAATTCATTGTGCGATTGATCTTAAATAGTACCCCTGGGACCATTGACAGCAAAACATCTCCAAAACATCAATGACCCACTTCCATATTTGACAGTAGGTATGGCGTGCTTCTCCTTGCGTGCATTCCTCTTTTGCTGGCTAACATATTGATGGTGTGCATGGCCAAGTTTAATTTTGGTCTCTGATCGCCAAAGGTAGCATTAGATAAAGTCCAAGGGCCCTGATCTACAGGGGCCTTCAAAATATTGTTCCGTAACTTGCAGGGATTGGGGGCCCTCGGGTGGTGGGGCCCAATGTAAAATATTTTCATAGGGTCCAAAATCCCTGTTGGCAACCCTGGCCCCAATGCCTCAGTAAAGAATAACTCCAGAACAATGTCCTTCATATAAAGCCTTTTGCAACTTAGCTATATTTTTGGGTGTCATCATTGTCTCTTTTCCCTGATAAGACTGCAGTAGGTTTTATTGTATTCAGTTCATATTGATATGTTAAAGGTTCTATTTTTGTATTTATTATTATTTCTTGCTCATCAAATCTAATCTTCTCTAATTTCTTTAAAAAAATATTGCTGACATGAGAATAATTAATCCGAATGTAATTTTACCTTTCAGTTCAGTCCTTGCTACAGTATATACCCATTGTTTTCTGTGTACATACTGTATGTCTCTCCTGATGTAGGGTAACATCAACCAGGTTAATAGCTGCAGATGGCAGGATGACTGTTGGGGTTTTTATTTGGCAGTGGGTGGAGAGGTCACCTAACCTAACTGCACTGGCATCAGATAACCAGCCCCATGTTCAACTCACATCTGACTTTTACTTTATTTCGCAACAACTGCTGTTGGCTAGTAATGCGATGGAAGCTGTAATAGAACTGCCAATTCTGACACATCATCAGAAAGAAATATGGTCAGTGGAAATACATTCCTGCTCTGGACTGTTCTGGTGATGGAGCTCTGAACAGGCTTTGACTGGTTTTCAGACATGGTCAAAATACAGGAGTTTCTGAGTGCCTCCACACAGTTGATTAGGAAATGGATTCCTGATTACAGTCAACCAGCTTGGATTACCATTGAATTAGTTCTCATAAATTTTATTTAAGTACCCACAGGTTAATAGTTTGTTGACTGTGAGAGATATTTCTTCCAACTCGCACTCAACCTCTCTTGTAGTATTGTGCAGCTGGATCAACTAATGTTCTATGATTCCTATGCATGAACATTGACAAGGTATTCTCCAGGTATTCATCAAGCTAATGAAACACTGGGTAAAAAGAGTAGATGGACTGAGCAGCCATAAAAAAATGTTTTGACATTATTTTGTAACTGTTTTCATATTTAGTGCTACAGGAACAAAATATTTGTTTTCACAAAAATTTAGTTTTTCAACAAATTACAATCGACACGCAGAATATGTTACAGTTCACATCTAAGGGTTAGTAGGATCTACATTCACAGAGCACTTTATTAGGAACACCTATTTATTCATGCAATTATCAAAAAAACAATCGTGTGGCAGCAGTGCAATGCATAAAATCATACAGTTACGGATCAGGAGCTTCAGTTAATGTTCACATCAACCATCAGAATGGGGAAAAATGTGATCTCAGTGATTTCGACCGTGGAATGATTGTTGGCGTCAGACAGGGCTTGAGTATCTCAGAAATTGACGATCTCTTGGGATTTTCACGCACAACAGTCTCTAGGGTTTGCAGAGAATGGTGCGAAAAACAAAAAAACACCCAGTGGGCAACAGTTCTGTGGGCAGACAATTGTTGTGAATGAGAGAGATAATTTTTGGTGCCAGGATGGTTTGGGTATTTCTCTGCTCATCTCCTATGATTTGTACACCCAACAGTTGAAGAACGGTGTGAAAAACAAAAAACATCCAGTGAGCAGCAGTTCTGTTGACAGAAATGCATTGCTAATGAGAGAGGTCAGAGGAGAAGGGCCAGACTGGTCAAAGCTGGCAGGAAGGTGACAGTAACGCAAATAACCACGCACTATGTGCTCTTCTGCACTGGTATGCAGAAGAGCACCTCGGAACACACAACATGTCAAACCTCTTAAGTGGATAACTTAACAGCAGCAGAAGACAAATAAGTCTAAAAAATAAATCTAATAAATACCTAATAAAGTGCTCACTGAGTGTACGCATCATCATTGATTGGACCTGTGCCAGCATCTGTCTACCAGCTCCTTTTATGTCCAAGAAGATGAAATGTAATGTTCCTGATAAAAAGGATTGGCTTGACTATAAGTGAGTGAATATTTAAATCAATTTGTTGGCTTGAAAGACAGTTGTGTGGCAATATGGTGTTAATATATTTTAAATGCTTTTATTTTAACACAATTTTTCAGCTTGATGCCAGATTACAGTAATTATGGCTGCTCTCCATCTATATTATGGCAGTCCTTTGTGCTCCTGTGATATGTATTGATGTACTGAGTCATGCCATATTAGCTATGCAAGTTGCTCTTGGCGAGAGTGTCTGCCAAATAAATAAATGACAATAATTGGCTAAGAATAGCACGCAATTTCAAGGGCAATGTACACTCTCGATCATAAGTAGACTGCTGTAAAAAAGAAATAAAAACCATAATTGAGAATCATCACTTTAATGCACCTGATGAATCACAAGGAGAACATTAACCCAATCTCCTGCCAATGCATTCCCTGTTCTGCTCAGTAATCAAGTCACAAGTCTAGCCAGGCTGCCATTATAATCTGAAAATGTAGCTATTCCTCAGTCCAGATGTCATCTGTATCACCTTGACTGTAATTGGCACCATTTCTCCCAGCAACAGCCGAACAAGGAGAACAGGCCTTTCTACCGGCTTTCATTGCGTCGGGGGTGTTCATCATTGCTACTATCCTATATCACAGTGCACCACCCCTCTGAAGCAAAATAGTATGGATTAACCTACAAAAAAATTGATGGACTCTTAACAGAAAAGGAATAAATACGTCTACCCTCTTGGCTATGCCACTCACTTGTAGGTTGAGATGTTTCACCTGTTAATGAGAACCGCAATGGGTAGTTACAGTACCAACTACCCATACCAAACCCTTTCATGAAACAACCAAAATTACGCACTTCCACAATTACATTCACTATCACTCCCTCTCGCGCTCATGCTTGCAGCAGGACAAAAAATGCGATTCCAGAGTGCACTGCGATATGCACTGCAGAAAAAACACACCTCCGGGTTTTGAGAGGTGCCCGCGGATGCGACCTGCTTGTTCTCAGAAATGGAGATAAACTCTGCTCTTAGCACAGGGAGTCATTTTTACAGATAAGCGTTCATAATTCACCTCCAGCGCCTCTACATCTTATGGCCCCCATCCCCTGCGTGCTCACACACCGTCTCTGGCAATTATTCATCGAGGCGTGTTGTTTAAATCATAGCCGGGGTGTTGTTTTCTCCATTCTTTGCACAGGGGCAAATATTTGGTTTGCTAAACGTGGCTCCTCTGTTTGCGGAAAGACACGAAGCTGTGCACACAAAATTTGTGAATCGCCGTTTGTGCAGTGAACTCAAACAGGATAAATAAAACTCCAATGGGATAATCGGATTTTATCCCGGAGATAATGTCCTGCTATCTTACCTGTAAGAGTGTTCCTTTAACCTGTTAGACCTGCTAGCTCCTTGTGAAAGGATTTTAAATGAATTCTCTTGTTCAACTTGAATACTCAGAATGACGAGTATCGGAGTCGTGCGAGATTGATATCAACTTCCTCAAAATGCTTGAGTGCATGGTTGGTGGAATACTTTTAGGAGCAAGACCAAACTGCATTACTGCCTAACTGTTTGTCACTGAGCATGACATTTTCCATTGCAAATTTATGATAATCTACTGGTTTCAACCCTTTTTGAAATGTATGGTAATATATGGTAGCATGTAATAAAACCCAATATAGAGAATTCAGTTTCTTAGAGTGTATAGTTATACTTCTATTACATGTCTTTTTGATGGAGGACAAAATTATAATTCATGCCCTCAAAGGCTTTTTGAAGAGACATATTAAGAGAATTACAGAATAGGTATACAGTGAAAAATAATCGCACATACATTTATGTTGCTTTTAACTTTGATCTTTAGATGGGAATAGAACTGAAGAATATTAATGAACATAAAGCAGGTCTTTAGATGAAAGAACTCCAATCAAAATATTTCAGTAAACACACAAGGCCTTGGGCATCTTGTGGTCCATGGAGTTTGGGAATGTTGCATCAACTCTGATATTTTTTCACATTCCATATAACAGGATATGAAAACTCAACCTCATAACAGATTGCCTTCTGCACGTTTTAACATGGTTAATTTAGTGCTGCATCGCACTTAGCATGCATATGTATACACTTATGTTATGTGCAAAATATGGCTTATAACCTATAACTGTTATTGCTGAATTGAACATGAGCAACACAGAAGTGGAATCAAACGCACTTTAGTGATGAATGGTTAATGAGGATGATGAAGATTTTCCAGGTTTCGCTGTTGCAGCACAATACTGTTGTCTGCAGCAGGATGTGCTCTTCCTGTTGGCAGTCAGATGTCATTATAACTGACTAACTGACATTTTTGACAAGATGTGTCATACTTGTTTATAGGGTACAAAATATGTGAGGTTTTACACAGAAATACTGTTTAAAAGTATGGAAAAATGCTACATTTAAAAGGTTGTGTCTGGTTGGAGCCCATTTACTTTGAAGCTCAATATCTCAAAACCACTCAGAATGCAGACAGAACCTTGCAATTCCAAGGTCAGAAATAACTGGCTCACCTTCGGTGAGTTAAATGTCAGATGGGGCATCTGTCAGAAAGCAGCTTTCGTCTATGCAAATACTGTAGTTTGTGTCAGTGCTTTAATATTTTATTTATACCAATTTTGATTAGGTTTGTCATGTAATGCAATGTAGAAGAAAACTTTTAAGATGCATTAAAGTTTGTTTGTAAGTAATAAAAGGGCTACTATACCACGTCAAGTCCAACACATTTTCCAAAATGAAAGAATCTGGCTTTGTTCTTTCTCAGTCCATACAAGTATGTTATTGCAGCAAAGCATCTCCAGTGTATAAATGGAAAATGTATAGGCAGGCTGAAAAACAACACAGAGTGTAAACACACTGAGGAGCTGAAACCAACAATTCAATTCAATAACCTATGCAGGAACTGCATACCCCATGGTATTTGTGGAAGGGATTGAGGGGGTTTGGTTTCCAAGCAGGCTTAGCTTAGCTCGCAAAGAAAAACACACATAAACACACACACGCACACACACACACAGACTGCTGGTATAGAACATAAATGGGTGTCGAGTTCAGAATACTTATTAAAAGTATTCACTGAATTCTGAATTCTGCTTTCTCAAAACAGAATTGATTGAAATGTAATTTAACCCCTAAGGTTTTATTTTTGTATGATACAGTGTCATACAGTATTAACTTCAGAGGGAAAAAGATATTAACTTCCGTTCTCCATGCTTAAAAATAAATAAATAACTGCATGCATAAAACTGAATATTTCTGACAGTCCTGCTGGTTATGAATTTTGTTCCGTGTCAAATGAAATTGTGATGTTCTCTCCTTTTATTTTAGGAAACTTCACTTGAGGGGATACAAAAGGAATGACATTTTAAATAGATTTTCAATAAGAGTGCCAGGCTCTGGCTTTCTTCTGTGACCAAAACTCGGTCTTTCCTTCATAGCAAATAATTTACAGTTTTGAAATACCCTAAGTAATAAAAAAAGTAAATAAAATAAAAAAAAGATCAATTACAGCCATACATGCCCAGACTATAATACTCCCACTACCATATTTGTGGGAGGGTTGGTGGGTGCTTTGGCTCTTTTGCCTCCACACTTTGCTCTTCCATCTCTCTGATATAAGTCAATCTGTCCACAATGTCTTTTTTCCAGAGATCTGCAAGATGGTGGCTTGCATCTTGCAGAGTAGCCTCAGTAGCTCTGTGTGTGGAGTTGTCTGCAGACAGTAGTCACTGTCATATCCACACCTACCTGAACAAAGGTGTAAAGGTTCATAGTATTATATACTATTAGATAGTTCATGTAAATGTCTTGCCCAATATTTTGTTCCAATCACCTGGATTTGATAAATATTGTTCTTACTTAACCATTTCTGTATGGATCTACCTATGACCTAGACTCAGCTTCCTAGCGAACCAGATTTTCTGGCAAGATTTACTGGTACTTTGTTGAATTCATTTTGCCACTGATCTTAAATGGTGCTCCACTGGCAGCAAAACATCAATGACCCACCTCCATATTTGACAGTAGGTATGAGGTGCTTCTCATGGTATGCATTCAATTTTGCCGCCAAACATGTTGAAAGTACAATTTTTGTCTCATCTGACCATAGCACTCTCTTCCAGTCATAATTCCAATGAGGTTTGGCAAACTCAGGATGCTAGGTCTTGATTATTGTACTCTGTAAGGGCTATGTCACAGGCTGGTAGGAAGGGGCCATTGTATGTTTTTTTCCTTTAGACTTCCTTTAGATCACTACAAATCTTAAACTGCGATCCTTGGGTTACTAATGGACTCCCTCATCATCTTCCTTACGTACATTGAAACATGAGAGTAGAAGGATTTAAATAAAAGTACATCGTGTTTGCATATGTTTGAACATAAAATATAGACCATTATCCATGTTGTTTATTATATGCAGCCATTTTTCTCTATTTTTATTAAGGGTGCCAATAATTCTGTTACAAAGTTCTTTAGCCAGGAAATAGAATTAACTAAGTGAAATCAGCTGGATGATTTAATGGGTGGAAGGTAGCAGTAATTCTACTTTCTGATCCCTGGACTTTACACCTCTGCTCCTGAAGATTGTTTTAGCTATGTCTCTGATTTATTCAGATGTTTCACTCTCATGATGGCCTGTTTACTGGCATTGATACTTCTTTGGTCATGTTGAGAGACAAAAGCAAATGCAAATGCCACACCTATAATCTACAGTTGACTTTTTGTTCGCTTTCCTGGCCGCTGAGCAACCAATTGTCCAACTACTTTGCTCGCCTAAAAAAAGGATCTCTGAATACAGTATGGACTTAAGTACATACATACAAAATGAAAGCTGACAGTCTGCCCTTTGACCTCATATTTATTAACCGTGTCTCTGTCCCGGACTGTTTGACGTACCTACGCACAGTGGCTTCAGAAAGTATTCAGACCCCTTTGCTTTTTTCACTTTATTGTCTTGTAGATTTTATTTTAAATAGATAAAACTGCCATTTTGCCCATCGGCCTACACTCAATAACCCATAATGACAGCATGAAAACATGTTTAGACATTTTTGAAAATCTATTAAAAATGAAAAACTCTCAATCACTAATTTACATAAGTATTCAGATCCTTAATTCAGTACTTTGTAGAAGCCCATTTGGCTGCAATTACAGCTTTGCGTTTTCTTGTGTAAGTCTCTACAAGCTTTGCACACATGGATTTGGGCAGTTTATCCCATTCTTCATGGCAGATCCTCTCAAGCTCCGTCAGATTGGATGGGAAGCTTCTGTGAACTGCCTTCGTCAGGTCTCTCCACTGATGTTCTATGGGGTTTAAGTCTGGGCTTTGGCTGGGCCACTCAAGGACAGTCAGAGACTTGTCCCGAAGCCACTCCAGCATTGTCTTCGCTATATGTCTCTTCAAGGACCTCTCTGTATTTGGCTGCATTCATCCATACCTCAATTCAGTCCAGTCTCCCTGTCCCTGCTGCTGAGAAGCACCCCCATAGCACGATGCTGCCACCACCATGCTTCACCGTAGGGATGGTATTAGCTAGGCCATTATCCTCAAGGATAATTCAAGCAAACAGGATGCACCTGACTACAATTTGGAGCACCACAACAAAGGGTCTGAATACTTATGTAAATGAGAGATTTCAGTTACATTTTTAATAAATTTGCTAAAATATCTAAAAACATGTTGTCACTTTGGCATTATGTGTATATTAATGGGCAATTTTATCAATTTAAAATTACATCTACAACACAATAAAGTGAGCAAAAAGTTAAGGGGTCTCAATACTTTCTGAAGCCACTGTATATGCATACTTGTATGCATCATTTTTAACTAAGTTTGAATCCTTTGTAAAGATATTTAAGAAATTAAATTATATGTGAAATTTTACACAATGTTGCCATCATATCATATTTTTTTGGCCTCCTTACTATACTCTTTACAATACATTGATGATGGATGACAGCTCTTTAAAGTATTGTGTGACTCCACATCCTCCTAACGGTCTCATCACTCCTATAAAATGGCCATTAACTGGAATGAATGATTTGCCAAACAGGGGGCTGTGTGTACATAAATAGCAAGCTACTGTACCATGGCAATAATTAGCCAGTCTCATACCAGAGTCTTGCCTGGCTGCTCTCATGTGGACACGATCTTACACATCTCCAGAGTCAGGCCATCTATTACACCTGCAAAAAGGGAAATGGCATTTCATGCAATACACAAAAGCTGTTGATCGTTTCACTTTTTATTTTTGGTTGTCTTCATCTACACTAAACATCCTTTGACCTGCTGTACAACATTAATCTTTATCTATTATTTATATTCAGTCTGCACATTCGGATGGCATTACTGATTAAACCGTGACCTACAGTACTGTGCAAAAGTCTTAGGCACCTGTATTACATTCTGTACAGATAAGATTCTCTCAAAAATAATTCAATGAAAGGTCCTAAATAAACATACTATACATATAACATTACATTTTAGTAATTTGGCAGAATAGTTAAAAACGGAATCAAATTATTTTATATATATATATAATATTTTTTGTGACCACCCTTCGGCGTTAAAACTGCATCACTTCTCTGAGTCCTTCAGTTATATAAGACAATCAGCAGGGAGGTTGTTCCAAGCATGTTGGAGAACTTGCCACAGTTCTTCTGCAGACTTTGGTTGGTTCCTTGCTTCTGATCTCAGACAGCCCTGATCAAGTTTTTATGTAAAAAGTAGTCAATTGCTTACAGTAATATGTTACTTTTTAAAAATTAAATACAAAAATGTCTCTGTAAAATTAAAGCTTTTGGAAAATGAATATTTGGAAATATCAAATGAGTTCTTTTATACTAACACACACAAAAAATAAACATACATATATAATAAAGCCTAGGGTGCCTAAGACTTCTGCACAGTACTGTATATTAATTAAATGTACCTAAAACTCCCAAGAAACCCATATCTTCTTCCAGCAGAAATGATGGTCATTGGCCAATTTATATAAATATAGTGCAGGGGAAATGCATGGGTTATGATATTCAAACTTAAATAGTCTCTTGGAATGTTCTGAATTTATAAAAGGGGAAAATCTTAAAATTGTGTGAGTGGCTTGGGGTGCTGATACAGTGTATGTAAAAAGAAACTTCTCATGCCTCAAGAGAACCAAAAACAAGCTATTTCTATCCGCTAAATAACCACATCAAATTTCACCACAGCGCTATGATGATACCCCACCCATCACATAAAAAATGATCAGAGTTGATAGTGTTTGGTACGAGTCGGCTATTAGGTCTGTTGCATTGACCGCCGATGTGTTATCGAACTCAATTTCAGGGAGTAGATTGCCGCGGGAGAGTAAGCGTATGACCCCGGGACCCAGACAGAAAGAGCCAGCGCTGGGCCTGGCTATGGCTTGGATTCATCATCCTTACTCCCCAAGGGATAATTTATCTTCCTTAAATCTGCCCACTGTACCACCGGGCTCCAAAACAGAGCTTGGCTTTGTGCTTTGTGAGGGGATACAGAGTGTACTTATGGTCACGTTATCGATCCTGAGGTTTGTAACAGGTTTGATTCCGAGGTCAGACAATGGTGCCTGCCCTTGGCAAAAGAGCAGACATTGCACAGCATGTGACCTTGGTGTAAACTAAGTGAAGTTAAGTTAAGTTCAAAAGGCTGAGGTAGATACATTTTGTCTTGGCACCAACCAAGTTCCTGGCTCCCCCTTATAATGCATAATGAAACAATAGTCCTGCAGCATTACACAAGTGATAGTAATGTTAATAGCCAGCAGCTATCAAATCATGCATGTCTTTTTATATTAACAAAAGAATCTGTTTCAGATAATGTCTTCTTGTTTATTTTTCAATGATAAAAAACACCTCCTACCACACATTCTCGGAGTCAAAATTTTATAGAAGATGACTATAAATTCATATAAAATTCATATAAATTAATATAATTTATATAATTTATATAAATTCAAAGTAAAATTCTGAAGCTGAAAAGGCTGAAAATCTGCACTTTAACCACATGATGGTTTATATCTCTTGTACTACTGCTAAAATGTATGGAAAAAAATTAGATGGTATTTTACAAGCTTAAAATGATGTACATGTCTGATAAATATAGTTCCTTCCTCTGGAAAAAAACAGTTACAACATGTTGCTATGGTTATATTTCCTCAAAACAGACACTCAGTGATCACTTTATTAGGTAGGCCTGTACATGATTGGTTGATCAGATATGATCAGATATTTGTATTTCCAAGCCGGTAGTACAGGTCTATCTAATAAAGTGGTCACTGAGTGCTTGTTTATTTATTTTATTTATTCATTAGTTTATTTATTTATGACATAGGTTTAGCAGTGCTATCTCTAAATCAGCAACTAATTGATTTGGAGTGCAAAGGACTGTTCTGTGGAAAGCAAGTCAATGAGATGCTTCGCTAATGGAGGTTTCCAGCCACTATGGGACTTGTGTGGCCTCACCTTCGTATCCATAGTTTAATGTGAATGATGCAGGCTAGAGGCTGGGGCTGGAAACTTCCTGGGAAATCTAGGTTGTTACTTTATAAGAGGCATACTAGATGGGCCAAGAGGGAGCACTCCAGGCTAAATAGCAACCAAAAGCCCAAGTGCAGAGATGGGGACATGGCGCTGTAGGAGACATTTTCTACCAGATGAAATAATATACTTAAGTCCCCATACACAGTGGCTATTAAAACATCTTGGCTAAATGCTCTCTCAACCTGGGTATCTAATCAAACCAATGTTTAAAGGTGTGCTTAACCCATTTATTTATCTATTTCAATATATAATAACGCTTCAACTAGCAGCAAGAATTTTCATCAACTTCACCTACATTAAAAGAACAGATTTCACATTATTAATTTCAAAGGATATTCAAATTTATTAATGGATAACCCCTAGAGATGAGCCATCTCGTTTTCGAGGGGGTCCAACACAGAACATAAAATACAATACAATACAATAGTACAGTACAACAAACACAGTCACGTACACCATACATACACAGAGGCTCTCATTTACCGATCCAGTCGGCACATCTTTCCCATAAACCCGCAACACCCACACAAAATAAGTAGGAGGTAGGTACAACAGAATGTGTTGATGACAATGACAGTAGTAGTAATAATAATATAATAGTAATAATGATGATAATAATAATAGTAACAAAATAACCAACAAGCAAATACAGTGATGCAATGGTAAAGGAGCAGGAAGACAGTAGCATTAGAAGCAGCAACATGACGTTTTAAGAAAGGGTAATAATGAGTTCTTAAATATACTTAGTGAGATAATTGTTCTGATATTGAATTTTATACTATATATTTTAATTATAGTAGATCAAGAAAGGGAAATTCTTAAATCATTCTTAAATGCTAGTTCTTAAATGCTAGAACATAGAATATTTGGACGTATATATATTTTTTGCTCAGTAGTATTACACTAAACACTTAACTAAACTGCCTAGCTTGCTAGATGTATATATGTGAGTTCATGAACTATCTAGGAACTCCAGCTAGCTTTCACAACTTGCTAGCTTTTGCAAGACAATTTACAGAATGCCTGAGACCAGTGACAAAATTCCTAAATAGACCACCATTTATTAGTAGGCCTAATATTAGTAATACAATATGTGAAAGCTGGTTAGCTTGGAAAATAGGCTATCCTCTGCATGAAAATACAGTATAAGTATACAAAATAACATCCTTCATCTTTATGATTTTGTCTTTTTTTGAAAACTATTTTACTTCCCTCTGACTCAGACTCTGAGACAGATACTGTGTCCAACAGAACCTAACATCAGGGAACTTCTTTCCCATATTGCAGGACCACTAGCCAATAAGCAATCATCTTCAGCCATGGTCACTACCTGCAGTATGATGGTATTGCCCACTGCTGAACATGGGGACTAGTGTGTTGGCATACAGATCATTGACTTCCAACATATTATTTTGTGGTTTAGATGTATATTATATGTACCATGGAATTGCTGTCAGTGGTTATTAACCTTTACTTCTGCCAAGTTCCCCTCCCATGGTCAACAAAACCGGTGATGAATACTCCTGCATGTTGTTTCAAATTTTTTATTTTTCTGATTATAGGTTGATGTAAAGACAACAGATGCACAGAGAACATGTTTTGGTGTTTAATGTGACTAAATAGGATATCTCCCTCACTCTTTCTCACAGCCTGAGAAGACCATTCAAATGGCTTTGATTGTGACTATGTTTATCAAACTAATCAGCCCCAATCAAGTGCCATCCGCAAGCTCCCCACAGAGAAAATGCCGGCAATTAAACGGCAGTTAAATTTCAGCTTCACTGCATTTACATAACCCAGGAGGTACAAAAATACAATAATAGTACACACTGGCTGCCCGCTGTTTAAACTTGGGTTTTTATCAAAGATTCTCTGGCAGAAAAAACAAACAAAAAAATGATAATTATTTAAAATTATATCTGTAATGCCTGGTAAGAGATGAATACTGTATTTATAGATGTTTCTAGAAGGATTGACTGGACCCATGTTACCCATAATGCCTCTGATATTTCCACTCTGATATTTCCAAATGGATGCTATGGGGAATCTGGGGCATACGTTTCAGAACATGTCTGAAGCACTCCTAATTTCAGTTCACTCAGACCACTTCCTCCATGCGAAAGTAAAGATGGCGAAAGCATTCTTGCATGTCTAAGGCACTTAGACTGTTCATCAGTTTGTACGTGTCTTGTTTCATCCCACTCCCCCTCAACGGACAGCATTTCAAAGTGTTCTGGAGGGGGAAATAACCTCTTAGAAAAGAGCTCAGCAAGAGTGGCTGACCTAAATAAAGGAAGAGAGAGGAGTGCTGCAGGCACAGGGAAATCAGGGAAAGTTTTCCACCATGCCAAAATCCCACCGGGGAAAGTTGCTTGTGCATCTGTGAAGCAGACGCCACCTGGTGTGACATGGTTCAGGGGTACATTTTGTCTCCCCAGAGAAAAATTCTGAACCATGCCTAAAAAGGGACACATGTGATGGTGGCCAGATTGACAACCTTCATGCTTTTATCTACCTTCATGTCTCTTCAAAAGTGTAATGTATCACAATACCCCCACCCCCAATCTGTTTCACTATTGGTCTGGCTAATATACAGGTTTCACTCTTAATTTCTTCCTGCAGAGGTTACAGTGAGTGTTTACATGGGTGAATGTAGTATGGGATGAACGCTGTACAACTCAAAATGACAATAACTCAGTTGCCCTTTATTCTATAGGAGTATTCATATTTCCCCACTAGATACAACAATCATTGATCTTTTTGAGAATACACTGAAGACAAATGATTGCTGCATTGTAATTCTTGCTATATTTGAAATAAGGAACAGTGAGATCATGCTGCCACAAGATGAAGTTACAGTACATATAGTACAAAATACCTAAAATAGATTTACTGGTACTGGAATAAATAAAACTGCACACCTAAGGGGGACCAAAATAAAATTCTACAGGTGCCACTGGTAGAATATATGTAAGAGGAGGAAGTAAATGGAAGTAAATTACTAGACTTTTGTGGTAAAAGGAAATGGTTTAAAAATAGATTTCTATTATAGAAGTTCAATAAAATCCATAAAGAAAAGTGCACTGGCCTTTAAAATAATAGTACAGTATTTTTAGTGAATGAGCCATGTGTATTTCATACCAATTATGAGGGAGGGATACTATATAATAATACAGAGCACCCAGTACAACAGCAAACAATCAAGTAGCCATGACTAATTCCATTTCATGGTTTGTATAAAATGAAACATCTATGTATCATGGAATTATTTGACTATATGTTATTCACAGACACATACAAGTGTGAGGAGCATCTACATAAATAGGAACACTGAACAATGAACAGGGTTAGAGGCAGACGATCATTTAAAAAAAGGGTTGCCCACATATTTATCACTAAGGGTAGGTCCACTAATATATAAGTACTAAAACTAGTCCTTCATATCAATGCTGCAATTCATGCAGAACTGAATGTCAACGTGTACTCAGTGAAAATTTGCTACGGCCAATGGTTTGTTATTATACTATCATATCTGTGAGACTTGTGGTAGATGGGAAATTGAGTCAAATGAATCCTTTGTGCATTTCTATCAAGAACGGTTTTGTAGCATGAGCGAGGAAAAGAAATGTCATGAAATATTTAGACCTCCCGTTGCAACTAGAAGCCTCACAATGTGTTCTGGAGATGGATTGTCAATTCAGCCAGCCTCATTCATTTCTCACCTGCGAGAAGCAAAATTTGCATGATGCAATTACTGCTTTCATCCCACTGAGGTTTGGATAATTTTGACACTCCCAGGCTTACTCTACCATGGATGAAAGCGGTATTAGGTTGTCCATTACAGATGCTGTGATTTTGACCTTCATTCCGTTGTATGTGGAATATCGCTGAGCCCTCTAATGATCCAGCGTACTCTCACGTAAATGGCATCTGACAGGGCAGGGGATTCTTGGAGTCCATCAACACTCGTGGCTGTTGATGAGAATCACAGAAATAAATTGTCCATAAGTAGGGTCATCGCGCTGTCATACGGACCGGCATCTCCCGCCTAATGTTTTCCGTTTGGAGAAGGTGAAAGGAGAAAAAGCACAGTGAATCTAATCTGAAGTGTTGCTCAGACCTGACAAAGGCCAGCCGAGTCAGATTAAATCTCATCAATGGCGGCGCTGCTGGGATGGGCAGGGAGGAAGAGAGCGGCGGAGGCAGACAGGAGGGGGACAGGATCGGATGGAGGGGTCGTGTTTTGGGCTTATTGCGAATTATGCCACTGTCATGTTTCCTGCCCGGCTCTTTGAAATGGATCTCGACGGACACAGACAGGTGTTCCTGGGTTTGACGACTCTGAATGCTTTGAAGGCACAGCCCTGGAAAGCGGTGGGATTTGCCCTGTCTGTACAAGGAATGCTGCTACACTTAGGTACGCATCCTTTTCTTTGGAATTTAGAGTGACTACATCTTAGTGGTGTTAGTGGTGTTCTTTTTACATGACTGGATCTTAGCAGGTTGCATTTTGCAAAATGCGAAAGATTAATTTCTGCTCATGAAATGTAAGAACAGTAACCTTTACAGGGAAGCTGTGATAGCAATCAGGTGAGAGAACATGCACTATGCATTTTTGGCCCACTGCAAAGACGGCAAAGGTTTATGATACATTTGTGAGTTTACTTCCTGATTGCATTTCTTCATGGATGACAACAGCAAAAGTTAAATGCCTATGGTATAAGAAGTAATTCACTCAGTGAGCACTTAATTAGGTAGACCTGTGCACCAGTTTGTTAATGCAAATATTTAGTCAGTCAATCATGTTGCAGCAACTAAATGCATAAAAGCATGCAGGCATGGTCAAGAGGTTCAGCCGTTTTTCAGACCAAATGTCAGAATGGGGAAGAAATGTGATCTAAATGACTTGACCGTGGAATGATTGTTGGTGCCAGACAGGGTGGTTTGAGTATCTCAGAAACTGCTGATCTCCTGGGATTTTCACGCGCAAGTCTCTAGACTTTGCAGAGAGTGGTTAAAAAAAGAAAGTGAGCAGCAGTTCTGTGTGCAAAAATTCCTTGTTAAGAGAGAGGTCAGAGGAGAATGGCTAGACTGGTCAAAGCTGACAGGAACATGACAGTAATGCAAATAACCACACATTACAATAGTGGTAAGCAGAAGAGCGTCTCAGAACACACAACGCATCAAACCTGGATTGGTCCACAAAATGGATAAGCTACAGCAGCAGAAGCCCAGTATAAAGTGCTCACTGAGTGTACATTGCTGGCTAATTTTTAGGGTACACAAAATTGTAGACAGTCTGCAGATGGGCAAGCTTTGTCTGGTCCCTACAGTCACAAGTTCAAGCCTTTGTTCACTATGGCTGGGAGTCTGCAGTAATGTGATACAATCTGGGTGGCTTTAAGTCAGCCAGAGCTTACACAAAGTTATGTTCTCCCAGTAGTGTGCTAGGCACTGAGGGGCTATTACTTATAGCTGGAGCAAGGCTTCATGTCATGGTGTTTGCTCTCCTGAAGCACTGTGTGGCCTGCAGTGTGTAAAGTAGTCACAGGCATGCAGTAGAGTGCATCACTGGAGTGCAAACACTTCTGGTGCCGTGTTTCTTGTAGAGATGCAGGTGACACCATTTCAAACTGAGGAGTAAAATGGATTTTAAAAAAAGCGAATTACTGGAAATATGTACGATCTAGGTGGGAATGCAAACCTTACAGTTGAATCCTAGCCTGCTTTTGAAACAGTGTCTGTTTATCTCTGGCCAATGTTTTGACCACGGTATCTCTCCCTGTGGTGACAGCCTTTCCACCTGGGAGACCGCTGACATTTCACCAACCGTCTTGCTGCTTTGAATACCTGAATTGGATAACCCCCCACCTCCACCCCCCAACACACACAGGGATCGACCACCGCTAACGATAAAAGATGGCTGGGACTACATGCTGGAAATATCATAACAGCCAGGCACCCACTGAAGAAATGCATTAAATCACTGACTGTCACACCTGAGATTTGGGCCTAATCCAGCCCTGACCATGTGTGACTGAAAATCATTTTAATCTGACAGCCACACAGCCATACACAGGCCCTGAGCTTAAGGGATGCCGGCGCAGTCTTTCTGGTAAACAAAAGTAGCTGTCACGAGCTGAAGCCAGGCAGCCTCCAGTGGCTATCTCCATGCTCCTCCATGGTATTCTCAGCGAATAATGGTTGAGTGGGGAGGAGCCATTTTAGGCCGAGGGGCTGACAATTTCACTTACTTTTAAATAATATATATTTCGCCATTTTACACTGGTGTACACCAGTCAATATTGTATTCTGTGTTACAGCTGGTAATGCACATATACTGCATATGAGCTGATGGATTGTTCACATGACATTTTCAAGGTCGTTCAAAGCACTCAAATGGACGCATTGCTGTTTTTCAGCTTTTTCAACAGTTCTCTAGGCTCTAAACCCCCCCACCCCCCCACGATCATCTCCTCTGCCCAGATCTGAACCATTAAACCTGACCCCCACCCCCTCCCTATGGGCTGAAGAGAGAGCGACAGTTCAACCTCAGGGTCAGGCACAGTTTTTATAACTAGAATAGCCCCCCTAATATAATAGGTACTGACAGGTGTCCAGACACTGCTCCCAGTTGACGGGCTGAGGTAGTCAGCCGCTGTGACAGAGGGACAGCCCTCCTGACCTCCTCAGCTCCTGAGGAACCTTCAGTGTCCAACACGAGCTCCACTCCCCTTCCAACCCGCTGCATATGGCCATAGGAAAGCGCTGACAGTGAACACTGGACCATTTCACCAGGCAGTGAACACTGTGAACACTGGCAGTGAACACTGTGAACACTGACAGGGAACACTGGACCACTGCACCAGGCAGTGAACACTGACAGTGAACACTGGACCACTGCATCAGGCAGTGAACACGATGAACACTGACAGGGAACACTGGACCACTTCACCAGGCAATGAATACTGACAGTGAACACTGGACCACTGCATCAGGCAGTAACCACTGTGAACACTGACCTGGAACACTGGACCACTGCACCAAGGCAGTGAACACTGGCAGTGAACACTGGACCACTTCACCAGGCAATGAATACTGACAGTGAACACCGGACCACTGCATCAGGCAGTAACCACTGTGAACACTGACCTGGAACACTGGACCACTGCATCAGGCAGTGAATAATGTGAACACTGACAGTGAACACTGAACCACTGCATCAGGCAGTGAATAATGTGAACACTGACAGTGAACACTGGACTACTGCACCAGGCAGTGAACACTGTGAACACGGACAGGGAACACTGGACCACTTCATCCACTCCAGGCCATCAAATTGCCTGCCATACACACAGACTTATCTTTGATCTTTTGATAACTGAAAAGCAAAAAAAAAAGGAATTATTCATAACGCATCAAAATTGTAACTACATCTTGGTCTGAATCAGCAACATGTCAGCAATTTTTACCACAAGTGAATAATAAATAATAACTATGCATATTTTAAGAATGCATCAATGTTGTACTGCTCGCTATGCATGAGATTCGTAGGTTTTTATAAACTGAAAATGGAATATAATTGGCAATTTGCAGATGTACAGTTATTCTGCACACCCAGATCCTCATAGATTGTTGCAAGGACTTAGTCTGAACAAACATTGAATCTTGAAATCTTTAAAATGCACAGAAATAAAAAATGCAAGTTTGTGATATCATTAATTTATGTAGTGTATACATGCTTAGCTGAATATGCCGTAAGTCATGTTCATTTTTAAATAAAATGTGGTTGCGAAATTGAATGACAACGATTGCTATTTTTACATGCTGAAATCTATATTTGTGGAAGCAACCTGTATTCCTGTAACCTGTATTAATTCTAAAAAAAAAAACATCCACTACAACAATTATTCATAAAACTGTCTTCTAATCGTACTACACTTAGCAGTTATTATAATAACCTACAATCTTACTGTAACAGCCAATGTAGTACTCACATTCAGTTATAATAAAAAAAACATGATTATTGGGTGTTTTCTCAAGGTTCAAGCTCTCAGCAATCAATGGAAATCAATTCCGCTCTCTTTTTCTCTCCGCTCAACTGTTCACAGACAATTAATTCACACTGTCCTAAGGAACCGTACTGCAGGTAGTTAGTATTCAACGCATGCTCTGGCTTATCTACAGGATTTCCATTCCCATTAGAAGTAGTACAGCTCTCCAAAATGTCTACCTCCTGCTTAATTTCTATGGAGCTAATTTTCTAAAGCGAAATAGACTTTATTGTAGGGCCTTCATTTCTCTGTAGCATCCACGCAAATGGGAACTTCACTGCGTCTGTCTGTTTGGGCTAACTTCAAAGGAACGCTCACGTAAGCACATCATCCGGGATGAAGTGTTTTGTTTTGAAAATGGACCTGGTAGGTGAAGCTTCAGATGAGGTTTGGGTTGTACCTGCCAGCAGCCATTAAGCCAAAAGGTGAATGTGCAAATTTCCCCAAGTGGTGGTGAAAACACTGAGCTTTTACAGAATTGCTTTTTGTAGTGCTAATTAAATTCAGTGCTATAGTAGCATTCTGTTGTGGAGGTGGCAAAGGCAGATCTTACTGTGTGCTCTTTAGCAGCAACTGCTTGGGTATGGTAGTAAAAACAGAGTACACTTCAACTTCAGAGATACAGTGCTGTGAAAACCTTTTTGGACATATTTGTACATATGGATATTTGATCTTCAAACTAATCCACTATAATACTGAAAAAAATCAGAATTGTACAATTTTAATTAATTTTAATTTGTTTATATTTGCATTGTTTATATTTGCCTCACTTCAGCCATCATTATGAACACTCTTCCCGAGTATGTATTTGTCATCCCCTGATGAGCTGAACCATTATTGCAGACTGGAATCTCGTTTACGATTACTGCCTTGTTATTGCTGCATGCCACATGTCACCACCTGTTAATATTGTGTGGAGATTTGACTTCTTGGGTTACCCTCTTCTATGAAGTCGTATTCCTGGGTACATTAAAATCAGATTAAAAAAATGATTAAAGTTCCTGCAATATTTTATGTAGATGGCAGATCGGCACATATCCACTTTGTTCACCAAATAATATAAAAAATGCAAGAACCCTTGTCGACAACAGTCTTATCCTTAATGGAAAAGTTGTACCATGTGGCCATCATCCAGAAGAAAAAAAAATTCAGTTGGCACCAGGGCTAATATCACTCCATTCATAATACATTTTAGCATTGTCAACCATCAATGCTGATTAAAGAATACTCAGTCAGTTCAAGCCAACTCTGCAAATAACAAGCCAACTATGCTTAAATAAATAATAAATGAATAATGAAAAGTTAATAATAATTAAAATGCCACCAGCAAGATCTCACTAGAACATCATTTCCTGTGATATAGCATGAGACAGTCGGTTGGCACAAAATTCGAACCTCAGTATCTCACCCTTTTCAAAACTAACCTCATTGCCATTTCATAGGTCTACAAGGCAATCGGCTCTCCGCTTACTGATTTTGGTATTGCTACGTTGTGTCATTTCTGTGTTATGGAAAATCAGCAAAATAATTTTTTTGTGCAAAAATACCCAATGGATCCCGACACACTCGTTATCGCGTGCAGCTAGTAGCTGGCTAGCAAAATGACACTGCATAGCACATGGACAGTAGAGCCAGTCTCACTGACTGTCCAAAGTGGCAAGCACTCAATTTGTCAATTAAAGCGTTTATAAATACAGTTAAGCGATTGTGGCCAAAAAGAGACCAACTAGGTTGGCGTACATAAGCAGAAGACTTAAAGCTAAATCACCAGCTATGTTAGTTTATTAGGCTAGTCACAAACACCAGCAAAGTGGCTTCACTAGACTAACCAGCTAGCTCTAGCGAAACAGAAAAATGGCAGTGATGGTGAGAATGCCAGCTAGTTAGCTAACGAGCTAGTCTATAGTTTAAAGGTAGGCTAGTTCAGATCAACCGCACTAGCTAGCTGACTGGCTGATATGGGATATTTCTCATTGCATCTTCTCCCATGTCATGTGTAAACTCACCTTGTTGGTTGCAGGCACCTGACCTCTCCTTAGAAATGTGTTTCAGGCAGCAGAATTATAGTTGAAAAGGAAAATAATGACACTAACTATACTATATACGTCGTTATGCATGCTAGCTATGAAAACAAAACGTCAATGAATGGAAAAATACGTTTTGCCAGTAGATGGCATCCACGTATAAGAAATAGGCAGAACGGGATTTTCTTCAGACTAATTTAGTTAGCTAGTGGGCCAGATATATTCTGTAACATAATCACAGTCAAGGATTTTATTTTTCATGCATATTTACAGTGCCCTATCAAGTATTCATTGAACCTCCAAACTGCAAAAACTATGGAAATAAATCACTTTTGTTTTAAGTGAAATGTTTGCATTTGCTGAAAGCAAATGACAGGAAATTAAATTGATCAGCCCTAATGCTAACATCAGCCTCAGGAGCGGGAGATGTGTTGTTGCTGTCTCATTCAGACTCCTCTTTGTAATAATCATCCTGAAGCCTTGGATCACACCATCTAATTTTGCCCTTTGAAGGCAATGTGCCACCATTCAGCAATGTATTGTGGGAGAACATGTCTGACAGGGCCCGCTGGCCCCTCTTGCCTGGCTCATTTTAATGTTCTCAGTGGAGACCACGTGTTTGGGTACCCGCAGTCTCCAAACCTACAATAGATTAATCTGTTGTCAAAAGATGTCTAGTACTGTGCCTGGTCATTGATATTCAGACCATCTATCAATATCTCCGCACATCTAACCAACAAAAGGATGCGGTTCACAAGTCCTGACTGCAATCAGATATAATTTGGAATAATTTTGTGTTTGTGCATGTGCCGGTATACGGAGGGAGAATGAAAAGTAATCTCATATACAGGGTTCTAAGAAAAGTACTCTCAAATATTAATAAAGTTGAGGCTTGCCTGGAACCTGTGCAAGGTGCAATAAGATAGAGAGTTTTGTGATTGGTTCAAGCCGTATGCTTTCACATGGGAACACATAAGCAATCAGCAGTCATTAACAATCTCATTGGTATGTAAAATTGAGCATCAGCAGTGTTAGCATCAATTAAGGGGTGAAATTGGAATTAATCAGTACTTCCTGAAATGCTACTTCATTTCCTCATGTAACCTTCTGCAACCATTTGCTGCATGGCAGTGTTTATCTGTTCATCTATAAAGACTGCCACTCCAGTAGCCATGATAAAATGGAGGAAACAAACATACAGTAGTCATAATTGTGACAGTGCTCATTTGAATTTGCACTCATCTTTATCGTTGATTGGCTATTTCTTTTTAAATCCTTCTTTTTATTATTATCCTGCATCTTTGTATATGTCCGGGTTCTGTCTAACAGAGAGAATCGGGGGCTAGTCACATTATATAGTACCTGGGTGACATTAACTAATCAGGACGTAAAGTGTGCCTTTGGTGGCTTCTTGAGCAGAGAGCTAGAAGAACATAAAGCAATAAGAACAATATGTGTGGTGCTTTTGTTAATTTTATCTTTTGTATTTTAGTTTGTTACTTTTACCTGGAACCTGTGAGTGGGAATGGAGAAGATTTGTGTTTGTTTTTTCTATTGCTATCAAAATAAAAGCCAGAGAGGAACCAGGATTACTTCTTCTCTGTGTTCTTGTGTCCTATTGTCATAGGCCGTGCCGAGGGGGTCACTATGGGATGTGCCAGTATTACATCATTCATTTCTGGAGAATGGGGACAATCAATCAGTGGATGCTAATTGGTCCTTGAGCACATCTAATAAGCAATGTTTTTAGAAGCAACACTATTGCTATTTATTTTAAACAAAACCAACCTGAACAAAATCTCTCTGGTCATCTTAATCATCTAACAAATGACTTAATTTGGGGAAATGTGCAATATATATGAAAATCACATTAAATTTGCTACAGATTGCGAAATCAAGTTGAAGTAATATTTCCAAGGAGATAAAAATTTTATAATAAATGTATAACTAATTTGTGGTGCAGATATGACACATTCTGCCCTAGAAACATGCATGTTATGTATCAAAAAGGCACACAGCGCTGGGAGCACACTTGTAGTATACACATGTAGTATGTAATCTATGTTAGTCATTGCAAGGTGTGCTTCTGTCCTTAATGCATATGCATTGAAAGGAGGAAATGTGTCATACATTACATTTACAAGAGGGCTCACAAATAATGCGGGCTGATTTCTCCTTCTAAAGAACAGGGGTAAATCAAGGCACAATCAAGATGGAGACACAGGTATAGGCATCAAAGATGCAGTGATGGGAACCTTTGCAAAAGGAATCATTATTTCAACTGCATGAGCAAGAGCTCATCAAACAGTACAGAATAAGCAGCGATTTAATAATTAAGGCTGGGTGTTTGTCATGGAAAATATTGGCTGAAGCCATGGAGCAGTCATGGCACAGTAAAAAATTATGGAAAATGTAAAAAAGAGGCGTAATCAACTGTTGTGAGAGTAATAAGTGCTTGAAGATAAAAATAAAAATAAATCATTGGGCAGTTGCTGCCAATAAAACAATGAGAATTAATTGGCTGGAGCATATGCTTTTGTCGATAATGGAAAGAACATTGTTTTCGACTTGAACATTGTTGGAAAAACATGCATGCTAAAATTGCATTACTAAAATAGGAAATATAGTTAATTTACTAAAATAATATAAGAAAACAGGCTTGTTGTGTGCTTTTTATTATTTATTTCAAGTTAGATTTGGTTCGTGTTGTAGCCTACATTATGAGGTTTGAGTCTTTGATGGAGTGCCTGTTGACAAGGTTAGCTACAGGAGAAGAAGCAGCAGCATAAAGACTGTTGACAGGGGGTGTCAAATATTTGACTACAACAACTGACGGTAGGCTGTGCTGTAGTTACCTCCTGAAACTGCTGAAAAATAATAGAAAGCACTAAAAACTGGGAACTGACATAAAAAGACAATAATCATTGAAGCCGTGACACTTGAGAAATAATTACTCTTCTCGGATAAATGAAAGACAATCTAGAACCTTCCACACAACATTTCCATTCCATCCCACCAATCGTCAAGCTCCCTGCAATATTACACCATCGTGCATCAACAGTTGATAAGCAGACCAGAAGATACATTTCCCCACAGATATTCATTGCACATAAGAGGAGTTTTTAACTGCACATTTAACCTCTGGTTCATACACAAAATGTGATTAGCAGGTAGTCCCATTCATTGATATATAGATAGCTGTAGCCTTACACATTAGTTTTATGCATGTATGCACCTACACATCCTTGTTGGGGTGCAATTTGCAAGTATTGAGTGACAGGCACATTGTTAGGGTGCCTGTGCCAGTGCCTGATAGGTCGAGGATATAAAATGTCTACATCAAATATAAGATACCTCACGCACCTTATTTGTAACAAGACATTTTCTTGATGACAAAAAAAGGTGTTTCTCCAATCTACTGTATATTATTATATACATAATTCCAAAAAAAAACTACAGCGGAACTCTCAATGAACAATCAACATAGAAATAGTATAATTATGTCTCTGCAGGGAATTCAAACCTCCTAGGGACTTGAACATATGGGCAGTTATAAAATTCCTAAGTGTGTAGGGGTCTTTTAAAATAGTTTGATCCATTTGATTTCAAGGAGGAAAAGTCCAGGACAAAAAGGCCACCACAACAAAGTTTGTTCATCATAACTTTTTAAAAATACAATAATAATAAGACAACTAATTAAGCAGAGTATTATATTCTCAGGAAATGAGGGGGAGTGTTTGGCTTGATGTGATGTCTTGTTTCTATCTAAAGAATGTACAGTATGTATTGTTCATCTGCATAATAAAGATTCAATATCTTTGCAGAAGTCTTAATTAAGAAGGTGTGTTTTGTAGATATTTATGATTCAAGTTACTATTCCAGTAGTCACTGCCACAGATATGCGTCAAAAACTCAATGTTTCTGGACAAAATACAACAGGCTTGGCCATGGTACAATATGCAACATCTCATTCAAAGACAAAAATGTCATTTACCAGACATGAACACAATATTTTTGTGCACATTGCTTTAAATATGTAAAAACATATTCAACTGTCAAAACCAGTTAATATGCCCATGTGAATCAGTTGAGCTTAGAAAGCAATCATGAATTAATAAAATGACAGACTAAATTCTCTTGGAAATACAATATAAACAATACAATGAATCGCTTTGATAGATTTTCTGCTGTACGAATATAGGCTTTTTAATGAAAATGGCCAGAATGAACAGTTATCTATAGCTGGTGAGATATGTGCCTTGACCTTTAAGCTCCATGCTTAATGAAGCATGTACTTTCATAGCGTAATATGGGGCATAAATGTTCCCAGCTATCATTACACACAAGGCTTCACGGATGGCCTTCCACAGAAGCCATTATCCCTAAAGACCAATCACAGTTGATCACTGCCAAATTAATAGATGAAGTGAAAGAGAAGCAGACTTGTTTTTTTCCATAATCAATTCATATTGGTATTCTTCCAGCAAAATACGAGATGAAACACTAAAAGACTATGCATTTATTTTTAGTTGCAACATGTTTACTATAAAGACGGTGTGTTAGCCTTTGGCACATATCTCTACTGCCTGCTGGTTTAAATTGTGTGATAATAAATTATAAATATCTTAGTGTCTTACATTAAAGATTATAAATATTGAGTGTCAGTTTTGGGCTATGATGCATCATCGTCCAGAGATTATACCCTTCCCCATTTTTATTGAATGGAAACTGTCAAATGCAAATCTACAGTATCATACTGCTTTTTGAGGTCATATTCAGACACATCACAACAATTCACACTTGCAATCACTTCCATGGTGATTTGTTAAAGTAAACCCTGGGTGCGCTGTGCTATATGCTCTCCATTGTTCTTCTCTTTATTGCAGCTGTCAGGGTACATTAAAAGGATACAGCATGAACTATCGCTGGTTATGATTTATGCAGGCTGTTAAAATCTTGAGCAGGGGGAAATTACAGTAGCCTGCATGGCATATGTTTTCAATTTCCCATCTGGACTTCACCCTCCATTTTTACTTTATGGGCACAAAACATCCCCGGAATATTAGGTTCACCAATATAGTTGACCTCAGACATCACAGGTGAGATATTTTAAGTAGAATTTACAATTATAAATGTAGGTCCTTGTTTGTGCACATGGTATATCACCAAATGGCCTGTTATAACTCCCAGTTGCTTTGTGTGGATGAGCTCATAACACAGGACTGCTCCTGACATAATGACAAGTGTAATGAAGCATATGCAGAGACATCATTTAATAGCAGGCTTGATGTCTTGTAAGAAATCAATTCTGGAGGGCCGGTCCGTCCATCCATAGTTTGACAAGAGTTTATTTTCTTGATATATGGGAGGTTGAAAACAGGGATTTTACAAGGTGAGTTGTAAGACTGTTGATTGGGTGCTGTGCATTTGTCAACCTTATTCAAAATGGTTGATTTTGTGGTAAATGTGAAGAGGGCCCTCCCTCCCTCCCTATAGTGCACAGGCACTGTATGCACAGTAGGGCACCACACTGTACCTTATCCTTTTTTGAAACACATAATAGCACACATTCAAATTTCAAAAAATAAACAATACATTTTACCATGAAATTGTTTAAATCGTTCCAGAAGACATGGTAATATGTACAACCCCAAAATACATCAGATATTGTTTCATCAGCATCATTACAAAATGAACATAGATAATGTTGATATCAACGTTGAACTTCACAAGGTTTGTTTAAACTAGATAGTATTTGTGCAGCACCTTAAAATATACCTCACATACCTTATTTGTAACTAGAAATGTTCTTGATAAAACCCAGGTGGTTCTCCAATCTATATAATGATCAAAATTATTCCAAAAGAAAACTACAGCAGGTTTAGAAACAATATCTCAGTGACTTTTGGACTTAATAAAGGGTATACATTACAAATATAGGTGACAGTAATGCAAATAACTACAAATTACAACAGTGGTATGCAGAAGAGCATCTCTGAAGACACAACACATCATAACTCTAAGTGTGTAGGCTACAGCTGTAGAAGTCTAAAAAATAAGTCTAATAAATACCTAATAAAGTGCTCACTGAGTGAATACAGTATATTCTCAGAGGTTAAGTTCTTAGAGTACCTTTGGAAGCTGATATTAATAACAATCTAGCACCATTTGGGACTGCTTGAAACACCACAACATAGACAGGGCAACTATATATTGAGAGAAATTATTAATATGCAAATAACTGAATCTAATATCTGGGTTGTTCCATATAAAACACTTGGGAGGAGATAAGTTGTCTGTTTACACCATTGACCAGCATAATAAAAGTTGTCTGTGAAAATTTGAGTTTTGTTGGAAACGTATTAAAATGACATCTCAGCAGGACATTCAAACCTCCTGGGAATTCAACCACATGGCATTTATAAAATTCAAAATTCAGTTGGAGTCTTAAAAATAGTTTGATCCATTTTATTTTGAAGGAGAGTTCAAGGAGAAAGAGTCCAGGACATTAAGGCCACCACAACATCATAATATATCACATAATGGATTTTCTTTTTCTTTTTTCTTTTTTTTTGTGCACATTTCTTTTGGGACATCAAGTGCTAATGGTGACAAAAATATGCTACACGGTAAGTACAATAGGTAAGTTATGCTTTGTTGTCCTTTGTTGAGGTCGTACAATCATAATGGGCAATGTGAATGATAAAACACTCAAGAAATCATGTGTCTTAACTCCCTCTTTCCCCCTAGCTAACATTACATTCATTACTTATTGACCATTTTTAACAGGTCTGCTTGTGTGGTCCTTATTTTTATAATTGTACCCTCCCCTCTTTTTTTGTTGTGTTGTGTTGTTAATTTAAAATATTATAATGAATAATACAGATTGAAATGTATTTATCCCACATTTTTAAAATTATATTATTTTATCCAAATTAGAATTGCTCTTCCAAATGACAAATACATGAACTTATGAAAAGTTAATAACATACTTAATTGATGAATTTGTAGATTATTATTTCATGTTAACAACTACATGAGTTAATGCCAACTCATGAACCTTATTGAAAAGTGTGAGCAGTTTCTGCTATGCAAAGCACACAACGGGGACAGCAGCTGAAGCCCTTACACATTACACCGTTCCTGCATTACACATTTCCTGGGAGCCATTTACTATTTGCATTCTTCAGGCTTGTGCTAAAACAGGAGAGCTACTGCTGACTAGAGAAAAGGCAGACTTTTAAAACAATGAAAACTGTAATCCTGAGGGAACTTGGCGTATTGTTGGTAAAAATTAATTCAGTGGTAACCCAAGGAAGACTTAAACCCGCTCTTCCCGTAGCAGGATGAACCGACTGTAAGCGTGTCCCGAAACTGTGGGCTCCTGTAATGCTTCATCCATACGTCCTCCCAGCCTGCATCGGCTATGAGAACCTTTATGTACTGAACCGCCCGGGAGTCCTTTTGTGGATATCTCTGCACTAAGAATAACTCGAAGAAAGCAGCAGGTTTCATATCAGGCAGCGCAGTATAAGACTAATGATTCCATTATATTAAAACTAATAATCTAGAGTAAACCCCAGCACAGACTAACCCATCTTTACGCATGAGCTCTTTATGCATGAGCATTTTAGTATGATCTAAATTTGATGTTAACATTTACCTGCTGTACGTCATACTGCAGATGTCAAAGAAACATCAGCATTTGCCAATATGTATTTTCTCCACAGAGGCAAGTTTCCATTGTTTCTTACTAATATTATTTCACTACAATTATTATATATCAGAGTGGTATGAATCCATTCCGCTGATGCATGTTCAGTATGTACCTGTAAGAAAACAGCAGGGCCTGATAATTAAGAATCCAATTCGCCCCTGTGTTTAGCTTTTCCGCCGTTACCTGCATGGGGTATCAGTATGGATTTCCCAAGCTCCTTCTTACCTAAGTGAAATTATATTTCAAATGTGTATGGAGCCGATTCATACCCGGGCTCACACAAGAGAGACCTTTGTGTGGAGGCCACTGCCAGCCAATATGAAAGTGATACAATAGGGAATAGGGCCTATAATGGAATAGCTCCATGGGTTCTGCCAAACCAACACTATCATTTCAGCAGGGTCAGTGTTCAGGGAGGTCATGTTCTTACTTGGGCAAAGTGCTTTACTTATTAACTGCAATCTCTTTGGAAAATATTAAGCTATATAAATAGATCTATCAAGTGTACGCCCTAAGACAATGATGTCAATCAAATAAATAATTGCTATTATAATACTGTTACTATTGGTTCTTTTCGCCATGGTTTTTTTGCCTTGGGCACATGCATCAAACTGCCTGGAAAATCAGTTCACAGCCACGCTTGTACAGTGGAGAACACAGAAGTCATTTTCCATTGTTATGATTCAGTCAGCAGGTAGACTAACATTCTCACTTTTCCAAAGCAGCCTTCTTTCTGATTTGATGCTGCAGATGGATGCCAATGTTCTTCTGTTGCCAGAAGGCAAGCAGTGTACACAGTCACATTTTCTTCAGGTCTTTTACTCCTTTCTTCCTTTCAGTTTCCTTTACTCTTTCATAAAATTGTATTACATTTAGTTTGGTTGATAGAGGTCCTATAATGTGTGCTATGAGATGAGTGTGCTATTAATCCTTGAGGTCACCCCTAAGTATGTTGGCATGGGCCCCTTTTGACCACCTCATCACACTGGCATTGTGATTGATTAAGAAAGTGATTGTCATCTCTTCCGATACCCCTGAGCGCAGTCCAACATGAAGTATTTTTGGCACTGTGAAACAAGGCATCGACTGGAACCTGTTGCCAAGTGAACTGACACAATAATTAATAACTAATGTGTCAGTTCACTCCATTATACAAAATATTGCAATGTAATTACCATTAATCAGATATCACACTGCACATACACAGCAATACACACTTGGGCCCCATATAGTGCACTAGATAATTAAAATGAAGATATTAAACAAAATCAAGAAAAAAAATTACTAGAAACACATCTGAATACACCCAAACACTTTTGGACTTCATAGCATTTACAACAATTGGAGCATTGTAGCATTACCACAACAATGCTACAATGCATTAGAACAAATACAGAGTTCAGATCAGAGCAATCTACATTGTGTGGAACATTTAAGTAAATATAACCCACTTTATAAGTAAAACCTCAAGAGAAAGGTACAGTATGTGTTCAATGTTTTAAGGAAGGTGGAAAGTTTGCATCCAGACTAAATTCTCTTAGGCTTTGTTATTTATGATTGACTATTGGAGGTTTTGGGGGAAAAACACAATATGAGGAAACAACCCGAATCAAATGTTCCCATTTGTTTAGTGCTGTAAGTAATTTGCAGGAAATATGCCTTTGTGTACCTAGGCAGATTACTTAAACTTAAACTTTCAACACACTGGAAGGCTCAGTAAATGACACTTGATAAGAGGATAGCAACTATCTGTGGGGTCTAGGTATCCCTGGTGCCATGTCAGTGAAAAGCAAGATGGACAGCTGATCTGTAGCTTTACTCGCAGGATCAATTAAAACAGGTTAATGGGGAAAATCTCCCAGGAAACACAAGTGAAGAGACAAAGCTTTAAGCCATGTAATAACTCTCCCAACACGGATCAGCTCTTGTAACAGGTCCTTTCTCTGATCCAAACGGCAATGAAAACGGCCTTGAGGTCTACAGCGGTTCCTTTGATACAGTTTGTCACCAGCTGTGAGATTTGGCTTGTCTAAAAAAGTGTGAAGGGTTATCATTAAATCTCTTCCACAGGAGGTGGGGACTCTGCAGTTCTTTGCTGCACATGTCTAGTTTTTCTGGCAGCTGGTTAAAAATGGAGAACCTGGAATCCATTTGCACTTGCCAAAAAGCCAAGGGTCAGGAGGTTATATGGAAAAGCCAATACACAATACATGGATAGTCCTATCTATTTTTGACCCTAAATATTCCTGTTGGACTGATATTATTGAGTGCATAGTTTTCTATGCAGCATATATTACTCTTTGTTTACAAGGTACATTTGTGACCTTGGAATTATAAGGTTATAGCTGCATTCTGAGTGGTTTTGAGATATTGGGCTATTTTGTGTAAAATCTCACACAGATACTGTATATGTAGTGTCCTATAAACAACGTATTTATCACACTAACTAATCTTTGTCAAACATTTCAGATAGGACCTTGCAGTATAATTCTAAGGACTCAATTTGTTTGGTGTGACTGTTCTTCTTGCTATTTATTTGCGACAAGAAACACAATGTGGTCAGGAGAAGCAGATGGGATTTAGCTTCTGAGCTGCTCATACTAAACAGCAACCCAGATTAGATCACTATATTTTCTTGCCATATCACAAAACACTGATTCAGAGCCAGTTTTGATTTGGTGATTCATCAAAAGGGCAGAAATTTCACTTTGATGATCTACTTATGGTGGGTTTCTATTGGAGTATTATCACAGGTTATTATATTTCTGTTTCCATAGGCTGTACTGGGTCTGTTTATGTATGGTGGTGGGGGCCAGTTTTTAATGAAGATATATCCTGTGAAGAGTGGTTTACTTTCCTTCTCATCCTAAAAGGAAAAAAATGTACCCTAGTTTATAATGGGATTTCTCTGTGGGGGCAGCACACCATAATGTGGTTCATTACAGCCGTAAGTATTAAAGCAGCCCATTGGCTACATCTCACGCCTTTAAAAAAGCAGCTCACAAATGGAGAAAGTGCTCTCAGGGTTTTAAGTATCTCTCTAAATAGATCTAATGATAGTTTTGAAGATACTCCGCAAATGAATAATTTTTATGGATAGTGCAGTAAATGGTGCTTTTATAATGGCACTTTTAAAAGGTCTTCACAATTATGTGTACCCTTAGGTACCGCATTTTATCATTTGTGATTCAATTACAACTCTACTGTATTATGAGGCAGAACTGTAGACCATACATGCACTGAACAGGTCTGTCTGTGCATCTGCCTCTATTTGTTTGTCTCTGTGTCCAAATTTATTTTAATTTAGCATTTTTCTTGCTTTGGCTGCTTGTTTTTTTTTTTTCTTTATTTAGTTTTTATTTATCATTACAATCTTTAGTTACATTTAATTTTTTACATTTTAATCTTTAGTCTCTCTAAAGGCCTCATAACAAACTTTGGAAACCACTATACAACAGTTGTTTAATAATAGGTAACATACTGTTACTAACTAAAATAAAGGAACAATAAGGGGAAAAAAAATCCACTAGGGCCCAGGCATTAAAATTCAAGGTACAGTTGGGGTGAAGGCATTCAAATGTGCTGGTACATACTCACTTTCACTTCTGTTGTGCATTGCAGAAGCAGTGCTACGAATGATAGAAAAGAGAAGGTCACTTTAACATTTTTTGCATTTTGAAATGGTCCACAGACACTGTATAGAGCCATTTTGAGTCTGACACAGTACTGTACATGCTCAGCATATTAAATGTATGTGTAAACTTCGAGAAGTAATGTTCAAAAGCAATGGCCCTTGTTTCTGAGACGAGGCTAAGCACAATAACTAATTACTCCTCCATGTTATGTTTGAGACAGTAGCAGGTCGAATTAAAAACTACACAAGTTCAGTAATTCACTGAGCTTGGGGAGTGTGAGTGGTAAAAAAAGTATTTACTTACAGTATGCTGCTGTTAATGTATTTTTTATGCGCTTACACTGAATATGCAGCGCTGAATTGGCAGTTGACTACATGAAAGGAACACATTTTGAAGCACATTAAAAAGTAGAACATAAATGCAGTTTTTGGCTCCCACGGGAACCTGAGGCACAGTGTGACAGCGGAAGAGATAAACTTTGATTTGACTCCACTCAAATTTGCAAATCAATGAAAACAAAAGCTTCTGTTCTTCTCCCGTCCCAGGCCAGATCTTGCTAGCGCACTTCCCGCTAACCCTGAGCGCTAGCAGATTGAGGGTGGGGGATAAGGTGGTGGGGGCTGGGAGGGGGGGGTCCTGTCTTCGAAAACTGCTTTATGCTTTTTTGCAAATGTGCAGAAACCCTCCCCTTTTCTTCTGGAGATTTTGTCAGCAGAGGTTACAAACTGATGCATAAATTCAAGAAGATAGCAATTTGCTAAGCCACAAATACTATATTGAAATGCATTCAAAACCCTAAATAAAGTTTTTATCATAGTTATAGAAACATTGCTGATTAAAGTTGATGCAGACTGCATTTCTGATTGTGAATTTTATATTGAATACAACAATCACGCCTGATTCAGTTGGAGACCTGCCCAGGCGTTGAGGAAATTACAATTTTATCTTTGGAATGATTTTGTTCAAGATGGACCCAGGAATAAATACAAAAGTGGGTAAAAGAGGAAGAGCAATGGCTGGATGATGGAGGGGGAGAGGGAGAGGGGTACAGATTTGTGGTGCCATTCAACATAGAGGATGGATGCTGGATGGCTTGATATATCAGCAGAGGATTGTAGGGATGGATCAGGCATGCATTTATTTATCCTTAAACATTCATGATCTAAACATGGAATGTTGTTACACTACTCAGTTTCCATAAAACTAAGCTTTAGGAGTAATGTTACAGTTACTCATCAGTTGCATTGTAATTAATTAAAAGTCGTATCATATGTAATGTGCCTATATGTGCTACTATGTGTATCGATGCGAACAAGTGATTTGGTTCAGCGAATAAATTATTTTTGATTCATGTATATTGTATCCAACCAATTGAAAAAAAGTGCTTAGAGTTTTGAAAAAATTGCATTTTGATTATCCGTTTTCAGTTTTGTGTCTACAGTTTTTAAAAATGACCTGAAGGTTCTGAATTTAGTGCCAAAATGATTGTAAAAAAAACTGTAGGCCTAATTTCTGTGTGTGTGTGTGCTATTGAAAATAAATTCAGCTTAAATTAAAAGACACATGTGGAGTGGAAGGAGGAGCCAGCATATGGTGACCTGCATCCAAAGCAACAACAAGTGGTCTATTTTAATCGCTGTCTAACGCATTTGTCACCAACTGTTTAGCAGCATGACAATGACCCATTTCTAAATGAGCATGAATAGAGCAGATAGCACACCCAACTGTATGCTGGGTCTGCTTATGCTAAGTGATCTTGACAACCTGCCTGATTTCCAAAGGACGATAGATGGGTAAACATATTATCCAAAGCTCCATATCTTGCAGAGTGATTTTCATTATGTGTTCTGGAGGGTGGAAGGATGACCAGCATCAAAAAATAAAAATGTCTCTGTTCTTTACAGCTGAAATATGAATATAAAATCCTTTTATATCTTATGTTATGAGTATGGACAGGCTGTGGCTTCTTCCTGAAAATAAATGTGAATGGTTAAATATTATTATTATTATTATTATTATTATTATTATTATTATTATTATTACATAAACACTCTACTATTGAATACTGCTTTCTCAATGTAAAAAAGCACATTGAAAATGAATTCACATTCTCAGACATCTCTGTTTGTGTACCTTGGCCTTCTTAGCAGACGGTGGTGCGTGTATTGCAAGCCAGCTGAGGTTGTACTTCCAGGAGCAATGAAAGACAAACGCATCCTTCCTGCTGTCTGGTCAGCCCCTCCCCCAACTATACATTGCCCAATGTCAGATTGCCCTGACACTTTAGGTGCTGGTAATAAGGTCTTGTCAAAATCCCCATCAAAGGAAAAATCTCTTGGTGACCAAATTAACCTTTCGCAAAAAGCACTGCCCTCAGAAATCTGTTCACTTTTCTTCCCTTTAACAACGCATTCATCTCACACCTACTGCACAGGCACATATGTATATTACCACTGTATCCTGTATTACATCATATTTATGTAATCTACTATCTGCGTGTGGGTGTATATTATATAATGTGTAATTAAAAATGAAAACTAACTTGGACTGGAAAACTTATGATTACTGCTGAAAAATGTGCAATGCTCTTCATGTTTGAAGCAAATCCTCATACATTCAACTTTCAAATATAAAAGGAAATCAATTACAAGCTTTCCATGCCCAGACATGCATTTTATAGGCATTAATAACACACTCCCTCATTTGTGGGAGCATGCATTCACCGAATTTGAGTAAAACAAGGATGTGACTATAAAGTACATTTAAGATAATGATTGACTCTTGTAGGATGTGCTTTGTGGTAGCTTTGAAAATTGCACATTCCAAAAAATGGCCTCTCTCAAACAGAGAGAAGAAAGTAATTGCGTTTTCAGACCATTTTCCAATGCAGAATTGATCAGATTTTCAGTGGAACCTAAGCCAATGTATATTAAGCATGTGTTTTGCACCAAGACACAATGCATCAGTCAAGGTTCCTGGAGCCCATAAATCCTTATCCGGACATACTGTAAACCTGATTATTCCAGTTCTAAGCATTAATTTGCACTGCATGGTCAGCGTCTGTGTTTGCATGAAGAACCACTGGTTTTTGATGGCAGGCACGACAAAATGCATGATGGTCAATTTAACAGTTCAGAACATTTTCCAATATGAATTTGAAATGTTTTCAATTTGAATCGATTTTAGGCCGAAAGGCAATTCATTTTTCACTTCTAGCTCTTCCTTGCTAATTATTTTTTTATTGTAGAGATGTGCACATTCAGTAATGGGATTTGAGATGGGTAAAATTAATATAAACATACTAACAACAAAATCTTGGAGTTGATTCATGATGAAGGGACAGCACCATAGATTTCATCCCTCCACACTGAATCAATTTAAATTGCCATTCTAGTCCACCGCAATTGCTGTTTCCTAGCATAAGAATTGCATTAAGTCTAAATAAAACCTGGCATGCCACTGCTGTTGAGTTGATTTGATGTGTACACAGTCTGCAGTATCATGCAAGTGAAGAACAAATGAGTTAAAACTGGTAGTGCTTCTGTTGAAAAGAAACCATGTGGTATGAGTGAGAAAATGTATGTGTACAATGTATAATGCATGTACAGTATGCAAACATATAGTATATTATCTTTTACCATATATTAAACTATAGCCACCATATTAATACTATATTAATTGCATTTCAAATGTAGATATTAATGTTCAGCCTATTTTAAGGCACTGAAAAGGGCAATGGCCATGTCAAACGGCCATTCTGCTTCTCCATTGTCATTATATTCACTCAAAACAATAAGCAAATACAGTAACAGTTGCTTGATTCCATACTGTAGCTATAACACCATTTAAAGTGCCATTTACACATAAGATAAGTGATGATAAAATGTATTTTATATTGTGTTTAGAGTGAAAAAATTATATTCCCTGGCCATTTTTTCCCCCACTTTGCCTCCCTAGAGGGGAAGTGTTAATATCTCAAAAAATAATTACAGCACGCACATGGTTGAAGACTTAAATTAAAGAAGAGGCTTGTTCCATTCAGAAATTTGATAAAGATACCATCAGGTATTCAAATTCCACATGAGTTTTCCTAAAACTGCACCCAGATGTCCTCAAGTGTCCCCAAATCTCTCCAAATACAAAACATAAGCATATCTTTTTGTCCAAACGTGTGTTTTATCCACATATATGAGAGTATGTTTTTATAAAGCATGCCCAAGGAGTCCAAAAAGCTCTCCAAAAATAATAACTGACCAAATGAAACTTTATTTCAAAACTAGTTTAACTATAGCCCCATTATCCCCTGTAATCCTGTAATTATGCACATCTGTATATTCATTCTGCTATGCAAACGCAATATTCCTAAACTGCCTGTCACCTGAATATGACACATTATAACTTATTGGAAAGGGTAGGGAACCCCGTACAAGAAGCTTACCATGTTTTCCATTAGTTTGGTACTAAAATTACCTAGCAATGCACTTTACGCAACAATAAGAAGTAGTTCAAGATGACAAATGCTTAGATATAGTCCCAGAAAATATATTGTTCCCTCAAAAATGACTGAACGCATTAAAAAATTAATTTCAACATTAGTCAGAAAACAGTCGTGCCTTCATGACCAGATGGGATATTTGGTTCCATAAATTTGCAAAACAGACTTATATTTCTACCAAACCAGCTGGACATACAGTAAAAATAAGCTAAGTAAAAAAAACAATGTGTTTATTCATTCAACTTCAGAATTGTATATTTTTGTTCTTATATTGACTTAGAGAAATGGTATCAAGGATTATTAGAATATGCCTTTCATTGTCTGAGTCTGTGGCTAGGGTTGTAAACCGTAGCGTAGTGGTACATGACTGGGACACGCAAGTTTGGGGGTTCAAATCCCAGTGTAGCCACTATATGATCCGCACAGCTGTTGGGCCCTTGAGCAAGGCCCTTAACCCAGCATTGATCCAGGGGAGGATTGTTTCCTGCTTAGTCTAATCAACTGTATGTCGCTCTGGATAAGAGCGTAAGCCAGTAATGTAATGTAATGTAATGTAATGTGAGCGTGGCTAGGGGGAGGCTGGAGTTTTATTGCCCTGCTTTGCAAATAAGAGGCTGATAAGCAACTAAACTGCCGTTCTCACTAACGGTGATTCTTGTTATCAATCTGGCATCACCGTTTTGTGGTTTTATTACATCACAGTTTTTGTATTAAATATTAACATCACAATAATTTGAGACGTTGACAACTCCACCACAATGGGGCAAAGTGATATCAAGCTACGTTAAATAACTAAGCAATACAGGTTGCAGCATTTTCCACATTAGCACATTGCAAACTGTATAGAGATTATTGCTTTCAGACAGTGGGAATACAGGGAAGTTTTTTTAATTGTTGCAAAAAACTGACGGCAGGACAGTTAAGTCATGGAGAAATCTGGAAAAAACTGATTTCCCATTTTACATGGAGATGGAAATGACACAGTATAGGTGTGTGTCTCTTGTCTTCTCATTACAGTGAAAAAATAATGAGATGACATGGAGATACGGACAGAAAGCAGTTTGTTTGCGGTGCCAATACAACTGTTGGCAGGAAAGGCTTGTTTCTGCACTGCTCATCTCATTAAAAGGTCCTTGTTTCGAATCAATAGTGAGCCGTGCAGCACATTAACTCCGACACAGCTCATTGAGAAATGGACCTCTTCGCAGGCAACACGGGCGTGTCCCGTGCATCCTCCCATACAGGTTCAGGGGCCTGTCTCTTGCTCCGGCTTTCTGCCTCTCTCATTTTTAATGACCCTTCCCTCCATTAAATGGCATTACTTCTACGTATGTGCGCCTTTGAAATGAAAAGTTATCCTGAACGAACTCTTCCCGATGACTATGACTGATGTTAATTATGGAAGGGGGTGAGGAAGGCATATCGACATGCATTTTTTTTCCCATATTTTTCCTCAGGCAAAAAGGACGGAAGCCGGCATTATGCATCTGGAAAAAGTCAGAATGATGGGGAAGCAGGGAGGTTATAGAAGCACAAAATGTTTCCAGAGCAAATCGGTCCATGACCATGGGTCAGTCAGGACTCTCAAGACTTTTATATGGATATCACGGACATATAAAATGATGACTACAAGAAAAACAGAACACAGGCTACAGAGTAAAAAGCCTGGAAAAAATATGGAATAAATTGCTTTGTTGCTCTACTCTAAATAGTTTTAAGTATAGCTTGATTGAATTGACCTCATTGAAGCATATAACTAGAATTCATAGTTATAGTTTAAAGAAGAAAAAATGCTGTTAGATTCAATTAACATAAAAATACATATTTTTCAATTGATATTTTTACTTGGAAGGGATTAAAAGAAAAGATATGTAAGAAATGTTTTTGGGGTTGCAATGTTGGGGTCAGTTCTATTTCAATTCAGACAATTCCGGAAATGTACCAAAACAATATTCATGAATCTTAAAATACCGATAATGCCCTATGGGGACTTTTCTATTAATGACTTAGACTTCTGATTCAAATGAAATTGACCCCAACATTGCTCTTATGTTCTTTTTTTAAAACAAATTTTCCCCATGCCTTTCTCCTCAATTAGCAAATGCCAATTGTACCTAGTGCCCTTCCGAAGCAAAGTACTTCACTAATAACACTTGCTCACAAGATGACATTTCTGCTGCGTGTGCAATACTCCAATCATGGTGTTTTATTCATTTTTTGTGAGTAGTGGGGGCAGATTCAGTGGAATAGCTACGTCCTTTTAACCTAGTTCAGCCCCGTCTTCCATGTCAGCCCACACTTATAGCCTATGCATGACTGGACTCACAAATATGACGTTTTGACAGTTATGAATGAATTATCTTGATTCTTCAAGAGCATCGGTGCCTCAGGTTTCATTGTGAACCAGGACAGATGCAGAGGCAAAACAAGGAAATGCTAAAAACTGAAGTTATGGCTTAACCCTCTGTCGGAACACAGCGCTAATTTGGACATAAAGGTGTGTTGTAGAAAAGACCGAACACAACAGAGAGGCTCATCTCAGGTCGACATTCTTTTTTTTTTAATCTTTGTTAATAAGCAATAGTAAAGGATAAAGTTCACAGGGCAGCAGGAGCTGGATTTAGGGATGGTGTTCGGTTGAGGCTTGGAGCAGTGAGATGAAAAACCAGACAGGAAAGGCACTAATGAACTCAGGCCTGATCCTCTCTGAGCCCCCCAGCTAAGACACGTGTGCAACCGGAAGTCTTCTCAGCACAAAAACACCAGCCACACAGAATGGAGGGGAAACTTTATGTGGGTCACACTGCGAAAAATGTTTGTAAAAGTATTTTGGTCTTGTAATGAGGCTTGAAATCATATTATTTTATTTTGAGTAAAAAATATTTGCTTATTCTAACTTACTATTTGCTTGTTCCCACCATTGCAAAATCTTGAAATTGATCAAATTATCTCACCTCATTGACAATATTTTTGTCTTATTTAGCAAAGGTTTGATTAGAAAAATACTTGAAACTAACTTTTTTGCAGTGCAGAGTAGGCCTTCCCCTTAAATCATAAAGTCCAGAGCCTTTGATCCAAATCCAGGTGAAAATGGGTGAGGGGGAAGCGGGGTGACATGGAGGAAGAGGTGCTGGTACTTACATCTCAAAGACTTGTGTGGGTAAGAGCAGGGGTCTCGTTATTCAAAACGCATGAGGTGCAATGTCATTAGTCTGAATGTTATTTTTATAGCATACGGAGATTAATAATGAAAGTCAAGAGGAAGTGAATTGAATCTCAAAGTGAATTTCTGATTACTACTAATCCTGCCCTGTCATACTTTTTTGCATACAGGATGACCAAGCTGCAGTTGATTCATTAGTCTCCCCTATATTCAGCATTCAGGTTCAGCCAGTAACAAGGAACCAGGCCTCAATCACGGATCTCACGCATTTACCTTTTCAAAAGCTCTAAGAATCAATACTGCATCCACATCCAGTTGACTGCAAATTCATACGTGGCTGTGTCTGCCTTTGTCTATACCATTCAAGCTAGATATTTTTTTTTTTTATTAACATATGAAATATACAAGAAAAGCAAACTGCTGTGCATTCTCTTTGCCAATTTGTTTTGTCTCTAAATTGCTCCTAAACACATTTGGCTGTTGCACAGTTGCTACGTCTATGAAAAGATAGCTTTTTGTCTCATCATTCTTACATGCATATTATCTCTGTATGGGTCGGTACATATCGATTCCATTAAACGACTCCTTGTTCCCTACCTTGAGCACAGACAATAGGTTTTAGTAGTATAACAGTGTGTGGATGAGGTCATGCCAATAATGCTTGCTTACTGCCCAGGAATTATTGCAAGGGCATTGACTTTTTCAAATGTACTCTCAGTAATTGCAAAATTGGCTTATGGAAGGAATGGAAAAGAATTGTAAGGTTTAAAAATGCAATAGGCTTGTCATAGGCTTGAATTCAAACAATTATCCTTGACATTCACTTGAAGTTGGGTAATCACAAAAATGAATTCAACAACTGCTCTTGAATAAATCATTTAGAAAATAAACATTTTAAATCCCAAAATCTTCTGTCTAAGTGGTCATACATTAAAACATGAAGCAATATATTTACAACAAAAACAAGGAGGAGTTGACATTGTCCATACAATTATTTTAATATAATCAAATTAAGCCAATGAAACAAAATACATTTTAGGCTAATTAAAGTGTACTTAATTTATTCCCATGGCATTCTGGATCTTCAACAGTCATTTATTTATACTTAAGAGTATGGTATATTATGTCCTAAGTGACTCTATTGTGAAGGAAAATTATTTGTCCGGCAATTTGTATTTTTAACCAGTTTCTACCCATTGCATGCACTCTTCCCAAAATTCTGATGGCACGCACATAACATCAATATTTTTCATATTTATGACTTCACATGTACATGAGAAACATGTCCTTTCTCTGAGTGGTGTCCACTTCACTGGCCATTGTCCGCAGTCCCAGATTAGATGCTTTTTGCATCAGTGGGATAACACCAGTTGCGCTTGCTGCACAAAATCCCCCAGCTGTGGAATGTACCATCATATGCTAATTTCAGCTGCGAGTTTACAGAGGGCATCTTTAATAGCCAGTTCCTTTGTTCTAGTGATATGGATGTTTTCTATGACACAAGGCATTTCCTCTGTAGTGTTTGGCCTACATTAATGATTCATGACCCTTTTAGAGCAAACCTAACAGTTAAACTTCTATGTTTGTTTCCCTTTTTTCTTGGGGTTGCAGATCAGTAGATGCTTGGTGCCTTGCAAGTAACAGGAACCAAAGTATTGGAAAAGCTCAGACTCTCAAATGCATTCCTTATAGCTGCAAGCATGAACAGTTTCAGGATTTATACAAAGTTGCTTATTTGCAATAACAAGCATACATGGACACATTTCCATATTCATTTTAAAATCGCATGCACGTGTATAAAAAGATGCCTACTGCCTTACAAACCTACTGTAACATCATATACTGTATTTCTATTTGTACCATTGCCATATCATATTTTCATGTGTGTTTGAAGCTGCCATAACCATCCTGATGCCTGATGGATGAAATGTACAAGGTCAGCCATCCAAGTGCTAACCAAGCTCACACCCGCTTAGCTTCAGCCATTCAGCAGGAGCTGGGCGTGTGATGGTACGGCAGCAACATGTGCTATTGATCATTCTAAAGACCTTGCTAAGACATGGCTATTGTATGCATTGTTCGTGGTTATGTATGTCTTTGCCATGTGATCACAATTTGACCTTGCTAAAAAAGAAGTAAAAAAGCTGTCAAACCTTAAATCACTGTCCTCTGGACAAGGACCCTCTAACCCATCACATCAATGAAATGGTTAATGTTTAACACCATTATGCAACATCAACCACAGGCTGCAATGCAGTAGTGCATTTGTCTCAAGTTTGAGACATGTACAAAAATTATAGGGTACAAGGACAAAGACTTTTGTATTTAGTGCAACATAAATGTAAAATCAATTGCAATGGACAGCTTACATAACTGTGAAATCAATTGCAATGGACAGTTCTACATGTATAAATCCGCAATTAAATGAAATGTGTTAAAATGATAAAAATATTCTCAAGAGGAAAATATTTCTTGTTCTACTAAAGACTTGCTAGGTTGTTGCTATGGGGCTTCTTGGAACTCTAGGGATCACAAAACTGCAGTTTTTAACCCTGCTCTAAGGACCTTGTAACCCAAGAAGAACCACACGATTACTGTATGATTTATGTGAGATTATCAGCTCACTGCTTTTTGAAGTAGAAAAACTTGGAAAAAGTCTGAAGGACAAACTTGAGGTGACTTGCTTCAGACAACTTTTGAAAGCTTAAATTTAAAAGGAGAAAGTACAAACAGTAAAATACTGGTATCAACCTGTCAACCTCAGAGTAAAGATTCAGGTTTATATAAAATTGTAATCAACATTATGAGCTAGCCATTGCCTCACTAGCTAGAGTCAGCAATAGATAAAGCTACAGTCATATACTGTCCTTAAAGATATAACTGTTTTCTTGGACATTTGGGGAATCTTCTCATTTTCCATGACTTTTGCAAGATTGTTAAACAGTATCAAAAAATTCCAGGTTTTCCAGGATGCGTTGTATATAAATTGCACAAGAAAGAGCGTCCTTTAGTTCAATATAATACTCTGCCATTATACAGTGTCCTCCAAGTGAAATGAGTCAATATGGCTATATGCTTCAGGCTTTTCAATCTGAGATCCAAAAGATGAATATGAGACAAAAGTATTTTATTTATGGTATTTACTGTAGATACATATATGTTTTACCTCTTTACAAAACAGCTGTTTTGTGTTGAGTCTGCCCATTCTCAGTTATAAAACATGCAGTGGACTATTGCTACTACTGCTTATACTAGGGTGTACCTGGTATTGGCTAGGTGGTAGCTAGAGGGTTGCTACGTGGCTGCTAAGGCGCGTTAGGTGGTTGCTAGGGTGTTGCCAGGTGGTTGCTAGGCTGTTGTAATGGTTTTGCTAGGTTGTTGCTAGAGTGTTTCTAAGTGGTTGCTAAGGTGTTGCTAGGTGGTTGCTAGGATGCCGGTAGATGGCTGCTAGGGTGTTGCTAGGGGTTGCTAGGTATTAGTAACAATGAATCAAAGAGATTGGATGTGTGGCTATTAGGATAATGCAAGGGAATTGAGGCCATGTATGTATATGGAAGTGCTAGAGAGCCTAGTTGGTGACATCATCAGCTGCAAGAGGCCATTGTGATGTCACAGTTGTCAACATTCCATCATTCATTTTCTACAGGACCTTTCCCCCCGGAAAACCTTAAATATTTTGGGAATAATTGGGAATATCACAATGGTGTGTGAACAAGCATACCATTTGGGACCGTGCCCAACATTTTCCAGTTGGTTTGGTGTCAATATCTTAAACAGTGCTAGTAGGCACAAAAATCTGTTAGAATGATAATACTAAATATAACAGTAGTGTGTTGCTTTGCAATAATTAATAATAATAATAATAATAATAATAATAATTCATATATAATGTCACGTGGTATGAGGCACATACACTCAGAGAGCACTTTACTGAGTATGTATTACACTTATTTTTTAGATTCATTAAGGCATCTGCTGCCTTAATGTGGTTTGACACATTGTGTTCAGAGATGCTCTTCTGCATACCACTGTTGTAATGCGTGGTTATTTGCATTACTGTCACCTTCCTGTCAGCTTCGACCAGTCTGGACTTTAGAGTCTGCTAGTTTTAATACTACTTTTTTCAGGCATCTCATGAGATCCTTGAATTGTAAATTACATTCATTCATACAGCGCCTTTATCCAAAGTGCTGTACAATTGATGCTTCTCATTCATGGTGATTGGCTGAGATGCAAGGCTCCAACCAGCTTGTCAGGAGCATATTTGGGGGTTAGACGTCTTGCTCAGGGACACTTCAACACACCCAGGGAGGGATTGAACCGGCAACCCTCTGACAGCTAGCCTCCTGGGCCAATGTTGCCCCCAAATGACATCTCAAGTATTATTTTGCAAACAAAAGTCGTTAAAAGACCTGAGATGCCCTCTCGCCCATTAACTGCTGTCAAACTTTCTCCAATACTTTTGTTCTCACTGAATTGCTCTTTTCTGAATATCACCAATTACCAGGAATTCAGTTTAAGAACTGTTGTCACAAAAAGCCTGATGAAAGGAGCCTATTCACAGCACTGCAGTCAAGCTTTTATCTCACAACAATCAACTTACTGTAACCCTGAAGATGGATCAGAAAAACCCTTTAAAATCGCATCTCAATGTGGAACTCATTTTTATGAGGGCTATGTTTTCTACTGCTATACAACTTTGTCCTTTCAAAGCTCCCAATAAAATATCCAACTTTCATAAACAAATCTTCTTTCTGATCTATAATCTTTCCCCCTTAAATATTTCATTGAGAACGACAAGGACGAATCAAATATCACACATACTACACAACAATATAAAATTACTATATTGTATATTATACTATACTACACGATACTACTATATATAAGTAAAATAATAGTATAATTTAAACAAAGATGTGCAATGTATGGTATGTTGACTTATGCCATTCTAGGCAAGGCAAGTTCTTTATTGAGAAAACTTCTAACTGAAGTCATTAACAAAATAAAGCTGCCTCCATCTTGAAATGAAATAGCATTATATACCTCAAAGACTTCAACAAATTCTTATCAACAGTAAAGCAAAGGAGGTATCCTTTAAAATATTACACCGCTGTTATTGAGTGAAACACAAGAAAAAAATATTTTTATACAGAATAGCGTACCATTTTCTTCTACAATTAAGCAGAAGAGATGGTTGAACATCGCTCCATATTATGCTGGGATGGTGAAATGGAAAAAAAGTGAAGTGCAGACTCTAAAGGCGTTTCTGTTTTTCTGCTTTTTTCTTTATCCTTCTGTAATACATATGTTCCCTTCTCCTTAGTGCTGAGGGACAAGCATGTACAGTAGTTTCCCCTGTTTGCTCTAACCTGTTGTACACTGCATACTCTGTCATTATAACTTGTTATCCGAGTTGAAGTAGTCCCTTGGAGCTGCAGTACGAAGCGGGGTTTCCATGTTTTCCACTGATAGTGAAAGAAGTTAGCCTTTTTGAGTTGATGTGATGTGACGGTTTGCTAAATTTAGTTTGCTGGCTCCTGCAAGCTAAATGCATGCCCAACATCACTTGGTGCACCCGTTTACACTGCATTCTAGCCCAGAACATTTCAGATATGACAACTTAGCCAACTCAGGAAGTGGAAGAAAAAGTAAACAATCCTCCTTGCATTGTATATGTCTGTCTCTCCAACATCAGTTCAAGATCCCATCATCTCAATATCCCATCAATAAGGTCAAAACAATATGCATACAATATGCTTTACATATATCCTTTGATGTGTAGTTTTCAGATCGTTACGGGCTACAAACGATTAGCCTTCATGGACAAGGTTCCTTGATATCTCCTTTAACACCCTCTTTATGAAGTCGGATGTACTGTGCCTTTAAATATTTTCAGTCTGCTGTATTATTAATGGTATTCATGGTAAGCTAATTATAACTAATACGTTTGCAAAACAAGCCCGAGGTCTACTGTTAAACATGTATATGTGAGCGCTTAAAATGCAGCTGGGAAGGGGGCACATGGGACGCCCATAAAGTTTGTATCTTCTCGGATAATTAATGTGTGCCTTTATATTGCTTTACCTTCTGCCAGAGCAATACGCTGTTTTTTCAGGTATTGATTTATCTAAAGAATTCACACAGACATACAGTGCTGTGCAGAAGTCTTAGGCACCCTAGACTTTATTATATGTACATGTTTATTTTGTGTGTGTAATTACAAAAGAACACATTTGAGATTTCCAAATATTCATTTTCCAAAAGATTTAATTTTACAGAGACATTTTTGAATTTCATTTAAAAAAATAACATATTACTGTGAGCAATGGACTACTTTTTACATAAAAACTTGATCAAGGCTGTCTGAGATCAGAAGCAAGGAGCCAAAGTCTGCAGAAGAACTGTGGCAAGTTCTCCAACATGCTTGAAACAACCTCCCTGCTAATTGTCTTATAGAACTGCAGGACAGCGTTGGCTATCTCAGCAAAGTGATGGTCACAAAAAATATTGATTTGATTCAGTTTTTAACTATTCTGCCGAATTACTAAAATATAATGTAAAATGTATAGTACGTTTATTTAGGACCTTTCATTTAATTCTTTTTGAAAGAATCTTATCTGTAGAGAATGTTATGCAGGTGCCAAAGACTTCTGCACAGTACTGTTGTAAAATGCTTTGAAGTAGTTGGCACAGAAACAGCTATGTTCATTATCCTGCTCTCTAACCCAAAACATCCGGTGTCATCACATAGTTAAAAAGCGACTAGATCTTTCATGTGTTTACGTGCTGGGTGAACCCTTTTGGCAAATCAACAGCTGGAGGTATTTGCTTTGTAATCAAAATGATTCCCTGTTTTGTTTGAAACACGAATAACTGATACTGCCCAATTTGAGCTCTTTTTAGATTTTAGATTTTGTTTTCTTTTTTTTCATATTCAAAGTCAGTGCTATTGCGTAGGGAGATGGTTTAAAAAAAAAAAAAACTCCATCCATTCTTGGCATTCGGTTTGATCTTGACTTCTTAACGCAGGAAATGAATAAATAAGCAGTCTGGGTGCTCGGCCTCATGGAATACATTACACGACTTCGCCTAAGCGGCGTGTGACTCATCTGTGACGGCGCGCAGCGACACGTGGAGGAGGCATGCGAGGACAGCGTCAGGCACGAGGAGCTGTTCAGAGATGCCAGGCAGGTGGAGCGACCTATTTATCATGCCAAAGACAATGAGAGCAGACTCCTGTCCATGACTACAGAGGCATGAAGGACACATGGAGCTCTGCTGGTCAATGGACCGCATTGCTTTACAATGAATGGCTCTCATTCACCCATTCACACGCACTGACACCAACGGCGATTGGCTGCGTCAGACCAGAGCGTCAGGAGCAACAAGAGGTTAGATGTCTCGGTCACGGAGACTTCAACACGCCCAGGACAGGGATCGAACTAGCGACCTTCCAACTGCCCGACAACCACTCTTACCTCCTTAGCTAAAGTCAGCCCTCCTGAGCTAATGTCACCCCGGTGCTGTCTGAACATCTCATATTAATGGGTATGGTACTAAAGTTCGAGTGAACACAGGGTGCCGTTCACTTGAATGCAGTAAGAGTTACAAACTGGTTACAGTTTTATCATGATAGTTGGTAATATTTTCTGAGGCAGATCTATGTTTGGGCTCTCCATTTCATAGTTTCATAGCACTCTCTTTTATGTGTGACAAATTCTAATGTGAACGATCTCTTCCTGGATATTGGTGGATTGGTTTATGGTTTTTCAGTGCCTGTGAGAGAGCTTATTGCATTCTTATTCATTTGTGTAATTGTTTACTCTCAGTCTTTTTCCTATAAATAACCAAAGTGTGCTTCAAAAACACATACAGTATATGTTTCCGGTTGGATCAAGACTGAATTTGAATATGCAATTACAACTATGTCATTATTTCGAATAGGTATTAAAATGTATTATTAATATATTTATTTTTTCTACTATGTATGAAGGTACAAAGTGAATTTGTGGCGATGAAATATTCTGCTACTTTGAGGTCTTTGCTTGGATTATTCTGACTTCTGTCTCACATTATGCCCACTCTTGACCAGATGTCTTCTAATTAATGTAATGCTTCATTTATTCAGTAGAGAATCATTCTGAATTATGTCTGAAGACTCAGCTCTTCACACTGGACATTAACTCCTTTGCGGGAATCCCCTAATCTATTGTCACTTGTTTTTCAGCTGTCTATCTTTAGCTCCTTGTATTTTATATATACTCTTATTTCTTTGTATATTTGTCTCTCGGTACTGTATTTCCTCAAGTTGAAGTTGAGTTGGTATGGTAGTTACAGACTTGGCCTATCTACCTTGTGTACTGGATATATGTTCATGGTCTTACAACCAGTTATAGTATATGAATTGTACCTTATCTGACGTGTTTGGTTATTTTTTGTATGACCTTGATAAGCACTGTTTTGTATGTTGTCTGCAAAATAAAATAAAATAAAATGCAAATGTCAATCATATGTTCCCTTAAACTGTAATCAAATGGTCTATTATGCATATAGATTTGACCACTCAAAAGAAACAACCTCCTTTGGTCAACCCATCTAGAGACCAGTAGGCCTTTTGTCCTGACGTGTATTTGCTTAGTGGCCAGTGTGATAACCTTCTACAAGATGTTTTACAGAAAGGCTATACATTCCAGACAACAAAAAGCATTTCACATTTATTTTGCATGTCATTAAGCATGAACACCATTACCTCAAGACTAAAACTCTGGACTAGTGAAGAATGATGCTTGCTGCAAGAATGTCATTAAGTCTGATACAGGATACACATTAATAAAGAGTAAAAGATTGAGTGGAGGGCCCTCAATCAAAAACTTCTGAAACCACATCTCGCTGGTAGGAAACATCAAAAAGGAATGAATATATTTTAACAAGAAAAATAATAATGTTTGTACTTTGCACAAGCTTTTACAGCTTTTTGGATGACCTCATCTCTTTTCCCATTTGCAGTTTCCCTTTTGATCTCAGTGTTTGTGTAACGTTTCATCTGCATATGAGTTTTTCTGTTATGAAGATATGAAGAGGCTGTGGCCTGGAAACTTGTATGTAAATGCACTTATTTATTATTTTCCCTGCGCTGTTTGCAGCTTATAGACAGAAAATGTACAGTACTGTGTCCCTCCATGGAGATGCCTGTAAAATAGCACCCCCTGTAAAAAGATAATTCCCCCTTCCTGATTTCCTTTGATTGCATATTTGTCATACTGAATGGTTTCAGATCTTTAGACAAATTTAAATATTCGACAAAGGCAAACTGAGTACACAAATCATATTTTTAATATTACTATTGGATTAATTTCATGAAAAAAGTTGAAATGTGAATAAGGAATTGACCCCAGTCTTCCATGTCGCTGTGGAGGAATTTTAGCGCACTCTTCAATGGGCTGTTCTACCAACCTATTTGTCTGAATGAAAGCAGTTCTGCATAGAAGAGCAGGTTTAATTCCGCCACAGTGATGTGAAAAACTCCTATCAAATTGTGTCTGTTTGAAATTATAATGATTTGGGTAAATGAAATTTGCAAAAAGTTTTGGTTTTCTCAAGTTCCCTTATCTAATATTACATTTTGTCGAAAGGTCTGAAATCATCCAGTGCGACAAATAAGAAATAACAGTTGAAATCGGGCGGGAGGAAAATGCTTTTTCATGGCACTGTTCTTTGGGGTACTGTTCTTAGGAAACTATATTTTCCGCAAATGTTCCAAAAGAGAAATTGGAGTGGAGGTAATTTAAAATGGAGAATAAAGAATGGGCTTATTACCCTTTAATGCAGACTACACAAAATGTTCAGTGTTAAATCAACTCTTACAGTTTATATGAGTCCACTATGGCCAGAGTGGACTCATATAAACTCTGTTAGAGTTTAATTAACACTGAATATTACATTGTGTATTGCCTCAGGCAATTATACATGTATACTTCCACCCTATGGCGTAAACTAGAATTAAACCTTTACTGGATGGCTGTGCTAGACACAAAGCTGTTTAAATGTGATTTGACAGTTTCTATAATGTAATCGGAGGACAATCAGATGAGGTGATATGGTAAATGTAATGTTGTTACTTTTCATTGTGATTACCAAATGAAATATGCGGAGGTTGAGATGGAAAAGCAGTTTTATTTCATGTTTTGCTTGAATTCACAAGTGAATTCAATATGAGTACATTGCAGATATAGTTTGAGACCTACGTAATCTCACAATTTTGCAGCTTTGTAAAACAGCTTTAAACCTTCCAGCTGCTTATTCAGTAAAATCTTCTTACTGTATTATAAAGTAGAAAACGTTATTTTAGTATATGATATATACTGTATTACCCTTTCCTCTGCTCTTATGAGGCATATATGGCCCCTGAAACAGCAAAGGGGCCCTTTACACTGCAGGGGCCCTTCTTATTTTGAGCAGTGTGGCTCTAGGTATACGCAGACATTAAGTTTAAGATCTTAGACAATAAGAGTACTCACATAAGCCACAATACATCTGGGGGAGAAAAAGATAAAGAATGAGAAAAATCCATGTGCTGCATCCATGGTAGTCAGCAGCCACACCCGCAAGTCCCTCTCCTAATCACAAGTCTGTGCCCACCATAGTACCAGTGCACCTCAATTTTCCACCTATCTGGATCTATTTGTTTTTATTATTAAGACCAGAGTTTTTGGAACAATATTGATATTTTCAATATTATTTCAGAGCATTTATAAGGCACGCATATACGTACAGTATGCACTTAAATTTTTTACAGCATTACTGCACTTCAGTACCTATTTCAGTACCCACATGTTCAGTAGCAATCATCTTGAGTTAAATTCAACAGCTCTGCAACATCTTGGAAAGTCATTCCAATAGATTGGCCAGCTTTCAGCTTTGAAAGATTCTTCTCTGCAAATTACCATTGAGATGGAGTTGAAAGCATGTTAAAAAGAAAGATAATATTGCTGGATAGCGTTGCTATCCTTTGACTCGACACATGGGGGGGCAGTGGGTTTTTAATTGCATAAATTGTAGTTGGCATGCCAACAACACAATGTTTCATTTATATGCCACTGATGTTGCTATTAAAGATCAATTGGAGACTGTTTCAGTGGAATATCTCCAGTCCTTTCTGCCTGTATGAAAAAAATGAGCCGTACAGAAATTCTCTGATCATAATAACATTTGAACGATAATTCAGATTACTGTGCTTCTGGAGTGTGATACAGGGCACAATCTCTTCAAAAGAATAAGCCCATAAACTCTTTGTGACTTCAGAGCTGACCAACAGCTTTGAATAGTGATTGGACGATTCCCTGTCATCAGCAGCAATTGAAAGATATATTCTCAGTACAGACAGTTCCCTGTTATGAGGAGTTCTATTTCTGAGTTATGAAGAAAAAAAAAAAGGCTTTTGAAAAACAGGCCTTTGCACCAGAGACATTTTCCTGTAGACTGGGACTTTGCACAAGGCAAAGCTCTTCCTGCACTTATTGTGATGGAAGATTCCAGGAAGGCTTGAGACCTCGAATTTTGATGTCTTCATGTGAAAACTTCAACATCATCAAGTCATGTCGACAGAATGTTCCGCACATGTGAAAATGGAAACCAGCAGCGACAGACCAGCACCCTCAACAATCCACAGCAACCAATGAGATACCTAAAATAGTATTCGACTTCAGTATAAGATTGTGTTTATCAAAATGCATATTTTGTCCTTATTTGTCTTTTATTTTTCATGTTTCCGTTTGGGTGAATTTACGAATATATGGAACAGCTGTACTGATAAGAAAAAAATGCAAATAAAAATGAGTATTCATTGGTAGTACTAGCCTACTTCAGGAGCTTGTGCCTTGTGAAAGTTTGGTAAAATATATTTCATGAAAAATAATTAGCTTTTTTTTTTAGCATTTATTTTACCTAAAGGTCCCATATTGTGGAATGACATTTCCCTTGCTATGTGGATTATAAAGTTGAAGGTGCTATAAAAATACTGAAATCACACAGTTCCCAAAGAAATCCACACAATCTGCGGCTGTTTGATTTTCTTTGAAGTTGTGACATCACAACAAAACACATGTTTGCTTCAGCACAACCCACCTTGTAGCCGGAACAAATCCATGTGTGAGGCACAGATAGCGTTCAGTTCATTGGAGCAAGCATAAATATCAGAAACTCTTTGGAAATATCACCTTCGTAATTGCAAATATCATGAGAATGATACATATGGACTGTATTTTAACACAGAATCCCCACGGCTCCTCATAATGCTAATGAGTGGCACTAGCACAATCTGCTGAAATTCCATTTGTTTATTTATCACAGTGAGAGTATGGTGGCCCACTGAGAAAAGAGTAAAATGGCCATCAACGTTTGTTTTTCTTTTCTATTACACAATTGCTAACTGTCAGAATGAACAAAATGAAATGTAAAGCTAGACATCTCTAGTTCATCAATTGAATGGTTTGGAGTACCTTTACAATAGCATCACCAGTTGAATCCGTTGCCTGTCATACAATGTAACGATAAATATACTGTGATTACATGGAGCGTAAGGATATGAGAGGACATCTTTTTATTACATTGTTGGTATTACACCATGTCATTAAATTGCAGAATATCCATAATGTTTCAGGATGGTTTGTTTGGATTAAAGGTAAGAATAAGTTGACTATGCTGTGATGATTACAAATACGCTTGCATTTGAGCTTTGTATTGGCGGAAATGGTGGGGAATTAAATTAAACGAAAAAATGCAACTGGTCCCAATGGTCATTGCTGAAGAAATTCCAGTGGGAATATGTCTGAAATATGGTATTTGTACATAAGAAAAAAAAAATTGGATTGCCACTAATACCTAACAGTTTCAATGTTTTTTTGCAAAATTATATTGATCTGTTCATTAACATTTACAATCAAATTTGCATTCCTAAATGTAACCACAGTGTGAAAAAAAATGATCTTTGAGCCTTTTTTCACTTGAATTAGTAAAGCCATTCTTTTCTTCCACAATTGCCAAGATCCCTATACATTTGAAACAGTTGCATTTACCTCATTCCACAATCCAAAATGTTGTGCTAATGGCACCACTAGTCCAAAAACAGGGAATGGACAGATGGGCTCCGCAGGAGATAAACCTGCTGGTGTAGAGAAATGTTGGCTAGCTGTAACCCTGGCTTCAGAGATATAAAAATGAGATTAACCACACGGCGATATGGAAGCTCAAAGGCTGTATGTTTTCCTATTGTTACACTTTGAGGGATAATCTATGCGGTAATGATGAAAATGAACTGCTATCTTCCATTGTGCCGATGAAACTGGGCACGACATATGGTAATAAATCGAAATAATGAAATCCTTCTCAGATTAATAAATGAATAGGTGGAAGCCCATGGTAGAGGTTAAATTGTTTCTTGGGATTATATGCAGGTTTACATATTTACATAAATGTTTTTCTTTGGAAAATGGCATTTGTTCAAAGTGCTAATATGACCTCAATATTATTTCATGACCCAATAAAGCCCCAGTTTGGTAATTGTTGTGCATAGATTAGGCTCTTATGAATGTACACTGGTTTGCGTGGAGAGGGTGGCTGTTGGACCGTAAATGTTGTCTAGCTGAACAGAGCCTCCTGTCCTGTCTACTGTTGGAGGACAAGTAAGAGGGGGTGAAACCATAAGAGGGGGTGAAACCATAGCTGAAATGACCTCTGATAAATGCCATCCTCTTCTGAGCCATATAGTGCCATCAGTATTTACATTATTATATTAAAATAAATGTATTTAGAGAGCACCTTTCCAGCAATGAGCACAAGGTACTGAACAAAGAAAAACAGTGAAATATCAGAAGGTAAAATACAGTGAAAACAAAGCATGAGAATGGATATTAGCTTAAGAGTACAATAATACCAGTACATATTAAACCAATATGTGCAAATATATACAAAAAAAACACTCAATATACACAATACAGACTCAAAAATCATACATTGTGGGAATTTGATTGAAAAGCTTAGTCATGTGAGAGATGTGACTGGTGTAATTGCCTTGTTTAAACTATTGATTTCTGAGAAATGATCTTTAAAAAATGTGTTTTATATCTCCAGTGTAGTGGCATAGTGGGAAACAAAACAAACAGTCTAGCGAGTTTTAATGCATAAAACTCTGGTTTAAAAAATGTGTGCAGATGCCTAGAGAGTTTTACTTGACCTTTTTGTAGCTTCACCTCACGTTCTCAATCTCCTAAATAATAAGCTGAAATAAAAATAAATAAATAGATAAATAAATGATCTCGCATACTGAAGAGAAATGAAACAGTGCCACTGGAGGCTAATTCAAAGTGTAGCCATGTCCCACTTTGCCGGCCTTTGAGATTTAAGCAATTTTGTGAAGAGCAAAGAGAAAGAGACCTCATGACATGAAAAAGGTGATGTGATGGTGAGGTTCTGGAATATTCTACAATGTAGAATATTCCTTGAAATGACTTTCCTGCCATCTTCTACCATGCCTGCACCACCCTGGGCCCTCTAAGTCCTGCTTAGCCCCATGTCCTGTTGATAAGGTCACTCCTCCTTACTGGCCCCAGTAATACTAATTGCCATGTTTTTGCTTGAGGAGGATCACCATTCCGGTTCATTTAAAACTCAGGAATGAACCAGTGGCACTGGCAACAGCATTGGGTTTGATGCTAACCCCCCACACACAAGTGCCGTCAATATTGTTTATGGAGAGGAGGCAGAAGAACGTCACACAGCCAAGTGGAGCAGCATGTAGAATTCAGTTTGCTGTTCTATTTTGTTTTTTGCTTTTAAATTCCACAGTATAGACATTGAAAAGTGCAAACAACAGAAAGTCTATTAATGTATGTTCCTACAATGACTTATAATAGTTTAGTACCTATTTCAAATGTAATTAGCCAACCCAATAGAATAAAAATTATAGTACTACAGCCTCATCAATTCCAGGGCCATGTGTCAAACAGCTTACATCCTGCTATTGAGTATACAAGTGGCATACAAGTGGCATACAACTTGTATACTCAATAGTAGGTAAGAAAGTTGTTTCGGACATGGTCCATGTTTTGGGACAACCATGCACTACACCAGACTACAAAAATGTTTTTACCTCCTGGATCCTAGAAGTAAGTAGTCTGCATGATCTGGAGTGCACTAACCCAGTGTTACAGAGTTACCGTAGTTAGTAGTTCTGAAATCATTAACATTGGCAATAATCTGTGAGAGTTGATTTAATGCTGGATATTTAACTGTATATATACCATACAGGTATGCAATATGACAATAGAAACAGATTATTTGATTAATACAAAAATAGCAGGCATACTGCACATTAGAGAACATAAACCTTAGGCATGCAATATAATAAAACATTTTTGGGTGGATCCAGTTTGGCGTGTTCCAACTCCAAATCTGGGGCAATGCTGCTGTACTCTGAATAAAATCTCAATAAAAAAAAGAATAATGTAATGATGTAATGGTCAGCTGGAAAATTTTTAAAGAGGTTGAAAGTCCTGCAAAAATGAGATAGAGGGAAATAACAAGGGCAAGGCACGAAATACGATAAGCATGACAAACAGAAAAATAAAATGAAACCCCAGACTTTCCAGACTATGGCTTCAGTATGAAACCGAGTGGTCCTGTGGCATCTAAATGGAGGCATGAGCCCCTCCTTTGATCGGTGCTCTATTGCTCTCAGCTTCACAGTTATGAACGAAGCATTTGGCCAAATTCATAATGTCCACATATCTGTGCACAGAATCCCATCAAAAAATTCACACTGAGCTGAGAAGCCTTTTTATGCTTGATGCAGAAAATCCCTGAAACCTTTAATGATACCACTGCTTTTAGCAGGTTTTTGTCATGAACAAAGGCATATTATGTGGGATTTTAGCTGTGCTATGGTCCTGCATTTACAATCAAACTCCGCCCACTCAGTTTTTATATTTTACATTGGTTTTTACAAATGTTTATTTTTATATCTCAATTTTTAGATAGCTGCCACCAGTAAGGAAAAGCAGCTCCAATGTTTCCTCTGGTTTTAGAACAGGCCCTGTTGGCTGTAATCCTTCAGCAATTGCAGCAGCAAGCTAGCAACAAACCTGAGTCTACTGACTCCTGATTCCACTCCACTGGCTCTGCACCCTCACCCACTCTTCCCAACACAGAAACAAGTTTTCTGCCCAGAAAGCCCCGCACACATATGACCGAGTGTGGTTATTTCATCATATTTTCAAGGTAAAAATCCTGCATAATATGCCTTTAAGTGGGCCAGAAATCCGGACTCCAGCCATCTCTCCCACGGAACAGATTTCATCTTGTTCTAGCCTCAGCACACCCACTTGATCCCACTGGTCATGAGTCAGGCATGATGCTGTGTATATAACACCTGCTGTAGAAATAAGAAGGATGGTCTGCTGACTCCTCCACACATTACAGTATAATCTTTTTGTGTACTCTTCACGGCGATCTCAGTGAATAATGCCACCTAGCATTTAGAACTGGTTCACATGGGTCAGTAGATAAGCTTCCCATGTTGCAGTGTACAGCCCTCCTACCTGGAGACACGTTAACATGATTCATGCCCTCTGTACTCTTTTGCATATGTGGCTGGTCAGCACAACTTTTACGATGGCCATGGATAGGATGTCGTTCATTATGCCAATGGCCACTTTGTACATCACAGCTGCAATTTGGCTCAGACTTACATGAAGTCTCCTAATGTCATTGTATTATTTTTCATAATACAATGTAAACATAATAACATCTTGAAAGTAGAGGTGTGCATTTCCGAAAGACAATCCGGAGAGTGATTGGACTACTGCTACTACTACTAATACTATGGTGTTTAAATATTTGCATTTACAAGCTGGTGTACAGGTGTATCTAATAAAGTGGTCACTAAGCATATATGAACTCTACTAGAGGGCAGAGGCTATTGTGACATCAAAGGCTTCTATGAGCACACAGCAAATTTGCATAAATAATGTTGATTGGCTGAACTGCCGATTGGCCATTACAGTGAGAAGAAGTACTACCCAATGTTAACGTTGTAAGAATCAGTATGAAACATTATGATGTATAACACATGTACACTCAGTGAGCGCTTCATTAGGTATTTATTAGACTTATCGGTCTTCTGTTGCTGTAGCCTATCCACTTTTTTGTTTTGATGCATTGTGTGTTCAGAGATGCTCTTCTGCATACCACTGCTGTAATGTGTGGTTATTTGCAGTACTGTCACTTTTCTGCCAGCTTTGACCAGTCTGGCCCTTCTCCTCTGACCTCTCTCATTAACAACGTGTTTTTGCCCGCAGAACTGCTGCTCACCGGATGTTTTATGTCTTTCTCACCATTCTCTGCAAACTTTTGGGACTGTGCATGAAAATCGCAGGAGATCAGCAGTTTCTAAGATATTCAAACCACCCTGCTGTTACTTCAATTGATGAGCTAAGAAAATTTTCTTAGATACTGATGGGGGTTACACATTTTCTCCGCAACTACATTACTGATACTGGTCAGAGATGCTCGTACTTGGGCCCATCGTGTTCCAGAGAGCCTATACAAAACGTAGATAATAACATTCCTATGTACAAGTACTTTTATACTTTTATACAATTGACATTCTATTGACGTTTCCCGTGTTAGCACATTTCTAGAATGAGAAACTATTGTGCATTTGGTCCGCAGGACCCTTGTCGTGAAAAGGACACTGACAGGTGAGGTCCTGCCACGCTTGTTTTACCACCCACATGTAATGGCATCTTCAAATAGGTTATACAAATAGAACCGAGTTTCAAACGGTTTATCCCGTTACCATAGTGACCTACCATACCATACTGTACTAAGAAAATCTAAGCAATTCAATTCAGAAAGTATCAGCATAAAATCAGTCCAAGATTTATTGATGTCTCCTGAAATCCATTTATATCCTTCTTTCTCACACACATTAATCCTTGTGTAAAAACATTCATCCTTGTATGTCCTTGAAATTTAAGCAGATGCAGTTTGTTCATACACATGATCTGGGCACCTTCAGAAGGCAATCCATTGAGAAGCTAGTGAAGGAAAACAGAAAGAACTGACTGCTGCTGAGCCTCAGAGTCCCCCCTGAGGCAATATGTGTCTGCGTGTAGGTCAGGGAATTCCTCTGTGTCTGTGTACTAAATTATGTATGGAATAGATCTAGGTGTCCATTGTGTTGCCAGACAAAGAAATGTGGCCCAATCCATTTTTGTTTACTACACTCTGAGGTATTTTAATGGCCCTCACAAATTTGTTTCAAGTTTTATGAAATGCTTGGTCACTTGGGTTGTCCAATGCAGTGGTTTTCAACCTTTTTTTCCCCCAAGTCAACCAATGTTACCATAACACTTCCTGAAGAGGCCTTGGTTCTTGAACTGGCTCCTCTTTCTCCTCTGTGCCTTCAAATTTAGGATCTGACTCTGGCCTGAAATAGCATCATTTCCATTCAAGACAATGCATGTGAAAAAAAGCATTCAACACAAAGAACTTTACAATTTTAGAATGTTCTGGAACTGCACTTGAGCCGTTGTCAACAATCTGCTGTTGTCCATTGTAGTTTGCCAAACAAATTGAACAAATATCAAACTTTTACATTTTTATCCTCATTTGAGGTTTATGTGGTAATACAGAGAAATGTTACCACACCGTTTTAGGTTTAAATAGTAGGCTAATCCAGAAAAAATGTCCCCTTTGTATGATTTATGAAGGCAGAACAGTTTTAGCACTGCATTGTGAATGTGCATAGCTGAGGCCGCTTTCTGCATCCAAAGCCTACAGTTCATTTCCCTGATGAATACTTTTTTGTTTTCTTCTGTATCAGAAAATCCTGAGAAAGTGTGGAGGCTGCCAAGGTCAGATAGGTCTCCAATATTTCAAACTGTGTCTTACACACCTTTTCCTATCAGTTTTTTCTGTAGTATAACTTCCGATTTTGGGCATGAAAAACTGTGTTACTGCTTTACAATGACTGAGATTGGCATTCAGAGTTTGTGATTCATGGCTCAAGCAAGAAAATGTCTTCTAAGCTACTTGTGCAGTCATGTTGCACCTCCAGATGTGTCAAAACCGTACATTATATTTAAATAACATAAAAAAGTGCACTGTTACTCTAAGTGTACAAAATAGTTGCTACCAAATATTGTTATTTACACAAAATAACAATATACAAGTATAATTATTTGATCAATGCAATACCAAGGCACAATGCATTATGCTATGTCATCCTATGATTATTCTAAATGGTACAATAATAATAGTAACAGCAATATTAATAATCATCACCATCATCATCATGGGGGGAGAAGACGACAGCCTTCACGCGGCCTCTCATGTGAGTAGTGAGAAATGGTGCGAGACCAACTCATGAAACTAATGTCGCCAAAGAATCGTCGAGCTGGCAGACCAAGGTACAAGCCGAGGTCAAGACCAAGGCAGAGAACGTCCTCTTCAGGACAGGCGGACACCCCCACCGTCGAAAACCAAGGTCTGTCGGCGCTCCAACTCAACGTCGAGGGCCTTACCATCGCCAAACTCGAAGTCATCAGGCATCTTGCCGATTCCAACAAAGTGGCAGCTGTTCTCCTGCAAGAGACACACTGGGTTTCTGGCGACAACCTCAAACTGCCTGCGTTCTTCCTCACCGGATCCATCCACAGCAAGAAGTATGTAATGGCAACCTTTGTCCGGGAAGGATTGAGCTGGTCAGCCACCGGTCAATCTCCACCCGGCTGCAACATGGAGTGGCTGGTCACCAAAATCTGTTGTGAATGTATACAAGCCCCCACCAACTGTGCTGACTGTATCATCACTAACATCTGTGACTCCTCCCGCCATCTATGCAGGTGACTTCAACTGCCAACATACAGATTGGGGTTACAACCACACATCACAGGATGGTGAAGCGCTGAGTGAGTGGGCTTCTAACGCTGAGGCACTGCTGCTCTTCGACCCAAAGGAGCCCCCAAGCTTCTTTTCTGCACGCTGGAACTCTCACACCAACCCAGACATGTCCTTTGCCGTATGCCGCAGTAACGACCTGAAACCGGAGAGACGTGTCTTGGACAGGTTCCCTCGTTCACACCACCGGCCATCCATCATCAAAGTACCATCACTGGTACAGCCGGTAGCTGGCAAACCGGTCAGGAGATGGAACTTCAGGAAGGCGAACTGGCGGCAGTTTATGGCGGAAACGGAAAGAAGAACTGCTGGTCTCCTGGACCCAGAAGCAGCTGATGTGGTGCTGCATACGCCGCCTACTGTGAAGTCCTCCTAAGGGCAGCAAAGCACAACATCCCATATGGCTACAATAAGAACTACATCCCGGGCTGGGATGAGGAGTGCAGCAGGCAAGCTCCAGGGAAGAAATGGACGCAACAGCAACAACCCTACTGCAGAAGCTGGACGACACCCGAAGGGCCAGGTAGACTGAAGTAGTGGAAGCTATCGACTTCACCCACTCTAGCCGGAAGGCGTGGCAGACCATCAACCTGCTCTCAGGGAGAAAAACAACCCCCCGCAGGTGTCCAGTGACAGCAGATGCCATTGCTTCCCAGCTCCTGAAAAATGGTCGCTTCCCTGATGCTGTGTGAGGTATCGTCTCTCTCCAGGGCAGCCAGCGTCCTCTCAGGAGACTTCACAGTAGCCGAACTAAGTGCAGCAATCAACAAACTGAAGCCGGGCAAGTCACCAGGTCGAGACAATATCCACCCAGAGTTTGTCATACACCAAAGTGAAAGAACATCTTACTGGCTATGCTCGTTCTTCTCATCATGCTTCCGGAGGTCCAAGCTCCCAAAGACCTGGCGCCGTGCTTCCGTCATAGCCTTGCCAAAGCCAAACAAACCCGTCAAAGACCCGAAGTCCTACAGGCCCATCTCTCTGCTCTGTGTCCCATATAAGATCCTGGAGAGGCTGATTCACAGCCGCATCGAGCCAGTGGTGGACCCACAACTCCCACCGGAACAAGCCGGCTTCCGCCGAGGCAGGTCAACAGTGGATCAGGTAACGCTACTCACTCAGGACATCGAGGACAGCTTTCAGGATAACGAAAAAGCTGGAGTAGTATTCTTGGACCTGACAGCCGCCTATGACACCGTGTGGCACCGTGGACTACATTTGAAACTGTTGAGGACAATCCCGGACCGGCACATGGTGAGGTTCATCATGGAGATGCTATCGAACCGTAGCTTCATCCTACAGACCAGCGATGGCCAGACCAGCAGGCTCAGAAAGTTGAAGAACGGTGTCCCGCAAGGCTCGGTCCTCTCACCAATGTTGTTCAACATATACATTCACGATCTGCCGGATACAACATCTACCAAGTATGGCTATGCGGACGACTTGGCCATCATGCTTCGACTCCCATCATGGAAGGCGATGGAAGATGGCCTCAACCAAGACATGGGCATCCTGGCAGACTACCTCCAGAAGTGGCACCTTCAGCTCAGCATGGGCAAGACAGTGTCTGCAGCTTACCACCTTAACAATCGGGAAGCAAGAAGGGAACTGGACGTGCATGTTGGCAACAACCGCCTGGAGTTCCAGCAAGCCCCCAAGTACCTCGGCGTATGCTTGGACCGGACACTGTCCTACAAGCAACACCTGGATGAAGTGAAGGCCAAGACAACAGCAAGGGTCTCGCTCATCCGCCGCCTGGCGGGTTCGACTTGGGGAGCTTCCCCCCAGACCCTACGCATATCCACGCAAGCCCTGGTCTTACCCGTAGCAGAATACTGCGCCCCAGCCTGGAGCAGAAGTCCACATGTGAACAAGGTAGATACTGTCATCAACAGCGCCCTCTGTATAGTTACTGGTTGTCTGACCCCCCTGTGTCCTACCTGCCAGTCCTAGCTGGAATCGCCCCAGCCAGTCTCCGACGGGATGCGGCTACCCTCGCCCTGGCAAGAAAGGCCCAGAAGCACGACTGGCACATCCTACACAAAGCCACAACAACACCAGCACCACCATGCAGGCTTAAGTCTCGCCATCCCTACAACAAGGCAGCACAAGAGATACTACAGTCTATCCCTGAGGACTTGTCCAGAGACGCCTGGCTGGCAGCATCCTGGAAACAGACGTGGGAGACGGCTTGTAAAAGGAGAAGACATGCCACGCCATCTATGGACCTCACTGAACCGTCTGCGCTCTGGCGTCGGACACTTCAAGTCATCTCTGAAGAAGTGGGACCTATCGGACAGTGCGGCATGTGAGTGTGGCGAGCCTGAACAGACTGCCGAGCATATAATCACCGGCTGCCCCCTATACAGCCCACCCTCAGAAGCTGGCCTTTTCGACTTAGGACCGGAGACGAGGGCGTGCCTGCATGACACTGAGTTGGCCATCTGACGATATACGAAAGAAGAAGAACCATCATCACAGCAACAACAACAATAATCATAATAATCATATGTTTAAGCTGGAGACAGTTAATATTAGTTACAAATACAGAATATTACTCAATTTTTGTGTATAGCCATAATCTTACAAAGATGTTTTCTGGCCATTAACTATTACACGGTCGGAATTAACTGCATTGCAGGGGTCCTCATTTTTTCTGGCTTTCTCCTCATTTGGTTTGCTTATGTTTATGTTTTATTTATGTTTTGAATTCATGCCCAATTCAAATACTTTTGTCCTCTCCCTTACCCCTGGTTTTTTAACAAGCTTCTCTTCATGTTATGCTGTGGTACATCACAACCTCATAAGTGAAGTTTGTGAGAAAATGTAACATTAGCAGATTGGGCTACAGCCTTCTTTGTTATCTGTATTCCCCATGTGCATGGAAGAGAAACAGGTGGCACAGCTCCAGGTTGTGAGATGATTGCTTGTGCGCCCCTCCTCCAAAAGGGTCTCTGAGTCTGAGACTGCTGGCCCACTTAGCCAGCTAACAAAAACCACTCCGTCAGTATTGAATACTTTTTCTGAATATAAACTGCTACAGTAATACTACAAAAAATACATTAACACAAGCAAAATGAATTGGCAATCCATCCTCAGAGCTCATTTTACAATGTAATGTTAATAGTTATTTGCATATAGAAACAGGTTGCAAATGGAATGGTAAATGGTCTGCATCTGCTGTTGTTTCCCCAGAGTCTCCCTAAACAAAAATGAAATATTTACATGAAATAATACGCATTTAAAATGACACAAAGGGTTCCTAATATTTCATCTCCATACAGAAACAGGTTGTTTCCCCAGAGTCTCCCTAAACCAAAATAAAATATGTACATTAAATAATATTAATTCAAAATGGCATACAGGATTCATAATATTTCATAACCTTATGGTGATGCCTAAACAACATTCTGAAAAATGAAATACTCATTATAAAATATTTGACCTCAGTATATATATATATTTTGTAGCATTTTTATTATTCATGATTAACCGGATAGCTGCAGAAGTATACTGTATATATTCATAACATTTAAATGACCTTTATACCATACATTCCAGACAGAGAAAAAGTAAATAAAACACAATTCAGTAGTTCTGTTATTCAGCTAGCTAAAATAGCAAACAGCCAGTTAGACGTCCTACCTATGGAATAAATTAGCTAGCGATGTACAAGAAAAAGTATGCACCAAGCAAGCATTTACTGAAGTTAACAGGACTGTATTACACCTTAAAGAACTAGTCTCTTATGCCAAAAGTCTGAAGTGTCTGTCACAAGAGGAAACAATAAAAAAATATTCATGATAATTACAAAAAAAGAATACAAATACATTGTACATGTGCAATTTTATTATTATCACTATGGTACAGCGTAATAGACCTGAACACAATATTCTGATTAAGTAGTAAAAATAATTCTAGCAAGCTTGTGTACAGTAAACTTGTTGATTTGGTCATTGCAGAGTATGGTATTTTAAGAGCATGGATCCTTACGCTAATGTTTGAAACTTGACTGGAAACATTTATTTGGACTATTCAGAATAACATGAAAAGTTGTTTGTACTAATCTCCATTTTGATTAGCCTAATTTGCATATTCATAATAACCCAATTATATTGCATTGGAAATCCTTTATTTTTTCAACTTGTGCCCTATGATTTCAAGCAGAATTATGCTGATTAGTAGTTATATTTTAATTACCTGTGTAAAGTGCTGATTGTTAAGTTATTCACAGCTGTCTGTGCACTGTGTACACTGTTGTAGATATGCATTTGTCCTTTATAAAATAAATCCAGTTGTTTCTAAATACACTATTAGTTCTCCCAGTTTTCGTTCCTTCCTTTATTCATCAAACTGACAGAGATTTAGAGGTTGTAATTATGATCAAGGTGAAATTCTCATGATTAGCCTTCATCTTTCTTTAAAATTCTTTAGATTTTTAAACCTCATTATTTAACCTTGATATGTTCAGTCTATACACACTGATAGTTAACCAATAAGAGCCCAGTTCCCTTTAAGATTTTAGTACTTCTTTTGTTTTTATTTAGTTTGTAAGCTCCCATCGAAAAAGCTGCCACCACCAGTTCTGACCCCACCTACCTTTTCATACAGACTACTGTATTCAACTTCCAATGGAATTGCTTGGAAGTCCTGCTTTGTTAGCCAAGTGCATTTCTGCCCAAGGACAGATATAAATCATATGCAGATAATCATTTTTATGAATATGTAAGTAATTGATTTTTTAAGTTTGGCACTGAATGGATCTGCTTCAGGTACTACAGTGGATGCCCCATCTAACAGGGAGCTTGATACATCCTACTTACTAAACAGGAGGAGGACCAGAAATGTACTAGTACCTAGAAGTAGATCCAAACAACAGGTGGTAGCTGGGGTGGTAGAGGGCAAACCTATTTTGAACCTAAGCAGGCAAGCAGAGACAGCACAGCCAATGAGCTTCTTAAGAAAGAGGCTCAGAGGTGATGTGTGCCCGTGATTGGGTGAGAGTGAGAAGATTAGCCGAGTGAATGTGATTGCTTGATTCATTGTGTTTGCAATGGCTGAAGGTAGTTCCCTGACCTAATTTGCTCAGTGTGTTTTCTTTAGGCACTGAATGGATCTGCATCAAATAAAACAGTGTATGCACCAGAGTGCACTACCCTATCTAACAGAGAACACAATACATCTCCTCTGCTAAACAGGAGGAGTACCAGAAACATCCAACACAGCAGATCATCCAGTTGCCAAAACCATGCGTACAGCAGAACACCTGCCGCTTCCTGATAAATCAGAACGACCAAAACAATATCCCCCCAAAATGGAGACAGAACATGACTGGGGTCCTGGATCAGGCGCAGTTCATGCTAACATTATGTGGACAGCAGGGCACCTGCTGCTTCCTGATAGATCAGGACAACCATACTGTAAATGGTAAATGGTCGGCATTTTATCAAAAGCACGGAACAATTGATGCTTCTTGTTCACCCATTCACACACCAACGTGCTCTTACCACCTGAGCTAATGTCGCCCCATAAGTCCAAATCAATATCCCTGTTAACTACTGCAGAAGCAACCTGGTGACGCCGGAATCAAAAAAGGACAAGCTACTTTTAGATGGCATCGGTGTCCAGCAACCACCTGAATATTTTATTTATTTAGCTTTGTTTAAATAGGCAAGCTAACTTGAATGCTCGTGCTTGAGCCTGATTGAAGCTCTGGGTATTGCAGCTAGCGCATACAGAAGCAGCCGATGACCATAGCCATGATTTTGAGTGTGCCTGTGAGAACGTAACGAGCTGCCATGCTAGCTGCCTGATCTTGACAGAGTGGAAGATGCTGGAGGCTATGAGGCAGCCACAGCAGAGAAACCACTTTTAGCACAGAATGAGCATACCTGGCAACAGTCATGAACACAGACTCAGGATCTTCACAGAAAGATGAAGTGGTGGTGGTGGCTTGCAGTAACAATTTTGATAAGAGCCAAATTTCACAAGACCATACCAACAACAATTTGGAGAGAGCCAAATTGGTGTGAAACTTTAAAGATTTTGAAGTTTGACCTACATCAAAGGAATAAAATGCTGTTTCAGTGATTAAGCAGCAAAGGCCAGAAAAGCAAGTCAGAATAGTATTCTTCATTTTAATGATTTGAACACGCTGTGCAGATTCACCTCGATTTCAGACATCTAGTGCCGTGTCGGAACCAGTGCACTTGCCCTCCATTAAGTACACAAGTTCAGCATGCTAATGGAAACCAGGCAGTATGTCCTCTAAATATAGTGCCAATGAAGCCAGGGTGAAATTCCAATCTCATGGGTTCGTCTGCATATTCAGGAGCATGTTTCAGGAAGTAAGCAACATTTTAGTCTCAAAAATATGCAGCTCTGTTTAAAACAAGGCACAGCTTCACTGATGATATCCTCAACTACTGTACAACACACAAACATGGCCACACAGGACCCACAGAGAAGCACATCACATTTTGACAATGGTCTGGATGCCAAGGCTGTCCCCATGGAAAGTAGCTAAGCCATTTTCAAAAACTTCCTTGGAATCGCTAGTCATACGTCAATTTGCATACTTATGACATCACAATGGACTTTCTAGCATACTGGGCATTCAAAATTGGGGAAATTACCACTTCTATATACTTACACACGTTTCATCAACATTGTTATATTGCTAGATTTATAGAAATACATAAGACGAATGCAGATGACACAGTTATGATGTGTGTGATATCAGTTTGTATGACTGTATTATGACAAATAAAAATGTACTCCCATCATTATTATCGCTTATTTTGACTATGTGTTAAAATAAAAGTGGGACCCACTTCCAAGCTTAAAATGTCCTTTCTTATACAGGGTCTTGAGTAATGTATGACTGGTCCTCCTAGACACCCCTCATTTTAAACCCAGTTTCTACTGCATCATTTTACCATTGCTAATCTATGGTAGCCAGGCTTATTCGTACCACATTAAAAATGTATGCGGGTATCCCTGCAGGTATCTGCATATCTTTAGTCCCAAGAGGAATCGATATGCAGGATTATACTGGAGGCCAGCTTCAAATGTAACTCTGCATATGCAACACTAACCTGACCAGTCTGAGTGGCAGTGCTATCCTTTTTACCTGTACCCTTTTCTATTGAAATTTATAGCTCAGTTTGTAGGAGCAAGCAAGGTGGGGATAATTTTCTGTGTGAAATTCCTTCACTCTAAGTTTGAATATTGGTTGTTTCCTCAAATGTTGATTCAAATACTATGTGCAAAATGTGTCAATATTTTAATGTAGAGGAAAGATTAGCTTAGTCCCAAAATTTTGAAAATAGACAGTTACATCCTTTTGTAAATCCAAGTATACTACTGTACATCTCTTATACTGCAGTACATTTGAGTGTACTACCATTGTACTGTACATCTCTTGTATAGCAGTCTATCCAAGAGTTAGAAAAGTGTGGCAAGCAGTATATAAACAGCAAAAGGGACATGGTGTAGTTTTAAAAATGACAATGATGGGACTGTGAGAATAATACTTTCCTCTAACAGAAAATGTAGTATGGTGTCTTTTTTGGGATATCATCATGCAGGGATATAAGTACTCATAGTTAGATAAGGATGGCAAATCATACTTGAGTTAGACAAACATGGGTCCAACTGGATTTAGGATTTTCTTTTCAGCCAAAGGTCAACAACAAGCTACAGTATATGGAAAAACTGGTAAGGCAAGCTACATAACATTAAATATACAGCTACATATCTTGCAAACCCATTTGTTTAGTTTATAAAGAATCAGTGTAGTTTTATTTGGAAAACTGCCATTTCCCCTCTAAAGAGCACCTACTTATAAATATATTCATGCTTGGTTATGAGTCGCAGACACCTCAGTAATGGTAAAATGGTCTGGTGGTCTCGTGCGATGCTAGAAGAATATTATATGAACTTTTTCTCACAAAATGCAATTTAATGGAGTAAACAACAGATCCTCTGGAGGGAATTATATAACTCCAGCCAGCCTTTATGAAGAGCTCCAACAGGCTTCTGTGAAAGGTCAATAATCCATTGACCTTGAATGAAGGAAAGCAAGACTGAATTAGCAAGCTTCATCCAACCTACGGATATGTAGAAATATCAATATCTTTTTCCAGTTTCTTCACTAAAAATTTATTTTCCACATGAGTGATATCGGAGGTCATTTCATTATTTCATAAAATAAAAAATAATTTAAAAATAAATATATATTTATGGCTTATCATGCTCAGCCTGCATAACAGAGTGAATAGGTGTCGTGAGCTAACACGGTCTTCCGAACATAGCAACGTTGTGCAGTTATTTGTCATTTCCTCTATAAGCACTGCTCCAATTCACATCAATCAAAGTGTTTTAGTGTCTGAGATAGTCAATAAGCAACGATAATCATAAACCACATTCCTCAGGAGAAAAATAACCATTGTTCTGATGCATTGGTAGAAGCAGCCTCTTCCCAGTGTTTTGTTCGGAACACGGTGAGTTTACGTTACTGTGATAATATAGGCAGTAATTCTGTGATTAGAGCTCAGTCCCTCTCCAACCACAAAACTGTTCCTCCGTCAGTCCATCACACACACACACACACACACACACACACACACACACACACAAAACCAGTGACTCTGAGCTCTTTAATGAGACTCCTCATTTCCTTTGTGGTTATCGTTGAGCTTTTTATAAATAATGTTCCAGTTACTATCGCTAATAGAACAATGTTAATAAAGAATTAATTTAATGAAAGCATTTAATGAAAGGTCTGCCATCAGATATTGGGAGGGGACTGTGCTTCAGACTTCCCTGTAGCTTGAGAAATTACAAGACAGACCAGTTTACAAAAGACCTTTGCTTGGTTTGTGTACTGTCAACACCTTTTGATATTGTATTCTTAACAAAGGAGTCATCACAAAGAGTGGTCCATAAATAAAAAACCTGGGAGCTTCAGTATATCAAATGAAACTAAGAGCAATTACACCACAGCATTTCAGAACTGAAATGTATTAAAACAGCATTGGTCCGCGGACTAGAATGAGTGTTTTTATGCATTCTTCGGACACCTCATACATACAGTGCATACAGAAAGGCTCCGTTTCTCCAATTCCATTGCCGTTCTTCAGTGCATATATGCTTCTATATACGATGATGCCCGAGTGACAGTTTGATGAGGTCATTCCCCAGTCATTCCACTCGCTGTTCATGAGTCACTGAATTAATTTACACTCCCCAAGGGCTGTCCGCCTTGGGTAGCATCTTCAGGGGACAGGCAGGCAAAATGTAACATATGACTGACTCGGTAGTCACTTCCATTGCATTCATCAGCTTTTCAAATTAATAGCATAGAAAGTAACTGTTCGGAGGCCTCTTGCTGGCATCTCTGAGGCATATAGTACCTGTTTGCTTGCCATTGCTTTCACAGGTAAACAGATACACTTTAATTGGGGAGCCAGGATGCCGGCATTCATCTCATTATTTCCCATATTTCATGACAGCCAATAATGAAACACTGGGCTCGGAACGATGGTGACAAAAGTATAGTGGAACAATGAATGTTAGGCGCAGATGGAACACACACACATACACACATGCATACACACACACATTTTACTACTTTTATTCATGTCCACATACCACAGTGACAATAAATGACAAACAATACAGCCACACAGTACAGAATATTGACATGGACACACACACACACGCACACACACACACACACACACACACACACACACACAGTAGTGCATTCATAATTTACACTTTTACAGAAGGATTATAAAAGATTGCTGATGCTATTTCTGACAACAGCTAGCAAGGAACACTGCCAAGAGGATTCCTTGTAAATTCACCAAACCCACGAAGAGAGGGATCTTTAATGGCTAATGATTTTTAGCTGTGCAACCGTCTTTCCAGTTCAATCTTTCTTGACTTTGGCCCGAGGCTGTCAGACTGATCATTAGTCCCTCTTGGATCAAGAGGCGGGGATGGGTACCTCTGCATTGCCCTTGCCAGAAACGATGGCAGTGTCCATGCTCACATCTAAAGAAGCTCGTGGGCAGCACCAGCCTGACAGTTTCTCTAATGCCATGTGAAGGAGCTGAGATGATGAGATGGCTGTCGCATGACGAGGCTCAGTCTCCGATCTCATCTTCCGATGCACCTTCTGTTCAAAAAGGATTGTATGTTCTCATTTCGCAATGGTTTATGTGTGTATACTTGCACTATCATCGCACTGTACTGCATTTCAAAACAGCTGCTTTCATGAAGTGAATTAACTGCGTCGTTCCATGTAATTTAATTGGGTCATGCAGCCAGTTTGTAAGTTGTGTAACAAAAGGGTAACAGTCACTAATGGTCTGGCAGTGACAGTCGGTAATGTATTCTGGCTTCTCTTTTTAGTAGCCCTCTGACAGCGGAAAAGATTGTGTTTTGATGAAGGCATCAATCACGTTTGTTCGGGCATGGAACAGGTGTCTTATCTTTTTTTCATAAAAGGGCATCTCCCTATTCGTAAACATCAAGGTACACTTTGTCATCCAGCAAACAATACAACCAAGATACACCTCAGAATAACACAAGAATGGTTCATCTATTCTGTACCAAAAAATAAAACCAGGACACAAGGCATGCTGTGTCGGAAAGTGTGCTGGTTCGACAAATTTAATTGACATCATAACAGTGTTTCAGTGACCTCTTGTTGTGCCATAGAAAAGGCAGAATTTATAAAGCTCATTTTTAGGCCTCTTCTGTCTCTTATTTCTGTGTGTTTGGGTAAGTGGTAAATTGTCATGAAGTTGTCAAATCTGCCTGTTGATATGCTTCAGTTCAGAGCAGTTTCATAACAAACTTTGGGGAACTGGCACTAAATAGCAAGTTCAGTGATACATCCACACCCACACTTGCAAACTTGAGTTCTCTACTCGCTACTCTGATCCACCTCCATCTTGCATGTAGCAGGTTCTGACTGAGTATTCATCTTTTGAAGACCTCTGCTAGCTCAGCACAATTTCAGTTGGAGGATTGAGACATGTTTATGCTCCTTACGGCTGTAACTGAACTCTTCCTCGATGAGATGAGCCAAGATGAAAATTGTTTGGAGTGTAGTGGTAGTCTCTTAGGCCCAGATAGAATCCAGACCATACCAGTGCTGACTGACTGCTGTATAGCCAGAGAATTGCCCAAGAGGGAGGGTTGTGGTCAGTCTGATATTCCCCATCTTGGTGACTGACTCCTCTGATCAGTCTGCTCTCACCAGATACAGGCACACATTTCAAAAAAGTTCAGCCCTTCTGAACGAATGCTTTTAAAAGAAGATGGTTGGCTAACTTCGCCATTGGGAAAATGCTGAAGAAGTTAAAGAGCCCAAAAACAAGAAACTTGGCTGGTTCAAGTGGATAAGTATGCCAGAGAGAACATCATGCTCAACACGAATGCAATAATCTCCTGTGTCCGAGACTGTCATAGGTCATCTTCAACTAATGATATTTTTCTGTGGAGTAGCATAAGACTATGGATGGATTGGGGAGCAGTCATGCTTAAACTGCTGCACTGCAAAATTGAAGTGAAGAGACATATGGTGAAGATCAAATAGGCTTCACCAAGGGAAAAGTGGAAGATAATTAGAGACTTCCATATTTATTTAGCCGAGGTAATTAAACCTGAATCTTTTTCCATGTAAACATTTTATCTGACTCTAAAGCGTGTTCCCATGAGATTTAGATCTTGCAAGCAAGAAATCCAATGTTCACCCTCCTACCCGTTTCCAAACAGGATGCTTCTTTCTATTACAATTGTAATAAGTCCACCTTTTACAGTAAACCATCATGTCATTAATCATGTTAATGAACAATAAAAAGCAATCATTATTTTGCTTAGCAAGCACTTCATCGAACTCACCAAACTGAATGTGTACTCATGCACATACGTATACGTCAAAGTTAATTGTTGATTTAATACAGGCAGAAGTACAGTGGGCTCCAGAATTATTGGCACCCTTGAAACATATCCACAAAACTGTGGGGACGGAGGACCAGATGCGACCAAAAAGGGAATCAAGTTACCCACAGAACCGCTAATATAATCTAGAGTTCTCCCCAATATAATCTAGGGGAACCACTAGAGGAGAAAGGGGAAAACAGGACAGAAAACTCCCCGGCGAGAGGCCAATTAAAATAGTACCAAAAACCTCGTTCGAGAATCTATTTGAACTAAATAGGTGAAAGAAAATACTGATATGATAAAGAACTGATATGGTTACCCAAATACAGGGTAACACATCTTTAAATATCTAATGAAAAACCAGCCTTGCAGGCTACCTCTACCTGGCTTGGTGTATGAAACACAATGTAACACTCAAGCACAGAGCAGAGGGACAATGAGTCTTATATAGAGTAGAGCCCGCCTAAACAATAACAGATAATTGGTTTGGTAATTAGACTGCACCTGGATACCAATTAACCAAGGCAGCAATCTGCACGCATGAGCCAGAAAAACTGTACTGCCAGGAAAATTAGAAGGAAAACCCTAACAAAAACATGTTTTAACCTAAAAGATTTATAAGACATAGACATAAGCTGCATTATAGTAGTGCACTTTATTAATGATTCAATGGAATCAACCAAATTACCAAATTAATTTTTCAAATAAAACAATTACTTCCCCAGAATATCTAGAGGCATTTTTGACCATTCCTCCATGCAGATCCTTTCAGAATCGCTGATATCCTTGGTATACCCTCTTCCATTTAGACCACAGCTTTTTTTTTTAGATGGCCATTGCAGAACGTGGTTGTTGCTATTAATTAACCAGTTCTGTGTGGATTTTGATGTACATTTGGAGTCATTGTCCCACTGGATAATCTACCTACAACTAAGTCTCATCGTTCTAAGAGAGGCAAACAGATGTTTTGCCAAGATTTCCTCGTACTTTTATTGAATTCATCGTACCATTGATCTTTAATTGTGGACCATTGTGCCATTGATCTTAAATAGAGTTATTTATGGCCTCCTTCACTATCTTCCTTACTGTCCGTGGGGATAATATTACTTGCGTCTGCTTCAGGGCAAGTTTGAAACCTTTCCATATGTTTTACGTTTTTATTACGCCCTTACAGTGCTAAGTTTTATGTTTAACCTTTTATGTATTTTTTGTGCCCAATTTCCTGATTTGTGATGGTCAATTACCATCTGTATCTTCTAAATTGACAGTTTTTTGGCTTTTCCTATGCTGATGGTTGACAGTGGAATTTTGCATGCTTGTTACCTAATTTTTTATAACTGCAGTGAAACAGGAAGTGATGGAATTACACAATATAGTTCCTTTAGACTAAGATGAACTAAATTAAAGTACAATTCTTTTACCGATTTCACTTTGTTTGATTGCGTTTGCAATAATTAGGTTAGGGGTGCCAATAAATTTAGCACCTGTGGTTTTTAGAAAAATGAGATTACGGAATGAAAACATTGAAACATGAGAGTAAATTGAAATAAAAGTATATCGTTTTCCAGAATGTTCGAACCGAAAATATAGATTATTATACGTGTTGTTTATTATATGCAGCCTTTTAAAAAAATTTTTTATTAAGGGTGCCAATAATTCTGGATCTGACTGTATATTATAAAACAACTTAGCAAGGTTTCAGAGATGATAATTTGATTATAATTAGATGTATTATTGGTGGTACTGTTATTGTAAACTCATATTTTTACGTACAGTATATATATTTAAATATGTATATATATATATATGTATATATATATATACATTATATATATATAAATGATGATTAAATAGGCCCTGGTCCTTATCTTTGTTGCGCAGGTAGCAGTTGAAATTGTACTTCCCTCGAGGGTCTTTCAGCGCACTTGTTTTATGGCTTTGCACTTTGCACTTTCGTGTATGTCGCTCTGGATAAGAGCATCTGCCAAATGCCATTCATGTAATGTAATGTAATATATATCAAAATTAGATTTAAGTAAATAATACTGGTATTGAATAACTACTGCCAAGTAAAATGAAAAAGTAAACCTGAAGCAAGTGTTGTGGGGGTGGGAGGTGGATGGCAGCTGTAACAATGGCACCATTATGTTACAACCACTGTTGAAGAAAGTATACTGCCTTTTAGAAGCACACTATTGTGCATGTCATGTCTTTAAATCTCCATCACGCCATGCCTGAGGCAGTATCTTTCAGTCCCCAAGGATTTTAGTGTGGCCAAAAAAGTTTTTTTACTTTTTTATTTGCTAGTCATAAGCTTTTGTGGAAGTACATGATTACACAAACAGGTCCTTTTTCAATTGCATTATGCCATTGGTATGAACTTTGGTCATGTTAGTTTAAGGTTACAGTGCATAATCATAAATGTACAGTTGGCAGTGCAGAAGGTTACAGAAATCATGCCAGCTATCATCCAAACTTCATCCTGACTGGGAAAGCCTTTTTAGCCAGTGCAGTCGATTTAAGAATGGCAATGCACCCTGTATACTGTAAACGGTATGTTTTTTTTCAGCTCACACTCATAAGGCCGTTAACTGAGGTTAAGTATGCAATTTGCAGTAGTCAATATTTAGCAAAATTTCCATGAATTAGGAGCTTTTACATTTTGTGTCAGCACGTCCATGTCAAGTTGAAAATGTGTACTTTTTATATATAATGTGTAATAGTACATGCAGCCTCATTTAAATTTAATAGAAGGGAAGGAGGTCTAGAATTGTATTCCACAGTGAATAGATGATAATGTGAGTTAAACTTCACTTTTGCAATTCAATTATGTGCCATAGCATGATTTGATTATAGTGAATTTCCAAATATCATACTTTCATTTCTTGTAGGTCCTGCAAGAGCCCTTTGGAAATAATTATTGATCCAGCTGATTTTGCAATGGTTCATTAGTTCAGTAATTGACATTCCTTGGGAGATGACAGTTTTGTATTTTACTAGCAGCTTTGATGAATGAGTTTTGTGATACACCCAACTGTGTTTATTCTGCTGCTGCGATCATTGCTCTTAATCAGATATTATTCAATTTAGACTTATTCTGCAAATAAAGATTAATTTGCATGGCAGGTCATTTCCATGTTGAACTTGCTATTGAAAACCATGTAAAAGGTTTATTGTGTATTATAAGGGTCCTCATTAGCTGAAGCCTTGACGACCAGCTAGTCTTTCTGGGGTCCAAGACAACATTTCACAATACACACACACATACAATCAGTAACAAACAAAAACAATGCCTAGCATTGTAAATCAAATGTCACCTAATACTAAAAAAAACCTTTTCATTCAAATGTAGGCAGGCAATTTCCCTGTTGCTATTGAAAAACATGTCCTCTGTAGCATAACTACACACTACAAAATGGAACATTTTAATGAGCTCATAAGAACTTTAATATTGCTATCAACAAGAGTTTATGGCTTTTTTTGAAGTCTATTATTTCCTGGCAAGTAGTAACCACCTCAAAATACCATCTGCAAATGGGTTTGATAGACTCAGCTGTTGACAGCGCCGTTATTTTGTTGTGTACTTTTTCCTAGCACCTTCTTGCTTTGGGTAAACAATCTTTGGGTGATAAATTTAGTGCGTAACCCTCATGGGCTCACCCTTGACAGTGCTGCCTGCTACCATATGTTAAAACAAACATTTCAGAGATTAAACACTTTAATAAAGATCTGCCTCTGACACCGCTGGACAACAGAAGAGTAACTCTCCCCCGGAGAGCTCATTTTATGGAGTGTGAAAAAAGCTGAATATCTTCAATGAGGCCAGCACATTTTAAGCGCGTAAAGCCAAAGAGCTAGCGGTTAGCAAAGTAGCAGACAGCATCCTCTACTCAGCACATTACACAAGCTCATAAGGGTGTCAATTATTTCAGTTGTTTGGCCTGGAGTCTTACTGTCTCATCGTATTGCTTCAGGTTACGTTTAGTTAAGGCAGTTCAGCGTAACAGAAAATGATGGGCTGTCCTTACAGATTGTTTTGAATTAGAGAGACCACAAAAGCAGAGGGGGTAGGGTTCAGCACATTTGTTCGCTAAAATAAATAAATAAATAAACCAATAATTAGCTAAGCATACATTGCCAACAATGGCTATAAAATCCAATACATAACCGCTGTGTCCACATTTATGCAGGATGAATATTTCTACAAGTAATTTATGTGTTAACAGAGTAGCTTGGCAGGTGTGTTGTTAATTAGCAAAAGGAATGAACCGTTGATTCCATTCCCTAGAGTTTCTTAATGAAACATCTCCACAACTGGCAGATTTCAATAAAACCTCCCGATGGTATTCATTTCTCAACAGAAACCTTCTAATGTATTAAAAAAGCATGAAACACATGGAAAATAACATGAAACCTGCAAAATATTTAGTTGATTCTGTTCGAGGCATGTGTGCAAAGCATTGTTTGCTCTTTTTTGTGTGGGAACTAAGCCAATCAAGGACCATCCAAGAACATTCATGAATACCTGTATCACAGATCTGAAGAGAAGACATCTTAGCAATTTGTATGCGATGTGAGCTCAGTGGTGAAGCAAAGCCAAGCACACAGAAGTAAACAGAAAATAATTGATTAAAATAAATCAATCAGAGGATTTACAGAGAACAGATTCAGCCTCAGTACAGGCCACAAGAACAGGTCTGTTTCCACAGAGTAACAATAATAACAAAATGACAACTGCAAAACACAAATGACTAAGAAACACTATTAACTGAGAGAAAACTTGAAATTTTATTAAAATTAGACAATGTTTACTCAGCTTAAAGACACACGTTAAGGAAGGGGAAGCAGAGCGGCAGCCTACGGCTCTCGGGGGAAGGATATGCATCGCTTTGTGAACAGATATTGATTGGAGGGGAACAGAAAATTGACCTAAATACACAAGTACACAAGTATGTTAAATGTCAATAAAATCTTGTTTTCCCGGAAGTGGGTGGGACTTCGGTGTGAAAATACCAAGTATTAAAATATTATGAATTCTTTGAATATGTAAATATGTTTGTGTAGTATATGACATTTACTGTTTTGTAACTGTCATATTGCACTGAGATTATAGATTTATTATGATTTGAAATAAATGGAACTGAAATAAATATTTAATATCCAAAAATTCCCAAATTCACAAAATGTCAGTGTTCTGAACGATCTTCATTCCTGACGTGTTTGGTTCTCTGAGGTTCTATGGTAATCAGATTCAGTAGATCAATAGAATATGCATTTTAATTGGCAAAGAATAGTGATTTTATCAATTATTTTGCAAGCTGCACTAGTTAATTATATGACATACATTTTTTTTTATTGGAGAATACAACACAGAGCTATTTCTGACTACTTGAGGTATATGCCAGTCATCCAAAATCAAGATGGAGACCCATTCATGGGGCCTATAAATCATGGTTAGTTGATTCTCATGACATTCTTTAGGCACTGTATGGCTCCTTTGGGGGCCTGTGTACTGATTCTCCCTTTAGGAGGATGGGGTCTTGGCTTAAAAGCATTCTAGTGCCCTTAAGCAGAGATATATGTGAAATGCATTAAAATCTTAAAATGCTTTTATCACCATCAAATCACAATTAACTGTAGTTTCAGGGTTTATGGTTACCATCATTAACTGATGTCACATTTCTTCAAAACCCAGGTCTTCAGAACACTTCACGTCTCCTTTTCATTTTAGCACAGCTTGTCTCATACTAATAGTGTAGAATGTGTGGAATATCTGTCCTTAATGCGTGACGTCTGTCATTCAGGAACAGTGTCAGTAGGTGACATCTTTCTGCTCGAAGCACTCTCTGCTCCTGGCATCCACAGTCCCGTCTGGGACAACACCTACACAAGGCTGGTCCCGGCAAGCTGTCCTTCAGGGTGCGTCTCAGACACTTTGCCACTTGCTGCAGGCTCTCTCACAGTGCTGTCAGACTGCAGGACTGCAGTTAGATTGTGGCTCTGGGTGTCCCATTAAGAACAAAACCCATTCTAATAAACATTATTTTAGAATCTTGCAAACGTCCTCACTGTGTTTTATTGCCCAGAGAAACAGCTGCCAATAATTTCGAAAAACTTCTGCGAAACATCACGGAAGCCAAAGCGGAGGTAGCGCAGTCCAAATATAAATTATTTTGATTTGTTTAATGTGTTATTATTGCATTTTGATATTACACAGTAAGACAACGGGATTTTGTTTTCTTGATATAATGGGAGAAATTCCCTGTGAATGTCTTCTACAGATCAAATATAGGCATAAATATTAGAATGAGTGAATAATTGCAATTATTTTTAAATTGTACATTTGAAGTCATATTTTTCAAATTGCGTGTTAACAGCTGATCTGGCAAATGTATCCAGGAATCATTTGTTTACCTGAATGGCTTCATTAAGTTTCTCGAAACTATGCCTTTGATTTTCAGACAGCCCAGGTTGTGTGCCCTCATGAAAAAATCCAGATGCATCGTCTCATAAGGCCAGCAAAGTATTCCCATTCCTTGTGCTAATTGAATCAAGGTATTTTCCGTCCTCTCCTGCTAAGCTGCGGGGAGTCTGGGAAGAGTCCCGTTCATGTCTTAATTAAAACTGCACTTGACAGCAGACTGTTTTGCAAGCACTTCTCTTCCCCCTAACTCAATTCAATTACGTCGGCTGTCTGAGTCTGCGAGACCGGAGCCGCAATGCACAACGGAACAACCTCCACTGCTCCCGAGCCACCGCTACACCTGGCTACCTGTCAGGACGGGCCGGCTGCCAGTTTCTTAATCGCAGCTACAGCCTCGGAAATAGCGGCCAGTTCTGACCCAGTACTGACTATTAATTCCGCTGTTCCGTTCGCCCGCCCGCGATTTCCGTAGTATTACTCACGCACAACGCCCGCTTTGGGCGACAGCCATCGCGTCTTCCATCAGCTCTGCCCCTGCTCTTTAGAGCTTTTACTGTTTCATAACATTGCTGAGCCGCGCAAATTACGATTCAGAACGGCAGTTAACCCTGGCCACCATAAAGAGGTTCATTCCCTCTTTAGAATGCTCGGCGTCTAAAACCGTCTTCATTTCAATCCTTGTGTGGCCTTATCTTAACTGGATTTTACATTCAATAGGATATCACATAAACGTTATAAGCTAATTAGGTGAGAGGAAACTGCCACCGGAGCAGGGATCATTTTCTGGATTCACACAGTGCCTGCCTTAATTGTTCTGCAAGTGGTTTAACAATGACTGCATAACAAACTGGACACCTAATTAAGATAACTCCCTGATATGGTAGAGGTTTATAGACAAACCAAAAAGAAGAAATGAATGTCAAAGAATGACAAACACCATTAAGCGTTTCCCATGACTTATAAAATAAAATTCTAATGAGTTTGTGTGTTATTTAAACACACATGCACAAACACACACATGAACATGCATGCATGCTTGCACACACACACACACACACACACACACACACACACACATTGATAAGACTGGATGTTAATTGAATCAGCTGACACCAGCAGTGCTTCATCTATATCCTGCTTATTGCACGCCCTGTTTCCTACCCAGCATGCATCTGTTCATTCTATTTAATTGCATTTGACAATGTTGCATAGCAAGTTTTCCTTCACTAAAGCATTGTGTCAATGTTTGCCTTGTTTATCTGTTTTCCGTCTAGTGCAGTGCATTATGAGTGGCATAAAGACACTCTCACAGGATTTCAGCTTCAGAGGATCTCAGCTTCTCATTACAGGTCAGGAAACAGACTAGTGCAACCTCAATTCCACTAGTAACAGAAGCACACAGAGTATGGCCATTGTTATTTCTATATGCTATTTGGCTGGGCCCATCTCCATTCACCTGTGCTCCCTTTCCTGTGAAAATGGAGGGAGAAGTTTCCCAATGCTTCACTGAACACTCTGGGAGAAGCTGAAGTCAGACTGAGCATAAAAAGATAGACTGAGCTAAAGCCAACCGTAATCTTATTTTGGAAGAAACTGCCTTGGTAAAATTGCAATATGGGAAGGAACCCCACAGTGGGAGAAGATGTTTGTAAATTGCATAAAATCAGGTGAATGTTTTGGTGCAGACAAAAAAGAGATTCAGTGGACAGTTCCAGTAAAGGGGAATTATATTGAATCAAAGCTTATATATAAGAATGAACAAAAAAGTCCCAGAAATGTGTCAAAAAGAATAGTATAGCAGTATAATTTCTGTTTCCTTGTTACTTGGTACCGTGTTACGTTTTACGTCACAACCATTCTTCCTGGCCCACCGCCAACTCCATCTGCAAGGGCGGTGGAGCAGACTTGCCAGGAGCCTTCGCATGTAATTTAACCAGTTCACAATTACAATCCTCTTTCAAATGCTAGGCAATGGTGTAATCAAGGCAGCTCATTTTCCTTCCTGTCAGTTTCAGCTTCTTGTCTCATTTAAACTTTCCTTGGTGGCCACAGCTGTCTCAGGATAAACCACGAACACGGTGAGAGGTAATTCAAAAGCATCTTTAAGAGAGGAAGAAACCATTGATTTGGATGGTTTGACTGTTTCATTGTAAGTTGTTAGTGAATCTGCTGATATTCTTTCTGGGATGCCATTTTCTAACAACTTGCAGTTCATTATTTCTTGACACAGGTTTGATAAAATGGCACAGGTGTCAATGTTTGTATGCATGAATGTGGGTTTGCATTAGATTTGTTGCAGGTCACACTTTACGATAAGGTCATGAATTGGCATTAACTAATGTAGTTGTTAACATGAATGATGGTCAAATGCATTAACTGAGCATGAAATTAACTTTTCATTAGTTAATGCATTTGTTAACAACTAACTAACATATTTGTACATTAATATTTATACATTAGCAAACCATAGGATGAACTCAGAATTAGTTAACCATTAACATTACCAAATAGATTTACTTTTTCATTCCAATATGAATTGGCAATAACTAATGTAGTTTGTATTAATGTAGTACAAATACATTTACAGAGCTGTACAGATTAACTTATCAGTAGTAGCTAAAAATGAAATGAATTCACACCAACTCATGTAACCTTATTGTAAAGTGCGACCTTGCTGCATTTCAGAAATGTTTTATTGTAAATATTCTCATCTTCCACCTTGCAGATTTGTCCTCCACTATCTCTTACCTCCTTATTTCATCACTGGCATGGACACCATCTCCAGGGACATCACTATTAATGATGGCTCTATTTGATATGCAAACCACAATCTCATTAGGGTATAGCTCCTCTTCTCTTCCCAGAAAATTAAAAAAGCCTGGGTCGATTTCCCAATTGCTTTCAATTCCGCAGTAATAAATAGAATTTCAGAGTCACTGACCCTTCCCTGATAGACCCAGCAATTCCGAGGGAGCAGGTCACAAGACGGTCCATTAAATCAAAAGATTCCAAACATGTTAAAATAACATGCCGTAGCATTTTCTTTTTCAATGATTTTCTTTTCATTATTGTTCTCTGTGATTCTGTAATGTCTACAACAGAATTGTGTCATCGGCACCCAAATGTGCATTTGTGTTGTGCTGTGGAGCTGTGCGAATTGCAAGTCCAAAAGTCGAGGCGGTAACAGGGACATCACTAACTGTTTATCTCCAGCCACTGCAGTGCAGAGTTTACCATGAAATGAACATCACGGACAGATTTTTGTCGGTCCGGTTTTTGAGTATGATAGCCACGTCTGGCAGACAGAAGGCAGAGCAGAAAACTCTCATAACGGGGAAACATCTGACTGCCATCTGCCATAATAAGCCCCTCTCCAGCCTAAGCGCAGAGAAGCCTCAGCCAGGCCAGAACGTGATCTGCATTTCAGGCAAAACTCTCCAGTTGCCCTGTGCTTACGCTATAAAACATGTTCCAGACACAAAACACCTTTTTTTCATTTAACCTTTATTTCACCACGTTGTCTCATTGAATTCTCATGTCTCATTGAATCTTTTCAAGAGAGACCTCGTCCACAAAATAGCAGTGTCAACAGCAATGCTACGCATCTCTAAAAATACAGAGAAACATACAAAATGAGATACAAATATACATACAGTGTGGTGGCACTACTGGTTTCAATGTTTGTTAAAATTAATCTGTATGTGATCGAAAGCAAACCTGAACTCAAAATGACACAGAGTTAAACATGAGACCAGCAGAAAGCTCTACAATTTACAATGCTTTTTATTTCCATTTTTTACTGTTTATAAATTATTTTAAAAAATGAAAAGGGCCCTGTGCAAAGGATTGGGAGCCCTTTAGGTTCTGTGTTTTTACTCATTGTTACTTTTAAAAAAGACAATTACTAAGGCCGAGACCCAGATGATTTTTTTGTTATGGCTTCAATGAGTCAGGTGAGTATAATTCCAGGACTGAACTTTTTATTCTGCAGTAATTCCATGCCTTCTAAAGTATCCAACTGTTCTGTCTGCTGTTAACACCCATCGGTTCCTCAAAACAATTGTCCAAGGATTTCAAAATGGTTCATTTCCACAAGAAGGAAATGGCAACAAAAATTCTCTCAGTGTTTAAAACTACCTATTTCGACTGTCAGAAACATTATTAGAAAATGGTAGATAAATGGAACACTTGAAGTCAAGGCAAGGTCTGGAAGTCCAAGAAAGATTTCAGATAGAATGGCCCCAAACCTGGTGAGAAATGTTCAGAAGAACCCGCAGACACAGGTCTAGCTGGACAACAATACAACTTACTTTAAACAACAGACCTACATGGCAGAGTTGCCAAAAAGAATGACCTCAACACAAAATTAAGCGTCTACAGTATGCAAAAGAAAATTCTAGAGACAAAGGACAGTCCAGCCATTTAAGTTGAGGAGAGGTTAGGTATTCCAGCAAAACAATGATCCAAAGCATACCTCAAAAATGTGTCATGTTTAACATTCTATTATTTAGAGGACAGGTTCACTTCTGTTCACTTAGATATTAATTGTAAAAGGCTTTTTGACCAGGGGTTCCCAAATTTTTGCAGACTACTGTATTCACATTTAAAAATGTCTAGCTCAACGTCAACATTCCTAAATCATTTCTTATAGCCTTACAGCCTCATGCCATATCGGGGCGATATGCCTCAGGCAGTAAGAGCAGTCGTCTGGCAGTTGGAGGGTTGCCGGTTGCCGATCCCCTACCCAGGCTGTGTCGAAGTGTCCCGGAGCAAAGACACCTAACCCCCAAATGCTCCTGACGAGCTGGTTGGTGCCTTGCATGGCAGCCAATCGCCGTGGGTGAGTGTATGAATGGGTGAATGAGAAGCATCAATTGTACAGCGCTTTGGATAAAGGCGCTATATAAATGCCAACTATTTAAGTTTTAAATGAGCAATGATACTTAAATGACCCCTTCTATATTGGCAATTGCATTACCATACCTACAATACCATAACATCTATGAATAATTAAATATAAGGTATTGTTGTTGTGTGTATTTACTTGAACAGATTTTTTTTTTTAAACTACTGTAGATGGACGCACTAAGGTCCCACATCTGTTGATGCAGCCATTTTTGAATATGGATGGCACTGGTGCTGCTTATCGCAGGGGATCTCAATCTCTCTCTCTCTGTCTCTCTACCTCCCTCTCTCTGTCTCTCTCTGCCTATCTCTCTTTATCGTTCTTCCTCCCTGTCTCTCTCTCTGTCCCTATCTCTCTCTGTCTCTCTCTCTACCTCTCTCTGCCTCTCTCTCTCTCTGTCTCTCTCTCAGGGTGGCCCCCGTATAAATGTCATGTGTCATTCTGAAGCCATCGCAGGGCAAAGCTTGCCAATGCGAGGCATGCAGATTAGTAAAGCTCTATTCCAGACTCTAATAAATGAGCCATTTAAATATCGCTTATTGGCACTCATTACATATATCTCTCTCTCCCACTCTATCCCTCACTCTTTCTTTCGCTCTCTCTCCCTCTCTCTCTGTCTATCCCCCTCTCTCTCTTTCTCATTCCCACCAGCTATAAACGTTATGGTCCACCTGTTTCTTGGCACAGGTTGTCCCTGTCCCTGTGGATGTTGGTAGACAGGCCTGCGGGGAGCTTTCAGGGTCTTATCTGCATGGAGAAACAGCTGGGAACGTGAGCGCCTTGTTAAATTAGCTGGAGAAGAAGCTGTGTCTAGCCGGCAAAACAGAATACTCACTAGTAAATTGAGATAAGAGACTGCAGTCGCCACAAAGGAAGAGGAAACTCGATGAAAAGTCGATCATGATTGTAAATTCCGACTGTGCCTTCAAGCAGCTGGCTGAAAATATGGTCACTCTTTCATCTTTGAAATTGCTCTTATAACAACAGAATCCTTCTTTTGTTTAGCAAATCTGCTATGTTAAATACATGTAAAGAAAATCCTATGAGCAGCAGTTCTGCAGACAGAAATGTCTTGTTAATGAGAGATGTCAGTGGAGAATGGCCAGACTGGTCAAAGCTAACAGGAAGGTGACAGCAACGCAAATAACCACACATTACAACAGTGGTATGCAGAAGAGCATCTCTGAACACAGAACCTATCATAAGTGGATAGGCTACAGTGTACAGACCACCAAATGGGGGTTCGGGAAGGGTTCGGGTAATGCTTGCTACCACTTTGAGGAAGACATCCTCGCTGTACTGAACATGGATTAATCTGGTACCGGAACTACGACATAAACAAGTTTCTCATCTGATTATCAATACAATCATTTATTAAAATCTGACATTTTATTGGCAGAAGCATCAAAGGTCTTGCTTCTGACATTCTGGTGAGATATGCTGACACAAAGTAGTCCACCTAGTGAGTTTCCTAATCAGATTGTGAACGACGTGGGGTTATGGCCAATATCTGGGAGGAAGTGTTCTTCAAAAGGAAATGGATTTCCATCACCTAAATCTTGCTTCTTAATCAAAAATGATAACATGGGAAGGGCAGTGGAAATTGAAAATGTAATACGGTTAGGAGAGGTTTATAGCTGGCTAAGTGGCCTTTCCCTATTATAAGGCTGAAAATTAGATACATGCGCCATGTGCATGCTCACTGTTCTTTTGTATCCACAAGAAGTAAATTTTTATCTCTGAAATAAGCTGTACTATTATTTTTTTCTGTGAACAGGGCCTTTTTCTTTTCCTCTCTAGATTCCAAATCTACTGTGTATGGTTCTATAACGACTAGGTTTGATCTAATCTGCTTCTCCACTAAGCAAATGGAAACGTCTCTGACATTGCATATATTGATAGTGATGTTAGCCCATTCTTTGGACATTGGTGAGTGCTTGTTTAATTGTCTGTGGGTGAGGAGCGAGACCTAAGTAGTGCTGAAAATAATACTCACCGTCTTGAGCGCTCAGAGTGACATTCTAGGTATGCACAGAATCACAGGCTGCGGCAGATTGCAGGTTTTTGTTTCGTTCACTCTGAAGTTTGTCTCAAATTCAGCAGATCACAGGGCATCTGTTGCGTTACATTGCTGTCGTGGGGATCTTGGCTGTTTCTGGATGCGCTGAGCTGAGTTAATCAAGTCAGTATACCAGATAAACGAAACATGCATGCAAACAGAAGCGGAGAAAATCCACAATGCTGCGTTCCATTTTAATGTTTTTTTTTTGTTTTGTAGTTTTTTTGTTTTGGAAGATTAAACCGTCTTTCATCGTCTTCCATGAGCTATGTCTGTGTATTTGTTGCATGAAGCGTGTGTTGTATTTTAAATCACCCTGAGGATGCCAATGAATTGGCCAGAGAGATCAGACGCACACAGGAATGGCTAACTGGCTCTGCTTTGTGGTTCAATATCGCTACTAGAAAGGATATAAAAACAATGAGCTTAGACCATGAAGTGAAAAAACCCAGACAAATGTCAAGCCTGTAGTTATTATTGATTTAAATTTCAGTAAATGTGTAGATTACAGTATAGCTCATTACTGTATTTACGCAATGAAGACATGTAGACAGTGTAGGATCATTAGCAATGTAATATTGTGCAATTTGTTGTCAGATGTATTGGTGGAGTGATGCATTTTGGGGTTTCAATGAGGTTTAAGCAATAGCAAATGCAAAGTTTATAGTGATACAATTAGCATTTCAGCTTTGTGTTTACACTGTCTGCCATACAGCCTTATGTAATCATTGTAATGGTTACAATTACTATATTTTAATGAACGGATTGATTATTATTATAATGCAAATTATTTTTTTAAGTGCAATTTTTGTTTGAGTTGGACCTAAAAGGTCAGGGGAAAGGATAATATATTTCATATTGAAATTTAATTTAATTGCCTCTTTGTGATTGTTGTTCGGTAATATTCATTTAATTAATCGATATATGGTGCCTGTGTGTTGTTCTGGATGATAATCTGTGAAATTAATGAATTCATGACTGAAAGCAAACAATACATAAAAAATGCAATTGACACATACATTTATACAGTCATCATCTCATTAATTCTGTTTCCATGCCGAATCTACTGTAACTCAACCTAGAAGAGAAACCTTTCCATTCATTTTCTTTTCCATTTGAACATTATTTCTTGGTGAGCCATGCCAGAACAACACTGAAGCAAGTATAGTAGTTTCTCTTATTTAAGATCTTATTTGCATAGTGACCGATCTAAACCACCCCAAATAACTGTTGCTTTGTGTTTGTAGTGAACACATTTTGTTGTGTGTACAGTGCTTTTCTGTGCAGCTTGTTATCTGTCTTAAACTGACTCACTTGAATGGGTACACAAGGATAAAGAAGAGAAATTATCACTCTGTAGCAGACGTCAGACTCCAATAAGCAGATGCCCCCTGACATCGTCTTAGAGCTGCATGCATTGACAGGGAACCCAAGTGCCAAATGAGATTGTGCTCAGAGCCAGTGACAAAATACACTTCTTGACAGAAAAAATACTCAACTCAAATGCAATCCCTAGAAAATTCAAATATACAGAGCCATAGGTGAAAATGTGGATTATTACCCCTGTGAATGAAGGCACTGTGATATTGCCCCCATCAACAATGTATTTAAATCTGAAACATCATTTATTCCGTCATTATTACAATGCAGTCCGTACATAATTGGATAATTGGTACAATGAAACAATGAATATGAGGTAAAAGTGCAGACTGTTTCCTTTAATTTGAGCTATATCGGGTGATCCATGTAGGAATTACATCCATTTAATGATCCCCCCATTTAATGGACAGTTAGCCTGTCAGCTGTTTCTGATGAGTCAAGTGTTAAATCGCTTCCTGCAGGTATCAGCAGTTGCATTATCAATAAAGGCAAGTGAGCCAGCTCCTGTGGCGGCCTACATGCCCAAACTAGAATGCCACACATGCCCAACTATAGGCCCATGTTTCACAGATGGAGGGGGGCAAGCTATAACCTGCCCATCCTGTTTTTGTCGCTAACTGGTGGTTTGCATCTTGCAGTATAGCCTCTTTAGTCCCGTTTATGAAGTCTTCTTAGGACAGTAGCCACTGATACATGAGCACCTGTCCCCTGAAGAGCGTTCTATCAGTTGGACAGGAGGATTTGCTTCAATATAGCGAAAATGATTCGTCCATCGACTGTAGAGGTCTTCTTTCGCCTACCATGTCCCTTGCTACTACTGAGATCACCAGTGCTCTCTTTCTTCTTAGTGATGTTCATTTTGATAAGCATATTTTTTGGTGTATGTCTCTGGCTGTTTATTCTTATTTCTCAGCCTCATAATGGCTTCCTTGACTGTCATTGGCACAACTCTAGTCCTCATGTTGACAAATGGCAAGAACAGACTCCAAAGACAGTCAATCATCCTATATATTGCTCAAATTAAAGTCTGCATTTTAACCTTATATGCATTGTTTCATTCTATCATCCTGAACGGATGGTTAAAGAAGATGGTGATGGTGGTGATAGGTAACCCACGGATCACAGTTTAAGCATTGCAGAGATTGGTTGTGTCTTTGGATCACCAAGTCTAAAAAATAGTTAATACTCATTTTACCACTCATAAAAGTGCTGTTCAGGAAACAGGTGGCTTGGTGACTTCCTCTGATGTTGTGGTTATCGAGCTACGAATGCCTAAGAGGAAATACTTGCACAGTGTCCCCAAACACGTAATCCTGACCCCGTTGAACTGCCCTCTTCCTCTCTCATTTCTCTCAGGCCTCAGTCACTGAAATAGTGTATATGGCACAAGCAGTGCTGGTGGTCATTTACCTGGGTGAGGCACCATACACACACGCGTGTACGTACCCAGGCAGGCACACAGACACACACCAATAATCACCCTCAACCTGTATCATTTTGTATAAGGCTAACAACAATCTGAACCTTCTGCAGCCAGACTCCGGCGCACATAGAGCATGTTGTTTTTGTTGCCAGGTATGACTCCATAATTTGTTTATTTTCTCATATTATAGTACATTAGTAATACTTTTATTTATTGTTTCAGCCTCAACACTCTCTGTTATAGAGGTGATGCTTGGCTCAAGTTGGTCTAGGGAGGATGCACATTTAAACTTATTGTATAACAGAGCATTGCACACATAAACCTCTGTCATTAAATCAATCTACTCTGCTTGGAGGTTTATCCATGTTGAGAACGGGGATAGCTAATGTTGGCCTTCTTGGGTCCCTGAGGCGCTAACATCCATACCTAAGAAGTAGCATCCTACACAACCTCTGAGATGATGTAGACGTCTAGCCAATGAGGTTAGCAAGTGTACATAAGCGAGTGTACATAACGGCCGATGTGACACGCAGTGGGACCAGCAGAAAACATATCAGAGAGCAGTTACAGGACAGGATTCTTTAGCAATCAAGTTTGAATGACAAATAACAGATACATAATAAAATATGCAACATACAATTGAAATATGTATAAAATATAAATTGGAGTCAGATATATTAAATGGGGGTAAATATATAGGCACTATTTTGAGATTATTGGCCAGCCCATACCAGAATAAAGACAGAGTGTTACTACTGTCTTCGTCACTCGGCTTATTTATTGTCTGATATAGTCTCTCCACATAGCAGTCACACATATTTAACCATACAAAAATTATTTTCAGAAGGACACCCACACCGATACCTTGGCCCTACTCAGCTAAATTCCATCATTGGGTCAGTGGGTGGCTTACACACCTAGAAGAGTGGCACAAAGACTGAGCACAATAAACAAAACCAAACATCTTGAGTTTGCCAACCCTCATTGGAATTATGACTGGAATAGAGTGCTATGGCCGGATGAAACTAAAATTGAACGTTTTGGCCATACACACCATCAACACGTTTAGCTGCAAAATGGGATGCATACAAGGAGAAGCACCTCATACCTACTGTGAAATATGGAGGTTGTTTTTGAGATGTTTTGCTGCCAGTGGTCCAGGGGAACCATTTAAGATCAATGGTACAATTAATTCAACCAAGTACCAGGAAATCTTGGCAGAAAATCTGGTTGCTTCTGCTAGGAGTCTAAAACGTCTTGGCCATAGGTACATTTTCCCGCAGGACAAATCCAAACAGAAATGATTTAGTAAAAACAACAACCAGGTTCTGCAATGGCCATCTCAGTCTCCAGACTTAAATCCAATGTAACACTTGTGGTTTGAACTGAATAGGGGGGTATCCAAAGGATTTCAACGATACTGAAAAGTTCTGCATGGAGGAATGTTCAAAAGTTCCTGCAAATGTGTTCTTTTAACCTTATCACAAATTATAGGAAGACTTGTGGCTGCCCTTATTGCCAGGGGTATTTACACAAAGTATTTCAAAATAATTTGGACTATTCCATTGAATCGTGAATAAAATGCACTATTTTACGCATGTTGGCAAATAAAGCTTCTATCAATAACCACATTCTTTTTTGGGCATATTCATCAAGGGTGCCTACTGTATATGCATACACAGAATGTACGCAGATGCAAATTTCCTTTTTTGTCTCCTTATTGGACAAAGCATATGTATATTTGTATATTTCATCTTTGTAATGTCCATTTTCTGGTTTCAAATGCCACATTATGTAGCCACATATCACCAAACACTCTTGTCTACTGCGCACCCATTTATAATAAAAATGGCTGCACTTTTAATCATTTGTCTCTTCACCAGAAAAAAGAAACATTAATAAATCCTAGCATGAGGTTGGATATACAGCGCCTTCAGAAAGCACTTATCCTCCTTGAACTTTTGCATTTAAATATTTTCCCACCTCACCAAGAAAATACATTCATGTTTATGATACAATGTTTTTGTTCACCTTGGGAAAAAATCTGAAAGACTCATCAAACATAGTCACCTCCTCAGCGTCATTAAATTTCAGCCGTTGGCAGGAAGTACAGCTCAGTTATCACAGGGGACGCGAAAACTAGTGTGACGTATTCTCTTCATATGGGTGTTTTACTGCTCTTAAGACCGCTGTGGTTGTACCCCTTCTGACAAAAAAATATTTCCACTCATTAATACTCAGACCAGTTTCATCTTCCATTTGTAACCCCTTCAAACCCTTATTATGTTCAAAAATACAACTATGCCTTTTCCCGATCACAAATGCATCCAGAAATGAGATTCACTCAAAAAAATGTTTTTATCACTGTTATGTTCCTGTGTTCTGTCCTGTGTTAGTTCATTTTAGTTTATTATCATTAGTCTTGTAATGTATTATTTTTCATATTTCATGTCTGGTGTTCTGTTTATATTCATTAGTCTTTGCACTCGTCTTCCCCTGTGATGTCTGAGTCTGAATGTTTACTTGCCCAGTCACTCCCTTGTCTGCGTGCCCCACTATTCGGGAGTTTACGGTAGTTCCGGGGTTCAACCTTCCTTCCAATCGTGCATTCCTTACTTCCTGCTTTCTCTCCATTTCATGTTTGTACATAGCACTAATATACTAATCCCAACTAACACAGAAGTTGTACAGTACTAATTATACTAACACACAAATATGTTTAACAAACTAACATGAACTAGTTTTGTGTATTTGTAATTTAAATCACTTAACTAACTTACTAACGCATCTCCAGTTTCAATTCTGTTCTGTAACTCCGCCTCCCTATTCTATCACTGATTACTTGCTTAGTTTCAGCGAAGTATTCACACCTGTCTCTCCGTATCTCTGTATCCCCTGATTCTCTGCAAATTGTCTACTCCCTAGTCCAGAGCCGTTTGTATTACATGTGTGTCTTTGTGAATCCAGTCCGCGTTTTCGTTTCCCCCTCGTTATTGTCCTATTACCCTTTCATGTGTCTCACCTGATGTTTATTTGTTAGACCGCCCTCACTCCCATGCCCCGTCTAGTTTGTCTCATTCCCCTGTGTATGTATACCTGTCCTTTTCAGTTGCATGCTGCTAGTTCGTCTTGTCCTGTTTTCTTGTCCTGAGCCCTTGATTCCTTCCCCCAGTTCTAGCCTCCTTGTTTCCTTGCCCTTGCCCTTGTTCCTGAGTCCTCGCCCTTGCCCTTGTTTATCTGGATTTCCGGTTCTGACCCCTGCCTGCTTCCCTGGACTCTTCTTTGCTTTGTGGATATCTGTACCTCTGCTTTGTTGGATTGTCCCCCTGGTTTTTGACCCTGGCTTGTTTTTTGACTCCGCTCTGTCTGCCCCTTTTGAAATTAAACCTGCCATTTTTCTGCACCCCTGTCTGCTTTTGGTTCCTCTGTTCCCCCGGCATAACAATCGCAAATCTTTCATTATCCTTTTGTACATTCCAGTGGTCGTTAGGTCCAAACAGTTGTAAAATGTAACATGTAAGATTCAATGTACTTGATATTGTTTTGTATTTGATAGATTAATGTGGTGAAAAATGTCAGAAAGCTTTTGAAAAAGGGCAAACAAGTGGTGTACATTGTAATGTGCACAGGGTCTGAAAGGGTTAAGCAGCATTTTACAGAAACTTGTGTTTAATTAATGAAATTATTTAATGAATTGAAACTACACTCTGGTTTCAGGACCCATCACCCAGTCAAGGTTATAAATGACCTCAGAACCAATTCGAAAGCCAAGAAAACATTATGTTTTAGTATTGCTTGGACTGCGTGCTGCTTTTGATAAAGACTCAATTCCTTTCAATAGGCTCAATAGATTGGCGTGTGACCATATCAGCAGCCTACTCTCAGTGGAACCCAGAGCTTATCATCATGCTTGCGGTCGACCTCTGGTGCGTGATCACAATGTCAACTCCCCATTCCCCCCTCCCCCCCCTCCCAAACCCTGCACCACCACTTCTTCCAGCGCTCAGGGTCTGTCACGTGGGCTCCCGAAAACTCGAAGACTTCATACTGGCCTTTCTCAGAAATTACTTCCATCGAGCCACTCTCCCAAAGAGACCAAATCTGTGATATTATGAAAAGATTGTTGATCTCTGGAAAGTTTCTCCCATTTCGGCTAACAAGCTCTGCAACTCTGTCAGTGTTATAGCATGCTTCTTAGTCACTTATCTGACGAGTGCACTTTCTGTCTGGTAGCTCAGTCCTGCAGGATGGTCTGGTTTGTGCCATATACACTCAGTGAGCACTTCATTAGGTATTTATTAGACTTATTTTTTAGACTTCTACTGCTGTAGCCTATCCACTTAGAGTTATGATGCGTTTTGTGTCCAGAGATGCTCTTCTGCACACTACTGTTGTAATGTGTGGTTATTCGCATTTACTGTCACCTTCCTGTCAGCTTTGACCAGTCTGGCCATTCTCTTCTGAAATCTCTCATTAACAATGCGTTTCTGTCTGCAGAACTGCTGCTCATTAGATTTTTTTTCCCCAGGAGATAAGCAGTTTCTGAGATACTCAAACCGCCATATCTGCCACCAACAATGATCTTTTTTCCCATTCTGATGGTTGATGTGAACATTAACTGAAACTCCTGACCCGTCCCTACATGATTGTATGCATTGCACTGCTGCCACACAATTGGCTGATTAGATAATCGCATTAATAACTACGTGTAAAAAAGTAAAAATGTTCCTAATAAAGTGCTCGGTCAGTGCATATTACATTTTGTGACAATGGACCTAACAGCACTCCTAGGAGAATTCAAAGCTTTGCCAATTTTTGAAAAGCCTTCTTCAGCTTTTTGGCTCCTGGCAATGTCATCTCAAAGTTCCACAGGCAGTTCCCTGGTCTTCATGGCTGCATGGCTGATCTGAGCTGATGTTGTAGTCGTGATACCTCACTTCAGTGGTTTATTGTGCAATCATGCAGTTGAACACAGATTAAAAATCAACAAAGATTGTTAAGTGTGATCGGCCAAGAAAATTGAATACTCCTTTGCCAATTTATGTTTTTAGCTTATACAAAAAGCTTGTTTTGGCTTGTAAAAAAGTATAAAGTTCTGCAACGTACAAAGCTTACTTTGCAGAACACAACGACTGAGAAATAATGAACATGGGCAATTTATGGCATGTACGAATAGGGGCTGTATGTATGATGTATTGTAGCTTGAATAACCATTTAAAAGCAATGTCTCTTTCACAAACACAGGTTGGTGAGTTCAACAATCACTAAAACAAACTTGTGAAAAATGTACTCTTGTGAAAAATTGTTGTTTAAAACTTGTGTTTACTTGCAAGTTAAACTTCAGGCCAAATTCTGACATAGGCCGAATACATATCTACATTAATCTAATACAGCCATTTGGCTACTTTTGTCTTGTGTCACACATGGCCGCCCTCATAATTTAGTGCAGCCCATAAATAATTTTGTTTGAAAGAGTATCGTCCATGCTAAGTAGTAGTCTGGGCAGACTGGTGACAAACAAACTTCACAAACTAAAACAAATACCGTGAGAGTTTGTATTTTAATTACGGAGAAAATTGCCTAATAATATACTACGCTGACTGAAAAAAAAGTAAAGGGGGAAGCGGAATGAAAAATTCTTGGTCCAGGAGCTGGATTATCCAGGAATTATAGCAATGCATCTTTTTTTCCCTATGCGTTACACGATTGAGCGATTTTACTTTACGTGAAGCGCAAACATTAGACAACCCTGCAGTAGGCTATTGAGACATCGCCGTCTGCTTACTGTATGATATTCATAAACTGACTCAAAAGCTCTTTATTTTCTTAATTCGCATTGCTGTCAACACAAAAGGCTCTTGCATATTCGCTAATAAAATGTATATTTAACCAACCCATATAGCTACCTGTCAGATACGTGTCACTCAGCATTTTATTAGCCCTACCCCCTTAAGATTATAAAAGCGAAGTTATTTCACCTCACAACAGTTTTACCTTCTGTTCTGATGACTGACATGCAGGTAGGTTGTGTGGTTTGTTGCAAGCTTATATGCTGTGCAGGCGCTCTGAATTTAAAGACAACCTGTTCATTTAGAGACTCCATCCGTTTGCCAACATTTCGTCACTCATTTCGGGTGAGATTATACAGATTAATTCATTCCGACCTTGCTAAATTCCACAGATGGGTATTGTTTCGCAAATAGTAGGCTAGTGGTTCTTCTTGGGAAAAGATAATATCACAATTAAGATACTGCATTAGGATAATGTTGAAAATTATCACAAGATACACGATTCCGGCGAGTGAGAAAGAGAGTGAGGGAGGGAGGGGGTGGTGGTTGGGGTGTAGTTACGAGAGGGAGGGAACGAGGAGGGGGGGCGGGGGGCTGGGGGTGGTCCAGAGTGAGACACAGGCACATTTCATCCTATAGCTACCTCTTACACCACCTACGCACATTAGTTTGCTAAGAAGATCCGGAGTAGTCTTTGGGTGCTGCAATTCTGGGTCGAGAGCTTCTTCATCTTTCTCGAATTAATTTCTCGTTTTTTACATTTATTTTCGTCAACTAGCTACAGACATGTTCACCTCTCTCTAGCACCACCCGAATCTTCCTTCGTGGGGATATTCCCCCTCTCTTCATTATTCAGATGGCAGATGCAGGGATACAGGGCAGCTGCCTCTCCTGGATATTCCATTTGGAGGAAATGGGACCCAACCTTTGTGACTGGGACTACTGTACTGAATTGCTCATCTGCAGTATTTTTACATGATCCTCGCCTGTGTTCTTCAGTATCTTGAGTCCATAAGGCAAGTTAAATCTGTGCACTTCTCATTTTGCAACGTTGTTATGCTATTCGTTTTATTAGGGGGGTTAGATTATTTTTCTGTGTAGCCGTGCAACATTACATATTTGCTCAATTAACCACATTTTAATGCAGGACAGGTTCAGACGTCAACCTATCATATACAGAATATATTTACGTTTCATTTTAATGCCGTCCTTTTACGGCAAAACGGCTGTATTATTTAATCAACATAGCTATATGAGACAATGTTGGTCTGCGGTGATTATATCTCGGTTCCTGGCGGGCTCCGTTAAGTATTTTTTTGCTAATCGTTTACATTTCTACAGGTGTGAGAGAACGCGTTCCAACTTAGTTCCCCTTATTGTGAAAGTGATGCAGCGAAGGCCCACGTAGTGACATTCGTGACTATGTTGTAGCTTCATCAGCTTATTTATTTGTATTTGAAATATAGCATAGCCTACATTCAATCTAAAACCAGTAGCGTCGACTACTGTAGATTCCCATAACAATAGCTACAATAGCTTATCTGCGTTGGAATATCGTTCATATCACACTGTCACTCCAAGTCATATGATTTTATCCAAAAGTTATTTAACCAAAATGTTCTTAAACGATTCAAGTACTATGGATAGCCTGGTTGAATGCCGTACCTCCAGTCGTATAGTCTATAGTAGAAACGGTCTCGCTTTTAAGCCTGCTTGGTAAAATGATAGGATAGACAATGAAATTCTATTTAATATAACTGTTCGGCTGATGCGCCGAAGGAAGAGAAAAAAATATGACCCGGTATATATGAAGTACAATCAGGAATATCTCCTTATTTCGATTTTTAAATTCAAATTCGTGGTATTCAAAAAGAGAAAAAAGTTGGACTTTCGGGTGAAACCGTTTTCAAGCCGTTGTAAAACTTTAGGCTGAGTGCATGTCATTGGAAACACTTCTTCCTCTAATGGTCAAGTGCATGGATTGAATATATCCTCATTAAATGTTTCTCATGTCTCAAATTTAATGTTTGAGAGAATATATAAATAGTTTACTCAGTGCAATTATTTTGCTACATTAGCCAATTTTTCTATGTTTAACGTTTTCAATTGATAGTAACCCAGTGAACATTTTTCTGGTGATTCGGTGAAACGCCGTCGAGGCGTTTTTAGTTGAAAAGTGAGAGTTTTCTCGCTGATTCGGACATAGCCCGGCTATATTCGAACCTGACCTATATTGGGGTCAACCTAGACCGTTTATCAACCTAGATTTCCACTCCTCTTGACGTCTAACGGAAACTCACCCTCTTCCCAACGGCTGTGAAGTTAGCTCACCATGTTCCGAACCGTGTAACTTGACGAATTACTAAAAAAATACTTCCAGATCAGCTTTGGTTTTTGTGTGTGTAGAGTCCTTCCGTTTTCCTAAAACTTGGTACGATTCACATACACGGTCGATTTCAACATATTTTGACATGGTAATAGTATCCCACAGTGACACTGTGGTGGGGAAGCTGTTGCGAACAAGATACTATAAACTGGGCAGTCTTATACGGCCGTGTCCGTGTCCGGAGCATCGTGAGCTAACACGGTCTTCCGAACACAGGGGCGTTGTGCAGTTATTTGTTGTTTTCTCTATAATTATTGGTAAAATTTACCTCAATCAAAGTGTTTTAGTGTCTGAGATAGTCAATAAACAGCCGTAATCATAAAACCGCCATTGAACGGGCATTAACTTCTGGTGGAGAGAGAGAGAGAGAGAGAGAGAGAGAGAGAGAGAGAGAGAGAGAGAGAGAGAGCTAATAAAAAAAACGCAGAGGAAAAAAAACTCTTTGGAGGCCAATTATTTAATTATGCCACGCAATTGCTACTCAAATTGAGTATAGTCAGTCCGTATTGGTTGTGTTACTTGAACCAAGCATACGTTTCATGAGTTTAAATGCAGTTAACTTGGCTTTTATGAAACTAAAATGTTTTCTTATAGTTAGTCTAATCAATTTGAATGAGCTACAATACAAAACTCTATATTGTTGTATGAACTAATTTGGTTTATATGAATATCAGATTTTTTGTACAAATGAATATAGTTTGGTGTTGGTTTTACTAATAGCCACTTATTTTCTTTCAGTTGCTAAATGAGCATCTAACTTACATTGTGCTGCACAACAAATAACAAATTAAAAATCAAATGTTTATTAAAATGGAATACAAATTCAGTGCAACACTAAAGCCTTTCTAAACATTTAACTTTTAAAGTATGAAGTGAATCATGTACAGAAATGTACCTGTATTGCACTTAGCAAAGAGTCATTCAGGATATGCATGATTTCAGTCAAGCATCAGTTCAAGCACCATATCAGTCCAGATAACATAGCACAAAGCTCCTCAAACCACAAAGGACCTCAATACCTTCAATTAGGACAGCCATGTCTACTAAAGTTCATGAAATTCAAAGTGGAAAAATAATAAAAATGAGCACATCTGTATCAGACTTAACAAGTAGTCATTCAGGGCACATGTATGACTTATATTAAACAGTTCAAACAATCAGTCCAAATAACGGCACAAAGCAAGTGCAATGCTCCCCAAACCTCAACACCTCCAATTAAGACACCAAATTACTGGAGTGCATGTGCAGTAATAACTGCTTTATTTTCATTGGACCAACTTATAAGAACTTAGTTTGTCAATAGTTTCTTTAATATACATAAACAAGAATCATTTGCTCACCACGAACACAATACATGTATTTAATTTAAATAGATTTTTAGTTTGTAAGTGAAGCAAATCCCTTTGGTAGTTATAAGTGTAGATCCTGATTTTGATCACTGGGAAATTATGTTTTCATTCAGTCTTTAAGTTAAATTTGATTCCCAAATATATCAGATTTCAGATTCAACACAAGCTTTGTTTTAAATCAATTTCACATAACAAGATGTGATTTTAATTCTGGAAGCACTTATAAAATGCTACTGCACCGGTCTATGTTAAAACAGAAATTCAGCCTGCTAGTTGGTTTGCTTGCGCTTTCCTCTGTTTACTGTAAGGCATGAATAGTCGTACTGTGCTGTGTTCACTTGCCTTTACCACACTGCAATAAGATTTTCCTCTTCACAGACAGGATCAAAACAGACTGCAGCATCTAGATGAAGTTGTTCCGCCATGCAATGTTCCTGGAAGGCTGTGATTCTGCTAGCCCTGGCATCCATCGCAATCCAGTACACGGCGATCAGGACTTTCACGGCGAAGCCCTTTCAGATCTGCCCGGCACCGAACCCTTTGAACTGTGGCCTGGGCCAGGAGTCGGACACCTTCGACAGGATCTGCGATGAGTACCCCTACTTCACCTACAACGTCTCCAGAAAGACCCACATCCTTATCCTGGCCACCACCCGAAGCGGCTCGTCCTTCGTGGGGCAGTTGTTCAACCAGCACTCGGATGTGTTCTACCTGTTCGAGCCCCTCTACCACGTGCAGATGACCCTGATTCCCCGGCTCTCCCACAGCAAGAACACTGCCGACCGGAAAGTGCTGCTGGGGGCCAGCAGGGATCTCCTGAGAAGCCTGTACGACTGTGACTTCTACTTCCTGGAGAGCTACATCAGGCCCCAGCCGGTCAATCACACCACGGACAAGCTGTTCCGCCGGGGGGCCAGCAGGGCGCTGTGCTCGCCCCCGGTGTGCGACGCCTTCGCTCCCGGCGAGGTCAACATCGAGGAGGGCGACTGCGTCAAGAAGTGCCCCTCGGTCAACATGACCCTGGCCGCCGACTCCTGCAGAGAGCGCCGGCACATGGCCATCAAGGTGGTGCGGGTGCCGGAAATCAACGACCTCAGGGCCCTGGTGGAGGACCCCCGGCTGAACCTGAAGATCATCCAGCTGGTGAGGGACCCCAGGGGGATCCTGTCCTCCAGGATCGAGACCTTCCGGGACACCTACCGCCTGTGGAGGATCTGGAGGGCGACAGGTCGCAAGCCGTACAACCTGGACCTGAGCCAGCTGACGGTGGTGTGCGAGGATTTCCTCAACTCGGTTTCCACGGGCCTGAGTCAGCCCCACTGGCTGAAGGGGAAGTACATGCTGGTGAGGTACGAGGACCTGGCCAGGAACCCACTGCAAAAGACAAAGGAGATATATGACTACTTGGGCATGTCCATGGACAAGAACGTGGCCCAGTGGATACACACGAACACTCGGGGAAGCAACGAGATGTCGGCCAAGCATAAATACGGGACAGTGAGGGACTCGGCAGCCAACGCGGAGAACTGGAGGTTGAAATTGTCTTACGACATGGTCGACTACACGCAAACCGTGTGTCAGCAGATATTGCACCAGCTGGGTTACAAGGCAGTCAGCTCCCCCGAGGAACTCAAGAACATGTCTCTCACGCTCGTTCAAGACAGAACTTTTGTACCGTTTTTGTAACTAAAGGTAGTTGTGGACAACTATTTTTGATATATTTATAAATGTTGCCTTAATATTTTCAAATTTGCACTAAATTTACTAAATCTTGAAGGCACCTGATCAGGCACCCTCATTACATTAGGTATAGCACAATACATTTAAAAAAATAATATTGTTTACAGACATGAATTCGGTGTAAAATGATTTCTAAGAGGCCATGTTTACTTCAGAATTTTTTTTGTTCATTTGAAAGTGAACAAAAAAAATAAAGCACCACCCTTCATAAAATTATTGTTTGCTGGCTATTGCATTGACAAAAGTGAATGTTGCCATTTGTCCATTTTAAGTAATTGGACCTAAAATATTAGGAAATGTACTTAATTCCTGTGGCTGAATTACTGAAATGTATGAGAACTATTGTGCAATAAAAATGTGGATGTTACAGTCAATCTTTAGTACATAGAATCTGTTGGCCATGATGCTTCTTCGTGGATTATCTAACATTGGGTAATTACTGAGTACTGGCAATGAATAAAAAAAACTTCAGAACATAACAGAATTGCATTGAGATGGTGGAGAATTTTAATTAAAGATTCAGTCTTCAATCTATTGCTCACCCTGAGTGCGGAGATGCAGATCATGAGTCATAAAGCATTGGTCTGAATCAGGAGCGGACGTTACTTCATTATATACTGCAGAGGATTCAGCAGTTCTCTCAGCATTTATCGGCAAAGCCATACTTTTCTTGCATGTGGTACACAATCATTGGTATATCATAAATTACAAGGTAAAATTCTTTTAATTCAAGTATTCCACTTGAGTCCCCAATACATGCATGCTATTTGATTTGTGACAAATGTAGCTCAGGCAAGTTAATTAGAATACTGTTGAATGCCAGTCCTCGTTATGTGAAAATGTAGGCATAATTTTTAAATTGGTGCAGAGGAATACTTGCTTTGAGGAACACCGCATCACACTGGATCCAAAATGACTACCTTCTGTATCCTGCTGTGAGAAATTACGTTATTGTCATCGACCCTGTGAGGGTATTTTCCCTTCTTTCTAAGTGCTGTGTGTTTTGGGGTTGACCTCACTGGGAAGGCCTCGCTGCGTCCTGCCACTGAGTTGTGAGCGGGATGTGTAATCGCTCACAGTGTTTATTGTTTCCCTGGGCGAAACATATGGCTCACACAACAAAAAAGCACTCTTCACTGGAGGCTTGTTTTTCTTTCTTCTTTTTATTCTATTTCAGGAAATAACCATAACCCATAACCATGACCCAGCTCTTTGTTGTACACCGCTAGAACACAAACATCTTTGTCTGTCTGCTAGGGCTATGTTTTCAGGTACCAGAAGCAGGTTGATAGTCTGAGCATATGCATCATGCCTAAGTCTCATAATGGGACTGTTACTTAAGCATGATAGTGGAAGTAAATTGCTAATATAGCCCAAGTAATTCTTATAACAAGGGCAGGGTTACCATAATGTATATAGCACCACCACACCTGTTTTCATTTCTCTCTCTGTGTCCTTGAGTTTGTGTGTGTGTGTTTTTGTTTGGTACATCCTCATGTATCATGCTTGTATGCCTGTATAGAGGCATCACACACAGACATAATGAGTATTCCTAAGGGAGAAACATAGTAATAATCACAATTTCTGTGTTTAAGTGTTTACTGTGCAATTTAGTCCAGCATCAGTTTGATTGATCCAACTCTTCAGATCGACATCATTAGTTGCAATGCGACACCACATTCTGAGATAGACTATTATTAATGTACTGTAGCCTTCAACAGTCTTCAACAGCAGATTTGTTGTCTGTTCTTTCTGTTAACTATCACATAATAACAACATGTCTGTAGCTATTAATGTTGCAATGGGAGGCTAACTTACTGAATTTTTGGCACACTTCTATCTGAAACAAAACAAGCTGGAAGACATTTAACCAGCCACAGAATGAGATCGGACTAAAACATGCACAGCAGATATCCACAACAAAATGCTGAAAATGTTTTTACGGTTGTTCAAACTCACATCAAACACCTAGCAAGACTGCTTTTCTTGCTTTATTTAGATGTTTGCATACACAACTATCTCTTTTTACAGTGACACATCTTTTATATTGAATATCTTTTAAAAGCCTTGAGAGATGTAGGGCGAACAGAACCAATTACTAAGGTTATCATTACCAGTAGGACTTTTCATGACTTGAATGTGTTGCTAACAATACTCAATAGCTATGATCATCTAAATTTAGTCCATGTCACCAGAATATCAGACCAACACTTTCATGCATTCGGCAGGCATGACTCATTTAATTGCGTGATACAGTATATTATTTCTCACTGCCAGGGAAGGGGAGGGGATTGGACCCACACAGTGTGAGTAGTAGCAGTTGTTGCTTGCTCATTTGCTTAGCAATTTAGCATTGCTGAATGTGGTTATAGGGGGACGTTTTGGCTGTTTAGTTTTATACTGAGGGGGAGGGGGGGGGGGGTAGCAATGCCCAATGCCAATATCATATATCGGTGAGCTGATAATTGGTCGATCCACTAGATGTCCCGTAACACGCTGCCATGTGAGATATGGTAAATATTATTGCTAAAATAAATTCACTGGACATCCTTGTGCCTTGATTCATACTCAAATGGCACTCATTTTAGCACACGTTCATTTTTTCTGTAATTGTCTCTCACTAATGGCCTAAGTAGTTCTCTTACTAAGTAAGTGTGGCTGGCATAAGAGAAACTTCACTGAAAGCTTCTGAACAAACTAACATTGAAGCCCATTCTGATAGTTGGCAGCGTAATAATAACCATGTCTTACCTTTTAAAACCAGGTCTAGCAGTCTTTTTTTGCAGATGTCCAGTAGCACCACTTGGTCCAGTATCTCAACTGTAAGGTGGGCATCTTTCAAGTTTCAAGTCTATGTTTCCATTCTGAAAACTGAACGTTGATTCGTTTTCCTGCTTGCTGTTCTCCCCAGCCCACACATTTGTATCCTCAGGAAATTCAAAGCAGTGCTTACAAAAAAACACACCAACCACTTAACTGATCAAGTTAGAGGTGCTGAAAATGTACCCCTATTTCTGTGACAGAAAACAAATTCCCTGTTTGGCAGATAGTATGCGCCCAGTCAAGTGAGTAAATTTCCCTTCTATCTTGGTAAATATTCCCATGTAGCCTACATAATCCACAGAATCTTGGTTTAACTGTTGGTTTGCTGGCTAAATAGGTGAGCTCTGGGGCTTGTCCTCCACAAAGCAGGATTACTAAGCTAACTGTACTACTTAAAACTTGGACCCTGCTCAAATCTGGAACATGGAGTGAAAAGAGCTCTTCCAGGTTTTACTTGATGTATTTATACGGCTAGCTCAGTAATCGTGCTTTGTGGAACAGGTCTCTGGTGTGAATGTAAGCTCGCCTGGTTTACAAAAACTTTCAGAGGATACTTTCAGGGCGTATTTTGATTAGGTTTGCCATTTTTCACAGGACACAGGAAAAAATAGCTGACTTTTCTATTTATAGTTTTATTTTTGTTGTTTTGTTTTCCAGCAACTGCTAGCTTTAGGCTCTATTGTTAAAAAGCATACTATGCAGAATTTTCACCTTGACCATGCTCAGTCATTACTATGTAGCACTGGGTGTGTTGAAGTGTCCCTGAGCAAGAAACCTAACCCCCAATTGCGCCTGACGAGCTGGTTGGTGCCTTGCATGGCAGTCAATCGCCATTGGTGTGTGAGTGTGTGTTATGAATGGGCAAACGAGAAGCATCAATTGTATAGCGCTTTGGATAAAGGCACTATATCAATGCCAACCATTTCTGCCCAGTCCTTGCTTGTCTGCCTGTATTTGTTATTCTAAAACGAGTTTGGGATGTTTCTTGGCATGACCCTTTTTTCTTGTGGACTGTATCTGAAATGTATGCATCCATCAGAAGAAAGAGAAGAAGAAACATGTATGAATTGGCTACTGCAGTGGTGTGTTTTGTGCTGGGTCAGTGCTGGAGAGATAAGGTCACCTTTGGTTTCGAACGTAATGCTAACCATGTTAGGTAGCTGCCATTATTAGCTAACAAAAGTCAGCTATGTTTGACAACAACAGTTTGATGGCTATGATGGCCTGATAATTTGTTGTTTGTGTAATATATTTAACTAGAGGCTGGAGAATACAATTCCAATACATTTCACTTGGCGCAAGGCTAGTTGAAGGTGAATCCAAAAGACAGAAAATCCAACTATCCCGTAAAAGTTATGTTTTTCGTTTTTTTTGGACATGACTGTAGTTCAATTACAACAGACCAATACGTGTGTCAGATCCATAGCTACCCCATGACTTTGCTGCATATGGTGTATTGTTGTCAGGTATGTTAGTAGAGCATTTTACCATACTTGTGGCTGCAACTGGTAAGAAGCTATTGCTGTATTTTTGAAAGATGTTTTGAAGCAGTCTGTAATGTAGTAAAGCTACTGACATTGCTAGCCAACCAAAAATATGTTCGGAACTGGGGAGACATTTTTGATTGTAAACACAGGAGCGAAGCAAGGAAATAAATCCTGCATAATGTGGCTTTAATGTTGTTGTTGTAATGTATGAAATTGGAAGAATAACCAAACATGAAATTGTAGGCAGTGACATAATTTGATCCGTTATTTAGCTCATTTGAAATATGTGGGGAAAAAGTTTTACGAAACTGAAAATCAACATGCTGAGATTAATAAAGTAAGATAGAGCAGAAACTCACATGTCAACTGTGAAATCATCCATTTCTGTGAAATTTCACAAGGCCATTGAAGCTTGGGTGTGGACCTTTAAATTTGATTGCTAGCTATGTCATTGACTGGGATATTACACTGAGGTAATACTATAAGACACTAAATTTAGATGCAAACATTTAATGGAAATACAGAATGTACCATCCAGCTTTCTAGATGAACGAATGATGCACTTCAATGCTAGTTAATATTTTCCAAGGTTTTTTTTCTAAGTGACGAATCCTACCAGTGCTACAGCTTTTGCTGCCCACAAGATGTCTGCATGCTCACTTTATACATATTCCCAATTCTCCATGTATCATTCACCCAAAATACCCTTAGTGCCGTTTGCACTAAAAATATTCCTTCCAATGACTAAGCAGTGGAGTTGTAATGTGAACAGAAAGGAACAGCTTGTGACTGTGTAATGACTTCATTTCAGCTCAGCACAAGTTGGCAGAATTATACTCCTTTCCTTGGTTTACTACCTGGCTGTTAGCTCCGGCGAACTTGAGCAGCAGGCTTCACACTGAGGCCCCATTGATGCTCTGATATTTTGATGGATGCTTGCGGTTTTAATAAGCTGCATGTGCTAGCTTTAGAGCAGGAACAACCATGGAGCAGAAGCAAAGACAGCACATAATCGTGTCTCAGAAGTGCAAGGCGGCCACCACAGTTCGTCAGCAAACAGCTGTTTTTCAGCTTGTTACTGTGAATGAAAGTCTCTTTGATAGGATGAGAAAATGTACACTGTAGATGGTCTGTTTGTCTGCTGGGCTTAATTAAGTGGGATAGATGTGTAAAGGGAATATGACTTATTCCTCGTTGTATGCCCCCCTCACAATGTACACAAGTAATTCACAGCAAGCCGAAACAACGACACCCCAAGCCAAGACAGTAATATCATAATGACCACTCTCCTGAGTTCCTTTCCATTATTTCTTCTTTTGCCAGGCCCAGCTTTAACTTTAGGAAAGGTGCTCGTATGGCTTTAAAAACAAATTAACGTGGTTATGGTCGATGAGCTTTCTTATAATTGTCTGGGTTTGATTGTCATGTCCTGAATGATTCAATATGAATATATTAAAACACTGAAAAATGTTAATGAGTTCTTGTTTGCATACCATTCAGTAAAATACTTGCATACATTTCCATATTACATTTTATGAATACAATTTATCACGTTTTTGCAAAAAAGGTAATCTCTCATTTATCAGTTTTTTTTTTTTTTTTTTTGCCTTGCTCAGTGATGTGTTAGTTCAGACTGCTGAATCTGACTGCAGGAAGTTTTAGCCCCTTTCATTTCAAATAGTGTCATGAAAATTCTGACTTACTCTAAAATGGTGAGCTTCTACATAAACTGGATGAATATGGCCACAGCACAACCAGTCATATACAGTACTGGTTGTGCATTTGACAGCAGAAATATCAGTGGGAAGATAAATTATGCAGTTGACCCTGGAAGAAGGGGTACATATTCTTCTCTTTCGAATAACTCACCAGGCCGTACTTAGCATGCTAGTGAGCCACACCAGCCTCAAAAAAATTCTGTTACTGCGTTGTCATAGGCCGTGACCAATCAGGACTCCAGCTCTCACAAAAGGGAAGCTCAGGGTCATCCTTGAAAAGGTTCCATATGACAGATGTGTATAGTTAAGCAAGATGATACCAGCTTGGAGGCAGAACTACAGAGGAGCTTCAGCTTAGCCTGTCTTTTCATGTGTGCATTCATTATTCCCTGAGCGTGCTCTGGTCAGGTTTTGCATGAAAATGAGCTTGTGGTTGATAGTGCAAGTAATAAGTGCTGTTGTCGGGGGCTGCGGAGCTATGCCATTGCTTCAAAGTAGAGTCAGAAAAGTCACATTTGCTGGCCCTGACGGTGCTGGCAATATCAGCTGCTGTGTCAAACATGTCTTTTTTTTTTTGAGAGCCAGGACCTTGCAAGTGGATGTATCACACAGTGAATATGACCTGCACATTGAGGGGGTTCTGGTGACAAAGGATAAAATGTGTGTAGTGTCCCAAAAGCCCACTCACAGGACCAGATACATGTACAGGAATGCCCTACCAGAAGACTTTAAGACCTTGAACTTTGACCCTGTCTCCATAAATCTGGAAGGCTTCTGGGGACCTTTTTGGTGTACCCTTGGTAATGATGAGGCTGTTCAAGAAGTTCAGTTAATTAGCTATATTGTTCAAAATGGAAAAGAAATAAAATAAACGTAGTTCGTCAGTTATTCATAATTATTCAACTATTCTATGTTTTCTGTATTTTGTGTGTGCCTTGCCTTTGCAAGGATACCAGTTAGAATCCTTCAAGATCCTTCAGTTTACACTTTCAGATTGTAGTCTTGAATTCAAACCAAAACATTTTTTATCAGGCTCAAGTCCGGAGACTGAAATATCCTTTGCTAAACAGTTATTTTTGGTTGAGGAACAATTTCCTTCGAGGTATGATTGGGATCATTATCTTCCTGAAAGATCCTTTTCCAGTTTGAGATTCCTGGCAGGGCCTTACAGGGTTTTGGGCTACGTTGTGGTTCATGATTCCATTGACCTTAATAAAAGCCCCAAGACCAGAAAATGCACATAACATCAATGATCCTCCATTGGCCTGGTGTGTGTGTGTGTGTGTGTGTGAAGCTCAGTTTTGGCCCGATCTGACCATAACTGCAGGTTCTACTGTGTGTGTGTGTGTGTGTGTGTGTGTGTGTGTGTGTGTGTGTGTGTGTGTGTTCAACATCATCAAAAGGATTGCTTATGTACAAAATATTAAATAATTGGTCTATTATTATTTGGCCATTATTTCAGATGATTTCCGATACCTTTTTTCTGTAGATTTTTGAACAATGCAGTCATACAAGCATTAAAGAAATTAAGAAATGTAACAGTAGTTAGTTCATCATTGAGACCGTATTGTAAAGTGTTACTCTTGATTTACTTTTGTACCATTGTATGGAAGAGAGAACATGGTAAAAAAAAAATCACTGGCAAAATTGTATGATGTCCAGATATATTCATTTTCACTGCCATACATATGATCCAGAATTAAATGCCTCTGACAGGATGGTTTATTAGAAATTGCCTTTTACCGCCTTAATCATTTGAAATAAATCAAAAGTAAACTTTGGCAGTGTACCGTCTGAAAATATGTCTTTGTTCCAAGACTTACGGTGCTCACTAATACACACACACACACACACACACACACACACACACACAAATATTCCCAACCTATGGTCTGACATACTCTCCAATATCAACTTTATTAAGATACATCACTCTGTTATACATTCATTATTCATCTTGAAATGTGTTCTCAGTAAGGACAAAACTGCACGTGAATCACACTATTACTGGTTGCGTGCTCTCTTCCCTTGAGGAACTAGGGAACGCTGACGGAGAGAAAACTGGTACCTATTTCTCCTTTGACGAAATGCACCACGGCACGGTTTTAAATATTGCAAAACGTTCCGCATTTGCGCTGGCTTCGACCTGTTTTCTCATTAGATGGGAGTGATGATAAATTATTACTGTTGGCTGGAGCGATGGCCACGAGCAACACAGTTTGTTGTGTTTATTCTTCCCTCGACCTTGTTTAGTCTGCTGTGTGTCAGCAATGTTCGTTCTGTTAATTCCGCCAGAATCCCAAGCAAGCTGGTTCGTTTTACCTGCCGCGGTCGTCATCTATTGAGCATTCAAACGGGGTGCTTTTGGGTTCATGCAAATGCGCCAGCCAATTAGACACGATTCCCCGGGGCTACAGAAGCGCATAGATACTGCCGGGGTCACCGGGAGGCCCCCGAGACACAGCAGGTGCTGTCACTATCTGCATCACAGCAGCATTTATACTCAAGAGGCATTCCTCTGCCCTTTCATGCCAAGCCAAGCCTGCAGTAAAACGGGGGTGTCCTGCTCGCACAGCGTTTCTCGCAGCTTGTTGTTCAAAAACAAGGGAGATAATGGTGCAGCGGCAGCAACGACGGCATTGCGGCGCCGTCATATTCCTCCGCGAACGCATCCGACGTCGCCGAATGCTGAACATGGCGAAAGATTAATCGTTTTTTTGCGACCTGTATTTTCCAGGTCTGACATGTCAGCAGTGCTACTACGCACTCTTAGCCTTTTCTTCCTCTTTTGTTGAAGCAGAAAAAAGAAACGAAGGAGCTGGTGGGACACAAAGGCCGGAGCAGGGATGTGCTGTAAATCCAGCCAATAGGAGGGAACAAAGACGCCTGAAAGCCAAGAGAGGGGGAAAGCCTCTGAGGCAGCCCCTAGGGAAAGTAAAACAAATGGTAGAGAAAATAAAGGGAATTATATTGAGATGGTACAGCAAACATTGCTGTTGTTGGTGAGGGGAGCATCATAGATTAAGGATTTTTTTTTTTTTTTTTTTTTCTATTATTATTAATTAGGCCAACAAAATTATGAAATTATGCTGGTCTTTATATATTCTGATCCTATAGCGTTTGGGACAAAACATTTTTTTCTTGATTTGGCTGTACTCCACAATTTTAGATTTGTAATAAAACAATTTACATGTGGTTTAAGTACACAATCTCTCATTTTATGCCACCGTGTAGAAATTACAGCACTTTTCATCGCCCCATTTCAGGGCACCATAATGTTTGGGACAAATGGTTACACATGTGTTTCTGATTAGACAGGTGTGTTCAATTGCTTCCTTAGTGCAGGTATAAGATAATTTTCAGTAATTAGTCTTGATTCTATGCTTTTGATTCAGTTATTGCTATTTGTCAACATGAGGAACACAGTTCAGCTAATGAAAGTAAAGAAAGCCATTAAGAGGGCGAGATATGAGAAAAAACAGTCTAGTGACATCGGCCAAAACCCAACAATTCTCACCATAATAAAGAAACAACCCAAAACATCTGACAGATCAGAAACACTCTTCAAGAGGCTGACGTGGATGTGTCAGTGACTACTGTACATCTGAGCTATGAACCGAAAGTGTATACTCAATTCAAATACTGCCGTCAATTCTCACTTAAACCATGTGTAAATTGTTGGATTGTGGAGTACAGAACCAGACACATCTAGCCTAGTCCTGGGCAGGCCCTCCTTTTGCCTCCAGAACAGCCTGAATTCTTCATGCCATGGATTCACCATGGAGCTGGAAATACCTTTGGGATTTTGGTCCATGCCATTTGGTCCATGCCATTCAGTTTGCTCCATTGAAACAAATTGAAATCACGGTCATGTTCTTGGAACCAGCTTGAGATGATGTGTGCTTTGTGAGATGGCCCACTGACCTAATGCAAGTATCCAGTTGAAAAAGGGTAGATTGTGCCCATAAAGGAATGCACAGGGTCAGAAACAATCCTTAGGTATATTGTAGCATTCAAATGATGCGCAATTGGTATTCAGGGGCCTACGGTTTGCCAAGATCGCATTCCCCACACCATTACACCACCACATCCATAGATGGGTCTATGGCTTCATGTGGCTTAAGCCCAATTCACATGTCAGATCAGGCAATGTTTTTTCAAATTTCCAAGCTGCAGTTTTGCTGATCACTTGTCGACTGTAGCCTCATCTTCGTGTTCTTGTCTGACAGGAATAGAACACGGTGTGGACTTCCACTGGCGTAGCCCATCCACTTCAAGGTTTAAAGCATTTTCAAGTTTGAGGAAATCAAACTTTTCTGTTTAACAGTGCTAGAAATACAATGCATACAAATAAAGAGGAGTCTACAATTTTGTGCTTCTTAAAATACAGAGTTACTTTATTTGTAGAATACAGCATCAAGTTTGCAAAAATAGTTCTATAATAGACAAAATCTAAACTGTCGTCAAAGTCCAATTTACAGCAACAGATCCTCTGATACAGGAAATTGCTACCAGAATCTAATGGGAAAAATAAATGAGCAACAAAACAACAAAAACAAAAAAAAAAAAAACAATGGAAGAAAAAGAAATATAATTATACCATACTGCATACTGGAAACTACAGCCTGAAGCATGCAATGCACTAGCATACACGACTACATGCCAAGCAAGGGATTTCATTTGAAACTCCTAATGAACATACGAGAACTTCCTTAAATACACACTTAGCCGTGGTAAAAGATTGGAAATCCACGTTCCGATTTTAAGAAAGAAAAAACGGAAAACAAAAAACAGCTCAGATCTGCAGCGTTAGCATGACAGGGTATACTGTAACAATAAAAATAAACGCACGTTTTAAATGAGAAAAAGCATGTGCATGTAGAATAATAAATGCAAATAGTAACAGCTGTCCTGTTCGGGAGCTTCTATAAAACTCCTGGGAAATGCAGCACATCTCAGTATCCATCTAGTCTACATAGGCACGTAAACATACATTAATGCAAGGGCATGACGTAAACACCGATTCCCCCATACCTCACCCTGCACATGATTCAACATTGACACGGTGCTCTACTGAAACCATTCAGGACCTTCTGGCAGTCTGTGTGCATCATAGTATTGTACAGATGTTTGTTTGCTGTCATAATTAGACTGTCTTCAACTGACAAAAAAAAGCGCCCCCTTTCCCTAGGTTCTTCCTGTATTCACTGTACAAGAGGGCAACAGTGCGATTAGTTTCATACTAACCTTGCAGCCAATACTGCTGTTCATTTCTCAACCGTTCATTCTTAATCTTTGGGCCTTCTGTTTCAATCCACCTCATCTAATGGCTTCTTTCTCATACGCGCACTTTCCGAACCAGCCCTCATGTGAAGAGATCGCTCTGCCTCTGGAGTACCACTGCTTGCAGACACAGCGATGCAAGTTTTTTTGATAAGTGTTCATTTTCTGACAACAGCCCGCTGATTTCACCGGAAAAAGGGCTTACTGTTCAGAAAAAATGAGCTCCCCAGTCAGCTCATCACTAAAAACCAGACGTCTATATTTAAGAGCAGACAGCTGATGAACATCCTTTACTCTGAGACCAGTGAACCTATCATCACAGATTTTTTTTTTCGCTGCCTGCTGTGAATTTCTCCGGCATGCGTGGGGAAACTTCATGCAGTGATATAGATGACACACTGATTGGAATTTGCTATACAGGGCCTACATCGCATCAAAACTGTGACATACAATCTGAAAAGAACTAAATCACAACTGCCACTTTAATGCGTCTTGAAAAAGCAGGTGTAATAGAAAAAGATTTAGTTTCTTTTTGAAATCGTATTTTTTGGAGTTCAGTTTAATTTTTATCAGGTCTAAACTTTGGTAAAACCCACCAATTTCTTCACATATTTAAAAGCACATACTAAAAAACACTGATGTTCAGTAAGACAGAACGAACATGATGCTTTTATGTACAATAGTGTTCTTTACTATAGGAAATAATGGTCCATTTCTAGAGAGTTCTGTAGACAGCAGAGCAACACTAATGGAGCCGTGCTTCTTCGAGGACGTGAATAAAGCATTCACACAACTTATCTTCAATAACGGAATGAAAAGCACGTCGGTTGCAAAGCTGTCGTCGGGCTGTATGTTTCAGTTTGGTCCAAGGTTAAAGGGTGTTCTGCTGGCATTTATCTGTGTGAAAGTAATTGTTGTTAAATCCCGTTCTGCCGTCAAGTGGTGTCGATGATATCGCACTTGCTTTCAGGGATCTTTCGAGACTAAATCATGTGTATCGCGCTTCGCAGCTCCACAACACCCCCACACCGAATCCCAAAACCCATACCGCCACCCCCCGCCCCGCCCCCCCCGCCAAAGAAAATGCACCACAAGCACTGAGGTTTACACCTTACTTTGTTATCCTAACTTATTCCTGTGTCAAATGTACCAAACCTCAGAAATATCCCTTTAGGTACTCCCATTGCAGCAAACAAACGAAAAACCAAAGCCTAGGTGGGTCGGTGGGACTAGTCGGACTTGTCCTTTTTCTTTGGTGTGACTTTGCTGACCACCGCTGACCCCACTGCCCCCACGCCCCCCGCTACTGCGGAGACGCTTCCCTTGACCAGGCCCACCCCGGCGGCGGGGACGGTCGTGACCACCGTCTTGGTCAGCTGGTAGCCCTTGCTCCCCGCCCAGGCCACGCCTCCCAGGGTGGCGCCCACCGCGCCCCGCGTGATGTTGAAGAGTCCGCCCGTCACCCTCCAGATCACGCCCGCCTCCGCTTTAGGGTGGCCCTTCTCCTGATCTGCAACAGACAGAGGAGAGGACCCATTACACACACCGCCGAATAGAATAGAATGCAATAGACTAGAATATAATAGAATTAAAAATAATAGAATGTAATGCAATAGAATTGCAGCGGCCCTTCTCTTGATCTCCAACAGACAGAGGAGAGGAGCCATAACACACACTGCTGAATAGAATAGAATGCAATAGAATAAAATAGAATGCAATAGAATATAATAGAAAATAATATAATACAATTGAATAAAATGCAATAGAATAACTTTATTTCTCCAAATGAGAACTTCATAACAATCCCCCTCTGCCTTGTGAAACTGTTTCCGACAGTAGACAGAAATAAACTGGCTGGCATTCAATCAACACTGACTACTAATTTTTTCTTCTTCACAAACACAATTTGTGAAGTTTCGTGAAGAACAAGCATAGACAAAAACAGGTCTCCAGAGACAGGTGAGGTATCAGAAACACTTATACCACAACACACTTTCCTATTAAACAAGCAACATTAAATCATATGGCCTAAAACTAGCTATACTTGGAAGCAGGGGCAACACTTGCAACCTAAATATTTGCATTGTTGGCATAAATCGATGCAGCTTCCAGTTTCCACATGTTTCCGCCATTAGACATGTTTGCTAAAGAAGAGCAGGGGGCAGCATTTTTGAAGGGTCACCCTGACACTGCTGGCTTAATCAAACCGGTAAACTGGGAAGCAGAAACCTTCATTCTATTTAAACCAAACATCCTTACACTCCTGGCAAGGGTAAACCGTTCCGTTCGAATCTGCACACTCCCCGAGCCTCGTACAGTAAGCTTCGCATTGACCGAGGTGCGTTCTAAAATGAATTGGCCTGTTTAAAGTGGGGTCCCAGGTGGGAAGTAACCCTGGATTAAAATGACCCGCGCATTCATTAGGCGTTTGTGCGCACTACACAGTTTCTCCCTCAGACTCCCCAGAGCAACAGTGTGAAGTCTCAGCAGAACACATTAGAGCCTTTTTTACAGAAAGGGATTCGACAGAGCCGGGATTACGCATGAGTGCAGCTGTATAAGCAGGACCAGCGGAAAAAACATACGGTCCCAAATTTTAAAACATGATTTAGCGGGTGCATGCTGAAGGAACAGTAACTAAATAACATTCAAGATTCACACTTTTGGAATTGGGTTCCACCGCCTAGATTGTTTTCTTTCAACATGATTACACAGGTAACAGCAAAATAGTCCTGTGTGACTCCCTGACTTGATTGATCTGACTCGGTTACTGCAAAAAGCTTTTCAACTGATATTTTTCCCCAGCAGAGCAGTACAGAGAGTACTGTGGCACTGCTATCATTAAGGTCAGCTGAGTGAAAGGAGATAGAGAGATTTTAGCAATAAAGTATCATTTGCAAAAATAACATTAGAACCATATGGCCTTGTACAGTAAGTAAAAAAAAAAAAAAAAAACACCAAAAAAACTAAAAGAAAAGAAAAACACAGGAAAGATGAAGTTGGAAATATAAAGGTAGACTAGAAACACGGGTTGCAACAGAAATAAATAATTTTGTCATTTCTGTCGGATTTGAAACACTGGGAGACATTTCAGACCCCTTACCATACCCCTTAACATACCAATTGAATATACAGTATTCAGAAATCAATTTGTGTTAATAGATTGAGGTAAAGATTTACAGTAGGACAGTTTCAGACCATGACCCATTTCCAAGTCATACCAAAGTCTGATACTCTATTCTGATTAACACATCGAGGACTTGCAAATATAAGCAAACTGTGAAATTGTGGATTATGGGCCGACTCTTCCCCTGTACTAGCAGAACCCCACGTCTGATGATAAAGAGCTGCTCTGTATAATTTGGCACGAGAATGGCACATGCTCACTTTCCGCATCATGGTGAAAGCCACACACATTAATCTCCTTTCCCACCTCCCCTTTGACTTAATTCATTTAAGAAACAAAACAAGGTGGAACGGGAGTGAGCCTTCTGGTAGTATGTCATTACAGTTATTTAGTTGACACTTTTATTCAAAGAGAATTACAGTTGACTTGACTGAGCAAGAGCCAATCCCCCCTGGAGCAATGCAAGGTTAATGGCTGTGTTGCACGGATCTTATCATGATTACACTGGGGTTTGGACCATCACCAGTTCTGGGTCCCAGTCAAGCAACTTGGCTACATGAGTAAAGACATTTTTACGGTTTTCAAGACACTTGGTGCTTTAAAGAACAACATTTTTGATGACAGTGTCAAGTCTGGTTGCTGAGGCAGCTACTTTAAACAACACACTGCATTTCAGGGAATTATTAAGAAAAATAAACCATTGGATTTATAGATTTATGTGTAAACCATTAGATTTAGACTACTACTACTCTGGGGTTGGCACTTTAAACCATACACTAAAATGAAGGGAAATTAAGGGGAAATGGACTATTCAATATACTATAAGCTATAGATTTTAGAATTTGTACATTCATACACTATTGATACACACTATACATCACTTGTTTTTGTGTATGAAACCAGGCACAACTGAATTCCAAATCTGCACATTAATTAGAGAATACTTGGTGTATTTGAGTTCCTTTCATAACTGACCGACAGACACCGTCCAGTACTACAGTGTGTTTGCAACCAGCCTTCTTCCCTCCCGTTCTGCCAGAGCCAGGAAAATGACGGAAAAGCTTTTTGTGACTGACAAACACATTTCCATTAGTGCGCCTTTTTGACATTTCCATAACGACTTGACAAAGATCTGCAGAATGTTCACCTGTCCTTCAGCTGCTGTGATTAGCCATGAAATGCATTTCTGAAAATGTAGCTTTTTTATGCTCTTTCTGAAGGTAAATTCTTTATTTAACTATGCCACAATATAAGTAAACATTTAATGACAAATTGTTTGCTGAAAAAGACCCGCCAACAATCACAACAATACATGCTCCCAGTGTTCTGAAAAAGCTTAGAAATGTGAAAAAACATGAATGCATGAAAACAATGATATCCCTGCTGACAGACACTCACCCACCCACTCACAAACACGCACACGTGCACACACACACACAAACACATTACTAGTTACACTGACAGCTGAACAATACACTTGGTAGCAAGCCGAAACTGTATTTAACACTGTCATCGCTGAGGAAAACGGTTCCTGTTCCAAACAGCATTGGTCATCCCCAGCCTCAGAGTCCCCGTGTCATTTGGCAGAGTGCCCCTACAGCCACAGGGAAGCTGCGGGGGCTATTAAAACGCCTGCTTTGCACAATCACCCGGCTCTGAGTAAACAGCTGTAGCCTAGTGCCTAAGGTACAGGACTGGGACCCTGAGCATTGCTGGTTAAAGCCCTGGTGTAGGCACGACAAGACCCGCTTGTACAGAGTATTGTTTGGGACACGGAAAGGTTATGTAAATGAAAGTAGTCATGAAAGTAGTCATGTTTAGTTTTTTGTTGCTTATCCATGTTGCAATGACTGCTTGTCTGTGATTCACGGACATCAACCAGTTGCTGGGTGTCTTCTCTGGTGATGCTCTGCCAGGCCTGTATAGCAGCCACCTTTATATGATGCTTGTTTCGGGGGCTTGTCCCCTTAAGTTCTCTCTTTAGCATATAAAAGGCATGTTCAATTGGGTTCAGGTCAGGTGATTGACCAATTTTTAGCTTTGAAAAACTCCTTTGTTGCGTTATCAGTATGTTTGGGATCATCGTCTTGCTGTAGAATGAACCACCGGCCAATGAGTTTTGAGGCATTCGCTTGAACTTGAGCAGACAGAATGTTTCTATACACTTCAGAATTGCTACTACCATCAGCAGTTATATCATCAATGAAGATAAGTGAGCCAGTACCTTCAGCAGCCATACATGCCCAGCCTATAACACCCCCACCACCGTGTTTCAGAGCTGTTCCATCTCTCCTCCATACTTGGCTCCAGCCATCACTCTGATATAAGCTAATCTTCCTCTCATCTGTCTGCAATACCTTTTCCCAGAACTGCTTGGCTCTTATAAGTACTTCTTGGCAAACTAACCTGGCCATCCTGTTTTTGCAGCTGGCTTGTATCTCGCAGGGTAGCCTCTGTATTACTGCTCATCAAGTCTTCTGCGGACAGAGGTCATTGACAAATCCTCACCTGACTCCTGAAGAGTGTTATTGATCTGTCGGACAGGTGTTAGGGGATTTTTCTTCATGATGGACAGAATTTGTCTGTCATCAGCTGTGGAGGTCTTCCTTGGCCTGCCAGTCCCTTTGCGATTAGTAAGCTCACCAACCCCTACAGTACCAAACAGTTGATTTTGGTCAGGTTTGTCTTACCATTTTATTCTTGTTTCTCAGTCTCATAATGGCTTCTTTGACTTTCATTGGCACAACTTTGGTCCTCATGTTGATAAACAATAATAATAGTTTCCAAAGGAGATAGAAAGAACAGAGGAAAGACGCTGAGAGGTGTTGAGAGCTCACCTATAACTGCATTAAGGCAATTAAACACACCTGAGCAATTACACCTGCGATGGTGCCATGAATGGGGGGACTAAGTGTAAACACTGCTGTAATTTCTACCCTAAAATTACCCTTTAATACAATCTGTGAATGTGCACTATAACCACGTTAATTACGTGATTCCAAAACTAAAATAGTGGCAAATGAAGACATAATTGCCCCAACCATTATGGAGAGCACTGTATCACTGACAAAGCACTGTCCTGTCTGCCACACACTGAAATAAGAAGTGAACACAAATAAAGGAAGTGAAAGATGTGAACAAAGATGTCTGAAAGTGTGTCACAAACAAATTCAGGAACTGAAATAAAAACTAGTGCCAGTGTACAACTGACGGGTTCTTCATATTGAAGACCACAAGGATTAAGTTGAGTATGGTAACAGAGTGAGGGATCACTTTCCTGATTTAAGGGAAGTAGTTTATGCTGAGTGTGAATTATTTTACTCTGATGAATGATATCGCTGGCAGCACACCCAGTTAAGCTGCTGTGAATCAGAGAGGACAAATGTTCTGCCCTTTCCCGCCCCTACAGAGTTGAATCAGTAGCTCATTATCTAAGATGGTGTCATGGTCAACTCCATCTCAGAGACAGCAGGACAGAAAACGGATCCAGGCCAGGTGACTCGCCGCCCAACATGAGCACCGTGTCCGCAGACAGAAGCAGAAAAAACATTTTAGATATCCACTTTATTTCATGGAGGAAAGAAGACAATCCTTAATGCAGAGGAAGCTGTCTGTAGTGCAGTGTATTTCAGACAATTTATTGTGCTCAGTGCTTTATTGAACGATTTGAATACGGCAAACTAGACCAAATTTGAATTCCTTGCAATTCATTCCCAGTTATGGAATTCTGATATTATCGCGCTAGACACACGTACGCATATGTACAGCTTATTTTTTTTGTTCTATTCTTCTAAAAAAACAAACATTTGATGTGCAAAAACACCGCACCATGCACGCTGTTGCGCATTTCAAGTTCACATCTAAAACACAGTGGTGAGAAGGGGCAAAGCTTGTTAAAAAGTCTGGAACATGAGCGTTTAGGTTTGGCACACAGCACAGAGTCCCGTGGGGGCTGACACAGTTATGTCCCTGTTAAACATCCCTGCTCGGTTAAAAGAAGTGGAAATTTGCTTTCCCCATTAAATGTCACAGTGACACATACTGTATGCACATTTCTTAAAGACCCTTGAATCATTTTCTGAACCCTCGCCCGACTAATTACTAGGATGGCAATGCTTTCCGCTACTTGCAATAGAAAAATATGCTACTTCCTGTTTAAAGGAAACACCAGGCCCATGCTAATTCACTTGATCTTTGAAATGAAGCTGTTGGTCCTTTGCCTCTATTGACATGCTATCAAAGGTTTTATGGGATACAAAACATATGAGACCTAGAAACTATTTTAAGAACAAAAACATCATTAAAAAAGGAACTGTCAAATAACTGCTATTCAATGCAGCTCAATTTGATGGATGGTACAGTGCATCAATCTGAGAAAATAACCCTGAAAGAGGATTGATTCACTCTCCTTTTTTAATGTGCCACTTTTTTGTGTCAGGGTTTACTGCAATTTATTTTCGTTTTAAATCTGAAGACGTAAAGCTGTGGTCTTTCCGAATGCACAATCATTAACCTCTTCCTCACCAACAGACTCTACCTAAATTCTAGACCAGGCACCGGTACAAATACACAATTGTTTTGGATTCAAATACTATTCTGTGCTTGACTGATCTTGCCTGGTGCAATTGAGCCAAACAAGAGGACCAGAAGGAGGGCTGGCACTTTGTGAGAGTATTTCATTGGTTCCGATACACCAGTCAAGCTCTGGGAACATATTTAGGCCTATTGTTTGCTAATGTAGTATTTTGGCCGATGCTGTTTTCATTCCTTCTGCTACCGAGCTCATTAGCATATGAATGTAACAGAAGAAGGACCCACTTTACTGTTGCAAACCAATTCATGTACATGATTTCCCGAAATTGGTGTACACTCCTCCATTTTAGTGGATGGGAGGTTTGTATAGAGTACAGCTATCTATGAGTATACCACTGACCCAATACTACAGTCCAAGCACTGTCTTGTCTGCCACACACTGAAATCAGAGAAGGTAATAAAGCGAAGTTAAAATTATAAAATGAAAACTAAGATGCCTCAACAGTGTGTGACACATTTGGGAACTCAGACTCAAAAATAGTGCCAGTGTACTATTACGACTGGTGCTACATGGAACAACAAGTATTTGAATCCAAAACAACCCAGGTCTGGTACCCAGACCTAGAGCACTGGTGTTCGCTTCCTGCTGGTCTTCCTGCTCGTGCCACAAGTCTCCTGCAGCTAATACAGAGTGCAGCCACATGACTCCTCTACAGCAGGGATCAGCAGCTCACAGTCCTCCAGGGCCAAGACCTGCTGCTTTTCTACTCTCCCTTAACCTGGGAGGAAGGTGTGAAGACAGAGAGAAGACAGCCAATCAGCACTAATTACCTGGGAGAAAGAAAACCAGGGCTGGATTTGGATTTGAGGGCCAGGACTGATGACCCGTGATCTAGTGTACCCAGCCAAGCTCATGCTACAGTGCAACCCTCCTCATTTCACTTCACTGGCTACCTGTGAGAGTGCACACCAACATCACATCATAAAACCGTGATACAAGACAACAGGGCTGAGAGCGGAACAGCTTCACCATATCTTCAGTCGATCTTCAAACCCAAACTTAAGATACGGCCCCTCATGAATTCTGGTCCAGCCATCATGTCAATCCAGACCAATGAAATCTGGCCTGTGAAACAGTGCGGACATGTGACCTGTGGAGATGGCTGTTTGCCGCGTAGGGCACGCCCCGCACTGCCGCCGGCCCACTGTTTGCCGCCCTTGGCCACGCTCACGTTCGCCTTTCGACCGGCCTTGGCTGGAGAAGGAGATCAAATGAAAGCGATGGAAGATTACACCCAGAACTCAATGGCGGCGTTATCTCGCCCTTCTGTCCGAGACGCTCGCCCGCACTCGGCCGAGCTTCCTCACGGAGCCGCGGCCGATGGCGGAGCGCAAAGACTGCTGGAGCAGACACAAAGAGCCGGAGAGAGAGGGCCCTTTGTGCGAGCCACGCAGGTAATGAGAAATGAAATCCTGACCTCATCCCAGAGATAAGGCGCCAACCGGAGGTCGTCTCCAGACAGAAAACCAAGAGAAGCCAAAAGGCAAGATAATTAACATAAAAACAGCAAGTAGAAATACACACAGGGTGAGCAGAAAGGGTGGGGTTATATCGTGATGTAATAATTTGAAAAGTTGACAAGTGAGAAGTTTAAAAGCGATACCAAAAAAGGAGACCTTTTCCAGACTTTCATTTTAGCAAAACATAGGCATTAGCCTGATCGATTTAATTCACAAAACAAGCAGATTTGAGTTCTTTTCAGATATCCCACCGTGCTTGGAGAATATAATTCACAATGAACATAAACAGATTCCAGGAAACTGCCTCTCTTCCGCATCATTATGTAGGCTAATCGATCGGCATGACAGGCACTGAAAGCAGCTGCATGCTGTCCATCATCAACGATATGCAAAGTAAAAGCAGTAACACTGAAGTAACTCCTAACAGTTACCCAGAATCTAACGCAGTTACACACTTGTGTCTAAATCAGGCTGAGGGTGTTCTATAAAGGTGCAGGACCCTCTAGAGGAAAAAAGGAGAAGTCTGCCGACACCAAACCCGCACTCAAACAGCAACCTGCAAGAACTATGCGTGGCTAAAGGCAGAGCAAATTAAGAGACAAGTTGCTCCTTTGCTGATCACATTGCCAAATCATCTTCTTCCGTGACGGGTGGAAACAGGAAAAAACTAATTTCCCCCCCGGATTTTCACACGCCAGCCATATGTTGTTCCAGTGACAAAGCGAGCTCAAGACAACAGGAAGCTAAATTATCACCTGGAACCAGTGAATCAACAGAGTGTGATGACACGAGAGACCCTCCTTGCCCAGATATTACCGGAACACATAAACGGATACAGCAAAACTTAAACAACAAAAATATTAATCGCCATAGTTACAGTAAACCGAGAATTTTAAATTATAAGCTTCTAACTGACATTTTGACAATTTGTTTGTGTCAAAAATATGTTGTTCATTCATTCATTCATTATCCTAACCCGCTTATCCTGAACAGGGTCGCAGGGGGGCTGGAGCCTATCCCAGAATACATTGGGAGAAAGGAAAGAATACACCCTGGACAGGTCGCCAGTCCATCGCAGGGCACACACACCATTCACTCACACGCTCATACCTACGGGCAATTTCGACTCTCCAATCAGCCTAACCTGCATGTCTTTGGACTGTGGGAGGAAACCGGAGTACCCAGAGGAAACCCACGCGAATACTGCACCACCCATGCCGCCTAAAAAAATATGTTGTTTATATGGCAATTTGATACGACTTTCAAATTGTACGGTCCATTCAGGGTACTTTTAGGGTCTGTCTTTTTGATCTATGAAGAACTGCCCTGCAATTCAGTTTTACTGGGTTCAGATGTGAAAGCTTTGAAGCTCAATATCTCAAAACTACTGAGAACACAGCCAATTGCAACGTCACGATAAATGACCATGTATGGTCATTAGCCAGTGGGAGGCCATTGCGAGTTCTCCATAAAGCAAGCCCCCTATAAGAACTACTTTACGGTTAGACTGCCAGCTACCTCGCAAGCTGTCAAAAAATATTTTGCTCAGAGCTTGAAAGTGCAGGCTTAAAAATACTGTAACGACATATTAGAGTTGTCAGGTAAACTACACATTGCCGTGGGGCATGTATTTTGGGATGGCAGGAGGTACATTATTCTTTGGATATAATGTTAGAGCAAGCCAAAAAAACAACCAACCGACATTGCAGTGCACAAAGAATAGTGCGCCTGGCAAATGTTCTCAGCAAACTGTCTCTGTGGGTGTTCAGAGACGGTTTGTAAAATTCCGGATACGGATAAACATGAACACCTTTCCCCTGCATCCTGATCAGGGAAGGAGGCAAACTCAGCTGTGGAGGGCACATCTCCTCAGCGATTGCTTGCATTTGCCTAAAGCCAGCGATTCAGCCTTATATCATTGAACTGCCTCCATTTCCGGTGCTTTCCAACACAAGTCTATCTGCAAGCACCCAATATTGACCAATGATCAATCATCATTCAATTTAATCTTTTACAATGATGCTCTTTGCTATGACGTTGCCATAGTTTCTCTGCTTTGTAGTGAGCGCTGGAATTATTTATTTTTTATTTTGTTTATCGTGTCATAGTCTTATTCAATGGGATTGATTCCCCCCAAAGTTGATGTACTTGTATGGAAATTTGAATAAAAACAGGTTAAATTCATCACTCATTCAAAATAATTACATTTTCTTTGTACAGCGCTTTTCACAGAAGGCTGTCACAAATATTATTTAGAGTAACAGAAGGGAAGAAAAATGGGAAATGCCAGCCCAGATAGCAGATGAGCTTAACAAAAAGTGGGAAGGAAAAACCTCAAACAGTGGGGAGAAAAAACAAATACTAGGTACCCGGCTATAGAGGGGGAGCCCATCCTCTGCTGGCTGGCGAGATGTAAAGGTAGAAATATGCAATAACAAATCTATCAATCAAATCCAATACTGTACTTTAGGTTGCGTTGGTAACCGTTCAGGTAATACGCTAGCAGGTAACGTAGAAAGTCCACATGAATGGATTGTAAAGTATGGAGTTCAGAGAGGGGGGGGGTGCATCTGTTGCTCCAGGATGTGTGGAAGCCCATCATGCGAGACTTAGCGCATCTACCAGTGCAAGGACACGGCCACCATAACAGCGTCTGACAAATTCCACTAACTGTACTCAGAAAATTGGAGCATAAATCACAGAACGCCCAGGGAACGAACAGGGAGGAAAAACGTGGAAAGGAAAAAAGAAGAAATTCTTTCCAGTCGCAAGCGTTCGAAAGAACGAGGCGTGTCGCGTGACGCAGAACACGACACGCTATAATTACAGGTGGGGAAAAAAATGAAATTAAATAATTGTCATCGGGGTCATCACTATGTCGCCACAGTTTCAATGGAGGTGGAAGGGCCTGGAGCTCCTCCCCCTCCTCCCAGCACCACGCCTCAGAGAGAGAAAAGCAATAAAGAAGGAGACTTCACTCCCTCCGGCAAACACTCAGAGACCGAGCTTAATGTGCGCTGATGAGGTGAGAGAGAGAGAGAGAGAGAGAGAGAGAGGGAGAAAGAGGGAGAAAGAGAGAGAGAGAGAGAGAGAGAGAGGGAGAGAGAGAGAGAGAGAGAGAGAATGTGATCTTGGGATAACGAGCCCTGAGCTAAAGAGGTTTAATTGCGAAACTGAAGGTCGTCACTGCTGCTCGTAGAGAGCGACCTTTTGTAATGGGATTCCTTCCCTTAATACCTCTGGAGCCCCGCGCCAAAAAAAAAAACTAAAAACAATCGACGGAAAGTAGCCCCCTGGAAAACGGAGTGTGTGTCTAATTTGTCTCACAATAATTAATAATGGATCCGCGATACGCATCTTCCCCTAGTAACGCAATATTTTAATAATGCGTAATTCATTTTTAATGAAAGGTAAAAGTCAAACAGAGCTTTCCTCAGTTGCGTTTTCTCAACCGTGTAAACAAATTTGCTTTTACGCCGGGCGTGGCCTGTGTGGGACAGAATGCCCAAGGCCTTGCACATCTCTGTCCTCACCTTTACTCGCGTTTAACAGAACGCTTCTTCCACTGGCATTAAGGCAGATTAATCATCAACACCCTCTTTTTATCCTTCTCCGACACACATGAATGTGGTCTGATTACGGGGTCCTGCTATTATACACGACGGTGGCTTTCACACCTTCTCAAACAAAGGCCTGGAAAACCAAAACAGAAAAACGCAGCCAGGAATTCAATCAACACCACAGAGAGTGGCATCTCGTCCCGGGTCAAACATGGAGCGCTGCCTTGCGACCACGGGCAGAGCTGGGTGATTGAACTGGCAACAGGAACAAACTTCCAACTGGACCATATTATGTGCAATCAGGTGATATCTGACAGAAATCAACAGGGCTCCCACTGTTGCTGAGGTATGGGGGGGGGGGGCAGCATTGACAAGGCATACAGCGTGGGCTCTCATCAAATGAGAAATTATATTTCCAAATTTAGCAGGAGCTGAACTGCTTCTCCGCATGAGAGAAATAACACTCCTACCACTTCACAGTAAGAAAACAAGAGGCAGCTGCCCCCCTCTTCATGTATGGAGTGCTCTGGCTAATGTTTACATGAAGAACGGACTCTTGGTGGAAAAAGGATGGAGTGCTTTCACAAAGATTTTCCTGTGCGAATGGGTCCTCAACAGGTTACAAAGAAAAGGCCATGACCCCGGTCTGTTGTCGGTGGCACTAAAATATTTTTCGGGATGGATAAAGTGCCTCCATGCTGAAAAACATTTCACTGCCACCCACACGGTCAGCAGACCAGGGCCATGGTCATTTTTAAGAATAAAAATGACATGGTGCGTGGTGCAGTATAGGCTACAAGATAGAATACGCCCCCCCCAGAGCACGCCTCCCCTGAATTACCCAGCTACCCCCCACCCAAAAAAAAAAAAAAAAATTATTTAAAAAACACAGAAAGAGGCACTTGCTGCATTCCGTTATAAAAGATACTAAAACAAAAACAGGCTCACAATCCATGATAACTGATATTTCATCTATCAATCTAAAATATGAACTTTATAGACGATACCTTCATTAAATAGCATGTCGATAAAGACACTGGGTAGACACTAACCACATCAAACTAATCTGACTACTTTAAGGAGACCATGGGAATCACGACTACATGGCTTTGTGTCTAACAGAGCATAAAACAGCAAAATAGATGATTAGAACTCAATAGACATGCATTTAGACCAATAAGTTTCTCTGAAATAAGTCCTGAATTGATGTGATTGGATAATATTAATAAACTAGAAGGAAATAAAGGCCCAACCAGTATATCAAGTTGCAGTTTACATCCCTGTCTGTCCAGACACATATACAGTACCAGCAAAATACACACCTTGCCCTTTTCTGGCTTTTTTAATGAATGTTTTATTGCCACTGTTTGTAATCAAACAATTCATATGTGGTCAAAGTGCAGATTCTCAGCTTTTATTAAACCACATTTTTATACATTTTTGTTTCAGCCCTTGGTTTCAGTAATTACAGCCCTTTACATACGTAGCCCCTTCATTCTAATGTTTGAGACACATTGACAATGTCAAATAAAAGAGTCATATTTTGTATTTCATTGCATACCCATTGCATACCCTGACTTCCTGATGTCTGTGACCTATCAACATCACCAGATTCTGGATATCTTATTTTCAGGTTGTCCTACAAGCAATACTAAAATCTTTGCATTTGAATGGATCTCTATAGGAATTGGGGAGTGGGACTAGATTCAGCTGCAAATTATGCTGATACAGTACAGAATACATTTGTTGGCTAACAGAGAAAATAAAATATTAATCGGAAAAAGCTGAAAAGGGCAAGATGTGTGCAAGCTGTTGACTGGTACTGTATGTAGTACCAGACTTTGAAGGAATATATAACATGTATTACATGTATCTTTTGGCGAAATGGAAGTTATCACTATATTGACATGTATGATTTCATAGGATAATTTCCAGTGAGAAACATGCTGTCTGCACTGATAGACAGCTTCGTCACATGGTGCCACGACAACCACGTGACATTTAATATCAGCAAAACCAATGATCAAAAACTCAGATCCTCCATTGTGTGAGAGGCTCCCGCAGATCTTCTATCAGTCTGCAGTAACCAGTGCTCTGTTCTTCATGGTGGTGTGCTGGGGTGGACGCCTTGGAAGTTGGAGGTCAGCAGTCTAAGAAGCGGCTAAGGAAGGCTAGCTAGGTGATCAGGTTGGAACTGGACAGTGTCGAGGCAGTAGCAGAGAGGAGGAGGAGGAGGAGGAGGAGGAGGAGGGACAAAATCAAAGCCATCTTGAGCCCAGTTCACATCTGGCATTAACATGAGTCTTGGGTGATCTGATGACAGGAGGACAGCTCTAAGTACGTCAGTTCACACCTGGCGTTAGAATGCGTCTCCACATGTGTCTCGAGTGACCGCTTGTCATCGGACCTCATTTCCCTGCTCTATATGCAAATAAAACCTGAACATCATTTCCATTTGCAAAGACCAAATTGCGTTTGAGGCAATATCTTTGTGAGGTTACAGCAGCCTTGACCTTTGACCATCAGTTCATCCTTGAGTCCACGTTGGACGTTTGTGCAAAATTTGAAGAAATCCCCTCAAGGCGTGCCTGAGATATCACATTCACAAGAATGGGATGGACGGGCAACCCAAAATAACAAATAAAATGCTTCTACTATAGTTGGTAGAAACAAGCACTCAGAAAAACTCTTGCTTGAGAAGCCTTTTCTTCTAAAACGTATTCAAAAGCAAAATATGACCTACTACATTCACATTCCAAATGCAGAATAACTCTGCCTTACCTTTACCTAAAAAGTGCTAAAACGCACCGACACCATCTTGTTGCTTACTGTTTAGTTGCAGAGCTGGTTCCGCTCTGTAATGCAGGTTCAACTGGGCCTCACCCCCTCAGTCTTAATTACCAAAGTCATCAGCAAAGCGCCAGAGAGCTGGGGTGATAAGTCTCACTGGTGAGTGTGCCACTTCGCCACACGCCACGTACATGTCGCAATTAAAATCCAGCTAGGAGTCAACCAGGAAGGTGCCAATCTATTTTTTACTCCTCAGCCCCATATTGGTGCTACACATTTACAAAAGTCGTCCTATCTCTCTTGTGCATACAACAAAAACGGTTCAAATCTGTAGCGGGTCGAGTTCGACACAGGGCAGTTCTTCATTATGCGGCTCTTTTTTCTGTTGAACTCTTGAACTTTTTAAAGTGATTGTATCATGAACGCCGAGTTTCCTGCTGCTTGACACTTCTTGACGGCCTTTGCCGCTATCAAAAAACGTGTGACATTTGAAAGAAAACAGCTTGCGGAATTAATTCACTCCTCATTAGAAGCTTAACTACTTATCGTGTTTGCCAATTACAGGGTGGCAGTATATAAACACTCTCTACAGTCTCCCTCACACCCTCTGCATGAAACCCCGCTAGCATGGGACCAGAAGAGACCAGAAGCCTAGCTTTGTGTTCTGAAAAATTCCAGTATTTTCTTTAAAAAAACTAAAAAAAACTGATTTTGCTACAGCCTACCTACATCATACTGAATGGCTCTGCAGAGAGAGTGGGAGAGGGAGAGATGGCAAATCTCAAAATGATTGCAGGGCACCATGTGTAATTTTGCCAGGGCTATCACTGACTAGCCTTCCTACAATACATCAAAATAAAAGCATGGAGTAGATTATTTTTCAGGCGGCAGGCTCCTGCAGGATGCGTGTGTGTGTGTGTGTGTGTGTGTGTGTGTGTGTGTGTGTGTGGGGTCCAGAAAGCTGGTGGGAGAAGACCCTGGGAGACTATAATTGCAACTCACACACACAAATGTTTCTGGGGTTGGGCCGACTCATAAGTCACCTGAAATAGCTCCAGACTGTTCGTCGGCTGGCTGGGCTGACAAGCCGTCTCCATGCCGACGCTGGTGTGGAACAGGAGAGGCCTACCCGCCCATATAGGCTCGAGTCCCTGTCCCCACCACACACAACCACCACTATTCAGTAATAACAGCGCTTACTCGCATTCACAGACATTTTACAGCCTCCTATCCAGCTTTCTCACCTGTTATTGTCGTTATTTTTTTTCCCAGCAATTTATTCATATAACCCCCGGAAGTGTAGCAGGTGGAAGGAAGACAAACACGACGGGTTCAGTGTCAATCTGTAATCTAAGGAATACAACTGCGTAAATGAGTTAACAGAATATTTAAGAGAGGCAACAGCAGAAGCGGTGAGTTACTATGGGAGTGAAGGGCTGGCAATGACTCATTTATTGTATTAAAAACGCCAGGTGCTTGAAAAGATGCTCAGTAAAAAATAATTTATTGATGCTCACTGTACATTTTATGATGACCGTGAAGATGAGGATGATAATGATAATGGTTTCCATTTATATTGGGCATTTATACATGCAAATTGCTTTACAGTGAAGCAGCGAGATCAACTGAAATGCCACAAAAGTGTAGCTTCCGCCTGCATAGACTCCAACAACCACTACCGCCAAAATTGCTCACTACGTCAACGGACATATCAGCAATGTGATTACTGAGCCAATGAAACAACAAAGTAGACTGTGGTCATTTTGTTATTTCAAACACAGCCTATGTTACACACACCATATGTAGGCCTCGATGCACCACATAAATAGTTCTCTCACATACAAAACATTCTCCAACTGCTTAAAACCAGTCATATATGGGGGCTGCTGGGTGGCTCTTTCGGTTAAGGCTCCATACTCTGGTGCACAGACGAGCCCCATGGTCTCAGAATGAATTCCCTGACCGTACCTGCGCCGAATATGAACAGTAGCTTCATGGGCTACTATGGTCGGAAGGGTCCATCGTTCAGCGCTCTCTAGCGACCCCTCAGTTGGGCTCCTGCCAAAGCCGCACACCAGAGGTCTTCTTCCGACTCTACTCTACACAAGCGTAGCTGCAATCTGCTGTGTGAAAAGAAGCAGCTGGTGATACCACGCATTTCCAAAGAGAAGCACGGATGACTGTCGCCAATCAGCTGTGGTGGCAATAGTTAATTGGATAATCAAAATTAGGCTTGAAACTAGACTTATTCAGCCCCTTGTTTGGGTATATTAAAAACAGTCACAGCCAAGTATTTCAGCAGTGAGAAATACTGGGAAATCAGAGCGAGGTGCATTTCAGCTCGTGTTGCCATGTATGTCATCATAAGTTCCTAGAATGCAAATCAATGCAATGTAATGTAAAATAAAAGGAGGAGTAAGGGTTAGGGTAAACTCTTATACACACAGCCCACACTTTCGTTCATCAGTGATCTTTGGGAGAGGGCCCTGGCTTTTAGCAGGAGTGGAAATTAATCAGCCAATACCTTTTCTGCCAAGTAACCTTTGACCCCTCCACAACAATTTCCCCCCCACTCTGTTGAGGCTAACGTGAAAAGGGTTTTAATTTTAACTTGAAAGTTCCCTTTAAATCAATAACACACTCCTCCTCGGGATATGGATGAAGGTGGATAAGAGGCTACAGGAGGAAATTGCTCCCTCCAGGCCTGTCTTAGGCGCAGGAAAAACTCACCCACGCCTCGCCAGAACTCCGAAGGAAGCAGAAGTGGAGAGGGCCTTCTTGCCCCATGTCATTACGATGCAGCGAGAATATGTATTAAAATAAATTAAGGATAAAGAGCAGCGGAAATAATGAATGTAATCAAGTGTCTCACAGCTGCATACCAGGGCCAGAACGCATCACCAGCTGTGCTGCCCGGGAGCTGCCCGCCCGGTGGCCACGCCCGGCACGCGTGACTCGTGCCCACGCGCCGCAGGGCATGACTCCGCCCCGTCGCCGGGGACAACCTCCCTGCCACCCGCGAGACGGGCGAGTGAAAACATCGCATCAAAAGATCAATGGTGCTCTCCCTCGTTTTCTCTCTCTCACTCATACTCTCTCTCTCCCTCTCTCAATTCAATTCCAGTGGCTTTATTGGCATGACAGAACATTACAGTTTGGTATTGCTAAAGCATATACTATCAATAAAAAAACATGAATTTCACATTGAACAATATTTGGCATGAAAGATTTTTTTTTTCTCTCTCTCATTCACTCTCCCACTCACAAGCCCCTGTCCTCAAAAGTTTTTTTTAGCAAATATACGTTCTCTTTGTTCACTACCTTAAAAGCACTGGTCTCATCCTACAGCAATTAAGCGTGTGAATATTTACGTGCCAATGAAAGTGCCGTTTTATTCGTCTTTTATACAGAGCGATCTGATCCGGAGAACAGCACTCTGAGTCGACGCTTTGTTTACGGGGCAGAATGACGTGCGACTTCAGAAAGACTTGGCCCTCCGAGGAGTGCGGGTGCGCTCTTTAATTATCTGTTCTCTTCTGACAAGCTCGCCAACACCACGGCATTTATTATCTTCTGAAGAAAAAGCCACAAAGGGATTCTCACATTTTCCCCTCTTCCTGGAAGCAAGAGACACTCCGGCACTCCTGCCACCACAAACCTTAAAAGGTCAGTGCTATTCCACAGTCACAAGCAAATGTCACTTTTTCTTCAGATACATGCCGCAGAACAATGGCATTTCAAGGATCAGAGGAAAAGGTTAAGATATTCCAATAAATGCATTCATACTGGGGGACAGTACTTGGTAGGCAAGGGAGCTGCCATTCTTTTTCAGTTTAAAGTTCTTCCTGCAGCTGGAAAGGGGGGGGGGGGGGGGGAGGAATTCCAGCAGTTCTTCAATGCATAGCCCTGCCAACAGGAATAGTGCATGCAATTGTATTCATTTATTCATGTGGAACTGCTACATCAAAGCGCTGGAACAGCTGAAGATAAAATTTGAAGGGAGAAAAGGATGGCTGTAAATAGGGCATAAAGACCCGATTGAAAATAGAACGTCAAAACAAAACAACCCCATCTCTGAATTAGCAAGATCTGGATGATACGGATTCCCTAGAGAACTGGAACTATAGAGAATAATATAAAAAAGTCTCCTGCTTCTCTTTCCTTTTGACTGTTTCCTCTCAGAACGAAGCATCTTCGTGCGGCAGGCCTGTGGAAAGGCGCTAAATGAAAGCACGGTGTCGGCAGTTTGACCAGTCCCTTAAAGACAGGACTTCTGCTGAGGGACTCACAATGAGTTAAGAGCTGGAGAGATGACTCCTCCATTACAGCAGCCAGACAATATTTATAGAATCTTCCTCCACACTGGACGGATATTGGACAGTGGAGGAAGTGGATTACTTCACGTGGGAGAGCTCAGATGTGTGTTTGGGGAAAGCGCTGGCTGTAGAACTCAGACGTGTGTGTTGAACAAAGGGATAACTTCCCTGACTGAATTGTTGTAAAACAACGGATGACATAAACCTAACATCCCGCCCCGCTCACAATACCCCTGTGACCCCCCCCTCTCCCCCCCAAATTTCAAATTGAAATCAAGCCCCTGTATTTCAATAGTCATTAATATTCATTAGCACTGATTCAGAGGGAAATGTTATTGTCTGTTGGATTTACTTGGAGTTTACTGCAGGTAAAACCAAGGAAGGGCCTACAACTTTTCAGAGCACACAACACTGTTCGGTGTAGCACTGAAAAGCATATGTGACCCGTTCTATTACGATGGCCAATTTCACATAAATCGAGGTTTATGTAATTCTTTTTAATTCTTGTCAGTTTTTCATCACCATTTTGTGGAAGAATATCTTGCTTTCGTAATCTGCATGTCTTCATGCCAAATTCAGAGTAAACATATTGTTTTTAAGCTTTTAAATGCAGGATGTCAAAGTGAAAGTAACACCAGAGTTGTGTATTGTTTGGAGGCTAGCCAGCTTGTCACCGTTCACCAGTTATAAACAACCACATCAGCTGTGTTCATGGCTATATGCTCATGTATTTGCTTTCATGGTCTGTATGTCTTAATGTCTAGAGTAAATGTTCAGAGAAAAAATTTTATAACATTGAAAGGGTTTATACAATAAGATGACAAGTTATAGCTTTTTGTATAGAGTTTCGTTAGCCCAATATCAGTAGTCTCCCAGCCTCACGTAACTCTTTGAAGCCGTTTTTCTCAAAACATGGTTTGGTGGCTCTCAAAATGAAATGGGACACTCCCTTGATATCTGGAGTAGAGAAATTGGGTCAATACGACTGATTTTGATAAAGCAGGCCACATATGAAAAAAACACAAAGAGTTACGCAGGCACCAATACAGAAAATACTGTCAAATCACTTGATCTGGACTGACATCTCAAAGTCAAAAATCATGGTTTGCCCTATGCTGTTGAAAATGTGAAAATATACAAATACAAATAATTATGAATGGGGAAATTAAAAAGGAGACTAGATAAACCTCACTTCGCTGTATATTTCTGTATATTTTATAATGTTACATTTGTATATCTTTTCCTGATGTAAACATAGTTATATTGCTATTGTTAAATAGGGCTTAACCTAAGGAGAGTACCACACTAACACAATTGATTTAATATAGCAATTTGACTGCAGAGGAACAAAATGGCATTTAAAGTATTGTAGGCGTGACTTATAAGATAGTGACACAGACTTGTCAACAATAGAATATATGTATTATTGGTGCACTGAAGCAAGACCTCAGTCACCCCTGTTTTAAGTAGTTTTCACCCATTCTGCCTGGCAGATGACAGTACCTTAAAAAACCAGAACAAGCAGTTGAAAGAAGAGTCAAAAGACCGCTGTTCGGCTTATGAACATGTACAGTAACTATACTTTCATTCATATATATATATATACATACAGTGCAGTAGGCAAGTATTTGGACAGTGACATCACTTGGTATAACAAAGCTTTCAGTATCTAGACTTAATTCCAGACTCTTGATTGCCTTTGGAGACTGTTATTAGGTTTTTTCAACATGAGGACCATTATGAGGCTGAGGAGAAAAAATAAAACAGGCTAAACAATAGATGTACCAAAATAAACTGCCTGGAACATAATTAAGAAGAAAGAGAGCACCGGGGAGCTCAGTAATCGCAAAGTGACTGGAAGGCCTTTACACAGTTGATGAGTGTCGAATTCTGACCATAAGAACACTGGTCCAACAGATCAGAATTGACCATTTATTTTCTCATACTGTAGTACAACAGTGCAAGTGTGAGTGGGGTATTTCCAGAGAACCAACAGAGAACCTGCCACACACAATATGCAGGACAACTGTATCCTGATTCCAGATGAGTCATAGGCTGTTTTGCTGGTAGGGTTTAAGTCTAATATATATAGAGCTACACCTACTGTATATTACTGTAGCTCAAGTGGTCAGTCAGATTATGAGTTTTGTGAATTTTACACAATTTTGAGTCAATTTGCATCAAGTCAGTGAAAAACTTGAAGGGAATCCTTCACATTGAAGAGCATCCATCTTTCACCCTTGACATGCCCCAGCCTGGCTGCATTCTCCACAGGCTAGCCAAGCAGCAGGTGGCCGTCTGTGTTCAACAAAGAGGCCAGACAAGATTGAGGGGGAAGAATAGAAGAACAACTTGTATTTTTCATCTGCCGACAAAAAAGTGATGAATCTGCGAACTGAGGAGAAATTGTGCAGATGTTCCGAGTGGTCTCACCTGTGGTGGAAAGTACAAAGCGTGCACAGATGAAGTTATCTGCATGTACCATCTTTCTGTACTTCCAAGAAGGTCTTTAAAAAAAATAAAAAATAACGAAATACATCATATTCCTACTTGGCATGGCAGCTCCAACTTTGGGGTGCATCAACGTTATCAGCGCAGCTGCATTCTTAAATAGCAAAAGACCAGAAAAGGAGAAAGAAAAAGAGACATCGGAAATAAATCATTGTTCTCTCAGGGCATTCAAATCTGGCAAGATCGATCGTGACAGGAATTTCAAACAGCATTCGTATTGCTCAAAACCAGACTTGGAGCTATGGAAAGAGAGGAAATGTAATCCATGTTGAACAATAGGCACTCAAACTTTCTTGACAAAGAAGAGAGCTTCAAATACATACTGAGCACAGGAGTCTCAATGTCATTTATTTTTTGTGGAGATACCAAAATACTAATCGCAGTATTAGGTCTATATCATTTTCGTTGAAGCTATTGGGTTTACTACAGCTTGTCCATTCAAGCTGGTCAGACCAGCCAGCCATCGGGCCCTTGAACAAGGCCCTTAACCCTGCATTAAGGCTGTAAGTTACTGATCATCACTATGTGCTAAACGCTTCAGTGCGTCGGTCAATATGTTACTGCATTGCATAGCCTGCCCTACACATTTGCTCCTGAAAATGGCACAAATTGTCAGCATTTCTTTAGTGAGTCAAGTTTTTTTTTTTTTTTTTTTTTTTTTTTTTTTTTTCAAACACATGCACTGTTTAGGAAAAGCCATGAAATGATGAGGGTATTGCATTCTTTGTGTTGCAATCCATATAATTAAGGTAGATTAGAAGAAACATGAGAAGAAGGTGTTGTAGCCTAATTATTTTTTGTCATGTCAAGTTTTTGTCAGACTAACTGTGACCGAACAGAACACGGGGACAAAATAAACTAGCGAGTAGATGGGATCATTCAGGCCAACTTATTTTTTGAGAGCTAAAATATCATAGATTTTTATGCACGCCACCTTTTATGGCTTAGAGTGGCTCTACTTTTAGAAAGGCTGCGACTGGTGGTCGATACATGTCCCCTGTGTTGGCACTAGCAGGGTGACATCCGACCTATTTCATATCTGACAAATAAATTATAAAAGTAGGCTAATTAAAAAAATTACCTCATCTTATTATTATTATTATTATTATTATTATTATTATTATTATTAATAATAATGTAAATACATGTTTACAGCTAATTGGTTTGAATAGGCAACAGCGCCTGCCTTAAAACAAACAAACCAGCTGGCAAATTTGTGTCAAGAATTCATTATTGTGCTACACCCCTGTGTCTGTGTGTCTGTTCTTGAGGGCTTTGGCCACCATAACTATATCTATACATTCAGGCTCTGGATGACATGAAATGGCGGTGAGAAGTCATACATCACCTCCGAACCTCCCCCATTTGTGTCCCTAACAATGTCAAAATCAAACCTATGCCCTAGCGTGGCGATGTTTCCTAAATTAACATGGCCGATTGAAATAAACAGGGTATAATTGGCAACCACATTTGGTGAAAAATGTGAAGAAACAAATTTTAAAAATAAATGTCACAGGCCATCAGATGCATTTAAAGACTGAAATAAAATGCCTATCCCTCCCAGGCAATGTCTAAAGCAAACCAGGTTTCTTGAAGGGCTGTGTTCTGATACACAAATGGAAAGAAAACATTACAAACTAGGTTAAAGGGAAGTACTACCCTGGGTTTTTTTGTTGGCTTGTATTTGTAAAAGAGTAGCTCTCAGCCACCTCTATCTCAAGTGAGAGTGGAGATATAGCCCCAAACAACTAAAATGGTAAATGGTTGGCATTTATATAGCGCCTTTATCCAAAGCGCTGTACAATTGATGCTTCTCATTCAGCCATTCATACACACACTCACACACCAACGGCAATTGGCTGCCATGCAAGGCGCCGACCTGCTCGTCAGGAGCATTTGGGGGTTAGGTGTCTTGCCCAGGCACACTTCGACATAGCCCGGGGCGGGGGATCGAACCGGCAACCCTCCGACTGCCAGACGATTGTTCATGTCGCCCCGCAACTACACATGCTCCAAGTACCTGCTTCACTAAAGACAACAATGAACAGGCTCTGTGCCTATCCTTGATGGCAGGCTTGAAATGCTATATTGACATGTACAGAATCATATAGAAGCTGATCAATACACAGTGTTGATGAACAGAATCAATACCCATGAATACAGTTTCTTCCATGCTTCTCTGATATGTAACCAGCATTTCAACAAATACATCATCAAACCATATTCATGAGAGCGTATAAAGCTTTTGCAACACATCTCTTCTCCATGTTATGGATTGCAATGCCTCACCAGACATACATGGTACAGTAACTGCTTTAAGACATCCAATACTGATAATTAGGCCAGTAGTGCTGCTATGCGAAATAAAATTAAAAAAATAATAAAGTCAGGCAATGAGTCAGACAGTCTGTGGGAACATTTCTGCAATAGGTCTCCAAATTTTAGATGCGACGCTGCATTGGTCAGAATCATATCACAAAAAGCCCATTAGTAACTACAGAATGTGACTAACTATGAGTAACACAACCTCTATCTGAGACTGGAAGCTCCAGGCGATAATTCATTCAGATACAGGTTTGGTGGACGTCTCATTAAACTCCTCTTGAAACGGCTTTTTTTGTCTGGCATCTCTATCACGGCGCAGTTCAAACTGACAGCGGTATTCTGCGGCTTCGGCGAGGAACAACAAAACACAATTTTGCAGCGGAGATAAAATAGCGAAAGCATTCCATTCATCACACCGCAGGTAATTCAGCCTGCGCGTTGGCTGTTAGTGGGTAGATGGGGCTTTAAACGTACAGCAGATAGTATAGTAACTAACGGAATCGATACTATGGGAAGCGCAGCTGAAACGCAAGCGCACGGCGACAGACGCAGCGTGGTCGCATTCATTGCCGGCAAAGCGCGAATCGTTTATCCAATACAACGGCTCACAGATATTTGCTTTTCCCCCTTCCAGGAAAAAAACAAAACAAAAACCCTCCTCTGGGAAATGTGTGCAACGCAGCAGGACAAAACAATGCAATCTGTTGAAAGAGAACCGGTGGCAGAAACCTGGTTGCAGCGCAGAGCAGACCTAACAACGTATTATAATCTTTTCAACTGCTTGTATATATCATTCCGAGTCATTTTCGTCTCTTTTTCACCAACCCCCCCCAGACTCTGACCCGCTGTGTTCATAGAGCAAGCCGCAGTAGAGGCAGGAGAGGTGGGAGAGAAGCCCTGCCGTGGGAGTTGGTCTTCATCATCCAGGGGAAGGTGACATCTAAAGTATAGTCCTTTTCAGACCCTGATGTGGGTGCAGTGGCAGGAGGCAGTCTATTTTAAGGGTGTTGCACTAGGCAGATTTATCATATTGATAACAGTTTCCCCCCAATGCGTTTTAATCATCTGCTGTCAGGAGCTCCTGTCAACATTTTTAGGAACTTTCCCTTCCTCTTGAGGCACCAGACCTAATGGAGTGCAGTGCTATTCAAGGCAGAACTAAAGCAGCAGAGTTCAGAGCCATACTGTATCAGCACTAGGCCTACAGTATGGGTGCTATAAAAGTGGTTGAATGCTACACAATATCAAGGCAAAAATTCCATAGCCACAGAGAATCATTTTACGATGCGCTATCGACAGGACAATTTTGTGATGTATGACTCGCGAGTCTACCGTGATACCCAAGTGGTCTCACCGTGCCATGAAGTGGTCTCTCTGGCGCATGGACTGTCATTCTCTCCCTGTACCGTGTCAATATCTCATTGATTTGCCTTTCTCTCAAAGGCAGAAAGATGAAACCGCTTCTTTTCTATGGGTGTTTGTCGGGGTCGGTAATGCTGCAGTCACTAAAGCAAGCAGGAAGCTGGTTACTTCAGCATTCATGAAGCACCAACAGTTCAGCTTTTCCAGATTATGTTTCCCTGCTCCAACCCTTCCAACTTCTTTATCAATAAAAATAATAATAAATATTCTGAAGGAAGGCCTACTTAACCTCCAATATCCACCTCCAGTAGGGGACATGAGTCTCTGGTCTTAATCTCAAGAATCATGCATTCTTCTGTTGAAGGGACATTAAAAAAATTATAGTGTTTTTATAAGTTTATAAGTTATTAAATTTTATTTTATTTTATTCAAGACAGTATTATGTCAACCAATAAAAGTATTATATTTACTTTGCTGGGCCTCATATGGATGTGTCTTGTTTTCCAGTATCTAGAAAGGCTGTGAAATGGCACATGCTATCTGGAGAGAATTGACAGCTATTTTTTATAATCTGATGCACTCAAATTGCCAGACTGGAAGACCAGCACAACAGACATGCATAGGTGTTTTTTCCACTTGCTGTACCATTCATTGTACAGTATTTAGAAGCATGCTATCCATGCTATACTGACTAGCAATGGCGATACAGAGAACTTGTCAGTTAAAAATATCTAGGTAAAAAGAAATTGAAAAGAAAAAAGTTATGTATTTATTTTAATTTGGCAATTCCTTTTTCCATTTTTATTGTTCTGCCTTGTAAAAGAGCTTAGCCACAATTCTCCGGCTGTGGGTGCGGAATTCAGTTAAAAAAAGACAAAACAAACAAAAAAAGTTTACATTTTCCTTTTTCTTCACAGTGACATAAATCACACTGTTTCTGTCGATGTTGATAAACATATACGGTTTGCATACTGCCTCACAAAATCAGCCTGGAGTGTGGTTTTGGTGTTGGAAAACTTTTAGGAGGAAAACGTTTCAGTCTTCTATAATTGTTTTGTCCAAACAGACCGTAATCGCTAACCAAGTGAGCAGAACAAATATACACGAGGAGAGACAAGGGGTTAGCGTGTGTACACAGCCTGTCAGAACACCTTGTAGGATTACTCATGAATCAGGGTATTAGTTCTGCATTCACTCGAAGCCTGAGAACTGGACTGAGCAGTGAGATGTGGCGTGCAAAAAAAGGCCAAAACAATGAGGAGAATATCAGGCGTTCGCTATTTGGCCAGGTGTAGGGAGGCGGATGAAGTAATATAAGGAGTCAACAAGTCCATGAGATTACCAACGCTGGAAGGTTCACAGAGCCTGCCGCTACACGGTGGTCAGGTGCTTGCATCCCAGATTTCCTCCACTTTCTCACAGAAGGACTACAGTAATGAGTTCACACCAATGGCTGAAAGAACAGACAAAGGACAGGTGCTTTTCATGCTGAGCTCAGGACATCAGTTGTTACGTGAAATAGTAACTGCTAAGACTACAAAATAAACATTCAAACAAACTGATACAGTTTGGCTGAGACTCAACACTATTCATTGTTTGATTCATGTCTCAAGGCTTCAATGTCACTTTCACAATCGATAACTATTAATGATCATTAAACATTAATAATGAAAATGTCTTATTTTTTTACTAATTAGTTACTAATCTGTAGTCAAAACAAAGACATTTTCATAGCCTGTGCTTTTAAAGTGTATACTTAAGAAAGTCAATGTGACCTCTGTAGCTACATAGAAATTGTGCTCTCAAAATAAACTAAATGGAATTTCCCAAATGGCTGTTTGTGACCAGAGAGCAGGAACAGTACTGCAATGCTATGCACCCTGCCGTTCTAAATGTACTCTGTTCATTCACTAAATCAGCGTCCCCCCCTCTCCCTTTCTACAACAAAGTGGTAGATAGAATTAAAAGTGAAGAAAAAAAAGAAAAAATTCTTGAAGCAATAGAAGATGAAAACAGGGTCTTAAGAAAAACATCTCAAATAAATCTTGGGCTCCGCAAGATATAACTGCAGGGAGGCCGACACAGCACATCAAATGCACTCAAGTAGGCCCCCGTTTTACCTACTCAACCCCCCCACCAAATGAAGAGGCAGGCACACAGGTAGACCACAGGTAGAAAAACTGCTTATTCCTTGGAGCTGCTGCCTAAACCGTACCCAGTCTACCCATCATTAATCAACAGCACGTCCTCAGCACGTGAAGGGGAAGCTTCGATAAATCAACCCCATCGTTTTAATAAACCAATCTGTCCCTGCCTCTTTATCCAATTATGCGAATATATTAAAAGTCTCGAAAAGTACTTATGGTACACTGCAAAAGTGCTGTAATACCATGGCCTGCTTTATCTCCCCGTTGTACAGCATGGATGGGTGTTGAAATGTAATGAGGTCTATTTGACTCTATAGAGAGGTGGAGCTACACTACAGTGAGACACCCGGCAGTGAGGATGGCCTTTCGATGTGAACTTGAGGACGGCTGCACGTTAAGCTGACACCGGCCATCTCCACATGAAAAGCCAACGGTCGTTCTGCCAGGACCCGTATCAACCGCTCCCAGACGCACTCCCCACCGATATCCCCTCTCCTATTCTCACCCCCGAGACGTGGCGTACACGAGCTGCTCGGAGCACGGAGGGGTTTTCAGAGCTGTGACAACGAACTGACAGGGAGACGAAGAAACCCAGCTGAATTAAGAAGCCTTCTGATAGTGCTAACCTTTGTAAACGTTCCAAACAGGCCTCCCATACCACCGTTCATTCTTTGTGTCACTTTTAAGAGTCGCTCACTGATGTATACTTTCGAAGGCATGTCCCCAAAGATTGCTTTGCAGCACCCTGTAAGTCTTTGGAGTTGCTTTTTTAGGGGAGAGTTTTTAATCCAATTTGCAGGAGCCTACTCTTGTAGACTCTTCGGTTGTGAAGCCACTATGGAGTGCCCCCTTACGGAGCATGAAAATCATCCTAACAGCATGAGAATAATAAGACACATCACAAAGGATTAAGAGGTCACGTCTGTACTTACGCTTATCAAATTTCCAATCTGCAAACTCCTCTGGAGCTAGACAGGATATTTTTTCCCTCTACATTCTCCCAAGCTATCTGACCATCTGGCATAAGCACTTTATAAAACTGGACTTAAGCCAGGATAGAGAATTCTGTAACTCCAATCATTTTAAAAGTGGTTCATTTTCTTAAGAGAGTAAAATAAAAATGGGAGCTATTGTAAACACGTTTTTTTGTACTTCACATTACGACATTAAAACTGTCTAAAGGACTATAGACACACAGAAGGAGAAAGAATAGCTCATCTGGTGAAAACCTCAGTCCATTGTCAGATGCAAACAATATCATCAATCATGAGAGAAGCTGCAATTCATGTGCCTTTGTCAAAATGGGAGACATTTCAGATCACTGTCTTTAACTAGGCAGAGCTTTTGTGATTTTTTTTTTTTCTGAGGAAAATCCTTAACCAACAGTATTTAACTGTGATATGTGATACTCAAGGTTTTGTAAAAGTCAATTGTCATTCTAAGTACAATTCGGATTTGCTGGCAGCGCAAAATGGCATCGTATAAAGACTGGTATCAATGAAGAGTTAGGAATAAGGGGCCTACATTTAACCCTTTTGGTCCCAAGAGTGCCTTATACCTTTCCAACTAATCAAAAGGACTGCTATAGTACTTTTTCAGCCCCAATTAAAACTCAACAAGATCTTCTCAATTTTCTCAACCAAAGCCAAAACCCTTAAGATTTGAGAGGAGCCATTCATATTGGGCTTGGTACCGAAAGGGTTAAACAACTACATAAATACCCATAAATTGTTTGCAAAAAAAAAAATCACATAATGCAACAGTGCAGCCAATAACATCAACATTTACATGGTGAAACCAAATGTAACTCACAAATAATGGAGTCCCATTCTGAAATTGAACTGAATTGAATTTACCTAGAGTTGGAGAGCAACAGACTGAACAGTGGCTGAGAACACTTTGTGTAATTACTTGTAAATTCTGAAAAATAATTTGTTTGTAGTGACCAAGAAAAACAGTAATAAAAACATTAATTACAACGGGGCAGTTTATCCCAAATTATCATTCAGAACGCATGCTGGGAACAGAAGGGCTACCTTTAATGACCGGGCTATAAGGAGCAGTAAAATAAGGCCCAAATATCCAGTTAGTTATGCCTTTTGCCATAAGAATGTGCCCATATGGTGCCATTCAGTCGATGGAATACGACGAACCTTTTTGTGGCCGCCAGATACCCCTCACTGCTTTAACATTAAAAGATTCGTATTCCGTGCAAAAAGAACACATTACTACATCTTCCCTTGCAGATAGATTTACTTCATCAGATTGCAAGGAAACTCTCAGGTTGAAGGATACTACAAAGTGAAGGACAGGAGATTCATGTTCTGTTTTTACAAATACACGATTGGCTTACATGACAACCTACAGTATTGGTGAACCAATATTTTAAATAGAATTAAGCTAAACATTGTGGTTCTTTTCTTAAATGACATGTCACTATAAACAGACATATATTTTCGCACCATTCTTTGCAAATTCTAGAGACTAGTGTGGGTGAAAATCCCAGGAGATCAGCAGTTTCTGAGATACTCAAACCACCCTGTCTGCCACCAACAATCATTCCACAGTCAAGGTCACTTAGATCAAATTTTTTCCCCGTTCTGATGGTTGTTGTGGACATTAACTGAAGCTCCAGACCCATATAAAATGGTAAATGGCAGGCATTTATGTAGCGCCTTTATCCAAAGCACCATGTTCCTAATAAAGTGCTCAGTGAGTGTATAAGTGTTGTACATCTGTTATATATGATATAACAACAAGCAAATGAAAATGCTTTCCTTTAACATTGTAAAAGAGAAAAATAATTAAACTGTATTCACCGCTTTCATGAACATGATCTACATGTATGAAACAGCGGGAAACATAACTACAGAGGCAACACAACCTCTGAGATTTACAAAAGAAGGCTCAACGAAAGCTCCTCCTGAATGAAAGAAGGACGGATGCTGAATCCATTACATAAAAAGCACCCACAGCCCAGCAGAAAAACAATCTTAATAATGGTGCGAGTATAGTTCTGCGGAATAAACCGCGAAAGGTAGATGAAAGGACGAAAGCAAGTTTTACACGACCGCAGCTGACAGATGAAAGAGGAATCTTAAAAATGTCTGCGGTAGGAGTTTTTACTGCCTTTATTGGTCCCTTCTAATAAGACTGAAAACAAAACGCCGAGGTTTAAAATAAAGGCTCGGTTTTCGCTCATTCCAGAGGCATGCGAAAGCAACAAGACGGCATTGTCCTATTAAAAACGCTCCATTGTGTTTGGAAGTAAACTGACTTCTTAACGAAACGCAGAATGTCACCTCTGGCTGCCCTTCTGTCTCAAATATTTCACTTTCATTACTTTAGCGGATAAAAAACGCTGTAAACACATGAGCTGGGTATCACTTGCACATAAAACAGGGAGAATTGCAGAGAAGCGCACTTCCATTCAGGCGTAAAGATGATCTTCAGATCTCCAACCTTTTCAGCTTTGAGAGGTCAGTTTCTGCCAGGGTTAACCAAGCGTCTTGAAATTTGACACATGAACCCATAGCTTCCACTGTTCTTCATTGATTTTTAAAACATGAACAGCCTAAAAACATGAACAGTAAATCCAAGTGATATAAAGTGATATGAAAAGTGGTATTTGCCATATGTGAGATCGAAGGAAAAACCCCTATATCAAAACAAAATGGTTGCTACAGCTTTTTTTTTATATACAACCATTTAATTTACACTTCTGGTTTTTATCATTGTATTTGTTTTAAAATTTCAAAATTTCAAAAACGTGGCATGATATTTTGGACACTTTCTCACAGAAGTGCGACGTGCTTTCTGCATGCCACGAGACTACAGCGCGGTTCCCCTCGGAATGGAATAATCCGGAGAGCTGAAGCAAATCCACCCGGGCATTTGAACTGGAAAAAACGGGACTGATGGAAGGGCAGGCTAATACGCGTGCTGGAGCGACAGGGCGCGGGCTCGCTGTGGGCTTCCCAGAAAACTCCCCCCGTGCCCATCGCTCTCCTTCCCATCTGCCGCTTTTCAGACAGGTGCAATTCCACGCCATTTCATGTCCTTCACTCGCTCCTGGCTCTCTGCTTTCCAGCCGGCTCTCCTCGACTTAAACCTCTTCACGCCGAACGACAGTGACCGTGACAGCAGCCGTGTCACAGGGCTGTGGGATTGCTGATGGAGTTGCCAGGAAACCATTCTTATCTTTGGGGATTTATATTACATACAGTACAGTATATCTATATAAAAAAAACTAAATCAAGTTGTCAGGACTTCACTGGCTTTGGGTTTTTTTCCCCTGCGAAGACCTCCGAGCAGTTTTTCACATTCACCATCAGAATCTGCAAGGCAGGCATGACTGGCCGTGGACTAGATAGGCCATTTTGAGACACTGAGCTATGAAGGCCTTGGGAAAGCGGAGTAATCAATCTTCAAAGCTATTGCTGGTACGTCTTGCCGCTTCACCATTGCCAACGTTTGAGGAATGTTCCAGGCATCCCTGTGCTTTACAGACGTGAGATGGGAATGCCAATTGCTATAGCACAGCAATACGAGGATTACAAGATGGCTGCACACAGCAGCATGACTACATAGGGACAAATTTTCCCTCAACTGGAAGGTTTTTTGTTTTCAACACAGCTAGAAGATGGAGCCCGTTAGATGGGTTAAATTAAAACAGAAAGACAATAACAAACATAACCAATGTTCAAATAAAGCCAAGAGATAATTAAACTCTGACACTACGGCTCGCCGTATCGAAATGAGCAACGTTATTTTTCTCTCGGGGAAGTGTGGTATTTGATTAAGCAAAATCAAACGAGGAAATTGTTCATTAATTTGAAAGTAAAAAGATTACTTGAAGCAATATTCCTAGGCAAAACAAGATTATTTAGGAGTTCCCTTGTTTCTTTGTGCACAATGAGCAATTTGGTAAAGCCCTGTGTGTTTGTATTGTCTGGGACTGCGTATATCCTGCAGTTCCTTAATTGTGGGCAGCGTATTGTTTTCCATCTGTGCTCCCAGTGCAGTTGCAGGGGAAGGGGAAGGTCTCAGCCATGGGCTGCTCATTAATGTGGTAATGCCCTTTTATCCTCTTCTGAGGGCATGGCAGATGAACACCACAGCGTCTGCCTCGCCCAAACAATGAATGACCCCCTTTTCCTGCCACCATTCACCAGAAGCCGCACAAAATCTCCACTCTCCAGGCGGCTTGGACAACAAGAGCAGCGCGGAAGACATACAAGTGACAGTGTCATTTTTATGCGCATATGTATAAGGTATGAGGACTTGCATTGTGTATCCAAACAGCTTTGTATTGTTTTACTGGCAAAACAATGCTGCGTGCTGGTGAAAATTGATGGGGATATGGACAACAAGAGCAATGCAGAAGACACACAAGTGATGTATGTTCACATACTGAACCGGGGTCTGGCTGACTCTGCCGATGACATTGACCGCTAAGAAGCACATGACCGTATGAACGTATATGTAGAACCTATGTGGACATGTAGTGTGTATCCAAACAGCTTTGTATCGTTTTACTGGCAAATCAACGCTGCATGCTGGTGAAAATCGATGGGAATATGTCCCTTCCAGGGGCACTTGGCATATGGTGCGTGAGCCTGCCAGAGCACACACCAGGGCAGGCTATGCCAATGTGCCACATCCTATTATACCACCCTGCCTCCCCTTTCCTCCATATCACTGCTTCCCTCCAATACTGCTGAGCTTTTGGCTGCCCAGAATTGAGAGCCGGGGCTTCTATGTCGTACTGTAATGGAGCTTATTGGGAAAGTAAGACAACAAAATACTTTGAAACTTACAGACACGCAAAAGGTCAGAGCACTGTTTTTACAGGTCAGCTTTCGCGACGGGACAACTAGGATGAAGCTGTCACTTGAAAGCACAGACTTCATTAGTCTTGGTACATTTCCGCAGGGAGAGCTTAATCTTATCAGAAAAACAGTGCACACAAATGCATCCATCTTCGCGTATCAGCAAATCCAGAGAGATTGGAAATAATTTGGTAAAATATGTCCCTGGCGTTGATGAGGACTGTTGCCGTCAGTTCTTGTTGCATGTCACGGTGCACTCTAGGCACTTCAGTCGGTTGATGAATATTAAGGTCCCCGTGCCGATATAATTTTATCTATTTAAGCACGCGGGGTGACGTCAGTGATTGTTCGAGCCACAGTTCTAATTTTAATCAGAATAATTACCGCTTGAAGAGGAACTGATGTTCTGGGCGGATCGACGGCATTTTAACAACCAGCCGCGCTCTAATTAAAATGTCACGCTGTAAAATGAGGCCTCGCGAATACGAAATCTGCACTGAACAAAATTAAGACATTAAAACAAGGAAGTATGAATAATTCATGGGTAAGCCATTCACACAAGTTCCAGGAATGCTTTCAACCAAGTCAGGTAAGGCAGCTAGGGGCATACAGGTCCAACTCAAAATTAGGATAACCACACACTCTCAGCAAAAACATATTTCTCACCAGATTCAATTAGGCATTAACTTCAAGAAACAACGATGAAAAATTGATTTCTTACAACAAAATGCAAGACGCCAAGACATGAGCACATCAGTTCAACATTACAACATACAAAATAAACATAAATTATATAAATATCCAACCACAAAGCCTCCAGTTCTTCAACCGCACTGTGTTTCTCATTTTAAGGCTAAAATTTCCCATTATAGATCTAATAATAAACTGATGTATTTTGTGGGATTCTTGCTGACTACCCATGGGCAAAAATGGGGAAACAGGGACAATTACATTAAAAGACTTGCTTCGGTTGCTAAGAAAATTACGGACTTCATCAGTAAAATCGTTTTCTCAGCACTGTTTGGATTCCCGCTGGTTACCCTGCTGGTTACCCTGGATTAACGTCAAAAGCTGAAGTAATATATTGTTATTAAAAGAAGATTCAATATTATTAAGCATATCAGGATCTAGTGGTGAGATTCTTTAATTTCTCTCATTTCATGGTCTAATTTCAATGTGCCCTAATTCTGAAATTACATGGGCTCAGAAAATGTAATTGGAATGTTCTAATCCTTCGTTTGGCCGGTTTAAAAATAAGCAGCGGTTATTTCGCTCTAAAATCCTGCCTTTTTTCACTCTTTCTCTACATCTCAAATGACTGACAAGACTGGTAAGTTCTGGCATATCTCGGCTCTGTATTTGAAAGCAGGTGAGGGTAAAGCTATGCGCCCTTATTGCTGGTCACCATGTCCAATAAGGCCAGTGTTCTCTGTTTAACTCCTAATTAGGTAAAGGTTATGCAGGCAGCGACGGGGGAGCAGGCTGGAATCAGTGGCTTGGCGGGGGAGCCATGATTCATGGAGGGTGGGCATCTCCCAAGCTGTGCCAGTCCTCTGACAAAAGCACACAGAGACAATGAAATGTATAACCCCTCATTCACGACCCAATGCGAATCGGAATAATCCGTCCTCCTGTTCCCAGCAGGAAGTCCATTTTTTAAATGTATTTTTCAACACAGTCGACGGACAGCGGTGTTCCAGGCATGCAAACAGACACGGCGGCCATCGCTGCTTCCTCCTGCACATCAACACCATCGGAGTGGGGGACGCCATATTTTCACTCAAAAAGCCTATTTTCCGATGAAATATTTTTGCTCATTTACCGATGCTACATATTTATTTTTCTGAGGTCTGATTTGTTCCCTGAGAATGCAGACAAAGATTTAGATTTACCAAATAATGCTCTGATGTAAAATTGTTTGGAAACTGCCCAAGCGTTTGGTTCATCCACCAAGGCATGTCATTTGCTCTGCTTTTTTTGTTGCGCATGTGACTAGGCATGCGACCACAGACACAAATGAGCGTGAGCAGTGGGCAAACCTGCTGCCCTGCATGGCCGAATTTTCCCCCATTGGGTTTCTATTGGTGTCCCTGTCTCTATGTATTACTCTAAGAGCAGGACCCTGCGTCACAGCGCCCTCTGGCTGAGGAGTGAGAATTACGAGGAGGCGACCCCGGCCCCATCCTCAACGCCTTCTCTCCAGCCGCACAACAGAGCGTGTGAAGGACCAGTGCCTGCAAATTACTTCCCTTTTCACTCCACTGCACTGCTTTACACTGTAGAAAACTCCAGAAGAATCCCTAATGGTGATGCTTTATCTGTCTCCTGGCTTACATGGCATTTACAATAACAAGGATATTTACTGACACACGTTAATATGGGTGATTCTCTGGGAAAATGGACCCTTTTTAACCTTGGCCTCACAGGTCTTGGAATGTGTTTGACGGGGGTTGGGTATTTGAAAATGTCAATCAATGGACCTCAATGAATATATTAGTATACAAGATGTTATTATTGTGATTATTGTACTTATTTATAATCTTATCGACATGTTGCTATCTGAGGAGAACAAGATGAGGGAGAAGTAAGGGAAGGGTGACAGGCAGGTGCAAATACATTTTTTCTGAATAAAATGTGTTGTATACTTTAGTCAGCAAAATTTGACACATCATAAGACCCGCAATATCATTTAGTTTCCATGTGTCCTTTTGGAGTCTCCATATTTCCTTTTTGGAAAACTGCCTAGAATTAGTTTAGGAAAAAAAAATCCAGAATGCTAATCTTCTGTGACATTGTCATCAAATTGGTGATTAAAAGGGGATTCCAGTTTTGGCTGTGGCTCCATTGTGTTTCTAAGCGCGGCAGGCACCACCACAATAATCTGTATCCGCTCAAAAATATAAAATATTGTCAGTTAGAATCTTCCACTTCCACAGTGTTCAAGCTTCTGTGCCTTTGATTTAGTATCATTGACTATATGGATTTGTCATTAATCATTCAACAACCAAGCAACAGTAATCAGTCACAAAGTTGCATGACTCGATAACCAAGTGGAAGATCTGTCGGCTTGCCTCCAGGTAGACATCTTCCCATCCACAGTCTCACTGTCTAAGAGAGCCCGCTTATCTTTTTATGCGTTAGCAAACCTCTCAGACTTCATCTTCAAGCTAAGATTTATGATCAAAGAAAGCCCATATATATTCTGAAAGGGCATTTGTCCACGAACTTTAAAAATAATGGTACAGATCAGAAGTGGTTTCATAGGCAATAATTAGGCTGATATATATTCCAACAAAATGAGGTGGCGGAGATGAACATCACAAGAAAATTATAACAAATAGGTCCATTGTAGTGGCTGCTCGGCTACAGTTCCATAATGTCAAAGACGGACAGATCCAATTAAATGCCCATGTTGGTACTTCATGAACTAACAAACTGGTCCTCTCTTAACAATGTAATAACATTTTAGCTAAATGGCTAAATATCACAGAAAATAATAAATATGAAAACGAATGAAATACAATGAAATATTTTCCTTATTCTGCATCTCCCTGCCAAAAGCAACCTCTGGTTGACTTTTGTAGTGTATTTCCATAAGGAAGGCGGGAGAGCTGTCTGTAATTACCCCAGGGGCTGTTCTCAAAAGGGTATGTGTGTGAAATCAATGTCTATAGAAATGCCAACGTGAAAGTCCTCAGGCTTCAACCTGACTAAAGCCTGCAACTACCTCTCTCTATTTTAGCAGGTAGAAGGAACAACCTTCTGAATATGCACGTCTTCAATGTTTTCCCATGGACCTTCCCATCAAAACACTCAAATAATATAGATCGGTGGGGGTTGATTTGCATCTGTGAAAAATGTACATTGGATTTTAAACATGGACTTGGATAAAAAATAGCCAAGGAGGAATTGCTTCAGCTTTTAATAGGCTATTCCAGTTCCAAAGACAGTTTGAGCTCAATTACACAGAATTACAGTACCCTTTCATTATGGTGAAGGAGGTGCCCTTGCTCACAATGCTTAATTCACAGTACTGCATAGTACTGCAATACAGAAATCTACTCCTTCTCCTCCCTCTGCCATACACTATTCAAAAGGCTGTATTTTCCTACTTTATTAAAAGTTTGAAATCCAGATAAAGATATCAGCCCCTGAGGAGAGAGCTCTCAGACCAGGATCCATGCAACATTCACATAAAATATGAATCTTAAAACTTTCTGCAGCAAAAATCCAGTATAGATCTGAACGGCCTCAAATACTTTAATCGGATGAAACGGTGTGTACATACCAATAGCAACCCTAAATTATCTCTTGCTACAGAAGTCTTAACCACAAAACTGTGCGTATTACACACCACTTGAACAATTATTCTGTAAGCCTTTTTTTATCACGCTGTGAATTTATAGTTGCCGAGCATGTGCACGACATTCCTTGCACAATAAACTCAATCCTACCGCAATTTTACACACAACTACGAGAACCGGGGGGTCTTAAATGACCTTGTCGTGCGCGGTTAGCACGCAGCCGTCACTGCAGCCGTGCCTGCAGGTCTGCACATCACCGCAGGGTTATTTCAGCAACCAGAGCCTGCTTACCAGAAACCTGGTCCAGAGTTATCCAGAGCCTGCTTACCAGAAACCTGGTCCAGAGTTATCCAGAGCCTGTTTACCAGAAACCTGGTCCAGAGTTATCCAGAGCCTGTTTACCAGAAACCTGGTCCAGAGTTATCCAGAGCCTGCTTACCAGAAACCTGGTCCAGAGTTATCCAGAGCCTATAAAAAAAACCTGTTCCAAGCAGGAGATAATGAGCCAGAAATGTGCAACATTGTCAATGATTCATCTGAGAAAAAACATGGGAGTTTTTACAGTTCCGCTAGCAGGCTCACAAACTCGTGCCCCAACATCCCCCCTCCCCAAAAAAAGCACCCTATCTTGGGCACATAGCCAAAACAGCAGGCTCACTCAAGAGCGCTTGGGATGAAGCAGCATGCCCTGGGGCACTGAGAGAAGACAAAGCATCCTGAGTGTCCTAGTGATGCTTGCCATGCAAAGCCACTACGCAGCAAAGCTCTCAACAAGAGGACAGGCTTTACTTCTGGTATGGCCTATTGGTCTTATAGTTGTAAACACAGACGCACACGCCTGAAGCAGCCGGTATAGAGTATTCCTGTGATTTGCCCATGATTTAGACCTCCTTTCAACAACCTGTGATGGTTTTATTTCAAATTCAGTCTGCGCCAAAATGAGAGTCGTTAAAATTATGTTTTGCCAAAGGACTGCGAAATTGATGGATGACTAGTCGACTCTGTAGCATCCAAAAAAACACATTCTAAAATAATATGTTTTTTATCTTTTTTAAGCCCTGAATCAGCTTTACACTTTTTGTTGTGCTGCAAGGTGTCATGGTTGGTCTGAGAAAAAAAAAATATATATATATGAAAAAAGCAGGTGCTTCAGGTGCTGAGAATGATTCACAATCAGCTTCATGGCCTAAGGTCCTCTACAGCTAAAGGCCATTCCAGACACCTGTCTGTTTCCGGATGCAGTTTTATGTGGTCTTGACACAGTCTGAGTAGATCCCAGGTAGACAACTCAGTGAATATACAGTATGAAGGCACAAAACAGATTTTCCATGTAAATGTCAATCCCTCAATGCATATCATTCAAGCAACTTGTACCACAAGGAAGTGATTTTCAAGGAGAGGGTCAAGGGAGGAAGAAGTACAGCTTCCATGCACAGTACAGTATAGCGAGTTTATTGTTCTTTACATGAGGAGCTGCTTGTGTTTGTATCCTTGGAACAAGCAATTCAAAGATCTTTGTATACTTATTCTGTAACTGTATTCTGTTGGGGATGGAGGTGTGTTGTGGTTCCCTACACTATTACATGCATGCCTATTTAAACATCAATGCCAAATGCACTATGAAAGTATATACATTAATTATTAAGCGTGACTAAATTAATAGCTGTAAGACTCGTGAAACGTTTTCACAAACATAGGCTATTTCAATTATGGCAGTTTCAGCCCACTCAACTAGGTTAAATGAAATTTCACACTGCTGTGTGAACACAACTTAATAAATTCAATAGGATATACTCAGATATTTCAGGTATCGGTTTGATCTGTGTAGACTGTGTAGTATTAATAGCCTCACGTTAATAGATTCTGGCACCAATTCTATTTTTAAAATGGAATCATGCCTTTTTTCGTACGTTGGCCCCAGGTGTCTTTCGTAAAAGATGACTGGATTTTGTTTTAGCTCCAGAGCCAGCCCAGACAAATAGGACTGCTGTCTTCAGTCGGACAGTTGGATATCACTGCATGGTTATTTGAGAGCTGAAATGAGAACAAGACATTCATACCACTACTCGGCAATTGCTAATCAACCGTTTCGGAACTCACAAAGCCTAAACTAGTTATTCAGGAGTCCTCGTATAACCTGCAAACCTGCTGATATTTCCTGTACCTCTACCTCAAATGCCACTGCAGTCCCTCTGCAGACACACATTGAGAAACATCTGACATTTTTGGTAACAACCCGATCGGACATTTCATCTCGACTGGCCACTTATGACTCCCCTTTGCAGTGACAGGGTACAGGCTGCAATATCATATGCACTCCAGCTTTTCATAACAGTCCACATCTGACACGCCACAGAGATCGATGACAGAGATTATATTAAACTACCAACTGCATCCCTCAACCAGCTCAGCTGTAAACATTTCGATTCACCTTTGCTGATACCGTACCAGCAGGGAGTTATGTTCACTTCATGGTCAGCTTTTGTATCGCTTTGGGAAACACCACATTATGAGCAGTTTAAACGGTGAGCAATCTCTGATATTTATTCAAGAGTGCAGCAAGTAACCATAAACGGCATCTGCCTCTGCATACTGTGACACACACATTAAGAACAATGCGCTTCGTTACAAGTGCTTTTTCAATTTGTCTCTCTAATGGAATTGTTTTCTTTGGAATATGGTTTCCCTTTGAAGTGTAGATGGTCTCATAAACATTTTTTTATGAAAAGTTTTTTATGAAAGACACAGGTAAGGTCATTCAGCTGATACAGCACCGCCCCATTCCAGCAGTACAATTCAGGTGGGTTGTTGGAGAGGACATTTTTCATGGAAACTGAAAGGAAATGAATCACCTTTTGCAAGCATAAAAATAATCACTCTGCTCTTGGTACATTTCAACACTTTCTTTGACTCCAGCCCTTGGTGTCTTTGACATCAGGTTGGCCATTTTAGGGAACCCTGGGGCATTTCTGCTGAATGTGTAGGGTGTGAGGGACAGAGGGGGCTGCATCAGGTACAGGCATCCCTGGGGAGTTCAGCCATATGTAGGGTTGGAAGCCTGGTTGCCATGGAGACCATAAAAGGCAACAGAATTCTACAAGCAGCAAGATTGCCCTTCCCTCTGAGAAATGCAAGAAAAAAATAAAAAATAAAGAAAGATAGCAATAATATATTTCTGTATACTGGCAACCATTTTGTCGCGCAGAAAATCAGCGTATGTATGCTTTATATATTATTGGCATTTGGCAGACGCTCTTATCCAGAGCGACGTACAGTTGATTCGACTAAGCAGGAGACAATCCTACCCTGGAGCAATGCAGGGTTAAGGGCCTTGCTCAAGGACCAACGGCTGTGTAGATCTTATTGTGGCTACACCGGGATTAGAACCCCTGACCTTGCGTGTCCCAGTCCTTTACCTTAACCACTACGCTACAGGCCACCCATAGGCCCCTTTCAAGTAGATGTACAAAAATACATCTACTTAACTACCTGAGCCATGCAAAAAAATATTCTGGGCTGCAAGACTTCCTGTTGACAATGAAAGTGATTATGCACTGGCAAAAGTACAAGAAACTGACATCATGACAACAGTCTTGCGGTTTTAATTACAGTACATTTATTTTGTATTTTTAAATAGGACTAAACCAGAAATATTAAATATTTCTTTCTGGGTATTTCGAGCTGTAGATGTCTCCTATTTTGTAAGCACTTCTGGGAAGCTCAGCGAGTTCTCTGAAAATGGATATGATCCACCGCATTGGCTGCTCTGCCCTAAAGACGTAAAAAAATTTGAACGCAAAGACCACATGAAACCAAGCACTGCTCCAGTTCCACTATCATCAAAGGTTTCCTGAAACAAGGACAGGGGCACGGGGGAGGTGGTGGAGATAAGTGATGAGGGTCTGCCGGGGGTGTGATGGGTGGGCCGGGCCCCCACACGACGACCCGCCCCGCCGCTGGGGTTTAATAAAAGCCGGAGGTGGACAAGGGGGGGGGTTTGATTAAGAGTGCAGAGGTAAAGAAGCACAGCTGGGGTCTGATTAACGGCAGAGGCTGCGCCCAACAAACCGGGGGGTTCGGCTAAGGACACGAGGGCCCGACAAACCAACCGGGGGCCTGTTTACTGGAGGGGCGCTGGCTTGTTTTATTAATCCGGTAACGGCTGTGCTGCCAGCGAGCCGTCCTCAATAAAACACGGCGATAGACATAGCCGGGCTGCAGAGTAAACTTCCACAGCAGCGCGCTCTCTGTTTATCTCAAGTGAGTACAGATGGGCATTAGTTATAAAAGGGGATAGGTCTGCCACGACGTCTGGTTCATTAAGGAGTAAAGGCCTACGGCAGACAATGCAGCACCATCCAGGGCAGATACATAATTACAGCACTGTCGGTATCGCCGTTAACGAACACACACAAAGACCCGAAAAGCACTGCCGGAAAAAGATCACTGAACTTGACATTCCTGGCGGTAATGTGGTCTCCTCTCCAACCTGCTTTTCATAATAGTTTTGTAAAAAAAAAAAAAGAAGTGTTTTATTTGTTTTGTTTAGTTGATTTTTTTTCTTCCTGGGAAAAGTAATGGAATCCAAGCTGAAAAGAGCCTCCCACTCGCACCAGCTCTTAACAGAAAGTGAATTAGTGTTGCGGCACTGGGCCTCTTATTAATGTGTAGACGTATGGCCGCGTGGCAGGCGTGTGCCCACACCGTCTCCGCAGTGAAAACGGAAGGGACCGGCACTGACCTGGGGCGGCGCGGGGCTGCACGGCGTTCATTAAAGCGACCGCGCTTTGAGGCCCGGAGCACCCCGCCGAGGCGCTACTGTCGGGTATTACCGAGTAAACAGGCCGGCTGTGTTTATGGATAACACAAAGAATAAGTGTGCCTACAAAGGAAAGAGGCAGCCTTCCTTTTCTGCACCGCTGAGTCGAGGGCAACAAGCCGCACGCTTTCCCCCGAAAGCCTTCGCCGTCCCTCTGACGACCCGACCCAAGGTCTTTCACCATTTTTGACACCATCACTGGATTCTCTTTTCCTTCGCTTTCTTGCCACCCCTTCAGACATTTCCTTGCCGCTCCTTTGTTTTCCGACAGATTGATGCGTTTCTGTGACTACCTCCGCTCCTGGCCTCTCGCTGAACTTCGATTCTTGCAAGCCGATGCCGGCTAGCTTTCAATTCACACTTTCCATTATTCTCCTGAAAAGTGGCCATGGCACCCACATCCAGACACTCTTTCCCCAACCGCCAAGAACTGCACAGCATTTGAGCCACCTAACGAATTTCCAAATGTCTGCGCTTCTTTACCCATTAACGAACAGTTTGCGCAGGAGTTGTGCCGAGCAGGTGTACTTGTTCACTGCACATTCATAACCGACATCAAGTCACACTTGATCAACAAAGGCCTCAGCCCACCCACCGGCCCACCCCCCACTGCGCGATTCCCTCTCCACTCAAATCCACGCGAAGAGACAACAGAGGAAAAGTAATGAAGTGTCACTCTTCAGCCATTTATTCAAGTGGCAGGTGGGCACCACGCTGGTCCATCATTGCTGGTGCAGAAAATGGATAGGGATTGGCTGTCACCCGACCACAAACACCGACAGGGAAAAAGAGTCCTGCCAACCTGTCATTTTTCCCCCCAAATTATTTATTTATATTGAGAGAAAAAGAAAAAGGTAGTGTGGCAAAGTCTAAAGACTTCAGCTAAGGCAATAATTGGGTTTGAAAACCACAGCCAAGTTTGATGATATAAACAGCCAGTTTTCCCTACTTCGTTTCCTTGATGCGATGAACGGACAGCTTCCTTAGTTGGGCTCAGCAGACAGCCACTTAAGTCCTCATAAACTGTTCAGGTCCCCTGTAACTCCGTCTAACGGGAGAAACGCTTCCTTTAGCTGTAGTTCTCATCAAGGTAGATATATTTCATAAGTGCCTGTCTGCCAGATATGATATTCCTGATAATAACACAAATTTATGTAGGCACTAAATGCAAACCGTTGGCAGTTAATTAATAGTTCTATTTCTGCAACCGTTTTATTGCTCCTAAATGTTGAATGGGCTGAGGAATCAGATACTTTGTCTCCATTTGTCCCATCTGACCGGACATTTTCTATCAATCATATTTTAATATTTATTTGTAAAATGGCATAAATATAGAACTCCATGCATACAGACCAATGTCCTGACAGAACATGGACAACAAAATTGTTCTTTTTGTCTAGCTATGGCTATCTATAGGAACACAAGGTACATAATAAATACATTCCTGAACATGTTATGAACACATTAGGAAAATATGAATATTGCAGAGTATGTGTACACATGGAAAAAGGGTTAATTGTCTTCTCTCACTATTAGGGCCACCAGTTTTCCTCCCTTTATATATATATGGTTGATTTTTTTTATTTTTACTGCAGCAATCAGTCCTTGTCCTGGAGAGTCTGCTGGCTTATGTTTCTTTTTCTTAAGATAAGCAACTGATTCAGACCCAATCCAGGTGACCTGAGCTAACTGTGTAATGAACTACTTTAACTGATCAATTGCTGTGCTACTCAAGTGCTGAGTAACAACAAAAGTCAGCAGACTACGATGCCCTCCAGAAGCAGGAGTGAGAACCACTGGCTCAAAGACATGCTTTCTGTACCATTTAAACTTCCATCCATGTTCACCTTCCTTCCTTATCCAAAGCTATTACAGTTGACAATCCCCCCTGGAGCAATTCTGGGTTAAGGGCCTTGCTCAGGGGCCCAATAGCTGGATGGATCGTATCTCAGCTACACTGGGGCCTGAACTACCAACCTTTCCAGAGTCCCAGTCCTGCACGTTAGCCTGTGGGCTACAAGCTGCCCCCAAGGGTTGCCTGCCAAAGACAGCTTGAACAAGAAAAGGTTCCCCCCCGATGGCAACACAGAGGAATCCTTTCCTCCGAGACTGTACCAATTACTGTAGGCAGAAACGTGTTAAATCAGGAAGGAATCACTTGTTCACCAACAGAGGCCACCGTCTCACCGTATTTACATACGGCATGGCATTACCTTAAGTTGGTAAGTTGTGTTTGGAGTGTTTTCATAATGCGTGTAAGTGGCAGGTACATGACTGTGAGATCGCCCCACGCCCAGTCGATGCTGGCAGGCCAGGGGCAGCCTGAAGGGAAAGGCGAGGTTGGAATGAGGCCAGTGCAACTGCCAGGACACAGATGCATTCTCCTCCCCAAAGAGAAGCGAGCAGTGACATTCTTCAGATAGGTTGTAATATAAAGTATATCATTAGACCTTGCGCTGCCCTATCAATATTTGATGAACTGCCTCGTGAGTATCTTTCAGAATGGCTTAAATTTAAATAAATTGGATATCGTGCTAACATGAGCGAACAATTTTTACAAAAAAATTATAGCTGTATTAACTTCTTATTAACCAAACTTGCTCCTGCCCACAGATATAAATCAGTGGTTGTCAAACACTGTCTAAAATGCTTTGTAAATTACACCATGGTTTATTTTTCAGTTAATGAAGAACTATCATTATTAAGGCTGATATAATTAGTCACAGTGTTCCTTCTGTAAAAATAAATTATGAATTATACCCAACCGTACTATGGAGAAATTAATAGCCTATGCTGCCCATAGTGAATAATGACATTATTTTCCATTACTCTGTCACTACGAATTGTTCTACCTTACGTGCTTTCTTTCCACTTAAATTTTCACTTTACTCATACATTTGATATTTTCTACATTGCAGCTGAATGTGAAGGCATGAAGGTAAAACAAAAGACGGGCAAAATTAGCATGAGCAGTCATCTGGCAGTCAGAGGGTTGCCGGTTCGATCACGGTGTGTTGAAGTGTCCACGAGCAAGACACACAACCCCCAATCACCGCTGGTGTCTTGAGTATGTGAATGGGTGAATGAGAAGTATCAATTGTACAGCGCTTTCGATAAAGGTGTTCTATAAATGTAGGCCATTTACCATTTAAAAGAAAAATGGGAATGGTTGATCAAAGCTTTTGATCAAAGTTCAGGGGAGATTTAAGTTTGGGAGAAATAAAATGAATTTAACGTGGTATATGATCTTCAAAAGCAGCAGTGGTCATGAGGCAGGCACTTTAGGTGTATAGTTTTAAAGTGAAAACAGTTTGAGGGAGATGGAGGGGGACAGTAACACTTTCATATTTCATTTCATTTTCATCTCAGTTCAAAGGTGGTCTACAGCAGGCCTTGAAAAATTCAATTCAAAAGCATGGTTACTATATGACAAAGGACAACCATCATACTTAATCTTTTATAAACTCAGTAAACCATGAAACTATACTCGAAAGAAAAGTGCAAAATACAATACCACAACTATACACTGTAGCACTACTCCGAGTCACAGTGCACACTTCTAATTACGTAATATTTAGTACAACTAGACCCGTGACAGCATTTCAGATGCTCCTTCAGCACTGCAGACCATCACAAGAATCTTGATAATCCTGTCCATAACACGGTTTCCCCGTTTATTCTGCCATTGTAACATAGTTTACTGGAGAGTACATTAATCACCAAACCGCTTGAAAGTAGATGACATACAGCAGTCATCTACAGTGATATATGCCAGTCCCTGTGCCCAAGAAAACAATTTGGTGTTCACTTAAATACAGCAAATACTGCATTCTGGCAATGATTGCTGTGCCCTAGAATTTCTGTCTGAATGTCATAATGGCAGCATTTCTCTATTCCAATCTATGAGCGTAAAGAGAGTGTGGGAAACTAAAGAGGATTTAAAAGGCTGAATTTGTGCTTGAATGTCAATGCGTGTGTGAACTGCAGCAGGGTCTTTTTTTTCCTTTTTTTTTTTTTTCTTTCCCTGATTGATGTGATCCATCAGCCTCACATCAATGCTAAACCTTATTTGTCTCGGTGACATGGCATCTGCGTGGGATTGGAGGTACTTATTACATACTGGGTCACCTGAAGGAGAGCTTCTGGGAAACTCAAGCTCTGGTACACACACAGTGTGGGTCCACAACCTCGAAACAGTAACCGGGCCATTCCATGCCAACCCCAGGAGGTGGGATTTCTCTCTTTTTCTGTGTGTTGGTAGACAATTATGTGCTTCATACTCCATTTAGTTTTCCAGGTAGAGCCATTTAATGTTTGCTGGGGGTCACAATGAAAAACGTTGTGGCATAAAATGTGATATTTAGAGGTTCATAACTTTGTGAAGAAAAGCCCTAGATCTTTGTCAATTTTTATATTATTTTATATATTTTATATTAGTATTTTAGATATTTGCCCATAAAAATTAACTTTTCACCAGGGAAAATCTCAGCTAATGTTATTGGTAACATGTGTATCATTACCCTATGGGAAAGTACTCTCAGATTACTCCCATTTACATCCATCCATCCATCCATTATCTGAACCTGCTTATCCTGAACGGGGTCGCAGGGGGGCTGGAGCCTATCCCAGCATACATTGGGAGAAAGGCAGGAATACACCCTGGACAGGTCGCCAGTCCATCGCAGGGCACACACACCATTCACTCACACACTCATACCTATGGGCAATTTAGACTCTCCAATCAGCCTAACCTGCATGTCTTTGGACTGTGGGAGAAAACCAGAGTACCCGGAGGAAACCCACGCAGACACGGGGAGAACATGCAAACTCCGCACAGAGAGCCCCGGCCGACGGGGATTCAAACCCAGGACCTCCTGGCTGTGAGGTGGCAGTGCTACCCACTGCACCATCCGTGCCGCCCTCCCATTTACAAATAAAATAAAATAAAACGTACACACAAAAAGAGTAAAATCCAAGAGGTGCTGTGGTGCAACCTCCTGGAGTTGGCATGGAATGGCCCAACCACGTTCTTACAGGAATGGAGGGCCAACAGGGATGGCAGGACCAGACATCCTTCTCACCACCTTGGGTGTATTTGTTCTGGGTTTGGGCCCAGAATCGATGCCATTACATTCTACATTTAGCACAGAAGATGGATGAAGATGGATCTGTCCTTACTTTTCTTCCTTCTCCATCTCATTCACATCCATTCTCCCCCCGTTCCACACCTCTCTCTTTTAAAGTGGGGCTAATGGTGTGGCCTTCAGCATGCAGAGGTGAAGTGACTTGCACTTTTCCTTCTGTGCATTCAGCACTCTGCGACCGTTCCTTTGTTAATACCGATGATTAGGGTACTAACTCTTTTGTCTAATCAGTGTAATGCAGGTTTAAGGCCTTGGGCAATTTGCCTGCTTGATGGGACCAGGAACATGGCAGTGGGGGGCTGGAGCCGGACTGTCGACAGCGATGCACCAGAGTTCCTCCTCAGCTCCCATTTCATTCCCGGAACAAAGAAAGCCGGAGATTTTCATGACAGCCAAATTAATGTATTTAATTCCGGTCTTCTCCAAATGTGGTTATTACACCATGATGCAAGAAATGGAACTAAATAATCATGTCTTTGTAATTATAATTTGATATGCTGATAAATAATACATTTTAATCATTGACCTTAGGTGTAGCATCAAGTGGAATTTGCTTCTCTTGGTTCGCACCCTTTATAGTCATTTGACTAGTTGAATATAAATGATTTGGCATGTTATTGATAAGGTTAGGCTGGCAGGTTTTGCATTATGCAGTTAGCATAACCAATTCAGAAAGGTACGGTCGGTCGATAACAGTGAAGGTACCAATTGATCGTTGCTTCGTTCCTTTCCATAAAGGTAGTGATAGCTAGTGGAATCACTGCATGGGAAACCAGTAGAGGGTATAAACTTATAGCAGGGAGAGTATGGAGTACGATAACACAGTGCACTCACACACGATAGTGCTCTTGAGTTTTTCCTTGTACACACACATTTCACTCTAACCGTATCCTTGTCAGGTATGCCCTTAAAAACGTTGTGTATTGGAGTATAATTGGCAGTTTCTGAGAGTTGCGAGTATCTTGTTTTGTTCTATAATGCACTATTCTACTCAGCTTCCACTTTGACTTCATTTGGATACGCATACCCCACCACTACATGCAATGCACATCTTAAATGGACAGTTGGCACAGAAGCTGTTTATCAGGATTTAAAATGCTAGGCTAATGTATAGACTGATATAGAGATGCTGCAATTGGACATATTATGTATGGATGTACAATGTCTGGATGCATTTAAACAGAACTTCAGACTGCAGAGTTAGCTTTAAATGTAATGTTATGTTATGATGGCAGGATGAAAAGTACTTCCTAGCTAGCAGACAAAAATACAGCAAGAAATCATGAAGTGTGGGCTAAGTACAGAAAATCCAGAAATTTGTTCCCCATGTTTCTAAATAAGCACCAACAAAATATAAATATAATCCCCATTTATGATATGGGTGTAGTATTTCCACCTGACTATGCCAATGACTAGCAGGTGGTATTTTTATCATCAAACGCTTGTAATATCAATCATCCTAACGATGTTCAAACAATAAAACGAGATATCCTCAAAGGATACAATATTTTATTGCTTAACACCATAAATGTAAGTAATGGCAGAAACTGTAAAAACCTTCTCATATCATACCCTTTTTAATACATTATGAATGATTATACAATGACTCTCTGTCCATTCTCTGTTATTTCAAACAAAAGGCTTCAAAGAAATGTGTCATCAACATGCCTTAAAGCCAATGTTCTGATGAGCGCTACATGCAAGGTACTGTATTCTCCATTATTCAGGAGTTCAGCGACCCAGCGAGCAAACACAGAGACAAACTCAGTGATGTCCATTCAAACGACAGCCCCAGCCTTTGGGTCCGCTATCACAACAAAAGTCCTACCTGCGGGTATGGCTCTGTGCTTCTTTTTATCTGAGAAAACATACAGGGCACTCTCACCAAAATAAAAGCGCAAACAACAAATACTAAGGCAATTAAGAAAAAAACCTTCAAGGTTTTCACATCCTACTTCTGCTTCTGGTCAGAAAAAAGAGATAAAATACAGAATGCCCTGGATAATGGAAAGGATTAACTTTCTTAATACCCTCACTATTTAATATATTGTTGAGGTGCCTGCAATCCCTGATATAAAGCCTTGTGTACCAGGACTATGAGACCGAGCGAATGCTAAATTAATGTAATAGCACGGTATCAAAAAAAGAGAAAATGGCAGCCTTGTGCGACGGTCTTTATGGGCGTTCATTGCAGCAGCCTTTTTGCGAGCAGCCTACTGAAATGCAAGAGGACATTAGAGGTCTCAGGCCCCAAAACCCCGGTGGCTCCTAACGTGAGGCCTTTTCAGTTCATCGGGACAGGAAACAGTGACCCGAGCCGCTGAACTGCGCATTACCGTTAAGAGACGGGAATAACGCGGTGGGAAAACCGCGACCCCAAGGGCTCGCCCGATGCTCACAGTGCGACCTGCAGCCGGGCATGATGGGAGGACAGCACTCCCGTTTCCATCAGCGTGACTGCGGAAATAAGTATTCTCAGACTGCTGTGGAAAAGTAGGACATTTGAGGATGCTCAACACAAGGATCCTCCGTATAAGCTAAAGTCTGTCATCAATCCCCCCCCCCCCCACTCTTCGTTCTCCAGTGTGCCTCCCCCCAGGAATGCTTCCGCAAGGTTAGCCCTGTCGAGATCAGCTCATATGTACCGGCTAGTTGGAGGCGTATTTTTCACAGGCATTTGCATGCTGGCTTCCATTAGCTTGCGTTCTGACTCCAGGGACCAGGAAGGCCAAACGGTCCATGATCGTCACATCAATCCCCAAAAACAGCAGGCCGGGGAAGGGACAGAAATGGGACACGGGACGCGAGGGGTGTCGAGGATCTCTCCGGTTAACTCCGTTTCTGAGCCACGGTTCAACGCCTTCCTCTCGTTTTATTGCAGGAAAAAATGAAGAAAAAAAAAAACAGCAACACTTGTTTATTTACTAATGAGTTTTTTTTTTAATCGATTATAAGTTAGAACATTAAGAAAATTTACTGACCTTATTTCAGATCATTAAAATACACGCTTCACTTATATTTTGGATTACTTTGTGAAAAACAGTCATTAATCATTAAAAACAAAGAAAAGATATGCTTCAATCAAGCTTGAAGCTGTTTTTCAGAAAAAGGAGAATGTCCGCATTCTCAGCCGAGAGCGTTGCCCTCTCCGCTGTGGACGTTTTCGGATCAGCCATCTTAGAGAAATGAAACCAGCGCTGCTGCTGAGCTTCCCCTGCTGAGAAAAACAGCTCAAGCTAGGTTTTGAAACAGCTCGTAGCTGGTTGACCAGTTCAGACCAGCTCCATACTCAACATGGTTTGACCAACTCAAGTTAGGTTTTGAAACAGCTCGTAGCTGGTTGACCAGTTCAGGCCAGCTCCATACTCAACATGGTTTGACCAACTCAAGCTAGGTTTTGAAACAGCTGGTAGCTGGTTGACCAGCTCAGACCAGCCCCATAACTCAACATGGTTTGACTAACTCAAGCTACGTTTTGAAACTGGTAGCTGGTCATTGCAAGCTGGTCATAGCTGGATTTTACACCAGGGTCATTTGAAGTTGAAATGACGTCTAATGCCGAAGTTGGTTCTAGCCCTCCTCCGGCCACGGTGTCCCCCTCTCTCCCGTGGGAACTGATGGGCATCGGGGCAAACCCTCTCTACCTGGCAGAGGATGCTCACTGAGCAACTGTGGCTGACGTTACATTTAGCGCCAAAGTCACCAACATTGAATGAAGCCACTGGTTTTTGTCTGCTCATTTTCATTTAGTAGACTAAAATCTGAAGGGGATAATCTGAGCATGTACATTTAAGAAGTAGCTGAACACCATTAATGTACAAAAAGGTGCAAATTCTTATTTTCAGTACCTGGTTCCTAGCCTTGAAAAGTGATTCCCAAATAAAAAAAGTCATTTCACACTTCATTTTGCTATATTAGTGAGCAATGATGACCACACATTTCAGGGCTCCGACACGCCAGTTGAGTGGAGACGGTACGCTCCGCCAGAAGTGAGTTTCCATTGTAAACAGCTGATTTTTTAAAACCTATTTTAGCACGCACCGTTTGACCTGTGCTAAGCACTGCATTATGCAGTACGTGCTGTAGAATCAGACGATATCTGAATATGTCTGGCACCTTTAAACGAAACATGGGCGCAGCACAAAGACCCGACTATGAAAATGACTGGCAGCGATGACCTTTCGTGGTTTACAGCCGTCTGCGGAGGGGGGGGCCAGCCATGGGTTACCCTAATTGAGACTCTCACTGTGAGTTCCTGTGGAAGACGCTCCGATGAGACCCAGCGCTCTGCAGCCAGGTGCATTACAGCGCTAGTGGGGTTAGCACACTCCCATCACATAGCGACTGTCAATCAATTCAACCAAGATCTCACTTCCACTGTACGAGGATCCCCCCGTCAGGCACGTCGAAAGGGAAAGGTCTCAGGTAGGCTGACCCCGTGCACGGCTGTCTAACCGCGTTGCCGCCCGTCTGATTGGCATCACGACAGCGACGATGACGATGATTAACGACGCTAACGATGACTCCACGGCCTGCCACTGTGATTAATCCCAGCCTTCACAAAACCCCCAAAAAAAGGGAAATCCAAAATCTAGCTTCGGTCTCTCTGTCAAGTGAGTCGGCATCCATCATAGCTGACCAAAATTCCTTGTGGTGGCGCCACATTTTGGAGAGGGGGATACAGTTGGGGGGGGGGGGGGGGGGGGTGTCTTGAGCAGACAGCGTTGCACACGCACGTCTCCGGCGAGGGCCGAAGCTTGACAGTCCATTCGTCACAGTTACATACAACATCAAACCCCCCCCCCCGCCGAAACGGACTGTATCTGTCAGGATGATGGAGCGAGCCCAGCGTCACCAGCAAACTGGACAGGTGGGGGGAAAAAACGTCAATAAAATCTCATTTCTGATATTAATAACTTGTAACGGCGCATGTTCTTCACAGTACCCTTCAGAACAACTTCGGAAAGTCGCTGAGGTCAGTTACAGGCCATTTGGTGTTGCTGTTGTCATGACAAAAAAAAACGTGCAGTTCTCAGAATAACACCCAGGTGCTGTTATGCTGTGTTTCTCTGAATGCAGTTTTTCAGTGCTGTGAGAAAGTTACTCTCCTGCAGAGTTTCTACAGGAGCTGCTACCCTTCACTGCCAGCTGTTGTGTTCCCATACGGTTGCAAAATAACCGCGCAAGCCAGCAAAATAAGTTCAATTTCGTCTCTTTATCAAGCACAGGGTTGAAAAATGGTCAAAGTTAGTGGAGCTTGACATCTACCCAACAATGACTGGCAAGAATTTGAATAGTTGGGACAAAAGCCCTGTTGGGTCAAGAGCTGATAAGCTTTTGGTCTCAGGCACACTTTTAATTGCAATTTGATGGTAATGAGAATAGTATATTATGCCTGAAAAACAGGATTATCTCGAAACAGGATGTTTCTGCTGAAGTCGTATTTGCTTAACTCAAGAACAGAGAGAAAAATCTCATTAACACCAAAGACGGCAGAAATTCTCCAACCTACCCAGGCAATGGTCAAAAAAAGGCCAAAGTAAATGTTCAGGTTTGTTATTTTGTTTTATGCGCATGTAAAGACACATACATTTCTAGTGTGTTCCTACTTCCTATGCAAGCAATTAGAGCACTGCAATTCATAGATAACCATGCTTACAAAACCCCACTTAATTCAAGGTTACATGCTGAAACACTATTATTCATACGGTTACAAAAAGAGACATTCAGATAATATATAAACTATAAAACCAGCAATATCTACGTACATCAACACACTACAAAAACAGCAAAAACCGTCAGACCATGGTGGTATTAAATAACGTAAAAGAAACATATTTTGAATTGCTAGTGTACATTTCCTTTTCAAATTCGAGCTTTAAAAAAATAAAAAAATGCCATGTTCTGCGCATCCTACAGAGCATTTTCTATTTTAATAACCTGCGGACCAGAGAAAGCAGTTCTGCCCTGGTTCTTATACCTTTAATCCTCTTTACAACCAAGTAAATGAGGAGTAACCAAAGCAGAAAATCATTTATACTCAGTAGACTTCCAACAAAGGCTTACATTAGGCTCTGGGGCCTCCACTGTACAGCCTTCAGAAGGGATGGAGAACATGAAAGCATCCATTTGACTTCAGAGCTGTCAAATGTAGCACATCGTAGATATTACCATAACTGATATGAACAGAAACTTTTCCAGTATACCAACCGGCGGAGGTTCACGACACCGTTATTTTCGTTATTTCTCTTTCGAGAGGTGCGTGACTATCAGCCGACAAGCGAAAACAGCATCCTGTTGATATGAATAAATATTTTTTTTAGCCGTGAGGAAGACGATGGCTATGAATGCGCGGTGGCTGTGTACGTTTCCCTCTCTGGAAGGTTCTTCCCAGCCAAGGTTTTCCAATGTAGCCTCCCGGCTCTGCAATCCTCAGAGGGCACGTCGCTGACATCAATCACAATCAATTATTCAGCACTTCCTTCTCCCTCGCAATACTGCGGAACATAACTCTGCAGGCCAAACTACATTCAGCAGGGAATCGCTGCTGCCAGTCCCCTCCTCTCCGCTCCCGACAGACCGCATCCTTCACCAGCACAGGCACAACACACACAGTTTGCTTTTCCAGCTTAACTGCCACGCATGATGAATAAATAAATAAATAAATACATAATTTGTCACTTAGCTGATGTTTTTATCCAAAACGACTCACAGTTGATTAGACTAAGCAAGGAACAATGCCCCCGGAGCAATGCCAGTTTAAGGGCCTTGCTCAAGAGCCCAGCGTGGGTGGATCTTATCGTGGCTATACCGGGGCTTAAACTACTTGGTCTGGATCCCAGTCACATACCTAGGCTACAGGCTACCGCATCTGAAACAGTCTAGGCCCGGCCTGAGAACACTCTCACCTGAAGGAAGGATCTCTGGAGGAGGACCTGACCCCAGAGGCCACCGTCCCTGACCCGTAAGCGGACAGCCACCGCCCTGCGCTGACCACAAGACCTCCCACCTGCTGATGCTATTCTTCTCCACAAATTGCCATGGGCGACCCTTCGACCTCCAACCGCTGCATTCGCCGCACGCCTAGCAACCGCACACGCCGTTTGCCGATAACACATTGCGTAAGGGGAGGGGGCGTTCTGTCGGGTCGAGATAGTCGCCGATCATAGAAATAACAGGGTGAAGAAGTGCGGAGGCTGGCTTCGGCCGTCAAAGCCTGACAGCCCCGTTAAGGTCAGCGGTGACCTCTCCCTGCCCCCGCGAGGGTCGGCCTACATCCAGGGAAGCGAGCTGAAGGATCGGCCGCCCACATCACGCTGAGCTCCTCCGCGGAGCATCTGAGTTTATCATTACAGGCCCACAAAATCCACCGCTACGGCCGGGTCCCAGGAGTGGCCACTCAGGGCACTGAGGAGTGACGATGATGGAGGTTTTAGAGCTTTTCAGAGGTTTTAGCACCCAAATTACACCCAGAGTCACAGCCGAGACAAGCTGCTATTCAATCAATAACTACGACTGATCCGCAGGGAAGGCGAGACTCGTCTGTGGCAAGGTGAAGTCAGCCGAACACCCCGACGCACCGCGGTGGTAAACCCGAAAAACCAGATAGGTCAGGCCTCAGACTTTAAATACTGCCCCAATGTGGCGGCAGCAAATGCAGGAACAGATTTGCTGTATTATTCAATTCATTTGACGTGAATTTAAATAATGTTTTTTCAAAGCACTTTTCAAACGAGGTTGCCCAAAGTGTTTCTCAGTGAGAACAGGCATCTCGCAAATTGAAAAGAACCAATATAAAATATCAACATAGATTAAAATCCAGAGAAAAATAATAAGCATGAATTTTAACAGAAAAAGAAAACCTAAAAGTAGTTAGTTTGTCCCCCATATAACCAGACAACTTCAAAGCAAAAAATCCTAGCTTTTTCCATTAACTTTTCTTTTTTTTTTTTCGTTGTTTTTATTTCACCAAGGCATTCAGTAGTCTGGGGATCTGCACAGAAAACATAAATCATCCTTTGTCCCCGATCAAGTTTCTGGGACACAGTGGAGACCCAAAAAGTCTGATCTAAGCCCTCAGGATTGGTGATTAGGTGATAACAATGTATGCACTTGGGGGGGAAACATGGGGCTTATCATGAATTTGGTTTCCATGGCGTGCACCCAAGACTCCTGGCTATAGAATAAAAACCAGCACCCACTGAGCCTGCCAAGGATCACAAAATGTATGTACTATAGATTATGGCCAATGTGGGATCTGTGCAGGGCCTGGTAAGCATATTCTCACAAGGTCATGAAGACCAACAGTGTGACTGCTAAGGACAAGGTGCTGGTACTCTTTGAAGCTCAACTTTATAAAGCCATCTCTTCGGGCCAGAATTTGAGGCCTCCATTGACTGTGGGTGTGCAATCAAAAAAAAAGAACAGCCCGGTTTATTTAGTGTCCAAAATAAGAGAACCTCCAAAAAATGGCTTGAATCTTCTGACTGAGGAGAATTACTTCCATTTTCATATTGTTGGTACAATATTATCGACAGACGTAAAATTTCATTCACACTACTTTTGTACTTCACTGAAGTGAGATCCCAAGGCATCCTTCCAGAGAGGACAGATAAACAAAACAAAAATCATTTAAGGTCAGAAGTCTATGACAGTAAACAAAGAGAGAGACATTTAATCAAAATTAGTTGGAGTCCCTTCATAATAGCCATAACTTTTGAGGGTGAGCATTTGCACATTAATAAAGCAAACAGTTATGATTTCACACTCTTGCAGGCCATGGGAGGAGAGAGCAGATGCATCCACGACTTGTTTATTATCACGGGACCATGCCAGACAAACAACGCTGACTAGTGGCTGATTGAACACAAAGAACCGGAGCTGTAAAATTATGATCCAGCCACCTCCTCCTCCTCTGCCATTTGCCAATAAACCCCACTCACATATCCTTCCGTGATTTTCCTCATTATGAAAATGATTTGGGCAGTTTCTCTCATGAATACAATGGCTGAATATTGAGTTGTACCTTAGTAGTTTAGGCTGAAAGTGGAGAGTTCTGATGCAAACAGAGTATTGCTCAATTCAAAGTAGGTTAAATTTTCTATAATGTAACGCAATGGACAAAAACGAAAACCCACCCATCAGAAATCTCAGGGGTCATAGCAAAATTTTGATTCATGAATGCAAAACTGTTTAAAATGTGTTAATGTTCCACAGGTGCTTGCTTTGTAAGCATGCAATGAGGCGTGTACAAACCAGTCAGACAGCTACAATAATTGATTTCAATATGCAAGTGTACACAAATGACTTCTCTTTGGTGTCAGAAAGGCTGGCTGGTAAAATGTGAGCATAAAAGGAGAGCTAATGGAGGAATACTACAGTACCGAGACCTTCAGACTGCAACAGTCAAAAAATGTAATCACAGAGCTCTCTGGATTTTCTGAATGTATTATGCACTGCAGTACTTCCACAATTAGAATCAAATGAACACTCTTAAAGAGCCAGACACTTCTGAAATCAACATTTTAGCAGCATTTTCACATCATCATGATCCATCTGCATGTTTAGAAGAAAAATCCCATTGAATATCACCACCAACTATTGTTATCTTTACATGCTTAATGTATTATTGAACAGTATACGTATATGCACTCAGTAAGCAATTTATTGGGTATTTATTAAGTCTTCTGCTGTTGTAGCCTATCCACTTAGAGGTTTGACATGTTGTGTATTCAGAGATGCTCTTCTGCTTACCACTGTTATTTGCGTTACAGACACTTCAGCTTCGACCAGTCTGGCCCTTCTCCTCTCACCCCATTCTGATATTTGGTTTGAACAACAGCTGAACCTCTTCACCACGTCTGCATGCTTTTATGCATTTAGTTTCCGTCACACAATTGGCTGATTAAATATTTGCATTAACAAGCCGGTGTACAGGTATACCTAATAAAGTGCTCACTGAGTGTATACTTATTCTAATGCAGTGCCAGTTGGAAGAGAAAGTATTCTACCGTTTGTCCTAGTTTGGCATCTTTGCAAGGAGTATTTTAAGGGCGTAATTTAGTGACAATACAAACATTCATGCAACCATTTTGTCCTGCATATAATGCAACTCATTAGCATAAATGATAAACATCAGAGCTGAAATATAGAGGTGACATTGCTTGGACAACATTCACCTGGAAACGGAATACACACAGCCAACCATTGATAGCTTATTTACTGAAAGTCATATATTTGTGTATTACGTATTTAAGCCTCACTGAGAGCACATATAATGAATTGCAGCGTGATTTACAGAGTCACATTTATGACTTGATCATATTTATGTATGTTTAAACTAACTGTGGCGCTGTGGAGTGAGAGAAAGTGCTCTAAATCACCCTTCACTTTCCTCGCTCTCAGCCATTAATAACACATAAGCTAGTTCCTTTAGATTTCACATTTAAATTGTTCACTTTGGAAAATTCTCTTCCCATTACAGTTCATTATTAAAATAAGTCTTAATAACAGCAACTAAAATGCATACAATATATACTGAATCCATCAAATGTGTGTCACAGCTTAAGTAAGTGAAAACATAAAAAGAAACTGAGAATGTCAGACTATAACGAATACAATATTAGGGCTGCCGGATTTTTTTTTTTGTTGTCACTGCATACATTTTTAAAGGTTTTAGTACCACCTACTGGCTGTGACTAAATGTGGACTAAAATATGGTAGCACTAGTACAAACAGGCTGAGGGAGGCCTCGTTTGTTTGGGTTTTTTCTTCTGTTCCAGTCGAGCTGAGCCCTCAGTTCTCCTGCCAAATTCTGTGGTTACAACACAGCATCAATTAAATTGAATAAAACTGTGAATAAAAAAAACCCCCACTCATTTTAATTCTCCCACAGCAGTGTGTCATCTTAAAAATTAATCACTGCTTTTTTACAGCTTTCCACGCATAAGAATGTGAATCACCAAAATGAATGTTAAATGTATAAAACAGTATAAAGTTTATAAATATAATATAAATATTAATATTTAGTATCCAAGCTTCAAGTACTGTAGACTAAGGCAGAGTAAGAAGAGGCCATACAGTTTGAATGTTTCCCTTACTTTGTCCAGAGGACTCAAATACTGAACTGAACATCTTCTTACTCCATACTTTCACTTCTTATCTTAATAGATAATAGATTCAGAGTAGCCAGTCCCAATAGGTAAATCAATGGCACCGACATGGCACCGGATGACTGCACCCTTGTGCATGAAGGATTGCAGGCCTTCACTGGACCAGGGCAGCCAGGTGAGCAGTACCCTGCCAGATGAAACGGTTCCTGGCTGCCTGACACAGTATGCCTCCTCAGCAGGACTCTTGGCCACTTGGCAGTCCGGTCTGGCATTTGGTCACGATTCGATCCCAGTCCCCCAGGCGCACCCACACAGCTCCAAAGACAGGCGCTTCAGCCGGTCGCACCACCTGAGAGGCAGCGACACCTCCTTATCTGCTCGCACCCTAATCTTAGGCAAACGTTAAAGGCTATTATGGCAACACAGGCAGTCTTTTATGGCTCTACTGTACATAAATGTAAATCAAAGATCAATACCGCATGCTGCATTCCATCTAAGAGCACACATTACAAACAGTACATCGACTGTATTTACATCTCAGGTTTCAGACCAACTGTGCGACTGCAGTCTGTCCTTCAGGGGATGCTTAATATATCCTAATGCAATTTCAATGATGATGCAGGAGCAGGGAGCACAGTAATCACATTAGCTAGGTACTGAGCACTGTACACTGACCTTTCCAGTGCAAAGACTGGTCTTTAGTGGGCCAATGAAGCTCTGCTCAGGAGACAAATCTAAGATAAAAACTTAGGTAGTGATTGTGTCTCCTGGTTTAATGCCCTTTCCACCATGTGTAAGTGAGAGAGAGAGACAGATAGAGAACTGTATTAAAACACTTTAGGCCAAGTGACTCAAAGTTTTCACTAAATGAGAAAAATACTTTAAAATGACTTCAAATAATATTGATGTCCATGTATTCTGCATGGGTAAAAGTGGAGCAGGAGGAATAGAAATAAATAGTTTTTATTCTCCTATGCGAAATCAAATCCTAACTATCAGGACATGCAGTAAGTGTGAATGGTCAATTTCATGGTCACAATGTGGTGAATGGTGATCATTTAGAGCCAGATACATATGCCAGGCAAAAGCCGTGCTTGAAATCCAAGGCCGATATTCTGACCAAAATTAGGAGTAAATAGTGTGGAGAGGAAATATTTATAGTGCTGTGTCAACAAGGAGTCAGACAAACTGTTACTTCCATGCATGCTGTACGGTAGCCAACACTATTAGACTTCCAAACCAGTACACGGATTTCATACCGCAGAAAGAACATAAAGTGCACTGCCAGACCAAGATTCATCACTGAAAGTAACACTGCACTGTTTTGCACTTGGCAGGTTTTTCTGAAATACCTCTGTGCCCAGGCACAATATGTCACCCAAAAGCAGCTCTTTTTCCAGCAAGCCAACGCGTGTTTCGTAGGCTCTGATACTTTTGCAGCAGCGTCTTGCTGCACCGGAAATCATCTGGACCCAAATAGGACACCTGCAGCACTATGAATCTCAGAGAGGTGTCAATACTGAACATATCTAGCAGTCTCAGCTGGTGAGTTGAGATATATGTTGTCATTGTTAGGGACTTTATGAGATGATCCCACCTTAAGTCATTTCAAATGCAACCACAATATTGTCAGCGATAGGCCAAAGTGTCAGAAGACCATTGCCAATCCTTTTCATTTTGGCAGTCATGATCTTTACATTTATTTTCAGACTTAACTTTTGTTCCTTCAGTCAGAACGGCAGAAAAGCACAACAATCGCTATTAAGATATCCATGACTGCAAGCCCATCATTCTGGAAAACAGCATCCAATAAATGCCAAAATGCAAGTGAAAATCCAGTCTACCATACATAATGCACTGAAAATATGCCACCTAACATACTGTATCTCAATGCAAGTTCCATATTCAGCAGTGTGTGGAGAGTCATAGATATTTCACTGCTGTTTTCATGTATTCCTCTGCAAGTGTTGGTCATCTCCTCGCCTGTCTGAGATGACCATTATTAACAATGTCAATCCCATGAATCCACTCTTCTGTGGTGATGAGAGTGAGGCATTGCCTTACCTTCCGGTGGCTCTTCGCGGAGGTATGGTGGCAGCTCTTCGGTATTGGTAACTTCAGGTGATGAACTGGCCTCCCCCACCTCTTCGGTCTCTGTGCTGGGTCCCTAAAGAAACAAGCGTGCGCAGGTATATTTAGGCAGGGCACAACATAGCTGCCAATACATTTTCTTATATCAATATGCACAGAGTGAAACCGGTACACCAGCTTGTTAGTGCAAATATTTAGTCAGCCAATCATGTGGCAGCAACTAAATACATAAAAGCATGCAGACATGGTCAAGAGGTTCCGCTGTTCTTTAGACCAATTGTCAGAATGGGGAAGAAATGTAATCCAAGTTACTTTTACCATGGAATGATTATTGGTGCCAGACAGGGTGGTTTAAGTATCTCAGAAACTGCTGATCTCCTGGGATATTCACGCACAACAGTCTCTAGAATTTGCAGAGAATGGTGCGAAAAACTAAAACATCCAATGAGCAGCAGTTCTGCAGGCTGAAACGTGTTGTTAAGGAGAGAGGTCAGAGGAGAATGGCTAGACTGGTCAAAGCTGTCAGGAAGGTGACAGTAATGCAAATAACCACACGTTACAACAGTGGTACGCAGAAGAGCATCTCTGAACACACGGTGCATCAAACCTCTAAATGGATAGGCTACAGCTGCAGAAGACTAAATAAGTCGAATAAATACCTATAAAAGTGCGCGCTGAGTGTATTTCACTTCAGACTTAGATTATGGATGGATACAGCTGGATATGAACAGAAGCAATTTAGATTATGTAGCTCAACAACAGTGCCATATTTCCTGGTTTAAAGTAGTTTGTACACCATTGTTGACCACCACAACACCTCTGGTTCACCACTAATGTCCAAGTACTGATGGTCAAACAATGCTGCATAAACGGTGTTTGCTGATAATGTGTACCATGATTATGATATGGGAATGGATTTTATTAATATGCCTGCATAATATTATAGCCAGCCATCGTCGTATTATAGCAAATTCCAAATGGTGGCTTTGACAGGAAAATGAATGTCAAACGAGTCGCTAGTCAATTACGCTACCCAAATAGCTCCCTTCATACATATAATAAATAAATGCTTAATTCTGGAACTATGATAGCTAGCTATATTGTAGCTGACGTTAGAACCACATAAAAGTAACTGACATCATTTAGGTTTCGACTTAACGTTAACGATGTAGCTAGGTAACAGTAGGCCTACGTGTAGTTGTACTAGTGTGCCTCGTTACACTGGTTCTTGTAGCTATTATTTGTAGTACCGCTACCACTAGCCAACTGTTTAGGTCTAACTTAGCCGCCCGTGTTGTTCAGTGGTTTAGTGAATCGCTAGGAACACGGCACGCAACGATATAGTTGCCAACTATAGTGATAACGTCCCACAATACGTAGATCCTCAGTATCAGCTGAGCATCAATATCAGTTGAGCTCATCAGCAGATAACAAAACAATGCAACAAGGGCCCATGCTAGGCTGCTTAAGTTACTGTAGCAAGCCAGCTACCCGTGTCAAAATCACAAACACTAATACTAATAGCCTGCAGCAGTAATGTTATCATCTTGGCGTTTTGTTCCAAACCCCTGGCGTGAGAGGAGGGGACATTTCTCGTTATAAAATAATAAGTTAATGACCATATTTTATTCACAGTTATTTTAACAAACGCATTTTCCCAGCATAGATCAATATATTTGGAATATTATTACGACAGTTTCGCTGCCAGAAATTGCAACAGCATAAGATTCCACCGAAAACAACCCCAGCTAGCTAGCTACCCACCAACTCACCTTCATCGCTGTAGTAATGAGTTACAGCAGCACTCTAATAGTATTCGTTTTGCAGAGGCAAAAATGTCGAAAGCGATGTCACAATATTCACTGAAACAACAATCTGACTGATTAATTGTGTTTTGCGACTTTGCAGCAAGAATACCTAGCTAGGAAGCTGTCAGAGATGGATTTTCCTGACTTAATTAAACAGGAAGTGACGTTTTGAATGTTTACAGTTTGTTGAGTTTTCTGTGCGTAAGTATTTGAAGTCGACAGGGGGCAGCAGTAAGCCATTACTCTCGGAAATAAGCCAGTTGACAATTGGCATGACAATAAACATAATGATGTGATTCGGTTCTTACTTATTAACGCTTAACATAACCATGCCCATTTGTTCGATCTGTAGGTCTATTTGTTATTGTTTTGTAAAACATATTTGTTAGGATCTGCCATGAATGGTAAATAATCTGAAAGCTTATTTTAGATTTATTTTTTATCTGACAGCTGTGTGTGTTAATGGTACGGCCTTGGAGTGTTGTTCAAAGAAACGTTCAATAAATATGCTAATTATGATTTTTTTTTTATCAATTAGAAGCTTAGGTGTTGCCATGAAATCAGTGCTTAGTTTTACTTCTCAACCCATCAGTTCTATAATGCTTACAAGTTCTTTTACTCGACTTTGTATATGATACTGATGTAGTGCTTTGGAAAAGGACACACAATTATATAAACTAATGTTTAATTGTTTGAAATGTATTGAAGGTTGCACTGGAAAAGATACAGCACATTGGGGTACAGTGTGCTGTGAACTTCTCTCCTGAACTTTTAAGTTGGGTGTGGCCTGCCATAACCTGTACACACCTCACTAAGACTAAGGCCAAGGAAGCACAGATGAGAATATGAAAAAAGATGGGTGTAGTTTAAACAGTGGGAATATGAGGTCACAAGATAATCTTGGCTGCTGTCTTTGTCTTGACCAACCTGTTTGGGAACCTTAGACACAAGGATAATACACCGATCAGTCGCAACATTAAAACCACCTGCTTAAACCAGTTTTTTTGTTTTTTTTTCACGATTAAAAATGCTTCAAAGTGTATAACCTGTCTATAAACATTTAATATTTAATTATATGGTATGTGTACTTATATAAGCAGATAATCATAAGTGAATCGCATTCAAAAGTTCAATTTTTAAATGGATATGGAAATTGTGTAAGCTCATTGAGAGGGGGGTGTATTGTTTTGTTATTTAAATATCTTGGTACGTACTGCTGTTCATGATCACATCTATCTTAACAGGTGCTCCAGCACCTGTAGAATTTTTCATATAAAAAAAAAAAGACGACCCTCCATATTTCAAAATGCATGGGATCTATTCCTACATAAGTTTCACAACATACAGCACCATGTAATTCCATTGGATGGAAGAAGCGTGAAACTGATGTTTTAGCTGATCAGTGTATAATGAAGGAATGAGGAAGCCACAGAGAAAGATTGCCTTTAGATTCAGTCTTGAGGATGAATACGAGAGGGTCATAAGGTGAGCTTGCTCACCTTACATGACTTGCCCAGAGGGACAGGGAGAAAAGCCAAGAAGGTCAATTGACAGATCCCTATTGATGCTGAAGAAAATACATTTATTGATACTCCTTGGTAATACCTGACAGAGTTGCAGCACTTTATTTGGGCCGACACCTCCTCATCTGGCATAATTAACATGGAGGACACTGTGGTATACTGTAGCAGCTAGTTCCCTGGAGGCACACAGTCACTTTATCCTCAATCCACGTATCTCTCCTCAATTTCTTCATTTAATATTGACGCATAGAAATAAGACATCACAAAATGGTGGCCATTTAGGGGTTTTTTTGGACCAGAACTTACCGTCTATGGTTTCATTTTATAGGTTTCAAACTGTCTATGGTTTCATTTTATAGGTTTCAAGCTTAGCAGCCTTAAGGGTTAGTACTAGGAGAAAACCATTGCTCTTCAACAAAGGATTTAAGTTGCATAATTAAGATATAAGCCAGAACATAAATAGCAGATCTTGTGGCCTATGGGACTTTAATTGTTCTTGCCAGGACATAAATCTCAGTAGAAGTTTTATGATGAAACTCCAGCTACTGTGGAGCACCTTGTTGACTGACCTTTTTTAATACCTTCTCCTGGGGATAGAATAAAGCACGGCTAAATAAATCTAATCACCTGGAGAGTGGTCCCAAAACACTTAAGCATTTCACAATAAACAAAGACCCAGAAGGCCATTGTTTGCCTTGCAAGCGTTTCAACATGAAAACTGCAGGCTCAGAAATTAATTTGCTTCAAGGAGTGTGTGCTCAGCTATGCAGGCACAATCCTCTTCAAACAAACTCCACTAATGCAAAGATGAGAATGAAAATGGAAATTGCGATGAGCATAGAAGTGAATTTGCTATGACCGTGTCCATTGCAAGTACAGACAAAATCAAAATCATGACACCTGGTGCCATGGATAACTTGTTTCCATCACATTCAATTTGTAGAAATATGAGTGGTTATAAAGTAGTTGGAAAAACAAAAAACAAAATAAATTCAGACGGTTGGTCATGATTTCCGAGGTGTGAATGAATTGTGAAGGTAGCAGCAAGAAAACAATTTGAGAGTGGGATGAGGCCAGTATGGGATTGTACATGATCATACATAATCATACATGATCATACAAGCATTGGTCATGAGTCAGTGGTGGAGCACAATATCAAACCATATCAAGTATTCCCCTTATACACATGCACTAGAGTGATCTTATTGTCTAAGAAATAGAAAATCATAATTGTTGTTTGAACTGATCAGAAGCCACCTCATCAATGCGTAAATTATTTGGATTCTAGGCTAAATCTGATAAATCTTATAAATAATTATGTTTTGTCATTGGTCGTTGTAGGTCTATAAAAATAAAAATAAAAAATAAAACACGGTCATAAAACACTACAGCTGCAGCTATATCAAGGCTTTTATCCTAATTTCCTAGAGCGGACGTAAACTCGGCCGCTAGGTGGTTTTAAGGATTACTGTGTGAGTGAAATGCCTGCGAGGGACCTTCTTTTTGCAGCGGTTAAGGGGCAGCTACAGCACCAAGGAGAGCGCTTTCTTGTGGATATGAGCCAAGTCAACCAAGATGCAGCGGAAGAAATCGACCTTGCCAGTCTGAATAAATGTACAAAAAGTTTGTGATGAGCTGTATCCCAGTAGAGTCTTATTTTTACACTTATCAAAAAGTTTTTTTGGAATACACCCAGTTGGGGAAGCATCTAATTACACAGAAAATATGCTTCGCGCTTTTGACAATAATGGGAAGTGATTTAAAAAAATATATATATAATAACAGTTTACACCTTTAATGGTATATTTTTCACTGGCTATGCGGTGCTTTTATCTAGATTTACGTCCAACACTTATCGCTAGGAGAACTTGAGGAATAGGCTACTTTCATTATTGCTCGTTTTCCCTCCCATAAGATAACAGCATGCCATTGTAGCCTATAAATTAAAGCGGCCATTTAGAAGGCTATATGGTAATGGCATTGGATATATTTTCAGAAACGAACTGCGGCAGTCGTTGAGGCAGTACATATTGCGCTTCATCTGAAAGTGTTTTTAATTTAATCTAGATACAACTATGGTCACGAACAGCCTATTGGTTTTCTTATTAAAACCAACATCCATGCAAGTAGGCTAATTATTCACAATTCATGTTGCACACGTACTTCTTCGCTGCAGTGCTTTTTCAGAATAAAAGGCCTTGACTGATGACTACTCACAGCAGACAAGAAGTGTTGACTGAAGTAACAAAGCAAAGGCAATAGTTATGTAGCACTGTATCAGGTATCGGTGGAGGGATATGTTAGATAGCTTTGATTGGTTAGTCAGTTGGAAATAACTTAAATGACTTAAGGTTTTCACTTTTTAAAATATTTTAACAGGGTGACCATGCAAAGATTCCAGTACTTGAATTTAGCACTTATAATTCTAAGCATGTCAATTATCCTTATATAGAATGCTAATACACTTTGTATAAGATAAGAGTGACTGCTAAATTGCTGGAATAACTTTAATGAATGTCTTTGTCAATACTTTCAGATTGCTTGGTTAAAATGTATTTAATCTTTAAGTTATTTATACATTATTCTACATCTACATTCTGAACTATATTAAATTAAACTCAAGTCCAAGTTTGCTTTATACTTTCATTTGTTCATTCTATGTTTATATGATCAGTTAATCAATTTTTGTTGTTGTATGTATGAATGTTATCATTTTATTAAATACAATTTAAATGTCTAATTAAATATTGTATCATGAAATGTTTTTGTATCCCATATTATCAATTTCAAAAGCTTATCTTTCTGACATTGTATGGAAGTATTGCAGTTTTGTAAGAGGTAGTGGGCCTCTGTTAGTACAATGATTGATGACAGATTAAATGGAATGGGAATTATGATACCTAATCACATGTTAAGAATTTTAACAAGACTGGCTGTTTTTGGCCAAGTGATATTTACATTAATTACAAAAGATATCCTTCTCATCTGCCAATGCTATGCCCTAGCCTGCCCACAAACTTGAAACTACCTGCTTAGTGTTGAGGTGCAGTGTACACCAAATAGATTTGGAGAAGTGGAGAATGTTATTTGTTATTGTTATTTGACCTCGATTATGTAGGCATCAGTGGGACATGCATGTTAGTCTGTCAAGCAATGTGAGATGGGTGCGTGGGGGTTGAACCCAAAATGCACGACTCAGACAACAGATGTAATAAAGTCCCATCAGGGCTTTATTCAGGGAATGTCCAGTGAGCGTAGTCAAAAAACAAGCAAAGTTCATAGACATAAAATCCAGCCAAAACCAAAGTACAGTACCAAGGGAGAAGGCAGTCTCGAAATCGGTAAACCATGCAAAAAGTCCAGTAACCAGGAAAGCTGTCAGCGGGGCAGTAGTGCAGATGGATGGTAGGCAGGCTTGGAGTCGATGACGGCGCAAGAGTCAAGACCAAAGTCCGCTCCCCGGGGCAAAAGTACAAAGACAGCAGGCAAAGTCGTGGTACAGGCAGGCAATGGTCAACAAAACAGAAGACAATTAGCTTGAGAGCAGCATGAGAATGGAAATCAGGTGTGGAGGATTGACAAGTTAACAAGATAATTAGTAAACTACGCTACAGGGCGGCCTTAGTAAATTAGCAAATGACATGCACAAGAAACATATGGTAACATGAGCACATGATTAAAATGTTAGTATTACCCAATCCTGATCTAAAGTTAGTAGATTAGTAAGTAGACAAGGGAAATTGAAACAATTAGGGAAGCATGAGTGACAGAAAGGGAGAGAGAGAAAAAGCATGAATGCAAGGTTTGCAGAAAGACACGAAAAAGTGTATGCTAATCAATGAACAAAACAACATAAAATGAAACAAACATAAATCATGACATAACAAGTTTGCAAAACAGTGACATGAATAAACTATATAACGTGACATGACAAGACTAACAATTAAGTCGTAACATCTGACAAATGACAAGACAATGAAACGTAACAAGAAATGAAACATAAAAACGTGGCGAGACTAGACGAACATAATATGTGACATGACAATAACGTAACTAAGACAATAACTAAACATAAAACATGACGTGACAAGCATGAAACTGTATACACAGTACAGTTTATAAACTATATACTCATTGCTTGACAGATATTAATGTTGGTTCTCAACAGACTGCTCACTTTTGTTTCATCCTTGAGCTCAACTCTTTGGCTTTTCTCTCTCTTATACACAGATCATCCATATAATCTACTGATGCAATCAAAGGAAATCTCCTCACACCTGACCAATTGGGTGACCAAATCTTTTAAATCCTTCATGATATCTTTGAAAACAAAGATGATAAGTCAACAGAGATCAATTAAAAACACACTTAAAAATAATGAGATCATTACCTTTGTTTTTTTATAGTAAATGTGTTTTTAATTTCTATCAGTTTCATTGAGCACATTAACAAGGCTTGAAAAAAACTGTATTGTAATATTGTGTTCACAGGAAACACCACATCTGGGTTTACATTCATTAAATTACATTACTGCGTATTACATTGATATTATCCAGAGCTACAGCCAACAAAGTGCATAACCAGGGACAAGTGCGCTGAAAACTTAGATAAGAACTTGGACCCTGTAGAGAAAAAACTAAAAACAAAAGCAGCGATAAAAACTGTCTTAGAAAATATAATTGCTTAAATTAAGTACTACGATGAACATCTTACATAGGCCTAACCTAATTAGAAATTACAGGGATGTAGGGAAGGTCTGAAGGTGGTGAGAGTTTCTGCTGTTCTGACCTCCAGAAGGAAGGAAGGTCATTCCACCACCATAGAGCCAGATCAGACAGCAGTCATGACAGGAAGTGCAAGTGCGAAGAGGCACCCTGAGGTGGCAATACGGAGAGGTCTGGCAGCCATGTAGGGTTTGATAGTCTTTTGGAGATATCCTGGGGCTGACCCCTCAACTGCCTGGTATGCTAGCAGAAGTTTTAAATTTGATGCAAGCCATAACAGTCAGTGGAGGGCAGTGAGCAGGGGGTGACGTGAGAGTGCCTGGGGAGGTAGAAGACCAGGCAAGCTGTAGCATTCTGGATGAGTTGCAGGGGTCTGATGGCAGACACCCAAAGGCCAGCAAGAAGAGAGTTGCAGTAGTCCAGGGTTGAGTAGGTGATCCAGTTGCACACACAGGAAGCAAACATGCATGGCTACTTAACCATTTAAACTAAGGTCACAATTAACAACAAAAAATCTGCAATTGTTGAAATTACATCAACTTTTGGACCAACCAATTGGAAGTGCTTACAGAATTCCATGATTGGGTGTTGGCAGCCATTTTGTGGGCACAGGGGAAACAGTCCATTCATTAGCCTCCTGTGGTTAAAATTCATGAAAATAATATAATAAGTTACATGCGATTGGTAATGACCAATAATAGTTGTAGTAGAGTACATACATACTATACTTGTAGCAGCTCAATAGAGTGGGTTTTCTATGCCAAATTCATGGTGTTTATATTCATTTTCATATGAAGTTATCCTCAGAAAATCCTTCTTGAAATGTGTTGTGTTATTTCAGGACAATTTTTCTTTGAAGAGTTCCTCGAGGGTGTCCAGAAGGATCACTGGGTGCTTCGGCTCCTGAAGCTGGAGGTGAACCCTGCAGGGTACTGGAACACCGGAGGCAAAACAATGAGAAAGACTGCAGACCTGAACTGTGGCAGGACTCCAAGGTATCAAAGAGCTTCTGAAAAGTAACTGCACACTAAAATGTGCTAAAGTTGTTTGAGGGTGTCAGGAATACCAAGTAAATAGCTTTAAATGTCTGGGGGACTGAACAGAGAGTATATATCTCTGATGCAGCTCACTTTTGACCATTCTGCGGCTCAACAACAAACTTTTGCCACTCTCCATGGGGAAGCAACTCATCTTAGAGGCTCTCTCATGCCAATGAGCAAGCTTTTCAGAATTTCTTCCAGCCTCAAGTTGTGAAAGTTCTTCAATCCATATTTGCATCCAATCAAAATAAATGTAATGTTTATCTACCCCAGTAATTAATTTTTCCTTCCTAATAAAATATTTTTGGAAAAAGTCATTGTTGTTCTTTGTTCACTGTGGTTTCTTTAGTTCATTTCAAATTATATTTATATGAAGCAGTGTCATGATGCTATTAATATCAAGTGACATCCTGGAGGATATAGTTATAGCACCCAGGCATACTTGCTTTTTGCCTGTAGTTTCAAGTCTGCCTAACAGTAGGTTCATATAAACACTATCTTCACCTCCTGGGAGCTCCTGGGAAGTTAATGACACAACCCATCAGATAATCCCAGGATAAACACTGAACATGTGTCAACACTAATTGAAGTCTTGGATCTTAATTATGCTTCCATGTCATATAAAACATGATTTGTATGCGATTCAAGTTTTCCCAATCAGGAATATCGAATCGTATTCACATATAACACTAAGATCTCCATCCATCCATCCATTATCTGAACCCGCTTATCCTGAACAGGGTCACAGGGGGGCCTATCCCAGCATACATTGGGCGAAAGGCAGGAATACACCCTGGACAGGTCACCAGTCCATTGCAGGGCACACACACCATTCACTCACACACACACACGCTACCCACTGCACCATCCGTGCCGCCCCACTATGATCTCCTCAGAAGAATATTATGTCAACTGCCGCTATTCATCAGACCGCAGTCTAGCTCTGATGGACTGGTATGGACTTGGTTGGTTCAGAGGAACAGACTCCATCCAGACAGGCAGACCGGACCATGGGGCTCAACCAGCAGGGCCCCCTGGTGGACAATGAGATGCCTTCATCCTGGCTGACTGAGACAGAGCCTTCCTGTGTGATGCTAGCACCAACTGTGCATCGCTCTGTGGGGCTGCCTGCCACAGTTTCAACTCACAGCCTAATCCACTCGCTAGCTTCACAATGCTGCCAAAGAAAATCAATCATCGCTAAATGCTTGCTGTTATAAATTATGGAATGATAAGCCAAAAGAGAAAGTAATAACTACTCAATTGCAGACACTAAATCAAACCGACTTGGAGAATTGGATGCGAATGTTCATCATTAAACAGAGTATGTAGCTGCTTTGTCTTTTCCGTGCTTCACTATTTGGGTTCTGTATGCTGATTGGTCAGTCACCCTTCCAAACAGTGTAACTATTGATGACATTGCACTGCTCATGTCACACCCATGCCCTCGTTCCAATGCTCAGCTTCTTAGGAATACTTATCACCGACACCTGTCTCTCATGAGCACCACCATCTGTTCCCAATTATCACACTTGGTTTTCTGTAGCCAGTAGGCAGTATTGGTTCACCTGCTTTTAAGAATTATGAATGATAATTATGAATTAATGGAATGTGTATGCATTGTTTTGCTGTGGTACCTTCCACTAACATAAGCATCTTGCATATTGTAACATTCTTAGTAATGAATCTAAGAAACAAAAGGACAGAGTTAATAAGCATCCTCAACTCAATGTCCAAATTATCAAGTTGGCTATCTGTTTGTTTATTCATGAAGCAAACTGTACTGCTAAATAAAAAATTAATAAAAAAGCAATAGCAGCTACCTGTGGAAACTGTGTATTGATGCAGTTTTGTGAAAATGTTTATGTTATACAGTCACAAAATCAAGTTATATTTTGCATTTTTTATTCATAGCCCCCCATTTCAGAGGAACACAAATAATTAGACAAATTAACAGTGTCTAAAATAAAGTAATCGTACATGCAACTTTCTCTGTATTTTCTTTCATTGAGCAGATTTTTTATGATTTTTCTAAATGTAATGGGACTTTAATAATTTCCAAAAGAAAAGCAATTGTATTTTTTTGCAAGTGAAATGAAGCATGCTTTCATTTTATTGATGAGATTCATTCAGAATGTGGCATAAAATTTTGTTGAAATTAGTGTTGGTGTAAAGCATTTACCTCACGATCAGCAGGTGTCACTCTTCTACTAAACAGAGGATTGTTGCTATGAAGGCAATTCCATACAGTGACTCCATCATGGCTGTTAACTTAGTTAACAAAGATTATTCTTATTTTTATAAAAAAAGATCTTTAAATCAATATTGGATCAAAGGATAGATTCCCATCAAAATGACCTAATTCCCAAGATCCTACAGATGCTTATCCTAACATTATTACATTGTATTTGTTTGAGCATATTGCTTTAACAGTACTGACCACTGGTTAGTTGATAATAAAATCTAATACATTTTACAATGTAACCCTATCTCTGAATCCATTATTTCTTCTGCATGTTCTGGAAACAAGGGCGACTGGAAATGTAATGCTCATCTTCAGAATTTTCCTGTCTTGTTTCTGAATGATTGAATGTTTCTGGCATATTGTCATAGCTTAAGGGACATACTGCATATTAAATGTATGGAGCATTCCAACTGATCTAACACTAGTTAAATAGTAAGGTGTGTTTTTCTTTCACTTCAAACAAGTCAGTTAAGGGCATGCACATATTGAGGTCCAGAGCGAGAGCGACTGTAGAATTTACACTCAGCAGTTGGCATAGATGTTAGATTGATGAAAACAAAAAAAACATAAACACTGGTCCGAACTCGATGCAAGCATAATTTTGCAGTGAAGCAAACATTTTATGTATGCGCATCTGCTTGTAGTGTGTGAAAAGTAATCCCAGTTCCCAGTGTGTATGGGCCAGTGATGTCAGAGAGTGGCCAGGATAATGTATGATAGGCACTTGTAATATTTTTCTGCCATCTGATATATGAGCAGCAGTGTAGGTTAGAGTGAAGAGGAGCAGCCATGTAACTACAAGATGAGGCAAGGTACTTCATCACAACCGCATCCATAAATTCTGTCCGTTGATGGCATCAAAGCTTGAAACACTCGATCAATTCAATATTCTGTGAGTTTCCCACTGTCAAAATAAAAACTGAAAAGGCCGTGCATCGAAGAAATCAGAGTGAAAACAAAGTCAAATGTGGGGTGTGAAAAAAACTATGCCTACAAACTAGAACTTTAAAAACTGCATGAGGAAAAAAATCTGAGAGAATCTAAACTACACTCACCGAGCACTTTATTAGGTATTTATTCGACTTCTTAAACTTATACTGCAATAGCCTATCCACTTAGAATTATGATGCGTTGTGTGTTCAGAGATCCTCTTCTGCATACCACTGTTGTAATATGTGGTTATTTGCATTTCTGTCACCTTCCTGTCAGCTTGGCCATTCTCCTCTGACATCTCTCCCTAACAAGGTGTTTCAGTTTGCAGAACTGCAGCTCACAGGATTTTTTATTTTTTTTGCTCCATTCTTTGCAAACTCTAGAGACCAGTGTGCATGAAAATCCCAGGTGATCAGCAGTTTCTGAGTCACTCAAACCACCCTGTCTGCCACCAACAATCATTCCACATTTTTTCCCCATTCTGATGGTTGATGTGAACATTAACTGAAGCTCCTGACCTTGAAATCTACATGACTGTATGCGTTGCACTGCTGCCACACAATTGACTGATTAGATCATCGCATGAATATGTGTAATAAAGTGAACATGTTCCTAATATAGTGCTTGGTGAGTGTATATCTCAGCCGTCAAAACCGTTGGACTAACAATAAAAATATAGTAATTGAATCAAAACTGTCATATATTTCCACTTTATGAGCATCTTTGAAGCATTCATCCAGTTAATTGACAAATCCTATGCTGTCGCATTTCATAACCATAGTAAAAGAAATCTGATAGGAAAGAGATTTGCCCACTGTACTGAAGGAATCAGTAAACAAGTTTCAGTCAACTGAATCACATAATTCACATTGCTGTAAGGATCAGAAATGCTTAACACTGTTGGATCTTTGTGAGGGATGAATTGGCTTGGCTGTTCTTTTTTTGTTCGAAAATTGAAGGCCTATAACTTATTGATTTTGTAATACAATTAGTAAGGAGGGGTCTCAGAGTTGTATTGGAGTAAAAAGTAAACTTCATCATTCAGTCAATACTGATGCTGTAGGTCTACCTTCAAGTATAAAGTCAAGAGCATTTGTTTTGGATTAAGTGTGCAGTGTTAACCAGACAATTGGATTGTGGGGGGGTTCTCGCTAAAAATACCTTTCTGTCCCACAAGAGCTAATGCTAGGCTGAGTGGTCACCCATGCAATCTTCAAGGAAACCTGATAACCGTCTCACTGCAGTAGGGAAGAAGTTCTGCGGTTTGGCTTCACACCAGACTGCATTACTCCGAATTGAACCCTTCATTTATGACATCCACTGCCTGAAGGAAGCATGGGGCAGACACAGAGTGACGGGGAGGTGCAGTTGGGGCATATTCAGCGACTATATAAGAAATTTGTCAGCGAATGCCCCAGCGGAAATCTGCATTTGCACGAATTCAGAAGGATCTTTGGAGTCAGCGCTCAGTCACTAACAGAAGAATCTGCATATATGGACAGCGTATTCCATTCCTTTGATACGAATGAGGTGAGGCCTTTCATTTCTGTAGTGGATGCCTTTAGCTGTGACTTCCAGTGCATGGTATACTCAGGGGGTACCAATTGGCAGAAATCACTAAAACATTCTTAGGCATTGCAAGCCTAATTTATTATTTCATTTATACATTTTTTACTTTGACTGTTAAAAAGTGTCACAAAAATCAGAAGAAGAGACTGTGAAGCGGAATGTGAATATAATGTTATTATGTTATTCTTGCTGGCAATGGAAATTGCTTTTTATTATTTAATTACTAGCATTTCCCTCCATCTAAATTGTTGCAATCAATATCAACTTCAGTACATGTAAGAAAATAAAATGCAATAAAATGTTTGGTGTTGCTTATTAAGACAGTTGTGCAGTTACAAGAGTGTCTGGTTTACGCTTCCAGGACGATGCGATAGAGTTTGTAGAGTACGTGGCAGCGGTCCACCTTGTTCTTCGCGGGAAGCTCGAGGATAGGCTAAAATGGTCGTTCAAGATCTATGACCATGACGGGAATGGACAGCTGGAGAGACACGAAGTGAGACGCATTATTAAGGTCAGTAAAATTCTTAATCCGCACAATACTGTACCTCAGTTGTGTACCTCAGTCATTATTTATTTATTCATAGGATAGACATAATATGAAGTACACCCCATTTTTATACTTTTAAATAGTACGTTAGCTTGGTCTATTTTAGCATATAGCCTGCATCAGTTACCACGCAATGTTTTCCTCATAGCGTCACCCACATAATATTTCACAAATTTCTGCTCTTTTGATCTGACTAACATCCATTACAGAGATACTGGATATAAGCCTACAGAAATATGAAATTCTCTTACCTGGTTTGAGCCATTAACCCTGGGGTGCTCAACTCCGGTCCACAAGGGCTAGTCTGCATACTGGTTTTTGTTCCAACCAATTGCCTTGTTTTTAATTTCCTGACAACTCTATAAATTACCCTGGTTCAAGACTGTACTTGAGCACAGAAAAACCATTGGGATACACTTACAGCCTGCAGCTGTAGCTGATACTTATACACATGTAAGATAAGATATGATTGAATGATTAAATAATTCAGACCAGAAGTGGGCACAAAATCCTGAAACCCTTGTTGGGCACCCCTGCATTAACCACTTCCAACTCCTCACAGCCACAGATTTCCTTGCGGTGTGGTTTATTGAATTACATGATGAAATTATCTTGTGTGCACACTTTATTAACTTGTTCCCCCAATGTATAGGTATTGTTCTCATTAATAACTTGTTCCCATGACACAGATATTGTTCCAACAACATATGAATCTTGTTCCAACATGATAATAATTTGTTCCCACAACATACTATAAGTTTTCGTTGGCACAAATTAACATCTTGTTCCCACAAGATAAAACATGAACATTTTCGGACCTTTTGGGGCTCCGTAAAATATTACATTTGTTTTAGTCAAGTACAGCTATATTTACAATACATGACTAAGGTGCATGACTGGGACCCGGGAGGTTGGTGGTTCTAGCTCCGGTGTACTGTAGGTATGATAAGGTCCGCACAGCTGGCCCTTGAACTGGGCCCTTAAGCCTTAACCACACATTACACCAGGTGGGGTTGTCCCCCACTTAGTCTAATCATCTGTAAGTACTTTTGGATAAAAGCATCAGCTAAGTAGCTGTAGTGTAATATTTGCTTGGCCACACAGCCCCACTACAGAACTGCCATTGATTGTATTCTTGTAACTCTTGTAGAAAATGCTTTAGAACTCTTATACAGAAACAAAATGCATAACACACCATCAGTGCTGGTCTCAGAACTTAACTTAAGTTTTTATTTCCTTGGTTTCCGTAGATAATTTATGCAATCAAGAAGCATAGTGGTCAAATGGAAGGCGATGAACTCTCACCAGACCAAGTATGCAACCGGATATTTGAGCTTGTCGACAAAAACAAAGACGGTAAGCCACTGACCTGAGGGCTGCTTCTCACAAGAATCAGCTTTTCTGACCAATGTTGTTCAATATGGGCCAATTATTGCTGTTTCGTTAATTATTCTGCAATGATTATGTCTGGTTCAGATTTCTTTAGATTAAAAAGGAAAAGTTTGAAGGGCATGAGAATGTGAGGGCAAGCTCCGTACAAAGGTCAATTCATCTTTAGTGTAGTGGTTGGCACAATATGGTTGTTGGTAGCCTAGTGTTGCAGTGGAGCTGTACAGCTGTATCAGGCCGATGCGGCCCTTATGTAGCCTACCTATGGTTGGAAGGGGAGAATCACATTTTCTGTAAAAGGTTGAAGGAAGTGTGGCTTCCCTCTGTGGCCCTCTGTCTGCTATGACACGTAGTTCCCAGAAAGACTTTAGAGGTAAACTGGTCCTGAACTGTACATTACAATACGATATTATTTTACAGCCCATTAATTACGCAATATTTACTGTGTAAATACCAGATATTTATTATGCAACTATTTTGATTTCAGAGGTGAAGTACTATCAGACTGTTAAACGTACTTACATAGTATTTAAATATGGTACTTACTGACTATTGTACTTGCCACTGAAAACAAAGTAGTTACCTAATAACTACACAAGTACCTGTGCACTTATCCAGTAAATAGGCCAACTAGGTAATTAACTGGCTGTAAAATAAAGCATTACCAAAAAATGTTGTTGGTTCCATGGTGAGCGTCTTAGTTTATAAGTGATGACTTTGTTATTGTTCTCTACACAGCAGGGAAAGGAAATGTTAATTATAGGTTAGCATCGCTTAGCTGGAACGTATGTGAAGTACTTTGGATGATGCTGGATGGTGAATGTTAAGCAGAGTGCATAAATATCAGCGCTGATATAATAAAATAAAAGCTCATTATTTCACGAAACAGCAGTGAAACATAATAAACCATGAATCCCCGCTGGCGGTATAAAATGCTTTTAAATAATTCATTTGTATAAATTGAATCAGCTCAGAGAGCTGTTGGATGGGGAGTAGCGGGGGTAATATAGAAATACAATTGTTTCTTATGGGAGGACCTCGGAGGAATTTCTGGCAGCGCATGGAAGGGTGGAGGTATTATGGAGGGCTGGTGGAATAGCAGCATATTTTGTTGCATTTCCACACATTGTTAAAAAAAATATCTCTCCTTTTATAAACAATATCAGTATCTGCTGATTATTTTGAGACAGAGCTTAGTATTAGATGGGCAAATACATTTTTTATTGCTGTATCTCTATTTCTATACAATGAATGTGGACCATTCTGATGACAAATTATGATATGGTAATGCTTACATGAACACAGCGAATGACGCCTGGGTCTCTTTCAGGTCACATTTCACTGGAGGAGTTCATGGAGGGAGCCCAGAAGGACGAATGGGTTTTGAAGCAGCTGAAGCTGGATGTCAGGCCCAGTGGATGGTTTATCGAGCAACAGAAAAAAAATCCATACCTCTGAGAACAGTGCTGCACAATGCAAAACACAAACTTTCAAAACACTGGATGAACCTTCAGCTTCTTGAGTATTACTTTGGCTACCTGAAGAAATGAGCGATGGTAAACCAGCAATCTGAGGCTTGGATGAATGAGGCGCGGCTTTTGGAGGTCGCCTCTGTTCTTCGGTGGGAATGGCTCAAGCCTGTACCAGGAGTTCCTATGGATTTCGTTCTAGCTCAAATCTTTACCAGTTTTCCTGGATGGATAAGTGAGATGAAACAAACGTGGATCACCATGAACTTGGCACCTGTTGTGCCGCTATTTCCGGAGTCCCACAATCCTTTGCTTAAAATCCGTGCTCCAGCCTCAGGCGTCATCATCCAGCATTAACGATGTCACAAATTGACTTATACTCCTGAGCAGCAGCCCTTGGTACACGGAGTCAACTGGATTTGCCATCATCAATATACAGTACAGTAGACTGACTGGTCCACTGAATCTGGTAGGGATGGATGCAGCCGGCGCTGACCTGTCTTGTCAAGCTCATTTTCTGAAAAAAGTGAGCTTGGAACCACAAGTGAAAAGAGGACACTAGGTTCAGTTCACTGAAAAGGAGGGGCCTCATTCAGAAAGCCCATGCAGAAACATATTTTTGAATGTACAACAGATCATAACAACGTCTGATTTGACTATTCATTATTAACATTGCACTCAGAAACAACGCACTCAGTAGACAGGTCTCCTCCTCTTATGAAAAGGAATGTGTACAGCTGATTTCATGACCATCACTTCTCCAGACATGTTTGTTAGGGATGTATGGATGGATGGATGGACAGCATTGCATACTGTAACTCCATGGCGGACAAAAAATTTAAGATAAAAACTTTAATTCCAAATACACTGTGCAACAACTGTCCATTTTCTAAGTGTCATCTGCGGACAGTTACTTTGCATCTCTAGCACAACAGTGACAAAATCATGTAGAATTTTTTTAAACACTCTCACTGGAAAATGTGTTCACCTGATTTCTGAGTGATTTTGCCTCAGCAAGCTAACAACATTCTCAGACCAGTGAGTTTATGTAATATCGCTAACGCAATGAACCATGCTAATCAGCAATCAAAATACATACAGCCTACATTGACATCATTAGCTCACCCATGAGATGTGCACTGTTAGAGCAGAGGAGAGAGAGAGCCAGTGTTCTGACAAAATTGACCTTCCTCCTGACCTTCACCATCCCAGTACTCAAATAGACTGGACTGTGATACCACTATGCTACCTTGGTTGAAATGTACAAGGTACAATATTGTGATTATGAATGAAAATATAATTACATGTCAAAATACAAGATTATTTGTTATAGAACTGTTCTATATTATATTCTAAATATTGTAACAGTCCTTACCATTTCCCTATGTTCCAATATAAGAACAAAAATATTTATATAATTATTTTGCATGAATAAAGAGATTGTTTTTTTTTCTTAGTTCACTTTTATTCCACATCTGAGTGACATATTTCTGGTTGGCAGAAATATACATTTCTTTTGCAAATAATTTGATACAGACATATTTATGGAACCAAATGGTCATGAATCTACAGCTCTGACTAACGTTGATGTTTACCTCAAAATCCGTTTAGCCATTTTCAAGAACTATATTTTTATTGAGACTATAGCTAAGTGAATGTTGTCTTGAAGTACTAGCTATTGTTGCATAAATGCATTACTAGGTCATTTCAGTACCAAACTAATGTAAAACATGGTAGGCATGTTTATTAGCATAGCAGAATGAATAACAGACGTGCGTAATTACAGGATTTGGACTTACTATAGATAAACCTTTAATCGTGCTCACTAACGGGGCTAATGAGGCTCTGGTTAACCCCATCCATGCTGTTCAGATGTCGACATCCCAAGTTAGTGTTGCATTTATATTTATAAGATAATATAAACAGCAAAGTAATAAAACCACAAGACGGTGATGTCCGATTGTTAAACAGACTCTCCGCTTGCGAGAACAGCATTTTAGATTTGTATCTACATTCATATCTACCTCTTATTTGCAAAGCAGGGCAATAAAACAGTAGGTTCCCCCATGCCATATGAATGGCTTACAATGTGGACCGAGTCAGACACTGACAATCAAACATATATTCTAACAATCCTTGATTTGAAATTCTTGCATGAATAAACATATAAACATGGCCAACATATTTCCGGTTTGGTAGAAGTTTGTTTTGCAAATTATTTGGTACAGACATAATTAAGGGACGAAAGATCGCACCTGGTTATGAAGCTACGACTGTTTTCTGCCTAACGTTGAAGTTTAATTCGTAATCCGTTCAGCCATTTTTGAGAACTATGTTTTTGCCTAAGCTATACCTAAGCAAATTCCGTCTTGAAGTGCATAAATTGCATAATTGATTGCTAGGTAATTTCAATACTGAACTAATGTAAAAAATGGAGGAATGGAGGAAGTACTAACTGATAGGGTTCCCAAACTTTTGCACTGGGCCTTTTTCCTTTTTTATTATTTTGAATCTGTAAAGAAAAATTTAAAAAATGTAATAAATTGCTTTAAATTTTGAAGAAATTAGTTATTTTTAACTTTGTACCATTTAGAGGTCAGGTTCGCTTCTGTTCAGTAAGATATTTATTATAAAATGCTTTTTGACCAAGTGTGCCCAAGTATTTGCATAGAATGTATGTGAATAAAACACATGTGAAGGTTAACATCTGTTTTAATAGAAAATATGTTTTTCTGATCATTCATGCATCTGGACAAACAGATGTTTTCAATTTGGAGAGATTTGGGGACACTTGAGGGCATCTGGGTGCAGTTTTGGGAAAACTTGAATTTGAATGCCTGTCAATATCTTTACCATAGATTTCACACAACTTGCCATCAAGTCTGTGCACAAATATAACATAGTTCTGGGTTGGTCATTGAGATATTCAGCGCTAAACAATAAAAATAATACATTTTCCAATGTATTAGGCAATAGTGTGGTGTGAGTTGGTTACAGTTTTTTTAAATGGTGATTTGTGGAAAAAGGGGTCAATAGGTCAACAATGTTGAAAGTCAATAAAGCAAGAGACTCCATTTTATGTAATTAATAATACTTCATTTACTAATTTGGCGTGCTTTTAAAGAACATTGCACCATAAACATTAACATTTAACGTTCCATCATCAGTGCATCATCCCGGTGAGCAAAACCCAGAATCTAGATATCTTGAGGAATGGAAACCTAGGTTAAGATGTTTTGACACAAATGGACTTGGTTAACCTCAATGTAGCTCAGGTTATGTCCTACTTGGCTAAAAAAGGATTTTTGCCAGAAAGCTTAGATGGTGTTTCACTGACGTTTTGTGACATTTCTCATGGAAGTTCTGATGTAGTATCTTGTAACAAACATTAAAGGTACAATAGGTAAGATTTTTGTGTTAAAACATTGTTACAAGACCATTGTATATTCCTTCCTATCATTGAAGAAGGCTCACTGACATGTTGACTCACCCTCTGCCTGTGTTTATAGTCCATAAAGTCGGGTTTCAAAATATACAGTAGACGGCCCCACACTCTGTACCAAAACATTGAATAACTGTACAATAATTTAAGCTCATTGGTTGAAAATTGGTTATAATTGCCAAGCCAATGGCGTTTCAGCATCAATGCGTTACAGAGAAGGGGGTGGGATAAACAGTGTTTGTTGTTGCAATTCCTCTCTTGACCATTAGAAGTCCGAAATGACCTATTGTACCTTTAATGTCACTGGGGGTGACAGAGGTAGTTGGCAAAGCAGGGATGTATTGAGTCTACATCTCTTATCTTCAGTTTGCTGCTTTAGAACATTGGTGCATTGAGCTGGGCAATCAACACTGACACTCGACAGTCAGGTAAAACATTGCTGGCAATAACATGAATGAAAGAAAATAAAGGAATTGCCTGAGGTTTCCCAATGTGTTGGGCAGAAAGGCATGTCAAACAATATAAAGTGGAATTGAATTCACGTCTCTACTGAGGCTAATCCATGATTATGCTTGCTGTGGGCTGAATGCTGTCTAATTAGTGTGTTTCCTGCCCTAGCCCCTTCAGTGTAATAGAAAGCAACTGCTTAGAGAAACATATTGAAGCATCATCTTCTGGTCACCAAGCAACTGAACATAGAGGTTGTGGAATACATATGTCATTATCATACTCAATGAAATATTGAATGTCTTATCCATCAAAGCACGGGTGCGTTTTGCTGGAGGCTGGTCTCACACTAATTAGACGACTGGTGACTGAATGTTCTGACCACTGAAATTGGCCTCTGTGTTCCGAAATATCAACATCCGCCCCTTGTGGTTGAAGTTAACAGTACATTAACAAAAACTGAGGTGTTCCAGTGCATGCATACAAAAGGTTTTTGTGTCTCTATGCTCAATTAATGTTGTTAATGTTACTTGTAAACCTAACCCTTACCATAACCTCTGTTGCTACAATGTTTTTGCCGTTTGCCCACAGACTATGTGAAAATACATTGATTATTTCATATATCTGTTCATAATTATATCTATTATATTTCTTACCATATGTTTTTTCTGTTTGCCGATGGATTATGTGTAAATACATTAATTATTTGATATATCTGTATATATGTTATATCTATTACATTCACTGAGCACTTTCACTGAACATCTTTATTTTATTACACCCACTTATTCATGCGATCATCTAATCAGCCAGTTGTGTGGCAGTTGTGCAATGCATACAATCGTGTAGAAATGTTTCAGGAGCTTCAGTTAATGTTCGCATCAACCATCAGAATTCTGCAGACAGAAACACCTTGTTAATGAAAGACGTCAGAGGAGAAGGGCCAGACTGGTCACAGTAACGCAAATAACCACACATTACAACAGTGGTATGCAGAAGAGCATCTCTGAACACACAACACATCATAACTCTAAGTGGATAGGCTACAGCAGTAGAAGTCTAAAAAATAAGTTGAATAAATACCTAATAAAGTGCTAGTGCGAGATCATGTTGAAGAAAGAAAGAACTCGTATAAGATGAAACAGCAAAGGCATCTGACATCATCAATAGCCTCTGATTATTACAAAAATTGGTTGGAGACTGTTCCAGTCTATGAATCAAATATGAAAACATAAATAAGTCAGTGCATTGTATGTTTATAATAATTCAGTAATTTACTGTTAATGAAGTAGTTTCGGTTGAGCCACTTAATGTACTTGCTTTAGAGGGTGAATTTCGTGAACTGGGAAATTAAAACTGGTGGGCAAATAATTGAAATAAAATACATTGCTCAAGAATAGAAATTGGTGAACCATAGTCAAACCATTATCATAATAAATAAGAGCATTAGACATCAACAAGCGACGTACTATCAGTTTCTCCATCATCAGGCAGGTGCCGTATTACCCAGATTATCCTTTTTAGAGTGCCGTAAGAAAGAAGCTTGGATTAGGCAGATAATATTCAGATCAGCCACCAGGAAGGCATTTAAGATGCCTTCCTTCTTCAATCTCAGGCCCAACAATATATTGGAAATCTGTAAAAAATGTAATAGTAACTGAAAATGTAATGTAAAAGTAGTATTGGTTCGGAAATTTATAGTACTAGTACTGAATAAGTTCACCAAAGAGACGCACAGCCTTTGCCTTCAAACGCAACAGAGTCTGCTCTCAGTTAAACAGGCATGTGGATGAACACCTGAAAGAAGACTCTGGATGCATAAAAATTAAATGATCGATTATTTTCAGGCCAGCACCATGTGCTGATAGTTGGCTTTGTTTGACAGATCTTTGCACATACTAGACCTGACCCGGGCCCTAGAGGGGACACCAGGTTACAGTTATACTCAGACCACCTCGGGTAATATGAAACAGATTAGATACATATGTAGCGGTGACAACAACTAAGCCAGAAAAGAATGTGCTACCACCAGTTTTTGGGATTTCCTCTGCTTCATATGCATGAAAGTGAAGGTCATTTGACAAGAAGGTTTTCTTGGGTAGAACAGACGTGGCTATTCATCCGAGTGTCACCCAACACTAGCTATTGCAGTATCAGGTTTCCTTCACTCCAGGCTTGATTCAAGTGCATGTTCCCCAGTTGCCTGAAGAATGACACCCCTAAATCACCATGACGGGTGCGGTGTGCCTGATGGCCCCGCTGTGGCCTTGGATCGAAATGCATTCCTCCAGTCCCTTAAACCGCACGGGTTTGGACAAGACAAGTGGGACATTAGTTCTGGCCATGCCCATGAGTTGCGACCATTTCTACTAGCTTTTTAAAGAATATTTATGTGGCTAACAACAGTAAAGTTAAGAAAAATATACTGTCATCTGAAGAATAGGTGCTCGTTCATTTGTCTTTGCATTCATGAATTCAGCTTTTAAGATTTGTAGTCTCAGTGAGCATGTAAAAAAGGATGCACGTCTTTAGCAACTTGTAGGAGTTTGCTACAACTCCAGGGGAAACCACGGCCTAACAATACAGAATATCACATTACTAAGTGGCAAAAGAACCATCCCCCCACACAACCTGTGTCAACCGCAGCTATGTTTAGTGAGTGTAGGCAGAGTGCCAGGTGTCATTTGCTGGTCGTAGCCCAAGAGGTGTGATCTCTCAGCCCCATGGCGCTGGTGTTCTCAGAAGAGGAGTGAAAATGTATTGTTTGTTGTTCACCAAAATAACACAGATTGGCAACGTCCAATGGTTTTGGTCTAGGAAGAGGGAAGAGATTGGGCCTGGGTGAGCTGTTGACCTGTTGATTCATTTCAGTCCTGTTGGCTTGTCTTTTTACTTTTTGCTCTGTATATGGGCTTCTTCAAATGCACCATTGCAGCCAGCTAACAACAAACACTCATCTGAAATATGATCCTTAACCTACAGGCTCTGTAGCCACACCCACTCCTTTCCCTTTGCCACGCCCAGAAAAGTAAAGCCCAAATTTGGCAAAAGCATGCAAAGCCAGAGATTACCTGTGCCTTAATGTAGTTATTCTTTATGATTTTCACTGCAGGGTGAAAAAATTTGAGAAATCCCAACTCAATACTCAATTAGAAGGTAGTGAGCAGTCATGTCCAATTGAAAATATGTAGATCTTTGCTTCTTGGAATTCTGGGATCGATACAGTGTACACATAATGATGTAATCTTGGTAAGTCTTCCTGGTTGGAGAAAATTGATTGCTATTTTTTTTTACTATCTTCAGTTTCTATTGAATTGAAAGACTATTGAAATCCATTGCATTGCATGACATCATAGGCATTTGGCAGACGCTCATATCCAGAGCGACGTACAACAAAGTGCATATCCATAGCCAGAGAATAAGGGAATAAGTGTTACCAGTGTGCCCACAGAGCAGGACTGGAGCCATACTGTATTGGAGTGTAGTTGCTGGGGAGAATGTAATCTGTGAAGTCCTCCAAGAAAAGTGTCCACAAATAAATAGTGCATGTAAATAACTATAAACAGCAGGATATACACAGCTTCCACTGTGCTTATCAGTAGACGTGTAAATCCCTGTGTCTTTCCACTGTGTTACTGATGTCTGGTTAGTCCCAGACAGTTGATAGAAGATTTTTATACAGGGGCAAGTCAGACAATTTGCAGCTGATGTTACTCTGGGCTTACCACAGGAGAAAACTAGGCACCGTTTAGCAATCTGGCTATGAGCCCCCAGGCCTTAGACTTTCATTTCAGTAATAAAAACGTACTCTGCATCCAGCATTGGCTTCTGCACGGTAGCCAGCAATCCAGAAAGGTTTTTTGCGGAGATGTCACTGAGTTGATCAGTAAACAAGATAATAGCCAGCTTAGTGTTAAGCTGGGCTGGGTTGGAGTGTCTTTGCTTTGACATTGGTTGGTGTAGGCCAGCCCTACTGCCAGCATTTCTAGAGCAAGTTCAAGAGTTGAACATTCAACTGGGATCAGACTGGATGAGCACAAAACACTTACAATATTATACACTAATAAGCATTTTGCCATGCACAAGGTCAATGCTTTCAACATTTCAGTGGCACTTGCATAATTATTGAGTTTATTTTAGATTTCATGCCATAGAAGTGTCTTAAAAATGTCTCTCATTTACATACTTTGGTGCCTGTTCATGTCACCGTTCAGCATAAACTTTTAGAACAATGCTTGTTGAAAAAATGTACAGTAACTCCCGGTTTCAAATTCTGATGCAAATTCAACTATCCTTCTTCAATGTTGTATGGGTCCAGCAAGAAAGTAAACACATTCACAATATTCACAATTGACATTCATTTCAATATGTGTTATGTCCATTGATTGACTTTGTATACATTAACATTCAAACTGTTATTATTTCAATAAAGTATATATACAGCACTAGGTCCTCACACAGCTCAGACGACCATGAGAATGATATTAGAGGGAATGTCACATGCCTCACTAGCCCCCTCTACAGGTCCAGATGGAGATCACGGGCACATGCCAAGGCATCAAAGACTGGTTTATGGGAGGGATGAAATCACAGCCAAGGGTGGATTCACCAGTGGATCTTTTTTTTACAACCTTTCGATACTTCTTTTGCAAACATAAACTAAGTGCAGACAACATAAAAAATGGATTTGAGATTCACGTGGTATTCTCTACAAACAAGTGGGATTTAAGGTCCAGGTTTCAGGTTGCAAATGTGGCATGTGCATCTGGTATTTTTATATATGTGCATATGCCAGGTTCTACATGCATTTGCGTTTCTGGGATGTGTACACAAAACCAAGGCTGAGACTGGGAAGAAGGTTTATTGAATATTCTAATTGATAAAATCTTGTCTGTTAACCAAAAAAAATAAGCATGTTGTTCCATAGTTAAGTCATGGCTCATGACATATTTAACTGTGTACATATCTATGCACAAAAGCTTTATTTAGGTATTTGTTTCAAAGCATAGGTCTTCATTGTAAGTTGATTGAGTAATGCTTTCCTACATTGATTTCCATTTGCTTTGGGCAGTGTCGACCCCTGCCATTACCCCCTTTCCCATACCTCTGCGGTGCATGAACACGCTGGAGAATTTACCACAGCAATCGCAGGGGCACCAAAATGAAATTTCCTTTGAAGGCATTCTGGACGCGATGTCCTGTCAGAACATCTCTCCCGCAGAAGCATCTCGTCCGAACGACGGACAAATGGACATACCTCCATTATGACAGATGCCTCTGGCCTTATTTATAGCGCACAATGCTGCTGGACCCACACATGCCTTTCAGCGCAAGTGGCCTGTCAACCAACCTGCCCCCACTAGGCCACTCAACCTGCGTGTAATAAATTACAGCCTAATATTAAGCCCATACAAAGGCTGCTCGGCCCATTTGGATGGACAGATTCCAGTTCCGTTGGAAGGTGGGTCGGCGGACCTGCCTTTTCCGCTCCTAAAAAGGGCTGATGATTTGGAGGTATTCGTTGGACGGTGTCGTGGGGATTCCTGTATAAATGTGGAGGCCAGGTGAAGTCTGGCTTACTCTCTCAAGGGAGCGACAGTAAACGGGCCTCCTCTCCTGCTCTAGAAGGGTGAGTTTAGCCCACAACTCCCTTCATTTTGTTTTTGGACAGTCTTAGTTTTTTTAAACAGGGCCACAGCATGTTAGTAATAGAAATAAACTTTTGTTTATTTTACCATTTACTTTACCGTAGTTACTTGTAAGCCAGCCGTGTTTATGTCCTTGCTGTTATGAATATGTGCCCAGGTGATTGGAACAAAGGACTTTGACTTTCTGTACCTGGATTTTACACCTGTGTGTGTGTGTGTACAGGACTACAGCTGACTTAGTGAAGATGTGTGACGAGGAGGAGACCACCGCCTTGGTGTGTGACAACGGCTCAGGCCTTGTCAAGGCAGGCTTTGCGGGAGATGATGCCCCCAGAGCTGTGTTCCCCTCCATTGTTGGCCGTCCCCGTCATCAGGTGAGCCCCTGTGTCCTGCAGTAACACCGTCCCTCATCTACCATGATAGACCTCATCTACCATGATAGACCTCATCTACCATGATAGACCTTATCTACCATGACTACCACGATAGCCCACAGCATTCATCTTCATCAAGATTAAGATCAATGTTGGAATAAATGTAACTACTTCCTGACTTCTTACCGAGCTCTTCCTTGGGGTATATTCTGAACGTCATGCAGTCTTAAGACCTTTTGCAACTCATGCGTTTAGTACAGTATACCAAAACCCATGGCTAAGCTTACGTAGAATTTAATCAGAGGAAGACCACGGGGTTGCTACAGAGAGAAGGAGCATAGACCCCGAACTGACTGAACCCTCCTGTACCCTGGGTCATACAATTGACAATTGCACATTGTCCTATGGAGCTGCCGGCTTCAGTCGGCGCTGACACAGTCCGCATTTGATCTGGACCATGCGGCTCTACCATTGACCACAGCATGGAGCGTTAAACAAATGAGCCACCCAGCAGCCCTGATATTTCTATTTCTAATTTTTAAAAAATCAAGAAGACGTTAATGGCTATGTGAAAGTTATTATAGTCTAATGTTTATGTGAATTGTTCTCTTGGCTCCATTAGGGTGTGATGGTTGGCATGGGGCAGAAGGACAGCTATGTTGGAGACGAGGCCCAAAGCAAGAGGGGCATCCTGACCCTAAAGTATCCCATCGAGCACGGCATCATCACCAACTGGGACGACATGGAGAAGGTACCTAAACCTGTGCAGACTCACCAGCACAGACTCACCAGCATCACGACACGCACTGTAATTATATATTTCATCATTGTCCTATGCAGATAATGATGCCTATGCAATCTTATGTTGAACTACTGTAAGGTTTGGTAAACTAATTTTATAAATAGAACTGATCAAGTGATCCATATAGGAATCCCCGGTGCAATCCTTGCCATGGCAGCTTCTGAGCTATCATAATTTGTCTGTGTGTTACACTCTCTCTTTTCTCCCTGTCTGTATAAAACAAACATGATGAGCTGGCCTATCTACTCTCCTCGTAATGGGCTCTTTCTCAGAAAACAGAAGTAAAACGCAACTGCCATTTGCTCTGTATTTTCTACGACATTATATTTGTAGATGGCTTGGGGGAAGGGGGATTCATTTTGAAACAGGGCTGTAGCATATGGGAGAAGCAGCTACCAGATCTGAAGGCAGGACACCTACGTGCCTGTTTCATGTTGGTCTCCTGTGTTCAACCTGCCCAAAGATCTGGCACCACACCTTCTACAATGAGCTGCGCGTGGCCCCTGAGGAACACCCCGTTCTGCTGACAGAGGCCCCGCTGAACCCCAAGGCCAACAGGGAGAAGATGACCCAGGTGGGCCACACCTATGCCTGCATCCTTTCCAGATTTCACTAGGGTCCACGCAAAAGATCCTGTACAATTACCATCACACATTTTATCAACCATATAGGGCCAGATTCAGCCCAGTCCCAGACAAAATAACATTTTGAGCGGAGATTTCTCCCAACAAAACTAAATTTAATCCAGGACTAGGCTTAATATGTAACATATAATATGTAACATATAAACATTGTGTTGAATTACATAACGTACTCTTTAACCTAGCTTTTACACATTTATACAGGAGATACGGGTAAACGCGGAAAAATACCCTTTTCAAGGGTACAATAGTTGTGTTCTACCACTGACTTAAACCCTTTAACCTGGACTTACCTACATTTATTGAATGATTAACCACTCAGTGGCTTGTCCTTTTTGTTTCAGAAGAACTCACTGTTACTCTTGAATGATTATTTTACACGGCCTGTTTCTGTAGATCATGTTTGAGACCTTCAATGTCCCGGCCATGTATGTGGCCATTCAGGCTGTGCTGTCTCTCTATGCCTCCGGCCGTACCACTGGTGAGTGTGTTCAGGCTAAGAAGCAAACACTAAGAGAACAACTGCAGGAGATTTGACAGGAGATAATAGTCTTTGTCTGGCCTAGTTTGCCTGGCCACCTCCACCTACCTCTAATGGAATCACTTCTATATCCCTGTCAAATAAATACAGTTTGTTCTGCAAAGTGGCATTATTTATTCTTATGTGAATGTCTTTAGAGAGCAGCAGCAGTTTGGTGGGTAGTTCATTTTGAATAAAGATATACTATGTGCTGTTGAATGGCTAATAGTGTGCCCTCACATTATCAGGAATAATTAATTAAGTTATTTTTTGTGATTCATGTACAAATCTTACTAATGAGCTATTACAGTACAACTTTCCTGGCTATTGGAATCTCTAACTATTCTGGAACAGTTCCCATGCCCATTTATTGAACTTACATTTGTTGGGCTAAATAGTAATGAGCAAACAAATGAAACAAAATGTTCAAACAAATAAGTAATGAGCATACAAGAAACTGTCAAACTGCCTTTATATACAATTTAGCCGTCTTTGGAAGTCTTTAGTGATCAGCTAGCCTCCTCTGTGTGTGTGTGTCTGTATCTACACAGGTATTGTACTGGATGCTGGGGATGGTGTGACCCACAATGTGCCTGTCTATGAGGGCTACGCATTGCCCCACGCCATCATGAGGCTAGACCTGGCAGGCAGAGACCTGACTGACTACCTCATGAAGATCCTAACAGAGAGAGGCTACTCCTTCGTCACCACTGGTAAGACCCAGGTCACATGACCAGCCAGTCCTTATACTGGTGTTGGTCTTTTTCACAAGATGAGTCATCTGCATCTACTTGAGATCACTAGTGAAAATGCTTCCATTTTAGCTAGCATGGACATAAATTTGTGCAAAATCTAATGACCCGTGTTATCCCAGTGTTATTTTAATGTTATAAAGACAATCTTGTGATGTTACTGAATGCTTGGCTTCAAGTGCCTCCATAAATGTTCAATGGGGTTGAGGTCAGGTGGTTGCGGATTGTGCAGCACTCCTTGCCTTCTTTGGTCTTTGGTTCAGCCTTGAAATAACTGTAGTTTGTTTACAATTTTTCAAAATCCTGAAACTTTCTTTTTCTTTACAGAAGACCCCAGATTTTTATTGCGGTCTTAGACTTTTAAACCCCACTGTATATGGTCAAAGTAAATCAACAAGATAATTTTGCACCATATGGATTAGTATTTCACATATTTCACATCTTGGCAAATAAAAGACACTGAGGTCCGTTGGCTTGACATTAAATACCAGACTAAAGATGAACTGCTTTCTTCTTTTTGCTTTCTGCTTATAGTCTCTGCTCTAGAAATGTGTTTTATCTCATATCCTTAGGAACAACCAAATCCAATTAACATGTACGATTAATGTCTCCTCATCTACTTACTGATCTACAGTTGGTTTGCTGATTCTTTCTGATAGAGCCTCTGAAGAAACAAATCATGGATTCTTTACAAGCACAGGGCATTAAAGGGATGAAGCGGTTTGGTCTTAATTTTGAAAGAGCTTTAAAAAAAAAAGTTCTAAAGACTAATTAATAGTATAATTTATATGGCACCCTTAAATCTTTTTCAGTGATCTGAAAGCATGCAACGTGCACTAAAGATAGCTTTTTTAGGGCACAGCAGTAGACAACAGGGGAGGGGCGGGGCGTATTAGTAGATATGTCAGCTGGCCTTTTGGTGAGGCAGGGAGGGGGTTTTTGGGGCCCAGTGGCATGCTGGTGTCCTGCCCGTAGAGGAAGGGGCAGCCAGCTCCATAGTTACTCACAGAAGATTTGTAGATCAAGCTGCGTTTCCACCACTGGGACATTCTGTCATTGAAGTCAGACAACTAGGACATACCGTACGCACACTAGCAAGCACGTGCGACACATGGGCAAACACACATACACAAAGAGTATGCATACACACACTGTGCATGTACAGCATGAACAGAACTTTACTCATCTGCTTTTTCATGCTGCCATTTAAAGCGGAAACGGCACAATTGGACAAACATTTTGTTAGTTAAGACCATGACAGGAGAAGTGCATGCATATAGCACAGCCTGCTGGCAGAAAGGCTGAATTATGCGGAAGTAGTTCCACAGAAAGCCAATATTACATTACATTACATTACATTATTGGCATTTGGCAGACGCTCTTATCCAGAGCGACGTACAACAAAGTGCATACCCATAACCAGGGATAAGTTCGCTGAAAGACCCTAGAGGGAAGTACAATTTCAACTACTACCTGTACAACAAAGATAAGGACGAGGGCCAATTTTTTTTTTTTTTTTTTAACAAAGAAACGAAGAAACAACAGAGCAAGCAAGCTTAAACAACAGAGCAAGCAACCAAACACTGCTTACCTAGCCAACTAAAAATACCGATACACAAAGCAAGTCACAGAGACAACAATTAAGGTTCACAGGGAGGTAGGGAGGGATGGGGAGAGGTGCTGCTTGAAGAGTTTGTTCCACCACCGTGGAGCCAGAACAGACAGTAGTTCTGAGCGTGAGGTGGAGGTTCGGAGAGGGGGAGGTGCCAAGCGGCCTGTGGAGGCTGAACGAAGTATACATTTGTTCCACAGTATACATTATAAGTACTTATTTAGTGTCAACACTCCTTTCCAGAACTTTCCAAACACTTGCAGCTGCTACTGCACCTTGCTGCACCCAGTCTTTTAGAGCTAGGGTTTAGCTCCGCCCCTCTTCTCTGCTGTTTTACTGCATGTGACCCCCCTGTAACACCTGATGAAGTTTTCTGGGTGTGACTCTCGCGTTCTGTCTCACAGCCGAGAGAGAGATTGTGCGCGACATCAAGGAGAAGCTCTGCTACGTGGCCCTGGACTTTGAGAATGAAATGGCCACCGCTGCCTCCTCCTCCTCCCTGGAGAAGAGCTACGAGCTGCCCGACGGGCAGGTCATCACCATCGGCAACGAGAGGTTCCGCTGCCCAGAGACCCTCTTTCAGCCCTCCTTCATTGGTCAGTCCACCATATTGTAACACCACATAAGATACATTTCCGTGATATTATATCAAATTGTTGTGCACAGCATATAATGCATTGATTTCCCCTGCTGATTCTCAGTCTGCTGCCCCGAGTTTTATCTTCAGCAATTAGATTTCACCATTTCAAATATTTAATAACATTTTATCCTCTATTTCAATCACAACTTAATACTAACTGTCTCAGAGTCAAGGGTATGTAATACAATAATGATATCAATAAAATGAATCATAGCAACATAATTTGGCCACTAAATATATAAAGTATACATGAAACAGTCCTCAAACAGTCCTCATTTGCGGTATTTGTCACATGACAGGGGTCATTAATCCAGTGAAATGGGGTCAGGACCTCTCACAGCGCCACCATTTTGTAGAGCACACCTTGGCTGTCTTAATCAAATTATTAATGATTCCTCATCACTGTCAGATGAAGCAGTAAACAAAATACACAGGTTAACAAATTAAAGCATAGCCTCTGCCCAAGTGCCAATCAGAAGCTCTGCTGAGGAACCGTCCAGTTGATATAATAGTTCCAGAAGAATCTGTGGTAGGGTAGAACCATGACTTTAGTACAAGGCTCTCACTAGTATCTGGGCTTCATGTTGCTTTGCCAAAGTTCATCACAGTGGATGAAATTACAGCATCAAATACCTTATTTGAAAAAGATACCAAACAATTTCTGGTAGGAGTTCTGTCAGCCAAAGTAGTGCTTTATGTACAATTCGCATATATTTCATCCTGTTTTACACATTCTGAATATTGGCATGAATATTGCTCAAAGATGCAACAGCAGTACTTTCTCTAGACTCTGATTCATGTGTCATCCCCAGGTATGGAGTCAGCTGGTATTCACGAGACCACCTACAATGGCATTATGAAGTGTGATATCGACATCCGGAAAGATCTGTACGCCAACAACGTGCTCTCCGGCGGTACGACCATGTACCCTGGTATTGGTGACCGCATGCAGAAAGAAATCACAGCTCTCGCCCCCAGCACCATGAAGATTAAGGTACAGCATAGTCAACACTCTCTCTAAATGTTTCATATTCCTGTTTTAGATATTGCGTACAGTGTCACACTGCAAAATGTGACTTAGCCAAATCTGTCTTACCTCATTGCCAATATATTTTTTTATTTAACCAAAAAAACTAAACTAAAAGACCAAAATACTAAAATACTAAAATTCCAAAGCACTGAGAATACTTCACACTTCACAGATTATTAGAGTAAAAAGACAATAAAGTCCCTATTTCACCATCCATTTTTAAAATAAAGAAATACTTGGCTTATCATGTTAAGGTACTGCTCCAGTGGATGGATGTGCCCAAAAGTCTGGTATTAAGTGTAGACTATGCCAGAGCTGACTGTGGTCAACAGCCCATCACAGCAATGCAGAGTGGGCTCTAGAGTCACCCAGGGAGGGGAGGGTTTAATTCGGCTGGCATTACAGGGTCTTACCCAGCCTCCAACAGCCCTCGCTGGCCGATCAGACCCCAGCCTGTGTGCCTGTTGAGCTTTACATGAAGCGTCTTCCTCCGTGTGATGAGAAGCAGTGGCAGACATCACATGATTTGGAGGAGTGCATGCTTGTCTGCGCTCGTGACAAGGGAGGCTATAAATAAATAAATACAACAAAAGCACTGTCATATTTTCACACTAAGTCTGTTGCAAAAACCTGACAGTTTAAAAAAAAATAAGATTTAAGCCAAATTTATGGGATGAAGAATGTTCCTTTGATTGCATGACATGGACAGGTCTGTATTGTTAATGCTTCACAGCTTTGGGGCTGGTACTGTATATTAATTTTCCAAAAGCATATGCATGGCATGTGTATGAGTGTGTGTACACAAGTTTACTTATTAGAATTTTCTATGCGTATGCAATATGGTGTCTTCAACAGTCAATAATATACAGTCACTGGCGTGGTTTTTGGATCATTAAGAAATGAAGGTATATCACAAATATCCCTTTATAAAACAAAAGTATTATGTATTATCAAGCAAAACTCCCTTTCCCACACCACACATTGAAAAAAACAAACAAACATTCAACTCATTCATCTTTCTTTGAGACTAAAATAAATATGGTCACGAATAACCACAATATTGATTCGTGGACATCTCTCCACCCTTCGCTGAAAGAAAGTACCTTTCAAAATGGGCAATCAATGCATATCAAAAATACATTGAATGTGATCAGATGGATTACTCCACAGAGCTGGGGGCAGACAGATGCAATTCATAGCAAGAAGTAATTTACGCAATCTGAGCTCACCGGGGTGCTATACGCAGACACACAGTCACGTTGCGAGCAGAAATAATGGTGTGGCCTACCTACGCCTTCTCAAGAAGGCTACACGTCTTGGGCCCTGTCCCCTGGGGCCAGAGAAGTGTGAACCACTGATAATGAACCTTTCCAGTTTGTGGCTCTTTCCATCAGGGACTGAGCTTCCTGGATTAAAATGAGACCTCGCTGCCCTATTTTGTGTCGGGAAGGAAGAAAAATAAGCATAAAACAGAGGGATAATTTGAGAATTGTTCAGAAGAAAAACAGAAGAAAGAGACAAGAAATTGTTGATGCACCTCAGCGAACGTCAATCCAAATGAGCCAGTTACCATGACATTGCAGGTCATGGCAAGGGAAAAGTTTAAACGAGAATACAACCAAAACAACTATTGCACAGCTGTGCAAGATTCTGTAGAAAGGTAAACCCAAGCAAGAGTGATAGCTGAAAACACAATTTTATTTTGATACACTGTGGTGTATTGACATGAGAATCCTTGAACTCACGTTACATTTCTGATTGGCTTGCAATATAGTTTCAACAGTGCTGCAGGGTTTACTTGAAGAGCCAATACTCTGTGCCATCTCCAATCAGTGATCACTTTATTAGGTAGACCTGTACAATAGCTTGTGAATGTAAATATTTAATCAGCCAATCATGTGGCAGCAACTAAATGCATAAAAGTATGCAGACATGCAGACATGCTTTTATGCATGATCCAACTGTTAAAATTTTACAATTATACCCTGAAAGTAAAGTCATGTTCTCTTTGGGTACATATGATGACGTTTTCCAAGCAAAAAATGTACAAATCAATTATATATTGCTGGCTAGGGGTACAGTACCTAGAGGGTGCCACCCGATAAACAAGCATCTATACCTTTTTAGGCAGTTTTCGCACCTTTACTTCTGTGAGTGTATCCAACATTGTCTGGAGTTATAGAGGTTTGTTGTTTGGCATCCCAGCTCTGCCACATTGCCCCAATACTAACCTGAGCGTGTGTGTATGGACATTGTGTGATAGCGATATGCTTATGTTCGGAGCTGACCAAGGCCTGGCCCTCCCACAGATGATCGCCCCCCCAGAGCGTAAGTACTCTGTGTGGATCGGAGGCTCCATCCTGGCCTCCCTCTCCACCTTCCAACAGATGTGGATCAGCAAGGACGAGTACGAGGAGGCGGGGCCCTCCATCGTCCACAGGAAGTGCTTCTAAACCACATCCTCCCTGCGAGACCCACCCCCTTCCGGAACTCAGCTGTCGCACGCTCCTTCTCTCGCTGGCTGTGTACGAAACTGCATACCTAACATACTACTACTACATTTCAAAACCAGCCTGAAATTTTGTATGGGTAGTATGCTGGTATGCGGGGTCAAACACAGCCACTGTCTCCAATGATTAATTTTCAGTGGTCCATTCTTTGTCCTAAATTTGTTCTCAGGCACTTGGTTCCTGATGTACATGCCTTTCTCAATAAAGTCTGCTGCCACTGTTATGGTCACATGTCATCTACTTTGTGCTGAGCATATGCATCATGTTTAGAGTAAGTCCAATCCACATTATTTTTCCATAATAAAGTAAGTAAAAGAAGCAATAAGCTGATCAGGCAGTATCACCAGAATTCAAACGACGTCATCGAAAAAAGGCTCAAATTGACTGATTTGGAAAGATTATTCAGACTGTCATTAAACCTTGAATTAACCTAAAATTGAACCTAAAATTTGATTGAATAATTGTAATTCATCTAATGTATGCAGCACAAAATACTTTGCTATATTGCTATCATAATGTGCATAATACCTAGCTCTTGTAACACAGACAACTGGAGACACAGATAAATAAAACACTGTTAATGACAACACATTACCTTTCCTAGATTGCTGCACACTGAAAATGCCATGTTAATTAAAAGCCTGGAATTGAACACATGAGATCTAGTTCACAAAAAAGAGAAGAAATAAATCTAATGCTAAGACATATTACAAACACTGTGCAGAACCAGTGTTCTTTGACATGACAAATTTACCCAGTTAAACTCAGTTAACAAGGCACACTGCAGGAAAATCAAGTCATGTACCCTGGATTAGGCCTTTCGTATCCATTTGAGCAGCTGTAAAATTAAACCCAAAGGATATTGCACATTTACATTTCAACCACTTTGCACTCATCTGCCCCTGCCCCATGGGTACCACATTACCGATCATGAGAAATTCACTGCATGGCTTCCACAGCTATAGTCCCTTCAGATATCTCCTCATCACCAACAATTCTACTGACCTTGTCATTTCATAATTATGCAATATGTTTTAATTCCCCCAATCTCAAACAGAATACCGTACATGGGTGATACATGAGACTGCACAGTGATTTTTAGACACAAGGGATATACGACCTTAGTGTCTAAGTTAATGCTTAGCCGTTCCCTCAAGGCTGATTCACATTATATAGTGGGGCTTCTGTTTATGAAGCTGGGGACTGCTTTTGTGCCTGTGGCTAGTCCCAGGAGCGGTTTGGTAGAGAAAGCATCGCCTTAGTTCTAGTATAGAATAACAAGTCCATGTGCTCTCTCTGCGTATTATCAATGTACTTGTGAGGATATAAATTACAGTAACATCAGCTGGATCCAATGTTCCTGCTGCTTTAGATATGTCTAAATAAAAGCCAGTCTGGCGCAGGGAGATCTGGCCTTACCTTGTCAGGGGTCCTAAATCAATGGCACATTGAAGACTCCTGCCCCTGTCCAACAGCTGCCCTCTCATTTGTTGCCCTGTTTTATGGCACCAATTAAAAAATGGGGGGGAGGCTAGAGGTGAGGGTGGGCTGGGAATATAAACTTGAGAGGTCACACGGTTCTTCTGGTTCCCCAGCCAGTGTGTGAGGAATTCTTCACAGGCTGAATTTTTCATTTGCTTCAGCACATATCTTTGTCTAATTATGCAGTTTAATATACATTGTTTTTGCATTTCAGAATAAGCACTTCAAAGCTATAGCAGCTGTTGACATATGAGGTTACGATGATATATCATTGTCTGTGTAACCATTAAATAGCTACAATTAATTTGGCCATATCACTGGCAAGAGCAATACACTTGGGATACCTCAAATTCACTTTAATCAGTCCTCTAAAGGATGTGAGATGTGAGCATGTTTGCACCCAGACTTTTCATGTAGCATTAAGAAATAAAGGAAAATAAAAACAGTTTTATCAGCTGAATATGCAATTCACCTGTAAGGCCAGAAGGTGGGGGCATTGAATCATGATGCAATATCTTATCAGGCTCTTATCACCTAACCAAGAATACCATAATATCCTTACAAAGGAGAAGAGAGAGAGGGGAATAACCTTTTATCAACACAAGGCCATATACGTATTTTTCAATAGAGCTGTGTTGCACCATAATATAAGTGCTTCTAACTGAGTATACATAAGTATCTGTACGGGCTAGCTGTTCTCTTCTGTCCATGTACACTGCTCAGACACTTTATCATAAGTTGACATGCTACTCCATAGCAGCTCAGAGTGAAATCTATTTGCTCTAAATGAGACATCCATCATTATAAAGACTGAACAGACTGAACAGGGGCATTCAATAAGAAAAAAAAAAAGAGCTACATAACTGTTCCCATGATAATGTGATAAACAGCTACAGCTCTCCATAATAGATTATTACTTTTGTTTACAATGTTTTGCAAGTGCTGAATAATTAATGCTTTACTACACAACAGTCCAAACTATGGCTCTAATAACTTAGTCATAGCATTTTCTTCGGTTTCTTGTTTGCTTGCAGTGGTGCCCAAACATTTTTCCGATGCGACCGCAAATTAATGTCTACAAATGTACACGACCCCCAACACCCCACCCACACACATCTTGTGCCTCACAACACTCTTTAGCCACGACTATATTAGATATACCACAACCACTCCTGCCTCAGTGCTTTAGTATAGTTGGGTTGTTGTAATGATAAATAGGCAGTGGCCATTTAATCAGCTTTGGAAAAGATTTTTAAAGATTTTCAGGTGACCCCCATCCTGAAATCAAGCGACCCAACATGGGGTCCTGACACACAATTTGGGAACTTCTGGCTCAGAGAATCTTGCCAAAAAAGGATTCAACTGAAAAAAAGTTCCCTGTTCGGAAAACAATGAGTGCGTTTACACTTAATACATTTGAGGCCAGACAAAACAGGAGGTTGTTTACAGGTCAATGTTAGCGGCTCAAATTCTGCCCTCATTGACTCCAGCAGCTGTCTTCCACAGTTCACCTGTCCCAAGGTATTGGGGGCCGTGGCTGCTGTGGCTGTACTGTACAAGTTGTGGCCTACATCGCTACGTGACAAGAAAACAGAGCAGCGTAATCTAGGACAGAGAGAAGACTCGGCTATATTTCCCCCGCTTTTCCCTCCGTCCAGATGTTAGCTGGTTTGCCTTCTGTCCGCTTGTGTTACGGTTAATCAGAGGCCGAATAGGCAGGGATAGCTATATTAGGTGCCTTATGAACCGGGCTCTTCCTGCATCTGCCATGGAAGGAAGCAGATTTAAGGTAAGCCAATCCACAAAAACATATTTTCTTGTGGGCACATTTAGCGTCTTCTGTATGTGAGCTAACGATTTTGGGGAATCGTTCTGGTTCAGGTAAAATGTGTCGCTAAGAAAATTATGGTAGTATCCCAGCAGTATGGGCTACTGTTTATCAAACTTAGATCTTAACAACAAGAAGTTACTCCAACTCCCAGGGTGCTGTTTTACTCCAGAGCATCTGCCTAGGTAAATATTGAGATGTACAAAATGTACACTAAACAAGTTTCTCTGAGAGGATGAGAAAATCATGCATGTCAATACTCACAACGACTTTGGTGATACTGGTCAATAATGATTTGTGGGATTTGCAGATTCTTTACTTGTATTATCATATCACCTATGTATGTGGACCGTGCTGTTCTATTTGTAATCATTTCAATATATGAGGTCTTTTGCTAAAGATAATGATTTGTTTCGAGTTGCTCAGGGTAGCAAGTGTTTATCTGGACTGGAAATGTTCAAATCCCGTTATGTTTTAAAATTGTATTTAGTCTAGCTTTGCTGCTTATCACAGTCAGGATTTTATAATATATGTAATAAAAACGTGTTATTTATATCAGTCCATTCAAAATATTCAACAGGGGGCCAACCTAACTACCATGATACTGTGTCCTTTATGTTCACAATGTATTAGTCAATTGGCCTATTTTTTACTCTATATATAACCTCAACTCAATGAACTTGTCATGATGGATAGGTTACAGTCACTTGGTTTCTCTCCATTATGTGAAAGGACAAAGTGCAACATTAGCAGTTGGACTGAACGGCCCTCATCTGGTACGTCTGTCTGCGGAATGCGTGATGAAGTACAGGCTACTGTATCGACTCCAATTATAACGCGCAGACGAGCCTCTGTGGGACCGGTGCCGCGCATGGTTTTCGCTGCGCCTGCATGAGGCACACGTCAAGGGTACGATGCCATACTTAGTCCTGCAGCTGCCGATGACCCACTTTCCGTTCGCCGAAGGAGCCAAAGACAAATGAAGGTGAAGAGCTTCAGAGAGGGCCTCAAGATTAATTGGTTTCCTTGCTCTACCTTTCCCACAGAAGCACGCGAAGAGAGGAGGAAATCAAGAACAAGCTCAGTGAAGGGGCTGAGACTACTCCTGTAAAAAGGATTTGGCAGCAATGAGTCTGAATTACTGAGGTGTTTTTTTTAATGATGCGCTTTTAAGATGCTCTATGATAACTAGCACTCTGTAGAGACATTCATTCTGTAAAACATCTTTAACATGTCTTTTCATTGGTATTGTATTGCTGGCCTGCTTTCAGACAGACAAGCAAGCAGGTAGGCAGGCCTGCAAACAAACAGACAGACAGGCAGGCAGACAGGCAGGCAGGCAGGCAGGCATGCATGCGGGCAGACAGACAGACAGACAGACATACTGACAGACAGACAGGCAGATAAACCGGCAGACAGACAAATAGACTGGCAGACAGATATCTCTCCTCAATGACAGAGTGAGCGTAACATGTAACATGTGCCAGTGGTACAGATTGAACGAACACTAAAGGCCGGCAGCTTGTCTGTGGTGGGCTGCTCTATGGATTCACCCAAAGGCCAGTCATTAGTGGGGCAGAGTCATGAATAAAAGAACAGGATTCCCCAAGCACTTTTACGTGTTTGGTGTGTCTTCTTCAGCATTTGGGAAAGATGCATCTCTCAAATCCTCTGTGCCTGTCCTCACTATCATTTTTTTCCCATGTCCTATATAATGTCCCACTTTGCAATTAGGTCTGTATTTAATGCAGGGCTATGCAGAGAGAAACAAGTGCAACTACAGTCTGTCAAAACTTGTCTTACAGTTCACCGCATGGTATGTACTTCTGTTTTGACAGGAGGGAGAAAGTGAATCTTTCTTCTTCTTTATTATCTCCTCCTCTATCATCTTCTCCTACTCCTCCTCTTCCTTCTTCTTCTTCTTCTTCTTCTTCTCCTTCTCCTCTTCTTCCTCGTTTTTTTTCTTCCTTAAATTTACCGTTCCAATGGGGCATTTCACATTTATATGCCTCGGCCAGTCCAAAAGAAGGTATATTGCTTTTTTTAATCTTTGCTTTTCCTACCCTATCTCATGCTATTTTCACTTTCAAAATTGACTTTAAAAAAAGTCCCAGGGGAGGCTTTTGCCTACATCTGCCATGGTTTCCTTTTCCTTTCCTTTTCCTTTTATTCCCCCTCCATTCTTTTATCAGTGCAGTTACTGCTATGTTTTGGTACAATGTCTTGTAATGCCACAGCTCTTGTTATGTATTCAGCGGATTGTCTCTACTCTAATTTTGTTTCAGCCTTCACTCCAGGTGTCTTAACATCAAATGACATCAAATCCTTCAGAAGCAAGGACAATATCAATCTTTGTGATTTCTATAGCAACAGGTTATTGAACAACAGACATACTTAAATACAGATCAACTGCAATTGAAAAACAAGCTGGGCTCATATGGGGTGTTAGAGCAAACAGGTTGGTCTCTTAAAAGCACTGACACATTTTCACACATATTTTAGACAAATGGAACAACATTTTCTCTTGTAACAGAGACATTGCTCACACAGTACAATAAGTTTACATGAATTGGCATGAACTAATGTATTTGTTAACATGAAATAATGACGTACAAATGCATTAATTCAGCATGAAATTTATTTTTCATTAGTTATATGTATGTATTTGCATGTATTTCTTAACTAAATGATATATAAGCAACATGAATATAAGATACAAATGATCGTATATTCCAGAAAACCATTGGATAAACATACATAACAATGAACAAATAAATTAAATACATGCTGTTGTCACCATGAATTGATGATGTAAATAGATTACCAAAGCTGTATAGATTAACTTCTCAGTAGTTACTTAGCAACATTATTGTAAAGTCTTATCGCTAATGTATTTTAGGTAACACCATTTCATCTTAATGCATTTCAATTTTAGGTCCAGTTGATAGTGAAGTGCCCTATTAACTGTGACTCAGAAACAAACATGATTAAAAATATAGCTGAAGTCACTAAGAACTGTCTATTCTTAGGTTTTCACGTTCAATAGACTTCCCCATTGAGTGCCTTCCATTATTACTTGGAGTTAGATCATGAAGGGTACTTCAGAATGATGTAAAAATGAAGAATGAATGTAATGCAATGTATCCACTTAAACCCACCTGACCACTAAGCAATACTTAAGAGTTCCAGTAGTGCAAAGGCAATGTTTGTCCTGCTATATTGCCGAGAATTACCAAAGTGCAGCGCACAGTTACTTAAAGTTTTATGCAACATTAATACATTTAGGACACAAATGGATGCAAAGCGCTCCCTCTCCCCTGTTGAGCTTGAGTGTGTTAGTGAGTATGTGTGTGAGTGAGTGAGTGAGTTACAAGCCAGGTCCACGAGGTGTTGTACATCTACAAATGGTTTTGCAAGCAACATTAAATGACTGGTTCTCTCTTCTGTATACATTTCCAACCATAGTATCTATTTTCTCCTAGTTTGGAGTACCAAAGTCAACCAGTCAACCAGCTGTGCCATGGAACCACTGAATTAGTGTTGATTGCCGCTGATGATGCAGACTTGCCTGCTGAAACCGGGCACCGATAGAGCTAATTCAGTGTTTGCAACAGTTGGCACTAGCAGCTAGAATTAAATATCATTCAGACGAGAAAAGAATGTGCACTGTCATTATTATGTTAAATGTATCTCATTTCTGACACTGTTTTATGTAAATGACGCCAGATTTGAAGTGTTTTCCTTTCAAGTAATTATCATCTCAACTGGAAAAAAGCCATCTGAAAATTCCAGCTAAGACCAGCTGGGATTCTAAGCTGGTTTAAGCTGGTTTAAAAAATGTTTTTGACACTTCCAACTCGTCAGAGCTGGTCTGTGGCTGGCCAAAAACTAGACAAACCTGGTCAAAGCTGGTTCAGCTGGCAGAGTAAGCGGGTGGTCAGCTAGGTGGTGGACTGTGGTGAATGTATAGGCTAGTCAGCTGGTTGACAAGCTAAAAGTGTTGAAAACACAGCTCAAGCCATCTCAACCAGCTTAGGTGGGTTTCAGCTGGAATGTTCAGCAGGGGAGACGATTAATGACATTGCATTGTTCCAAATCATTATGATCAATTCTCTAATCACTCCAGCACTGTTTTAGCTTTGGCTTAGAAGTTCACGACCAACACCTTTCTTAACTCGTTCTTTATAGAGTGAGGATATACATCCCCCATAATCACATATGAGCCATTCCATTAACCCAGCTTTCCCAGATAGAGTAGCAGACTGTTATTTACATACTAATAAAATAATGCAACTGGTGCATGACTCACAGAGCCAAGAAGTGACATATGCTGAATTTAACAGCAGGGCTTCCCTGGCGGTTTCCTACACTGACACAGATGTGCTCCTCCTAATCAAATTTGAACAGATTGTCTGGCGATGTCTTAGTCTCACAGGCAGTTATTCAAGAGGTTTGGTGAAGAGACAGGGAGAGAGGTCCCTCTTGGGTACTCCAAAATCATTGTACTTTATAATTACACCATGGATCAAACACTTTAGTCACAAACTGTAAATAATTTACTCTACCTGTATTGCACAGACATTGAGTGCAGAGTACCTGTCGTAATATGATATATAGTACTATATATAGTATATATATAATTGGTTAGTTATTGGTCTTTGATTGCCCTGATGAAAATTCCAGCTAAGACCAGCTAGGATTCTATACTAGTTTAAGATGGTTTGATCTGTGTTTTTGATGGTTCGACAGTTATTGCTGGTCTGTAGCTGGTCAAGCAGGTTAAGATGAGAGAGTAAGCTGGTATTGAAACTGGTGGACTAGCTGAATATATAGGGTGTTTTGCTGGTGAACAGCTGGTTGGCCAGATAAAAGTGCCCTGCTTGTTAAAGATGGAATTTATAGCAGGGTGGACAGATACCACAAAGAGGATTATGTTTTTTTCTTACGAAATTGAGCCAACAATTTTTAAATAATCTTTACACCAATGTTATATTTGAATATGAATCCTGAATGTAAACTATTTTTTAGACTTATTAAGTCTTCTGCTGCTGTAGCCTATCCACTTAGAGGTTTTACACTTTGTGTGTTCAGAGATGCTCTTCTGCATACCACTGTTGTAATGCGTGATTATTTGCATTACTGTCATTTTCCTGCCAATCTAGTCCTTGTACTTCACCATTCTGACATTTTGTCTGAAAAACAGCTGAACCTCTTGACCATGTCTGCATGTTTGTGTGCACTTAGTTGCTGACACATGATTGGCTGATATTTGTAGTTATTTGTATTAACAAGCTGGTGCACTGATCTACCTAATAAAGTCATCGCTGAGTGAATATGCTGGATATGAACCTTTGAGACACAAATATGTTGGAAATGGAGGAAGTTCAGACCTATTCTTAACTTTGAAAGTGAAATGAAAGTAAGCCAAGAATTATAACCTGTGTGTGTATGTACGAGTGTGCTGTGCTCATATTGAACAATGTCCTTTTTTTCTGTCTAAAGGTTGTAAGGCCCAGGCTTATTTCCTACAAATGTTGTAAATACACAGTGGGCATAAGTGTGGGGTCAGAGGGATGAGTAGATATTAACCTCTCTGCTCTCCGCTTGCGATGAGAAGATTACCTAGCTCTCACCTCGGCATGACATCCCAGCTATCTGAACACTCGAGCCGCGTCTGACAGACCTGGCCAGATGCTGCTGTGCCCTTTTCCTTGATTGTGGTCAGGATGACTCAAACACTTGAGGGTCAGTGTAACCCATATCTCTGTCGGTTCCTGGGTGATGCTTCAGTCATTATCTGCTCACTGGCTCACTTCACCCCCCTCCCCCCCTTCCCCAGAATGCTCACGCAGGAACAAAATACCGACAAAATATTGGGGGTCATTTCTGTTTCTATCTTTCATGGCATTGCATCAGGGCTGTTAGTAAATATTTTACTAGTAATTTTTGTAATGTCTCAAGAAAATACCCATGTTACCCATGCATGTAGTCAAGGGGAATACTCCGGAAGATATACAGTAGGTATGTCTTAAGAAATGTGCTGTTATAGAACAGAAATCTAATAACATTTTGATCTATAAATGAATACCTGTTGCATGATTTAAGTGGTGCAGAGAAGCACATGTTTTTTCCCGTGAGCAAGTCTCCAACCTGGGAACTGAACCCACACCCTTCCCAATTGGCTACTTCTCTATCCATTGCAAATTACAGCTGCGTAAAAATTGAAAGGCAGACATATTAAAGGTTCATCTCAACAACCACCTACGTTGCGGCCCACCTGTCTCTAGGAATTGGAATTCTACAAGAATGAGCTGAAAAGCTCTCATGTTTGCTTTAGTTTATTATTTTAGTTTGATGATTTCATTTATTATTTTTGCCCAGAGTGAGGAAGAAGGACAAACAGTTTTGTCAATGCCTATGTAGGTGTGCTCCCTCTTTCTATGTGAGAGTGAGCAAACACACACAGGTACAAACCCGGAACTGCCACACCTCCGTCCCATGGGGTTTCAGAGTATAGCGCCCCCTGGGGATTAGGGGGGAACATTTTATTGGTCCTTGAATTAGAAAATCGTTCCCTCAAACTCATATACTCATATACAATTCACGTATGTCAGCTGCGTTGGCTCTGCCTGAAATCATTCAAGTCAATGGAGGACCTCTGTAAAACTGCGGAAACACAACATCCCCTAATGCAAGATGGCTCTGCTGACCAGAGTGGAGGATGCCTCAACAAAATCCACACCTACCGTTGGGAGCGGGCCATTCAGAATCCGTCATTTTCAAGTACCACCGAAGAAGATGAAAAACAGTTATTATATGCTAAATGATATGCTTTCCTTGAATGGATTGCCTACCACTGCCTAAGAAACTATACTAATCTCATTAGTTAAAAATTTCACTAAATGTTTATACCATTATCCATCAATGTATTTTCTATCCATGACCACAATAAACAATTAATTGAAGACAGTAATAACTGAGAACCATGACATGAAATAGAAAATGATCAAGTGGTTCCTGTCAATATTTTCATTTATTGTAGCCATGGATAGAAAATGCATTGGTTTTATATGGCCCGAATACAATATGTGATCATGGCTGTGACTTTGACGTTCAGAGAGTAAAACATGCAGCAAATTACTGTAGGAGTACTTTTAAGGCTAATGAACATTGACATTTCTCACCTTCTAATTTCTTACATCTTTTTTTCTCTGAGAAGCTTCATACACATGACTCCAGGCCTGGTGTGTGTCTGTCATGAACTGGATTTGATGATCTCAGTCATTTTGACAGAGCTTGCAGAAGGCATGATAATTCAAAGGAGCATGTCAATTGAAAAGTGCAATCAAGCCTATTGTGCAGGACACAGTTTCAGCATGCAATAGATGATGGTGCTCGTCTCCTAGTGGCAAGGCATAACAAAATGCAGAGGGGAAAATAGGGCAGGGTCTACAATGCCTGACTGATGCAACCTCATTGCAAAAGTGATATGACCTAGCTTTTCAAATGCAGGAGAAGAAAAATGATATGCGCTAAAATAATGACCAATAAATAACGCTTCAATTATGTTTCATTTGACCTGTAACTGTAACTGTATAAAATCTAAGAAAACTGTATAAAATGTGAGAAAATATAGAACCAATTTTATTTTTATCTCAGATATATTTGCAGATGATTCTGGTGGCACTTTACCATACAGGTGGCAAACTTTCACTTACTGTACCTTAGGTTAAAATGATAAAGGAACATTTTTCACAGATTTTTCATATTTATGGATAAAAGGCATTGTGGAAGCAATAAGAAGGCAACAACCAAAGTGTCAAAATATTTATATTACAATAATTGTGTGTTTATTTAAACTCTTGGGCTGAAGTAGACCGCAAACATAAAAGCGGTCATAAAATCTTAACATAATAGGAGGGTTAAGTAACTGCATGTTAAATTCTCACTATTTGGGACCGTTGAAATGTACCTGATCATTTAGGACCATGGATGTGCAGCAGTATTTTAAAATGCTGTACAGGGAATATTAGTGAATATTAGTTTCAGTCTGAGGCTGTGGAAAACACTGAAATTACAAATCACAGCAGTTATGTAACATTAAACATTAGCAGATAAATAGTTAAGGAAATAGTATCAATAATAATAAAATGTATTGCAGCAGAGGTATATTTAAAATGATAAATGAAAGTGGTGAATGTTGTGTGCACAGTTCAAATGAAAATTTTAAGGTTGTAAAAGCTTTGATTATATCTGATTGTAATCACTTGATTAAGTATTTTATGTCACTGATGACAAAGAGAGGCATCTTTCTGAGTCAAACTAACAGTAGTTACAACTGATGTGTTGTATTTCATTTTGAGTAAAATGTGGAAATATTTCTTCAGTTGTATCGTGGAATTCACTCAGTGATGTTGCAGTGCCATTTTTCTTCTGGCTGAAATCTAAGTGTCAAGCCAAGCCTGTACATTTGCTTGGAATCAAAATTGAGTTGTGAGTTAGTGAGTTGGTTTTCTAGAACCAGTATATTGTTGAGTGAATATGAATGGATAAACAAAGGTTAATAACTCAGTAGCTTCATTCAATGTATAGATACATTGTTGGTTGATTTTTTTCACCTGTTGAGCCAGTGCAAGGTATTCATTTCTAAGCAGCCTTGTAAAATCTATGGAAAGCATTATGTTTAAAATGTAATTGGCTGTTCCATTTGTAGAATTTGTTTATAACCAAAGGTTTTCATTAATTTGGATCAGTTGAATCTTAAACTGACTGTGAAGGTAAATCTGTGAATGACATAAAAAGGGCCCTGACCCAATGGCCAATAAATGTTTTAGTCTCATGCTGAAATATGCTATTATAGTTATTTACATTACTTTAAACAGATATTTGGTGGATGTGTGCTGGATACCTCCCTTCGTGACAATGTATGGTTATTTCAACTATTTCCAGGTACTTTAAATATTGATTTTGTGCAAGGGTCTGCAGTACATACTGTACCGTACTTCTGTTGAAGTCGGCTAGAAAATGTAATATCTCTGCCATTCATCATGATGTGGAACATTTGTATAGTGTAAAGTAAATGCATTATTTGTGATTAAATGCCACTGGAACATTTTCACTCAAGAACTCAAGGCAGATACTGTTGACTGAAACACATACTTTTCATCTTCTGTTCATTTTACATTCCATCCATGTTCACTAACCTTCCTTTCATTCTTGCCATATTAGATCAACTAATGTTTTTTTTAGAAATGTAACAATGGGTCACTTCATAGTTATTTGAAGATGGAGGTATACTTTATTGAACTCTATGGGGTCATTTGTCTTCTATATTTGAACCATCCTAGCCTTGTGTTGGTTAGGCAATGTTGCTCTGATGTGGAAAGAGATGCCAAGGTTCACTTCCTATCCAGGGCAAGTCAGTTCCTCACCTCAATATTAATCACCAAGTGTGCGAGGAGCAGCCTGTAGCCTAGTGGGCTAGGTACATGACTGGGACCTGGAAGGTTGGTAGTTCAATCCCCTGTGTAGCCATGATAAGATCTGCACAGCTGCTGAGGCCTTTAGTCCCCTATTGCTCTGGGGGGCTTGCCCCCTGCCTAATCTAATCATCTGTAATTTACTTTGGATAACAGAACCAGCTAAAAAGCAAGTTATTATTAATGTATTCAAGTCAGAGTTGGACAGCAGTGCACTGTACTTGTTGCTATGCACATACATCAGTGAGCGCTTTATTAGGTATTTATTAGACTTATTTTTTAGACTTATTAAGTCATCTTATGGGGTGACATCGGCTCAGGCGGTGAGAGCAGTCGTCTCGCAGTCGGAGGGTTGCCGGTTCACATTGGGCGTGACACCTAAGACACCTAACCCTTAAATGCTCCTGACAAGCTGGTTGGTGCCCTGCCTGGCAACCAATCACCGTTGGTGTGTGTGTATGAATGGGTGAATGAAAAGCATCAATTGTACAGCACTTTGGCAATGTAGGGAGTCTATCCACTTTTGATGCATTGTGTGTTCAGAGATGCTCTTCTGCATACATGCATGCTATTTGTGTTACTGTCACCTTCTTGTCAGCTTTGACCAGTCTGGCCCTTCTCCTCTGACCTCTCTCATTAACAGCGTGTTTTTGCCCACAGAACTGCCGCTCACTGGATGCTTTTTTATTTTTTGCACCATTCTCTGCAGACTCTTTCTGATATTCAGAAACCACTCTGTCTGGCACCAACAATCGATGGTCGAAGTCACTTAGATCGCAATTATTCCCCATTCTGATTAAATATTTGCATTAATATGCTGGTGTACAGTTCTAATTAATCAAGTGCTCACTGAGTGTATTAGTAAGGGGCCAATCCTTACTTGTTTGTGATTATGAAAATTCAGATTTCTTTATGTCATATGTCTGCCATTTTCACGTCATCTGCCGGCCATTTTTATATGGCACATGGCTGTTTTCTCTTACATAAGAGCTTCATACAGTGCTTCCCTCTTCTTTCAGTCATACAGGCTCCCATACCCAGTTCCAGCTCAAGTAACAGAACAGGTGCAGCTATCCAGCATTACATTTTCTTATCTGTATTTTCTGTGGTTTTCAAGAGGAGTCATTTAACTCGAAGTGTCGCCTCGAGGAAGCTCAATAAAAAAATGCATTATTTAAAAGAATTTGGGATGAAATGGGATGGGCTGAGCGCATTTGTTTTCAGAACGAGAAAACCTTTTTTTCCTTTTGCATTATTCAGAATGCATCATCAGAGATGTTTATCGACGTGAAGTAAGTGCATCCCGGCTTTAATTAGAGAGTTACTGATGACTAGTCTGACTCGCTCTCGTTGTCATGGTGAAGAAGACTCCCCTGTACCCCTGTTCCCTGAGCGCTGGATGGCACTGAGGCCAGCAGCTGCAACGCACAGTCAAAGACGAACAAAACAGGGCGACCATTATGCACACCTGACACAGATTATAGACCGTGACGACAATCATACAAGAACAACCATATAGGATCGAATCTCTGTCAAGGTTGTTTGTGACAAGTACTCTGAGGCTTGTCTGACATACAGTTACATTTCACGGCGTATTATCTGAGAAATATATCTGCCAAGGATAGCATTTTCAATTTGGCAAAGGTCGATATGTGATTAGGACGAGCTGTAAAGAAATACGATAAAATATGCTCGCGCTTCGAGAAAGTAACAATGTAATAGGCTTGATATTTTGTAGCTGAACAGAAATAGACGACCGGCTATGATGCAACCTACTTTCCGAGGCAGTAAGAGAAAAATGTTGTGTCAGTATTCTACACTCCATAGTGCGATGTAAAATAGGGACCGGTAAGATACACATGTTACTCTTTAAACAAGGAAACCTCGCTAAACATGAGAAATCAGGGCGTGCACATCTGCATTCTGTGCAAGAATAGAATCAAAAAATGCCAAAACAGTCATTAGAAATACATGGCCTTCGATGACAAGTTTAGAGTCACGGTGCCCCTATAGGTCTACAAATTAATTCCACATTTACGCTGTCGCAAAAACCCACGGTGCCTGCCTCAGCTGGGTTGTCAATTTTACATTAATAGCCATGGGATGAGATAAACAAGAATGACACTGTTGCCAAGCTAAATGTTAATTTCACCATATACGTAGCAAAGGCTGTTGCCATGGTGAGTCCATTTGCGCAAGTTGTGTCTTAGCTTTCCGGCCTCAAAACGGTTTCATAGGAGGACGAGGAATGTGCGCATACAGAAAACTGCTTATTTCTGAGGGCCTGACCAGAAACAGACTCTACATCATGGGGATTAAGTGGAGGCGTTCACTGTGGAGAATGCGCCATTTCAAAGCAGCTAGCGTGACCACAGATTAACCCTTCACGGATCAAAGGAGCTGATTCCGGTTATGGATGCGGCAGTGTTTAATTAGGAGCAATCACACTGGGAATCTATTACGCAACTTAATGGCTCCTCAAATTCTACCATTAGACATTCGATGCATTCACCGTATACGTAGTGTACAGTGGGCTACTGAGCGGCTTATCCTGTTAAGGCTCTGTTTCAGTACATTGATGGGCTCCACACTGTGGCCAGCAGTTGCACCGGGCAACATGAACTCAGTGGTAGCATTACCAGGGAAGTCGGGGTGATGATTTCTCATTGATCACCAGTGACCCCTGCTGGTCAGTCTTGAGTTGTGCATGAAGCGTTTTCCTTCCACTGTTGCCTGTGCAAGCCCAACTTGTTGACCGCAGTGTGGAAAGAGGCGTTGTAACATTGCAGACTGTACTGAAGAGGGGAGCTCATGTACTCTCAGAAATGAAGGTACAAAAAGTGCCTAAAAAATAACAAATTGTACCAGCAATACATAATACATGTTTACCTTTTTTTGGAAAACATACTAATTTGTACCCAAAGAGAACATATTGTACTTTTGGGGTACATTCGGGAAATTTGATCCTCAAAGAACAAAATTGTACCTATAAATTAGCATAAGAAATACTATATTGCGCAAACCTCAATGTGTAACCATTACACAGCTGTTGTGTTACAATTTTCATTTTTGGATCTTTTTCTATGTTCTTCTGGCTGCAGAATAGCCTCCAACTTCTATTTATTTATTCATTTATTCATTTTCATGAGGCTTCACATGTACGCCATATGAGGAGGAGCATTCTGGAAGCTTCTGTTGCCCCCGAGGAGATGGAGCAGATGGGTGTCTGCTACAATGGCTATCCGGCACTAGTCAGAGAAAACCTCATTCATCACCAGAAGCCTTTTGGGGCCTATGTCAACACTATGTTCCACCAAAGGAATAGATGACACATTTTTCTAGTGAGCTATTCCAAACACCTCTCCACACCCTCATTGCAAACAAGAGGGGCTTTGGTTCACCTGAGCTTTTTTCTGAAACAGAATCTCTTACTTGCAGTCCTTTTGGACATTTCAAACAACATTTTTATGGAGCCTCATATACAGTCCATTAAAGGGAAATTGCAAAGAGATATACATTCTTTCCGGTTGTTACTTTTTGTGTAGAAAGACTTGGATGGATTTATAAATGATTGATACCTAGCATTATGGACATTTTTATTCTGCCCTTTTATTCTGCTAACATTCCCATTGACTTTGAATTTAAACATGCCAAATCCACCGCACGCCCAGGCTTAATCAATATACAGACAACAAACAATCTTCAGAATATAATTAAGTATTCGATCCGTCTTAGCAAAGCAAACTCAGTCCATGATATGTCATAAAGGGAAATATGAGCAATAGATTTTTTTATTCCCTTCGTTTATGGCCGTGAGGACGATACATTTTGTTATTTCTGCCATACAGCACCTGAGGCTTTTTCGATAAACAGGTATGAATTTTAAGCGCCGCCCCCCTGAAGCTTTTGCCTGGAGCTAGCCGTCAGGTGCACGGTTCATAATCAAACTGTTTTTCCCCTCTTTGCCTGACTCCCAACCCTGTCGGACGGACAGTGTGCGCACAGCGTCGAGTGTCAGTATTGCATATTGAATTACGCTTCGGAGTTGACTCTTGGAGCTCCGCTGAAACCTTCGTTTCCCCTGTCATCTCATGCCCAGCGCTCCGTGGTGGTCGGGGGAAGTTCTTTTCGCCCACAGTCAGCCACGGCTTTCAAACGCGAAGCCTATGACGGTTGTTGGCGGCACAAACCTTTCTCTATAAAAAGGACGGTGAAACATTCAAGGTAAGAGATGCTGGTTTGTTATTACGAAGTGTAATTTCTCTGTGTTCGTGCAACTTCCACTACGCGCTATTTTATGTGAATGCAGGTGTTAAACTCCACAATTGCCATGAAATAAAAGGAAACGAAACGAAAGTTAATCACATATAAACCGAAGACAGTTTAAGTCTAAGGGATAGGTGTGCATGTTAATCTATATATCTCAGAGTAATTTGGGTGAGAGTACCAGCGACTTTTACTTGGACAGCACACGTGGCCACATCAAAACATTGGAGAGGGCATTGAGAATATGATTTTTTTATTATTATTATTAACTAACAGAAGACAATGGCACAGACAATCACAAACCTTTTCTGCATGAGATCTTGGATCATTTATCTTCATCTGCGCCACGCATCCAGCAGGTCCACGAGGGAGCCACTTTTTTACCCATCCATACCGCCGTTACAAGCTTAGCCTTAAATTAAAATTATTTTAAATGGTTCCTTTACTGAACGGTTGCTTATACATATTGCTAACATTGATGTTCTGCTCATTTATTAGCTTAAAAAACGATTCATGGTCATTGTTTTGGCCACTTGAGGTCAATGAGGTGATGCCTCATTGAAAATTTAAATAAATCCGGTTGGATGTCCTCTCCTCTGTATCTTCACTTGTTGAGTCATGCAATTGATGCGACTTTGGGAGAAAACTTATTGCAGCTCACACAACCGTAACAGGAGGAGTCTGATACCCATCTTTGCTACCTTTCAAAACAGGGCTTCCCCAGTTTCTGTATTGTAGCAACAACAGCCAGCAAAAAAACATGTTTGGACATTAAATAATTATGTTTATTAACAATTTCTGACATGAATATAACTATAAGGTTGCCGAAATATAATCCTATTATATACTGCATTCCTTTCATTACATTATTGGCATTTGGCAGAAACTCTTATCCAGAGCCACATTCATAGACTTCTCATTAATCCATATAAGTTCACATTAATATTAATAAAGCTGCAAATAGCCATTAAGTTTGATTATTATAATTCCAGCAAATGTCTGTTTCTGGTCATTTAGTGCTGATATTTGTTTTGACGTCACTGATATTAACATTTATAATCACCTTGTACATACAGTATACCATAACCAATGGTGAGGAAACTACAGCCATTCTTATTGCAGCTCTTATTGTGGGACTCATAGCACATTGATTCCTGACACCTTTGTATTCATGGTGGAATAATACCATGGATATCGTCATTCATGTTACACAAATGTTGGCAGGGCATTTTAATACAGCATGTTATAGTTTTCATTGCTTTGATAAAGATGAAAAAGAGTACACTCCCTGTGAAACACTTCAACTTCCCTGTCAACTGCATTAAGGCATGCACTGTATGTTTGCCAGGGTGGAAGCTACGAACTTTGACTGAGAACTCATTTGTTGTGAAATGAAGAAAAAAGTTTTTTTTGGACCAGACCCATCCCAAATGCTGCCTGGATAGTCATTGATAGCAGCTTAGCAGTTCATGGGGCGCATATTCTGAGTCATGTTGGATATTAATACCCTATAGGGCTTGTGAATTGTGTTTGGGCAGATGGATTCACACTGTGTGGAGACAACTCCTCTCTTTTTTTGGTGAGCAAGTGAAGAAAATAATATTTTACTCATTTCATTTGTTGCATCATATGTCATTTATTCAGCTGTGAATGTTTAGCTTCATACAGTAGTATCGTGAACCATGAGGGCATTTGCGTTTTTAAACACATACATTTTGGTTGGTTGATTATCTTGAATAGTCTTTTAGGTTACAGTGTTTTACATTTGGATTGCTGGTTACAATACCAGACATAGCATCCATGTGTAAATATATAAATATCTGTAAATATGTGTGGAACCCAAGCACCCTGATAAAATGGTGCTATATTATTGAACAAAATGAAGACACGTTTTTCTTTACTCTCATTTCATTTCTCTGATCTTTGGCTCCTGACTGGGCCATAATTGCTCTACACAACCACACAATCCCATATTTTATCACGTCCCTGCATGCATCTGTCAGACCCATGGTCACACACCCTGCTCTCGGAACGGACAGTCATTTCCTTGTTTTAAAAGAGGAATACTGGAAGGATTTACCAGGGGGCTAGACCCGTGTACTAAATAATTGAATTTAACTGGTCAGGTTCAATTACAAGAATGTAAATTATTCAATTTTATAATAAATGATCGCAATAACCTAAAATATCTGTGAGAACAGTATACCACCAAAACAGCTGAAGATTCAGGTGAATGGGCCAACTCAAAAAACTGGCCAGCGTACTCATGTGCAGTTGTACAGTTCATGAAGAATTAATGGGTATCTCTTTAAGAGCAGCCTGCTAACAGTGGTCTGTGTGGGTTCCTTTACAGTCATATATCAAAGGGTGCTTCTGCACTTCCACAATTCATTTATGAAGGGCCACAATAATAGCCCTGTTCGCCCACGCATGCTCTACCTTCATTGGACGGAACAGAAAGGGAGAGAAAGTGAAATTCAGTGTGTAGCCAATGAGATTAAAGGTGGGATGAACTACAGTGGAGGATGAAGCAAGGCAGTTTTGTTAGCGTTGTCCATCCGGATCATGTACAGCACTTGGTGGAGCACAGTCGATACTGATAATAGAACGGATAATAGAATACTAGGCTATATTTTTGTGGAGTTCATCCATGATTATTGTGTTGTAGTTTGCCCACATTAGCATCCCTCCTCAATTACCAGCAGTATTTCTTATCTGTGGTGCTGGTAGGAGGAAGGGATAAGGAATTTGTTTTGCCAACATCTAACTTTGGGCCAAACCCAAGGATCTACACAGCAATAAACCCACTGTGGTCAGCCAGAGAAATTGGGAAATTAATGCTTTTATACAGCTCCCATGAGGGAATAGTGTGCCATAGTGTATTGGCAATTGTTTCAACTGACATTCGGAGCTGGAGATGGAGGTGCTCAAGTACATTTGCATTTCTTTAGGCCTTATTGTGGCATACATTGTGTGTGGGTCTTCGGTTATGGGGTTATTGTTGTCTCATAAATCATTAAATGAATAACATGTACTTTACACAAATACAATGACATTCAGAAATATTTTTGTATCTTGTAAGCAAAAAATAGGTTAATTTGCACAAATCTCTTCAGAACAACCCAATGTAAGTGTTTTTTTTTCTGTACAGATTCAGCAATGTATTTTCAATTCATTTGACAATGACTCGATGTGCATTTACACATTGAACTGTGAATTCACTGTTCACGCTTCTTCCTTCTTCCTTCTTAATAGCTATGTTCTGTACAATTTTTTGTGCCAAATACCCCAAAACAAGGGTCAGCCACACAGAGCAATCTGTGTTCCATTTTATTTTTTATAACTTCAACTCCAGCTACAACTAATGGGGCTTGGCTTCCGAATGCGGATCTAACTATGTCTTGGTAGACCGCAAAAATGGGTGAGTGTTGTGGGATTTGGCATCTGCACGAAGGGGTTCATTATTAACATTCTTAAAAGTAATTTGAACTAGTAATATTGGCCTGACCTGGGAACCAGTCGCCAAAGAGGCAAAACTGCGCATTTGTGATTGATTAGTAGATTGTAGGCTGCAGCTACCATTAATGTTGAGCCCTGCAATGTAATGTGTGTTGATGATATGACTGTGTTGTTAGATACACACTCAGTGACCACTTTACACCTTTCTAGTACTGGGTATGACCTCCCCTTGGCCCTACAACAGCCTGAATTCTTCATGGCATAGATTCAGTAAGATGCTGGAAATATTCCTTAGAGATTCTGGTCCATGTTGACAGAATAGCATCACACAGTTGTTCACAGTTGCTAGGATGTCTTGGCTGCAGTAGACTCAGTGAAAAGAAAAACTATTTTGGATGAAAAGCACATCTTGCTGTCATGAATGTCTCAAAAATCCACAAATGAATTAAAGTGATTCCACATGTGCCAGGTGTGAATGTGAATTTAATTAAAATACATCATTAGGATATGATTAGGAGAGATTTGTTTGTGAGTACAACATTTTTGAGAATCTCATTTTATCTGTGTATATTTATATTATTGATATTATTCATTTGATTTATGACACAGTAAAAAGCCCACATACTGTAGACAGAACTGGTTTTAAGAACAAATGTTATTTTACCACAGATTGACTATATGTTAACAAGATTGTGAGCTCCGTGTTATAATATTGTTGAATATAGAACTGACCTGATTTGCTGACAAAGTATTAATATTAATGAGGAAGTAAGGTTAAAAACAGAACATCCATAGGTAGCATAACAGTGCAAACAGTACCAGTGCTTCTTGGCAACAATCTTGAATAAAGAATTATGGAGGGAGAATCAACCATTTTGTTTATAAATATTGGATATACAATCAGTGAGCACTTTATGTATGTATTTATTAGACTTGTTTTGTTAGACTTATTAAGTCTTCTGCTGCTGTAGCCTATCCACTAAGAGATTTGATGCATTGTGTGTTCAGAGATGCTCTTTTGCATACCACTATTGTAATGTGTAGTTATTTGCGTTACTGTCATCTTCTTGTCAGCTTTGACCAGCCTGGCCCTTCTCCTCTGACCTCTCTTATTAGCAACGTGTTTTTGCCCACAGATCTGCTGATCACTAGATGTTTTTCTTTTTTTGCACCATTCTTTGCCAACTTTAGAGACTGCTGCGCGTGAAAATCCCAGGAGATCCGTTTCTGAGATACTCAAACCACTCTGTCTGGTACGAACAATCATTCCATGGTCAAAGTCACTTAGATCACATTTCTTCCCCATTCTGACATTTGGTCTGAAATGCAGCTGAACCTCTTGACCATGTCGGCATGCTTTTATGCATTTAGTTACTGCCACATGATTGGCTGATTAAATACTTGCATTATCAAGCTGGTGTGCAGGTCTACCTAATAAATTACTCACCGAGTGTATGTTGCTAAAGTAAATAGTGAAGTAACACATAGAGAGTGCCTATGATAATGTTGGCTTATTGATATTTCTCAATCTCAGCCAGTTAACTCTTTCCAAATCACCAAAAGGTCCCTATTTCTCTAACTTGTTTCATCCTTGCTTGGCTACTCTGTTTTGAGGACCATCTGGAGTCCAGTAGAAAGCTGTATGAGTGGCACCTACTCACTATGGTTGATTTGACCCGGTTTAAAGATGCTCAGTGTCTTTTTAAACCGTTATCCAGATTTTTTTCCTTATTGCAACATTATCACAGTTGTTTTGGAAACTCCTTGGTCTTCATGGATGAATCTTGGCTTGTAATTCACTACCTGCTTGAGGGATCTGACACAGACAGATGTATTTCATTTCATTTGTTCTTGTTCAATGAACTGAGACACCCACACTCCAAAAATCTTTTTATTTCAAAAAGAAAAATAAGTGATAAAGGAAATCTACACTCTTTTATTTGTCAAACAGTTCAACAGGAAATACAGTTGGCAAATCAAAGAAAATTGGTGATGATGACAGGCAAGATAAAGATATAGACATACTGTAGGTTTGTTGATGTGTGTGTAGGTGTGTCTGCGTGCTTGTGTGTGTGTGTGTGTGTGTGTGTGTGTGTGTGTACATGTTAAAAGTAAGACTTCCTTCACCAGTTTCCCTCATGTTGGGTCAAAGGTTGGAGGAACAGCCTTTTTCAAGGCAGAGACTAGGTGTTATGGTGCAGCTTCCACTTATTAATCATTGAGCCAGCACTGCTTTAATATGTAAGATGTTCTTATTACATTCGAAAATGTCACAATACTAGTGGTAAACAACAGCGTATCATGTGTGGGGCTTTGAGAATCACTTTCAGCGTAATATGTACCAGAACAACATGCAGGTAGACATTTCACAACAAAATTATGTCAGCATTTCCTGAGGCAGAGGTACTGAAATATTTACAATGGATTTATTTTTAAACTTCATCCACCATTACATAATAACTTCCGTATGTTTATTGTTCAGCTTGTTGGTGCTGTGTAGACAGCCCAGCCCACACCATGCAATCTCAAACATATTTAATTGACTGATATGCAGGAGGGAAGTGCCTGGCACTGGTTCTTGTTCGGCTGCCTTTGTCACCTGCAGCTCCCTGTCCTCGCTCGCTCTACGCCCGGTCGTCTAACCGACTTCTCGCTAGCACATCGCTGCCAAAGATGGTAATTCACACATATACCCACCGGCCCACACGATCAGACCAACAGGCCCACACAGTGCACTGAAACGTACTCTCGCTATGCTTTTCTTAGCACATACTGTAGTAGGCTGTTTGTGCTAGGACAGGAATGGATGCAGATATTTTTGTATTCTAAAAACAATGAACAATTTTTGGGTGACCTGACTAGTGCAGGTTCCTGGATTTATTCTGTATTTATCAGTCAATGAGAAACGTGACTTATGTTTTAAAAAAAATGTTTCCTGTTGGCTAGGTAGTCTGTTGTTGACACAGCTCTCCAAGGTTCAGATCAATAATAATGACCATAGGTGAGATGAGTGATTTGCAGAGGAATCCAGCTCAGTCATGGTCAAACTAATTTTGTGCCTGGCAGTCAGTAGATTAATTAATCTGGCAGTGGTATTAAAACACAACACCTTGGGACTTTGATGATTGGCTCTTAATTGACCTGACAGTTAAGGATGGTCACCGTAAATTGATTCTGAGGTTTACATGTCTTCACAAATAGCCTGCATAATGCAGGACAATTGCAAGCAAATCAATTTCAGAAGATCAATAAATCAACTTTGAGATGAATCCTAAGTACGCTGGTGTATATTGACATTACAGGTGCCAAGTGAGGGAGGGTAAATGTCAGATGACCCCTGAATAATTACGCAATATTATCATCATTGTTCAAAGAAGTATGTACATATTTATGTTCATGTAATATTACAATCATCATGTGAGAGTTGAGTAGGTAAATGGTCCTTCCTCAAATGGTTACACATGAACACATACTCAAGTGTATTTTCAAAAATGCTCATAGCTACCAACATTTATTGTGTCAACATAGATTTTGACAGAGTTAGGTACGCTAAATGCAAGGATAAACAAATATTCACCCGTTTTTAAGGTACGCAAGCACAGTTATTAACTTGCAGAATTGATAGTGCTAGCTAGTTAATTGTATTTATTGTATGGTCAGTGCAAAGCCATTTGAAGAGTGGTTCCATTACTGTGTTCAAAATTGCTAATGCTAGCTGATTTCACTTTCTAGAGGTTTGAAAAAATATAACATTTCAGTTATAGTGTATATTGATTTAACTGGCACTGACAATGTTTGTTTTGATGATTAATGTCAACAGGGATGTATGCCTTTGCTGTTAAGTGCAGTTAATTAGTTAGAAATTATCACTAGTCCAGTGGATTGCATGTTCTGTTGTGCATGAAACTGATATAATCTGATATAATAATAAAAACGGTTTTTAGTATTTCTCTGGCAAAGCAGAAAACTTAAAGGTTTGGGTCACAACCTTCATTAAAACAGCTATTGTGGTGGACTGAGCAAAAATAGACAGCAGTGGAATAAAGTACTCCTCCACATGAACCTTATAGAAAAGCTAAAACGAGACCTAGCCGAAGAAAACGTGCAGTTCACAAGGTAAGATCATTAAATTGCCATTACCCTATTGCAGTAGACATCCTAATGAGAGAGATTGACCTCCGTGTCTGCAGGCCCTCATTTTAGAACTCGAAGCTCATTGTGAGTCTGTACGTTTTGGGTATCACATGTTTTGGTGTACCCCCTTCCAGTGGATATAATAATCTGTAAGCTACTTAGCTTTGTAAGGTTTTGTAGCATCTATTTAGATAATTCACTAATTTTCATTGTCATTATAGACCTAGCTAAATGTGTGGTTTTCTTTTGGTTTGCGGACATATATAGACTGCACTGTATAATTCATAGTGTAGCAACAGTGGTGGAAAAAAATAAGAGCATATGTTATTCCAGAATATATTTGTGCGATCAAGCATCCAAAATACTTTAGGCTTGGCATTTGGTTAATAAAATTAAACCTGACATTTCACTAGATGCTTAGCTACAGTATCCCTGCTGATAATGCAAACAGTTGGGGGAAATTAACTCTCCCCTTCTCTGCAAACTCCCCTTGCTCATATTTGCCAGAGTGACTGACTCAACATGCTGTGTGGCACATTCTTGAGCGAGGAGAATTTGTGAATAAGGGTGAAGGGGGCAAATTGGGACACAGACTCAGTAATGTGGAGTAGTGCAGATTGAGACATGGATGTGACGCAGACTGGGACATAGATTTGGTAGCATGACACAGATTGAGACACAGTCTCAGTAACGTAACACAGATTAAGACACAAACTCAGTAACATAACACAGATTGAGATACAGACTCAGTAATGTAACAGATTGAGACACAGACTCATTAATGTAACACAGATTGAGACACAGACTCAGTAAAGTAACACAGATTGAGACACAGACTCAGTAACGTAACACAGATTGAGGCACAGACTCAGTAATATAACACAGATTGGGCAAATCAATGCAGATTTGGACGTAGGCCTTGTTAAGTGGGAACTGACCTGGTCTTCAAAATGTAGGCATTCACCCAATCCATGCAAGTAAAATGAGCCCCACACTATTATTGAACTCCGATGCAGTTGTACATGTACAGAAGCATTTGATTTGCATTTGTACCCCTCTAGAGTTTCAACCTAAAGATCTCCTATAATATAACACAGTTGCAATAATTAATCTGCTAAAAATATTGTGGTAATTAGAGTAATAACACTGGAAGATGGAAGTAATTATTTATCTTAGCAATACCAAGGCATGAGCATGGCCTACTTTCATACGTACTCTATGCATAGTACATTAAAGATCTGGCTATCGCTCTGAACACAGAAAGGAGGGAACATAAATTTGTGGTTCGCATCACACCCATGCCATTTTGTTAACCGTAGGATTCTGACTCTTCCCTCCCCTGCTATGAGTGAATCGAACCAGAGTGGTGAGATGTCCACCCAGAGGTTTACTGCCATGGCTGTCCCATTGCTTCAGAAATGCAAGTTGAAATGTGTTTTGATCGGGTGATTGTTCGGAAAGAACAGAGCTAAGTGTAAAATGTTGCCGATCAACACTGGAGTCCATTTGAGTCTTTCATTTTGTCGCAGCTAAGAAACATTGAGGCTGGGGAAAGGGTCACATTGGGATTTATCTTCATTCTACAGCTTTGATCCACCTCAATCTTAAGGCCATTTTGTAGTTGACAGTTTTTTCTGCTCCTCGTTCTACTTGAGTTATTCATGTAGAAAGTATTTTTAAATTGTTTGTGTGTATTTGCACATGCTTAAAGATTTATTGAAATGTGTGTGAACCAGAGACAAGCTGTAGGGCTTTTTTTAGCTCCGGTTTTTGCTGTATGCATTATAGGAGCTTTACTGTATGTGCCAGCCTTCATAACTACGGGATGAGTATGATTATAATCATACTCATCCTAGAACCATGACAGGTCAGAAGATATGTTTAGTCCTTTTTGTGGCTATATTTCAGTGAAGGAAAGAAACACATCTCCCTCTAAAGCTCTCATTTGAGAGGAACAAGCAGGAAATGGGTTAGTCATAAAGGAGGGGAACACAAGCGGCCGCCCACAGCCCCCCCCCCCCCCCCAATGGAAGCAGCCGATATATCCATCCATCAACTGACACAAGTGTGACCACAAACCATCAGTCAAAACCAGCATCGTTTGAACCACGGTTCATTGGATTAGTCTGTTTGCCGCAGACGGTGTAATCCACTTTCCTCTGCCATCCCTTACTGTTGTTTCAACAATCGGATGGGGATCTGCAAGCCAGTGGCACTGCACTATTCACATGGAAGAGCACATTTGTCCCTTTACATTCATGCTTCACTACTGTGAATAATGCAGACAGTAGGCAACCATGAATGGGTGTAGAGCAAGCATCAAAGTATCAAAGTGTGGGAATTATACATACTGCGACTGACATTCGCAATTATGTGTAATTAGATAACATTCCACCCATTTGCTGAAACACACGGGCTCTTTAGAATTAAGTCTATAAAGGGAACATCTTATTCCCAGACAGACAAGAAACATTTGTTGTTACAGAGCCTTTTAACGTTTTATGCTTTTTGAAGAGTTACCTGGCCATGATGTAGGCAATGATATTGACGTGCAATGACCTATTTATAGAGAGTTAGCTGACCTTGATGCAGGAACCATAATATTTGCATTCAATGACCCATTTCAGATCAGAATGATTCAGTCATACACTCAATGGCAAATGTATCAATGCCTTCAAGTGCAGCCTTCCGTATGATAGAGGTATTTCTGTATGGACCATGTTATATTTTGAGAAATATAGACTACCACTTAACATAAGTTTCTCTTGTGCAGATATAGCAATATATGTTTTTCTTTCACTCACATATTTCTGATTAGCCATTTGGTGTTTTTTTGCCTTAAACTTGATGAGAATATGTGCTTGCTTGTTTACAAGACTGATTTCCTTTTTTTATTTCACGACTGGTTAATGAAGTCAAACTTAACATAGCATATCTATATCGTGCTTCTAGCACTGTCTATAAAGGCAAAACTGTTACTTCTGTGCAAATTTTCAAACCATTATATATTTATTTTATTTTTATTTATCCACTTACCTCACTATTTCATCTGATTGGCTCGTGTGCTCTTGCAATATCAGGTTAGTCTGTATAACAAGCCGTGGAACTTTTAAGGATCTAATTTCCAGTCTGTTTTACCTTTGCCCTAGAGAAAGAAGAACATTTTATTGTTGTTAAATTTCTCTCAGGAGTTCTACATTAAGATGTTTGTTGTGCAGGCAGAACGTTTATTGACTTACAGAACAGATTAGTGGATGCTTCTGTGATGCTCAAGGAACCACATTAATCTATTGTCTGCTAATTAAATTGCTTGCCTATTGATATTAATAAAGGCACAAAATGGTTTGCTCCATAGAACGTAACAGTGGAAGCAATGCAAGAAATAATGCTTGTACAGTGTTAAAATCCCGCCAAACTCAACAATCTTTTGTGTGCATTGCTTCTGGCAGCCTGTTTCTGTTTTTTATATAGTAATAATTGTGGAAATACAGCCAGGTAACAGAATAGAAAAGATCTGAAGGATATATTGTGTTCAGAATTATAATGCACATTGACATGATCATTACATTACATTATTACATTACTGGCATTTTGGCAGACGCTCTTATCCAGAGCGACGTACATCAAAGTGCATACCCATTACCAGGGATAAGTGTGCTGAAGGACCCTAGAGGGAAGTACGATTTCAAGTGCTACCTGTACAACAAAGATAAGAACTAGGGCCTATTTGATTAATCTGATTAATGGATTATATTTATATCTAAAAGCTGTTTTTATACAGCACAATAGAATTATATACTTCCATATGAAGAATAAACAGCGTACAGAACAAAACCAAACTAGCAAAAATGTAATTCTGCTGAGCAAGTTCTAACACACGAAATTACACACTATTTAAACAGAAAAGAACAACAACAACTACCAAACAGTTAAGGGCGATGGTGCTTCAGATCATTTTATTGATTGTGTGGCAAAGCTCAGCTGTGAGCTTCAGATCTGTATTTTGTTTGTTTTGTGTGTTTGTCTGTACTCAATCCATGTCCACTTGGTTGCTTTTGGCTTTAAACCCCCCTCCCTTCCCCTTCCTTTTATCCCAATTGTGAAATGACCAATCATATATCGGCACTTGTTACTGGATCGTCCACTATCAATTTCGGAGAGCACAGACTAGCATATGCTCTCTTCTGAAGCATGCGATTGCCACTTCTTAACACACTGCAGCTCACCAGGCTGGCTAGTACAGAGAGACTTGTGGTGCCCAACAGCGGAAGTTTCTAGAAAATGAGATGCCAATTCCTACGAACTAACCCTTGGCGATGGTGCTAACGATTATACCACATGCTACCTGGTGCAGTTGGCACTGGCATGGTTAGGGGATTTGATCCTTGACCTTGGCCCCATCCACATGCACTCGAATGAGAATTTTGCCTGAACTAGTTGAGCCACTCACCCAGCTAACATTTTGACGACGGTGCTGTCATGTAGTGGCAATGTAATAACATTGACAGACCATTTCAGTAACACATTTTGTGTTAGCTGGGCAGCAGCCCAGGCCTGAACCAGAGCTTGAAAAAGTATGATGTTGTAAGTTAAAGGTCATCTTCGGCAACAATCCGAATGTGTCTGATGCAGTCAAACTCCCTTCTGTGCTGAAAGTAAAGTTTCTGAGATGATGCTTGTATGGGTTTTACTGCCAGGGAAAGGCCTTTGGTAACATTTGTATTTGTCACGTCATTGCTTTGCAGAATAGACTTGTTTTGTGGGCTATTTTTTTACTTATTACAAAGCTATACCTGGTGCATACAGTTTGGAAGATGCACTGTATGAACCTAGTCATGTCAGACTAGTTTCAATAGAACAATGTGTGCTCCTGGTTTGTGGTCATTTTATATTATACTTTGTCAGCTGTATGAGCAGAAATATTTTCTTCTGAACCTGCATGAATGATGTCCTACAATGAAAAACCTGTAAAAATGAATTGTTGTGGGATTTCAGAAGGGGCATTGTGTGTTCTGTGACAGATTAGGCGTATTTGCTGTATTTTGCTGAGGAGAAATGAACCTGTTCTTCAGTATAAATTGTTGCCTCGTAGGCTCACTGACAGAAGCTATTTCATTGTTTTTTTGGTCTTCATGGTTGTCAAAAATATTCCTCATTGTACACTCTATTTTGATAGCTTAAAATGCATTAAATGTATAACACAATATTAAAAAATTCTGGGTGAATGCCTACTATCTTAATTGAGGCCAACAAAGCTGAAGTGAGATTCAGGTATAGGTATGCTTTGGAACTGAATAATTGAAAATGGAAAAATAGGCATGCTTGTAGGGCGGCCTGTAGCATAGTGGTTAAGGTACATGACTGGGACACGCAAGGTTGGTGGTTCAATCCCCAGTGTAGTCACAATAAGATCAGCACAGCCATTGGGCCCTTGAGCAAGGCTCCTGGGGAGGATTGTCTCCTGCTTAGTCTACTCAACTGTATGTCTGCCAAATGCCATTAATGTAATGTAATGTTGTTAATTCAATTTCTTATTTTAGACATTGTTCTGTGTATGATAGACCACAATTTCATGATGGGTAAAAATGAAAAAATTAAATAATTGCAGTTCATTGAGAACCAAGCAGCTCAGACCACAACAGCTGTGGATGCCAGTGCACCTATTGCATATTTCATGAATCAGCCACTCTGTCTTCATTGAAGAATTATTCATTCTTCAGTGTATTTCTTTAGCAGCTTTTCTAGAGCAGTTCAGTGTTGGGTGAACAAATTTCCTGTAGTCTTTTCAGTTGTTTGTGGAGGGATATTGAAAGGATATCTTACCTTGTGGGCTTAATGTTTTCTTTCACAAGCTAAAGGAAATCTTTCCAAACACTGGGGAGGCAGATATTCTGAAATACTGCATATGTGTTGTTATAATCTTCTAAGAGCTATAAAAAAGTTATATTGATTAACTGAATGTGCAACATTATTTGCAAACTTTGTGTAAATGAACTAAATATTGTGTAATGAATAAATGAGATCACACTTTACACTAAGGTTACATGAATTGGCATTTACAAATGTAGTTGTTAACATGAATTAATGATGTACCAATACATTAATTAAGCATTAAATTAACGCTCACGTGGGCAATGACGGAGAAACCTGGAGGGGGGTGATTGGGAGGAACGGCCTGCCTGATCTGAACCCAAGCGGTGTTTTGTTATTGGACTTCTGTGCTGGCCATGGATTGTCGATAACAAACACCATGTTCGAGCATAGGGTAGCTCATAAGTGTACTTGGTACCAGAGCACCTTAGGCCAAAGATCGATGATCGACTTTGTGGTCGTATCATCAGACCTGCGGCCGTATGTCTTGGACACTCGGGTGAAGAGAGGAGCAGAGCTGTCAACTGATCACCACCTGGTGGTGAGTTGGATCAAGTGGCCGGGGAGGCTGCCTGACAGACCCGGTAAACCCAAACGTGTAGTGAGGGTGAACTGGGAACGTCTGGCGGAGGCCCCTGTTCGCGAGGTCTTCAACTCCCACCTCCGGAAGAACTTCTCACGCATCCCGGGGGAAGCTGGGGACATGGAGTCCGAGTGGGCCATGTTCAAAGCCTCCATTGCAGAGGCGGCAAGCAGGAGCTGTGGCCAGAAGGTCATCGGTGCCTGTCGGGGCGGCAACCCAAGAACCCGCTGGTGGACACCAGCGGTGAGGGAGGCCGTCAAGCTGAAGAAGGAGGCCTTTCGGGCTTGGCTGGCCCGGGGGTCCCCTGAAGCAGCAGACAGGTACCGGGTGGCCAGAAGGGCTGCAGCTTCGGCAGTCGCTGAAGCAAAAACCCGGGTATGGGAGGAGTTCGGGGAGGCTATGGAGAAGGACTTTCGGTTGGCCTCGAGGAAGTTCTGGCAAACCATCCGACGACTCAGAAAGGGAAAGCAGGGCTTGTCTCAGGCTGTTTTCAGCAGGGGAGGAGAACTGCTGACCCGGACTGGGGATATTGTCGGGCGGTGGAAAGAGCACTTCGAGGAGCTCCTGAACCCGAACAACACGTCCTCTGTGGAAGAGGCAGAGCCTGAAGACTCGGGGGAATCTGCACCTATATCCCTGGCGGAAGTTGCTGAGGTAGTCAAAAAGCTCCTCAGTGGCAAGTCGCCGGGTGTAGATGAGATTCGCCCTGAGATGCTGAAGGCTCTGGACATTGTTGGGCTGTCTTGGCTGACACGCCTCTTCAGTGTCGCGTGGAGATCGGGGACAGTACCTGTAGAGTGGCAGACCGGGGTGGTGGTCCCCATTTTCAAGAAGGGGGACCGGAGGGTGTGCTCCAATTACCGGGGTATCACACTCCTCAGCCTCCCTGGGAAAGCTTACTCTAGGGTACTGGAAAGGAGGCTCCGACCGACGGTCGAACCTCGGATTCAGGAGGAGCAATGTGGCTTCCGTCCTGGCCGTGGAACAGTGGACCAGCTCTTTACCTTGGCAGGGTTGCTGGCGGGGTCATGGGAGTTTGCCCATCCAGTCCACATGTGCTTTGGAGAAGGCTTTCGACCGTGTCCCCCGGGGAACCCTGTGGGGTGTACTGCGGGAGTATGGGGTACCGGGGCCGTTGTTACGAGCCATCAGGTCCCTGTATAACCAAAGTGAGAGCTGTGTCCGCATTCTCGGCACAAAGTCAAGCACGTTTCCGGTGGGTGTTGGACTCCGCCAAGGTTGCCCCTTGTCACCGGTCCTGTTTGTGGTATTCATGGACAGGATCTCAAGGCGCAGCCGAGGTGAGGAGAGTGTCCGGTTTGGTGACCTCAGAATCGCATCTCTGCTTTTTGCGGATGATGTGGTTCTGCTGGCTTCATCGGACCGTGACCTTCAGCACGCACTGGAGCGGTTTGCAGCCGAGTGTGAAGCGGTCGGGATGAGAGTCAGCACCTCCAAGTCCGAGGCCATGGTTCTCTGCCGGAAAACGGTGGATTGCTCCCTCCGGGTTGGGAACGAGTCTTTGCCCCAAGTGAAGGAGTTCAAGTATCTCGGGGTCTTGTTCACGAGTGAGGGTAGAAGGGAGCGTGAGATCGACAGGCGGATCGGTGCAGCGTCAGCAGTAATGCGGGCGTTGCACCGGACCGTTGTGGTGAAGAAGGAGCTGAGCCGGAAGGCGAAGCTCTCGATTTACTGGTCGATCTACGTCCCAACCCTCACCTATGGTCACAAGCTTTGGGTAGTGACCGAAAGAACGAGATCGCGTATACAAGCGGCCGAAATGAGCTTCCTCCGTAGGGTGGCCGGGCTCAGCCTTAGAGATAGGGTGAGGAGCTCAGACATCCGGAGGGAGCTCGGAGTAGAGCCGCTGCTCCTTCGCATCGAAAGGAGCCAATTGAGGTGGTTCGGGCATCTCATCAGGATGCCTCCCGGGCGCCTCCCTTTGGAGGTTTTCCGGGCTCGCCCAACTGGGCGGAGACCCCGAGGGAGACCCAGAGCCCGCTGGAGAGATTATATATCTCTCCTGGCCAGGGAACGCCTCGGGATCCCCCAGGAGGAGCTAGAATGCGTTGCTGGGGAGAGGGACGCCTGGAATACCCGGCTTTGCCTACTGCCCCCGCGACCCGACTCCGGATAAGCGGGTGACGATGGATGGATGGATGGATGGAAATTAACTTTTCATTGTTTCATGTATTTAACTACTAACTAATGTATTAGTTGTATTGATATTTATACATTAACAAACAATAGGATAAATATAATTAATTAACCATTAACAAATACATTGACTGTTTTTCATTACAATATGAATTGTCATTTGTTGTTAACATGAATTAATGATGTACAAATAAATTAACAAAACTGTACCAAACTTCTCAGTAGTTGGTTAGTTAACAGCTACATTAGTTTATGCCAATGAGTCACAATTAGTCATCATCAGTGTTTTTTGATATTGGGATATTGAGGGGGAACATTGATAATTCCTCTGCAAATAATCTTTCAAGATCTGCCCTCTACAATTCAAACCACATACAGTCAGGTGATGGCTATTTTAAAACCATAGTTTTGTGATCAGATAGCAATTTTTTTGGTTGATTTTGACATATGCTTTGGATCACTGGCTTGCTGGAAGATCAATTTACAAGCAGGGGTTAGCTTCTTGCCAGAAGTAACCAGGTTTTTTACCATGTCTTGGTACTTGCTGGAGTTCATGATTCCATCGACCATAACAAGAGCCCCAGGACTAGCAGATCCACCAACATACAGTCGAGTGCAAAAACTTGGGCACCCCTGGTTTAAATGTCTGTTACAATGAATCTGTACGTGATTGAAACCAAACCTGACCTCTAAATGGTATAGAATTAAACGTGAGACCGTTCTGTACATTTTAAAGCTTGCATTTTATTTGAATTTTTTCCTGTTTGTAAATTTAAAAAAAAGGAAAAGAGCCCTGTGCAAAAGTTGGGAACCTTTTTGAATTACTCTGTTACTTTTTTAAAAGATGATTACTAATGCCCTGACCCAGGTGATTTACTCAATAGGGCTTCAATGAGTCAGGTGATTATAATTTCAGGGCTGAACTTTTTCTTCTGAAGTAACTCCATGTTCTAAAGTTCAAAAGTATCCAACTGCAGTGGCTGTTATGTCTGATGTTAACAACCATGGGTTCTGAACAGTTGTCCAATGGTTTCAGAATGAAAATGGTTGATTTCCACCAAGAAGGAGAAGGCTACAAAGGCTTGCTCAATGTTTCAAACTATCCATTTCCACTGTCAGAAACATTCAAAAATGGAAGATAAATAGAACTGTTGAAGTTAAGGCAATGTCTGGAAGATCAAAAAAGATATGAAATAGAATAGATCTCACACATGCCATACATGCAAGGAGGCCAAATAATATTTCTAAGCTAGAGGTGTTCTTTTTTTTTTAACTGGATAAAATAAAATTGTAATCTTGCTTTAAAATTTGAAGAAATGTGTCATGTTGTACTATTTAGAGTTCAGTTCCACTTCTGTTCACTTAGAGATTAATTGTAAAAGGCTTTTTGACCACCACTGTATTTTACCATAGGTATGAAGTTTTTCAACATAAGTATCATTCTTCTTACACCAAGCCCACCACAGTCATTGTAGACCAACAGTATCCGACCCTATAGAACCCAGTTCCAATTGGAGTTTCAATGCCATTTAGTAAACTCCAGATGCTTTTTTCTGTTGATTGCCCATGAGAGGTTTTTTTCTGTCAACCCTTCCAAGAAGACTGTTAGCATGGGGAAGGATTTGGGACTTTCTGTCCCTTAGATACGAGCATGTTTGTACAGTAGATTTCCATTGTATTTGTCCTTGCCTCCTAAATTCCATTGTGCCTGGGGGCAAAATTTAGCTCTCACCTCTTCCTCTGCCACTGTTTCATTCGATATAAACATCCTAAGATTTGCAATCATCTTACTTGTGAAGGTCCTTTTTTTTTTTTTACCTCAGCAGATGATAAAGGCATGGAAGTTCTTGAAGGCTCAGGTTAAAAGTTAGTAAAATGTATTAAATGTTCATGCAGATTTAGTTCTGTTGGATTTTATTTCAACTAATTTCTGTAATTAATAATAATTGTGAAACACATCTTTTGGTGAAAAATATTAAATGAGGAATTGACAGGTATAAATGCATGTAAATTCCCGATTCTCTGAGCATATAGTATAGCTTGTTTCCTGTATTGTCCTGTATTCATCTCTGCTTATTTTTGGCCAAGCTGTGGATCATTTTGGAGGGTTCTGCTTATCTCAGATTGTCAGTAGCACATATTGTACAGCTCTAGCATATTCTATTCAGCCTTTGGCCCTCAGCTTGTGAACCCATGGGCTATGGGCGCCCTTTGATCACAGGGTGATGTACAACAGGGAATCGCATGCCATCTCTACCCCAAACAGCTCATCGTCCATGTCAGTCAGGCTGTCGCCAGCAGTTTGCTCTCAAGTAATCAAAGTGAAACTGCTCACCCTGTCTGTAGGGGCATTAGGGACATGGGAAGTAGGCTCTCATCTGCACAACATAATGAGCCAGCTGCCAGTGTTGTGCACTGTCTCTGCACCATCTTGTTTGAGTATTTGAATATAGGTCTTGAGAGATACAGTATCACTGACAGTGGACAATCAATTCTATTTGCCAGATTGCCACATAAAGACATATTAAGACATCCCCTTCTTAAGTACATTTGTTGTTCTGCTGAAATAAAACATGGAACCTGTACTACTAGAGATAAAGTTTTACAGTCAAGGTGTATATATATTTGACTAATTAATTATAAAATGCCCTTTTGAACTGAAACCAATCTGTATTGTGTATAGATGTTTGTTATACGACTGAGGTGATGTAAAGATTTTTTGACATTTACTGCATATTCCCACATGCCTGTTGTGTCTACTGCTTTGCGTTTTACCCACATTTTAAATTATGTATGCGGATCAATTATTCAGCTAATTAGGCCAGCTGGAGTTTTCTAAAGTTAAATTTGAAAAACATACATTTGGAATCCAGATTAAATTGACCTTTCAGCATACCAGTGAAACTGAATCTTTATGTTAAAAGTAGAAATTCAGTATATTGTATGTTCAGCTGAAATGTACTGCACTCTATCTTACAAGAAGGTCACCAGACATGACTCTTAGTAGCTCACAGAGGAGCACAATTTCTGCTGGGTTCAGCTGATTTGAATGGATCCCATTGAATGGCCCATGCTATTTCTGGTTTGAACTGTATCTCCATTGATCATAATAACAGATATCAGTGTGAATAGGGTCTCCACGGGCAGCTCCATAGACATATATTTAAGTGGAGATCAGGGGTGCATATACACTCAGTGAGCACTTTATTAGTTTGACCTGTACACCAGCTTGTTAATGCAAATATTTAATCATCCAATCATGTGGCAGCAACTAAATTCACAAAAGCATGCGTACATGCTCAAGAGTTTCAGCTGTTTTTCAGACTAAATGTTATAATAGGGAAGAAATGTGATCTATGCTAGACAGGGTGGTTTGAGTTTTTCAGAAACTGCTGATCTCCTGGGATTTTCATGCAGAAGTTTGTAGAAAATGGTGTGAAAAACAAAAAAAACATCTAGTGAGCAGCAGTTCTGCAGGCAGAAATGCGTTCTTAATGGGAGAGGTCAGAGGAGAAGAGCCAGAGTGGTGGAAACTGACAGGAAGCTGACAGTAACGCAAATAACCACACACTACAACAGTGTTATGCAGAAGAGCATCTCTGAATAGACAACGAATCAAACCTCTAAGTGGATAGGCTACAGCAGCGGAAGACTTGTGTGTGTCTGTGCAAGCTGTCATACTGGAAGCACAGAGGTATTGGTCAGCTGTGGGATAATGGTGAGATGTTTCCTCACTAATGTTAACATCACACATATTCCCTGGGGAGCTCTAGCTTACTTCAGTGTTCTAGAGAAGGGATGTTGCATTATACTGAGCTGAGAGTGGATTGTACCTGTGTCCTTTAGGAACAGAGCCATTGAGAAGCCCTCTAAACCCAAAACTGGATAATGATAAAGTGGTTTTACATTACCGCATTATAGAGTGGAGTAAAAGAAGACTGCTAAAACAGATCAGCATAATAAAAAAGCTGTAGAAAAACTTAAGCAGATAGAGCAGGGGATGTCCTATGTTAGCTTTAGTAATATTAATTGATTAATTTGTTAAGTGTTTGATTAATTTGTATTGCACCTACTTTCAACAAAATGGAGAGCCCTTAAAAGCATTTGAAATCCTGATCCCAAGTAAGAAACCTTCACCACATAAGTGCTGAGGTTCATACCAGAATTGACTAATCAGTCTCTGCAGGGTGGTTCGCTCCAAATGCTAAATCCTTCTTTTCAGCTGGTGTGATGCAATGTGTGCACCAAAAGTAGGACTTGAATGTTCCAGTTAAAACCCTCCGGTCAGTGAGTTTAGGAGAAGCAAGTCCACAGGGTATTGCTCTGTTTTCTGTTGCTCTGTAGCACGGTTTTGAAGTTGCTCAACACAAATGAACTGGACAGAGATCCAAAAAACAGTGGCAGACCAAGTAACTGATTCTGAGTGATGGTGGTCCCCAGAGTGACCGATCCACCCCGCCCCCCCTCATGACGTAATAGAGTGCCGTTAGGGAAGTGTCCGTTAAGCCTGAATGAAACTGACTCAGTACTAATCTCTCACGGAGAGACCCTAAGCCCTAAATAAGTAGTGTTGTAGCTTATATTCTTTTGTTTTTTTTTACATCTTTTGAAACCATAACATGCTGTTCTTCTGATCTTTGACGGCCAGCCAATTTGTCTCTCTGTCAACTGCTAATACAGGCCACCATCTCCATACAGTATAACAAAGTCTTTATATCAATGGTCTCCAATCTTGGTCCGGTAGAGCTACAGGGTCTGCTGGTTTTCACTGTTACTCTGCACTTAATTGATCAGTTAGAGAAGTGTATTACATAGTTCACTCACCTAATCTGGCCACCTGGGGTCCAACAGGGTGCCGATTTTAAAGCAAAAACAAAAACCAGCAGACCTGGTAGTTCTCCAGGACCAGGGTTGGAGACATCTGCCTTATATTGTGCTAAATGTGCAGGTACAGAGTCAGCCATGCTAGCTGTAATCCTAACTCCCTGAACTCTGTACGGTCAGCTGTACCCTGCTGGGCTGCCTGCACAGTCTAGATTTAAAACTAGAGCACAGGCTTAGACAGTGCACTCAAAACAAATGCATTACGCTGCAAAAACCAAAAAGTAAAAAATAACAAGTATTTTAGTATCTTATATTGAGACTTAAAATATCAATTAAAAAATACTTATTTATTTTATTTATTTATTTATTATTTACAGTGTAGGGGAGCAGGACACAGGCTGTTTGTTTTATCAAAACTGCAGAATGCAGAACATGTCAGTAAGTATCCCTTGCAAATTCAATGATGTTTTTACATTCAAAGTGTATCTAATGCTAAACATACTGTTATAATATTGAACATCACGGCGAAATGTTGTCATTTGCCAGCTCGATGGGACTGTTGAAAAACTAGAGAGGAAAAGCAATTGGATGAATTGACACACTGCAATTGTGTTAGTGGTTGAATGATTTGCAGCACAATGATGCATTGAAAATGGGTTGATTCCCATGGTAGTTTGGCTGTGCAAATCTGACAGTTTTTGCAAGTTGTACATTGTCCGCAGATTGTTAAACAAAGTCCCTTCCCTTGACATTTTTAGGAGCACACTGCAGCCTTTTACTCCTTGCCATTGCACAATGTTTAATTATTTTAATACAAAAATGAAGACTTCTGTTTGTCTAGAAGTGTGGGCTTTATGCTGCTGTGACATTTTTTACAGTGAACTAACTGGCTGACGTCAACACCCAAAACATCTTGTGAATATGCTGGTCATGTTTCAGAGTAACACAACAAAGTTATGAGTTGTTTGAGAAGCATCCACTGTACAGCGCTTTGGATAAAGGTGCTATATAATTGCAGGCATTTACCATTTTACATGCTTTTTGGACTATTTGTGGTGTAAGCAACCTATGCTATTAACACACACATTCAGAATAAGGGCTTATCAGGGTTTGGCTTTTTTGGAATGAGGTATTTACAAGGGCTGTATAGTGACCGGAATACTAGAGATTTCCACATGAGAATGGAATAGCGATGCATGTAAACGTGGACTCCCCCCGGTTCTGCTTCACGTGATTCCGATTCAAAGCAGATTTGCTCTCCTCGCACCTTCTGCCTGAAACGGAGTGCCCCACTCGCCCCCGCAATGAAGTCAGCTCTAAATTAATGAAGCCAACGGGGACGTGGTAGTCCCGTACTCACTCCGCAGATCGTGGAGCCAGAGTAAATTCAAAATGGCAGGCGCCCGGGATCTCCTTTAATTGTTCCCACAGCAACAGCGATGAGATTGAGAAAGCAGACACTGATGTACTGTACGGTATTAAGAAGGCAAACTGCATTGATCTCATTCAGCTGGCTGATGATCTGTCCACATAGTTGTCATCTGACCTGAAAGTGAGAATCTTGAAAGATTGACTTCCACAGTGCAGAAAGTGACAGCATTATGTAAGAGGCACGTATTTTAGGTTCTGTAGAAACCCTGTTTGAATTCATTCCTCTTCTAATCATATTTTTTTTAAGGAAAGGATTTTGGTCATGTGTTAAAGCTTTTCCTCACAAAGAAATAGCTTCTTCCAGAGGCAAATTGACATTAAGTGCTTAAAATTATTAATAATTTATCAATGAATTATTTATTTGGAAAACTCCTTTTTTTCTTTTGTTCTTTTCTAGTGTTTGTTAATGGAATTCTAGTTTCATTACAATAAGTCAGTTACATCTATTTACATGCAAGAGCAGTGGAAGCCAGATAAAACAATTTCACTTATGGTTACTCATTGAACGACTTTGTTTGAACAAATAAAACATTGTTCATTCAGATTTAAAGGCATACTATATATACTATGCATTATATAGTGTTTTACCTTGAAAATATCACAAGATAACCATGCTCAGTCATACAGTTGTTGCATGTGTAATCATACTGTGAAGAGCATGGACACGACATTGAACAATGGAATATCAACACTTGAGATTTGATAACAGATGAATATGAATGTTACTATGAAGAAAGACCAGTGTGTTAGTAGTGGTTGCTGGTACGCCAGTGGTTCTCAGATTTGGTCCTGGGCACCATCATGTATTCCAGTTTTTGTTCTAACCGCAATTACAATCCAGGAATTTTAACAAGCTGTTCATTTTTCTTAGACACTTCATTCTCTTTGGGAATATTTACCCTATTAAGGCCCATTATGTCAGAAATAGCTGTGCAGGCCATGAATAATAAGTCCCATATTCCCATATTCACATTGTGCGTATTGTGCTATGTTGCAGGCAATTACATAAAGAGGGAGACAATTTAAGTGTTAATGACTGACAAAAAAGTGTGGACACCGGGCCACTGAATCTAACCATTGGGTAGATCGTGAAAATTTCAAAGACAAAGCAGATGATAATGAGCCAAATCTGCATTGTGTTAATGAGTTTAAAAAAAAATTATGACAGAATTTGAAAACATGTTCGACAACCGTAAGTAAGAGATTTTCTGTTGCAAAAGCAGCAGTCACAGGGGTCCCCTGGACTGAGATTGTGAACCACTAAAATATGCTAACTTGCATATTTAATTCTCAGCTTGGTTATGCATAGCTTATAACATTTTCTACATTAGGTAAATGGTAGCCATGGTAACAGATTCAGTTTTGATTTTGCTTGGTCATCTATTCCTCCATATCCTGTTTGTCTGGTTGCTCAGGACTCAGTGGTGCAGGCTGTTAAGAGGGACTCTGACAAATGATATACTACATGTAATAGGTTCAAGTTAATTATGCAGTACAATAGAAACCAATAATGGCTGTGTTCATAAAAATTTGATTGATCGTGTCTTTTGGTCAAATTCAAATATAGTGCTTCAGTTATAATGTAGAGAATCTAATGGTGAAACACTTACAAACAGCCACACATAGGAACCCAGAGTTTTAGGCCACTGCACTAAATTATGTTCCCACATTTTAATGAGCAATACATTTTATGTGAATCGCCAGTTGGTGTGTTGCAAACTGGCTGCACCCATCTCTGGTGACCCTGCTCTGCAAACCTCATCATCCTCACCCGTGCAAGAAATGTTTCCAGATTGGTCTTCCTCCTTTTACATCTCGTCCCCCTTTGGAAAAGAATTGCTCTCAGACCAGGCACATACTTGCATCTCTGAAAGGATTTTGAAAAGCCGAAAAAACGGATTACGCTAAGTATTTGGGGAATTGCATCTGCTCCTGCCTGCGAAGACTCATCAAAAGACTCAATCCGGAAATGGTACACAGCATCCCCAGAAGACCCTAATGAATCAGAAGGAAAACCATTGCCTTTTTCCAGTGGATAATTTCCAACGGAATATTTCAAACAGTGTGTATGTTGTATTTCCGTTCCTTTGGGGAAGCTGAATTGCCTAAGTACTCTTTTGTGTTCCACACCACACGTACACACAGCAGGGAAACATGTTACGTTATGTAACGTACCACGGAATATTCTGGAGAAGGTATCTGAGACGATGTTGAATAAGCAAGTGAGTGTTCGTTTGAAAGCGTAACCCGCGGAATGAAAGTGGTTCCTGCTGTGTTTTTATGAGCTGTAGTTCAGCTCTTATGTAGGCCATCAGGCTCTCAGGTCATGAGGCTCTGGTGTTATTCCCAGTTTAGAGCTGAGAAATCAGTGATGTCCAGGTGCAGCTACATTGCTGACTTCCCTCTGATTCCATATAAATTGTACGGAAAGACACACCTAATGTGATATGTTGCTTGGTGTTTGAGATTTTTCTCCACGTTTTAAGGACTCACACACTCACAGATTGACAGTGCATCATAGTCATGAGTGAGCATGGATGTTTTACAATATTTACAATGTTTTACAAAATTTTACAAAGTTGAAAATCCTTCATAGCATGCCTTCAGCACACTTCTTTGTAAATCCAACACCTCATCATTACTGTATCGTACATACACTCATCGCTGTGGAGATTGTACTGTATAGCACATACACTCATCACCATTTCTAAATGGAGTGTGTACCACTGTAAAATGTATGAAAGGGTTATAAGAGACTGGGAAGGCAGCAGAGGCACTGGTTTTGATCCCATATGCTCTCTCTTCACAGCCCTACCAGAGGGCTCTTTAGTCCCCTGAGCACATGCAAATTTAATTGACCTGGCAATCCCAATGTTCTTGCAGGTCCCTCTCCCTGTCACCTCAGCTCGGAATTTGTACCCCAGTTCGCTCTCTCCCCTGACTTGTCTCTCCTGGTGAGCCTTCTTTCGGCATAAAGCACTCCACCCACCACTCCAGTACATCAAGGGAGCATGTTAGCTTGCATTCATTTTGTCGAAACTGCCATTCTACAATTTGCTCATCGTGTACTGCTTTGGCAAACAAATGCAGAGCCGTTTAGTAGCTGGATGTGTTTTCTGTTTGATTTGTTTTTGTTGTTAAGTGGCGGAGAGTGGCTACTCTGTAAAACTATAGCCACATGGCCACAGGGAGATACATGAATAAATGATGAAGAGAAAATAGTCTTAATTCCCATGTTGGACTAAAGATTACCCTGATGGGGTTTTAAATATCTGGGTCCCAAACAAAAGTATGTCACATTGGTACTTTTCAGGGTTTTGTTTGTTGTAAGTACAGATTTATTTGTACTTGGAGCTGACAGGACAGTAAAGCTGGCTATGTTTTTCCACTCTGTATAGCCTAGATTCTTATAAATATTCAGTACATACGTGGACACAGTCCCAGTGGTATTGAAACTAGGGCAGGCGCATAATTAAAGAATCCATTATATATGAATGAATGAAACTTTCCCTTTTTTTGCATCCTGGTTTGCAAATAATTGCATGTGACGTGTCTGACATTCAGTATAGTGGTCTGACAGATTAAATATTTCTGAACTGTTTCCTGTCATAGTTGTCATCACTTAATCAGCAAGTAGTGAGTGAATGGAAACTTGATGTAATTATAAGGTCAGTGGCGATTAACAAACCTCACTTTTAATCAGGCGTATTATTTCATTAGTGCAAGTCTTCCTATATTGGCCTATGAGAACAGCTAACAACACCAGAATTATCCATCCATATTACAGGCCACTGGAAGATAGATAATTATTAAATAAGGTTATTCATTTATTCACTATAATTAATTATGGAGATGTCATTCATATCACTCCTCTGAAATGATTTGATAGAATCTGAGAAGTTGAAAAGATTTGGTGTTAAAGGCATACTATGCCAGATTTTTACCGTGGAAATATTATAAAAACATTACTATGGTACTCTGACAACCTGTGTCTGTGTTCAGTCTGCCCAATATCCTGCTTGTCTGTATTTGTTAGGGTGTGGGCCTTTTTTATTTTTGTACTGTATCTGAATAGCATGTGTCCAATACACTGAACTCATATGTTCAATGATCCAATAAAATGAGGCCAAGAGGAGACATGGTATGGATTGGCTACTACAGTGGTGAACTGGGTTTGCGAGGGATTAGTCTTGGTGGCTAAACAACAAGTGGACCAGCAAACAGAATTGTCCTTCCTTCCAGGGAGGCAGACTGAAATCCACTGGTGTTAGCAGTGGCTAGTATCACCACTAACAACATTTAGCTAAATACTGCATACTAAATACTTTTTAGGTTAAACCTGAAATACTACTATATACTGTACATTATTATGGATATATAAACTCACAGTTTTTGAGCAATACACACCAAACTTCTCTATCTATATCTAAACTTGCTTTACTTGTATTCTTCATACTCTTTCACTCTCATAGTCCTTCAGAAATGTAAACAAATTCCAATTGTAGCTATAGATTGTCAGCTACATTTTACAGTCTGACATTTAACAGCTCTATCTAGAAGTTTTAAAATAGCCAGTTTCCTGGTTAATGTCAACAACATCACTCCGTGGCGTCTCCATGGTCAATCTAGTATCAGGTATCAACTGTCCAATTGTATGTTGGCTGATTGGAATACTGATTCTGTTCTTTGGTGATCTTTGCTTCTTATCCTCTGTGACTTTAGTCGCTTGTTGTTTCTTAACGACCATACTGCTGCATATTTATTTTCCTATATAAAAGCATATCTGAGCATTTATTATTATGCACTATGATTTTTCCTCAGGCATTAAGTTTCTTTTCCACGACAATTCAGTCTTGAGGAAGCTAAATCAGTTTGCAAAAAACCCTGCCGTTTTCTTTTCTTCCCCAATTGTGAATGCTCGGTTGCATTTGTTGACCCATCACAGCTGCAAAATCACCTGCAACTTCCCTTGGTCAATTTGGGAGGACACACTAGAAGGCACTTCCTCTGAGGTTTGTGTGTTCCTGTCGTTCCGTTGGCCAGCTGTGCCGTGGAGATACCGTGCCAGACGGCTGTTAAACTGGCACAGCTGTGGAGGTAGGCGACAGGTGGCCTGATTGACCAGAAGAGCTGGTCATTGACGAGGCTGAAAAACATTGGCATCTGAAGCCCACCTCCTTTCCGTGACTGAATAGGCTATTATGCATCACCCCGTAGGACTCCTGGCCACTGGCACAGCCAGGTCTCAACACGCTGGGTCACATCACTGCACAAAAACAACTGCTTTCAGTTAGATTTGCCACCTGAGAGCTTGCCGTTAGGAATGGTTGAAATGGCAGTTTCAATTTTACTTATATGAATGTATCAGAATAAAAATGATTAGGCCTATAGCTTATTCAACTGTGGTGCTTGTGGCCACTATTTGTTTATCATAAGGCCATTGTGAGAAGGTGCGGTCTGATCAGATGGTACATTCATGAGACCACCATAAAGATTTGATAAAATAATTTATGAAAACTGATAGCTGCTTTTGTGTCAGTAAACATCACAAGAACAGCTATCAGCTTAAGTTTGTTAAATTGTCAAGGATATGTAATGCAAAAAGCTTGCAAGATATATGAAATGTACTGGTACTTTGCCACTTATTGTACAAGCACCCCAAGTTTCTCACTAAAATTTGGACATTATCTTCACTGTTCTCTCTCTGTCTATTCTCTTGCTGTGTTTACAACAGACAAGTCCACTCTGTTCTGGGGAGTACCTGAGGCAATAGTGCACTGGGAAGCATATTGCAAATAATAATAATAATAATAATAATAATAATTTTTGTCCCCCATTGGTGTGTGCTCAACCAAATTTCTATCTTCCACCATTTCTCTGGAAGTGCCTTGTAATATCAAAGATAGGCAACTCTGCAAGAAAAGCCTGAATACCCACTTAGAAAATGCTTAAACCTGCAAAGTTTGAATATGACCCTTTAGTTAGCATGGGGTAGGAAAAGACAATCCAGCCCTTCTTGGCCATCTGTGGTATAAGGTAACCTATGCCCCTGCAATGCAGCACACTGTAATGCAGCCAAGACACCAAAGCCATACTCACAGGAAAGCCAGTTGTCAGCATCATCGTTAATGCGTGCATTATTCATAAATTAATTTGGGCTAAGATTGTGTCCACAACTCACGGTGATAGATTTTAGGCTGATTTCATGGGAAGATTAATACCTTCACACTAATAACCTCATTCCTCATTTTCTCCACACCCCCCTCCTTCCAGAAGACACCATTATGAAAGTCCAATGACAGAGCCGAACAAATTAGTATCAGTTTTGTGTGCCGTCTGCAGGACGAGCCGATGCGTGTTTTGTCTGTCCGCCGTTGCCTAGTGATGATGCAGCACATCATCATGACAGCACTGTCATGCGGGCTGTCGCAGTGATGACATTGGATGACATCACCTTTTTCATCAATTTGTCTCCCCGCGGTGTAACAAATGTACCCTGGAAGCAGACGCAAGGACACAAGCGCTTCAGAGTACTATAGTGCTCTCACATATTGCCATCGGTATCATTGCCATGCTGCGATGCGGTCGGTCCTTAACCCCGCATTGCTCCGGCAGGAATTGTCCCCTGCTTAGTCTAATCAACTGTAAGTTGCTTTGGATAAATGCATCATCAAGATAACCAATTATAATTCTATAAAGTTGTAATGTAGCACCGATCGAGTGGTCTGCGTGATCAGGAAAGCACCATGGGGTCGTGTGAGACAGAGGAATACAGCTTTCTGAAGGAAATGTGCAAAATAAGTGTGGATTGTGATGCATGAGGGCAAATGGCCCTGGTGAGCCTGCCTGTTATAGAGCAAAGTGGCTCTGCTTAATTTGCCGATAATCAGTCTCAGCTTCATCTCAGGCTTTAAAGTGGGTTTCACTAATGGCACAATAATAGAGTTAGATCGAAGAGGCCATTTAGAGTCATTTTAAAGGAATTCAGTGTTTTTCCCTAACTGACTGGCTTGGGCTTCTGTTACTGCATGTAAGGCCATGAATTAAATACAAGTAATAAAGGGAGCTTTGATATTTTGGATTGAAGACAACTTAGGTTTTTATTTTCTGGCTTGAAATGCACTGCAATATGAAATACTGTATACAAGTAAGACAATTTTAAACAGCATCAGGAACATTATTTTATCATTTTGGTTCCCCGTTGTTGCTTAAAGTATACACAGTGGCAGTCTGTGAAGCAATTGTTGAATAAGAATCTTAGTTTTTTTGGCATAATATGTGTTTATCACACTGGGTTTTATGCAATTTCAAATTACAGGAAAGGAATAGGAGAATATGTTTCCTATATGTGAATATGTTATGAATATGTATTATTTAAGAGAAGACAAAATACATTTCTGACAAAATTTGTTTTTACATGAATCACTCATTAATCTCATTGTAGACTTGCCATTTATTTGCCGTGAAGCCCTTTACACATGCAGAAGGAATTGACAATGTAAAGGATTTGTGGATCATTTAATGCTTAATGTGTGCATAGATCACTGGGAGTAACTGTTGAGCTTCCATGTGAGGAAGGTGCTTTGGAGAATTGGAGTCCCCCATGGATCAGAGTTTGGACCACTGCTTTTCCTTATTTACATAATAAATAATCATGATCAGGACATTAGTTAAATGTGCAGATGCTGTAATATGAAGCTATGGGATTAGAAAACAGTATGGAGTTCTATGGAGTTCAAAGTAATTTAAGAATATTTAAATGGGTTCCAGAAGTGTATGGAAATGTGACATGTGACAATCAATATTCTGTCAGTTCATGTTAGTAGAACAAGGAGGCAAAAGTAAAAAATAGCTTAAGAAAATTTTGCACTGACATTTTTTTTTTACTCAGAGTCAATGTGTGTAACTACCTGCAAAGTTGTGTAATAGAGGCAGAGATGTGAAGTATTTACAGTAAGTCCACGTTTGACATATAGTAGTGCTGGACATTCTCTTCTTTGTCAGCGGTGAGCCTAGATGGCCTGAATGGTCCTATGGACTCATTATATGGGTAATTCCGCAGTATATTTTGGAGTGCAGATTTAATTTCGGCATTGTATTAATGGCACAGCATGTTATTACCATTACCACAAAATAGGTATTTTCAGTCAACTACATTTAATGGCTTTTTGTATCTTTGTACAAATATATCAATGAATAGTTTCTATCAATGTTTCAGCACTAGGAATATCCAGTAACACATGTACCACTGCCTGTGTTCCCAGGATTACTACATATTGTGGTGCCTCAGGGTGGATCCAGAGGGCAGTGGGTGGGCCCAGCTGGAAACCAGACACAGGAGTCAGCAATATTTAAAAAAAATTAAATTTTTTTTTTCTTTTCGTCAGGGTATTGCTGATAGCGCCCCCCCCTCAGGGCAAGGGTAGGAAAAAACGGGAGAAAATAAAAGGGCCGTTCAGGCAAAAATAACTTAGGTTCTTCGCAGACCGGGGTATTCTTCAGGGCCTCCTTCCTCCTTCCCTCCTGGACCACGTCAGGGCTGGGGGAAGCACACAGGGGGTAAGTTGGAGGTGCTTTATTATCCTCACGTGTCCGTCGGTAAAGGTGGGGTCTCCTTTAGGATCAATCCTCAAGGTCAGTACGGCAGACGGCCCTTCCTCTCTCTGCCTCTGCCTTAAATCCTCCCCTGCTCATTATGGAAAAAGGGCTGCAGCTGAGTTAGTACTTTTCCATACTGTGCACTCACGTGTGCTGTCCAGGGTCCAGGACTGCAGGTAGTGGTGTCTCTCTCCATGGTGCTGATCTCCCCATCACCTCTCTGGGGAAATACACTCCGTCGCATACCTCTCCCGATGTGTAATGGTTGCGTGGTTGCGTGGAGCGGGTCCTTCGGGGGTTTTCCACCCACGTGGCGCAACATGCAGGATCAGGGGCGCCACAATATACAAATAAATCTGTGACTTAGGCATGGATTACTGTAAATATTGATAAATAATAAAAGTGAATAACATCTGAAAGCAGTGGCACTTACGGCCTCCATCCATGTCACGATTACTGAATGCTCACTGATTACGGGACCCCCTGTAGGCCCCCTTCTGAGGAAACCGCCATCACTGTGCTTTTCCAAGAGCGAGAGCTCGAATCGAGAGGCCGAGACCAGTAAGTAATCACTGCCCCCCAACCTCCCCCCTCACCCGGAGTTGATAGCCAACGTGAAGCAGCCAGGCCGGATGGAGATATAAGAGGCGCTGTTTGGAGCCTCATCATAGACATGGCAATTATGTCCTCTAGCTTCTGTAAACAAAATCAAGCCGTCAATCACCCGGTCGCCAGAGTCTGGGGAAGAGACGCTATTTACAGTCCTTCCCTTGCCTCCATATGGGTTTTTTATCTACTCTCTGGAACACTTTGTGACAACTTGGTATAGAAATGTGATTGATTGAATGATTGTTCGATGTTCACAGTGTGAACCTCTGTGCAGGTATAAGTGGGTCTCTTCCATAGATTGTAGAAGAAATATGGACCAAGTGCCTGTTGCGTCATCCACTGACTATCCGTGGGCTAGTGAAAAGCATTTAGAAAACACTGTTTAACGGGGATGCTATATTGTATCATCTGGAGCCAGAGACTGCACACTCTCAATGTGGTTCCTCCACTAAATGTGTGAGATACAGTAGAGCAGCGCTACTCCTCGGCCTGCCGGCCCTAGTCTCTGCAGGTATTTGCTCTGACCTTGCACTACACCACCTGTTATTACTAATTATTTTACCTGCTTGGTTCAGATAATGAGCTAATTAGTGAAATGATGGTGGTGTAGCGCACTGTTGAAGCGAATGCCTGCAGACACTGCGACCCGCAGGACGTGGAGTTGAGTAGCGTTGCAGTAGAGTGACTCGGCAGTGGCAAATCGACCCCGGGGAGACATTAGAAGAAGAAAACAGATTGGGACTACATTTTCCTGTGGGAATAAACGATTGACTTTGTTTTTTTACCGTACTGTTGCACTCAGTACTCCCATATTCTTTACATTGTAGGGTGAGGGTGGCTGAAACAGCTATACTGGAGCCAAAGGCAGTGGCGCTAGTGAGCAGCATCTTAACAAAACCAGGAAATGAGCATCAAATTTGTAGCCCGGTTTAGGCCACTTGGTCCACCTCATCAGAGATGCTATAGGTCTCTATTATTGACTCACTGCCTTTTAAAGTGGGCGGCCATACCATCATGCTCCCAGCTCTTGCCAAATGGCTGTAGCTAAGCAGGTGTGTGCTTGGTCAGTACTTGGTTGGGAGACCTCCTGGGAAAACTAAGCTGCTTGAGGTGGTGTTGATGGGCCATTAGGCGGCGATCCTCCCTCTGGTTAAATTGCCCAAGCTGTAGGAGATGCCTGGTACCCTGATTAAATTCCAAACCCTGGCTCTTTCAACCTACCACCTAATCATCCCCTGATTCAATTTGCAGGAACATTGTTCTCTCCCTCTCTACCTCAGTAGGTGGGTGCTACACATTGGTGGTGGTTGAGGCCAGTTTCCCCTTCATCACTCTATGTGCTCTGAGTGTCTAGCAAATGTAATATAAATGTAATGTCTATCTATCTATCTTTCATGAGTAATGCTTATTTCTTGGAGCTTTCAACCGTCGGTCATTGGCTTTGGAGAACATGGTGGAAAGCATTTGGCAGGTATAGGACTATATGGTAGGGGTTTGCAGGCATTTTTCTAAATGCTGCTTTCCTATGGTGTGCTCAGCCACGACCATTCCCAAGACGTTGCCATGTCTTTAATGCAGCTCATTAAGCTCTAGCTTGCATCATCTGGGGAAAGAAAGAAGTGACTGACCCCAGGTTTTCCTTTTGTTCCAGTTTCCTCCTTTAAATTGCGGCCGGTTTGAAAGATTTATGGAAAGTGCGGCTGACAGCTGTGATAAATGGCGATGCCGTCCCCAGTGCATCGGGGCGAAATGCTACCCGGCCACTTTTTATTGAACACCTTTTTACATCTGTGGCCTTGTCAGGAGACGGATAGATTGAAGCGAAGCCCTGGATAGATTATATTAAATGAGGCAGAAGTAGTTTGTCTGAAAAAGTGAGGTGATATAAAGGCTCACACCGCAGCCCTGGGGCTATCGTAGAGCCTGTGGGCGTTTATGAACTCGCTTTCAGTAAATATCGATGATGGATGAGCTTAGTGAAATAACTGCCCTTTTGTATGCACCAAGCTCCTCCTCTTCATCATTTAGTTCCTTGTTCTTGAATGCCGGTGACAGAAGGAAGTGTTATTTGCGGCTACAATGATATGATGGCTACAACTGTATTATCTAAGGAAGATCTGCAACCTAATGTATGACAACATTGAAATCTTTCTTATGGGTCATTAAGACTGCCTTCGATTTAGGTCACCTTTCGCTGACCTATGACCTCTAGAGCGGAAGGATTGTGTTCAGTTGTGGATCACCGCAAGCTGGTTAATTGTAATTCATTTAGGTAGGAAGTTCACTCAGCTGACTGTTTCTAAACTGTTTCTGTGTAAGCCAGTCATAAGTAACATTTGGTCTCATGCGCTGGTCAGCTTGCTGACTTCCCCCTCCTGGAGCATACATTGTTAGCCCCCACCATTGGCACACATGCCTGTGGGGGAGAGCTAGAGAAGGATTCTTAGAGGCACCTTCTTGGGCCCTGGGGGCGCCCCTTTTCTCATATTCCTACAGGATTTTGAGTACAGGAGTACTGGAGATGGCATGAATATGTTTCATGATAATCCCAGGTCAGAATATAGTAATGTTTGGTGTTATTCTGATTGGTTCAGTGCGACTGGTGTAATGGTCTAGTTTTTGTAACAGTCTACCGTTGATATCATAACCATTCAGGAGCCGAGGGGAAACTGGGCAAAAGCTGTTTTAGGGTCATGAACTAAGGCCTGGATTTCAGAGATAAGTAGAAGAAACCAAACAGTCTGGGGTGTCTCCTTTCCTTTCATTCACCCAAATCAGGTTTATCCAAAAGGTATATTACCATGAGAGGCACAAATACATATTTACAGCATAATGCAGTTATCCTGAAAACTACAGCATTCATAGATATGATGGGGTGGCCTATAGCGTAGTGTTTAAGGTCAGGAAGGGCTGCCATTTGTGAGGGGCCTGAGAGCTGGGGTTTCAATGTTGTTTAGACTACCTGTTGGGGAGTTAAGATGTATGAGTGGTCCAAGGCCAGTTGGGTCATGGGAAAAGAATCCTCCCGAACATTGGTGACCTCCCTGTGACCCCATACCTGGTCACTTCCAAGGGGGAAGACTCCGGACAATGCCACAGTGCCCTCATTTGGGCACTGCTGTCATTACACCGGTGACTGCTCTCCTAGATTAAATATTCAAAACTGCTATTAAGATAGTAAATAGACCCGGTAACACCTTGAAAACATTGCCCATGTGATCCTTGTATTATTGCATTATAAGTCTTATGTAATGGTAACAGGAATTGCATGTAAAATGGATAATCAGGAGGGAAGTTTCATGATAACTGCAACATAATGAAACATAAGGGTAATCTGTTTGGTATGGATGTGATCTGATAAAATCAAGGAATCGGATGAGATACATTTCATACCAAATGGAGTTTAATAAACTATAGTTTCAGTAACTCAAGGGAAAACCTACACGTCCTCTCTTGGTAATCATCTAATTTTCCCTACTCAACAACCCCCAACAGTGAAGGTCTAAATTCCAGATTTGACCACCCCTCCAGGTTGATTTATGGCACTGCCGCCTGGTTCCAAACGTATGATTTGGCATAAAAGCAAGGGAGACAGACCAATCTGGGAAGATCGTATTCGACTTCCCACACAGCATATTGTACGTGTATGTAAGTATCAGGAAGATCGTATTCGACTTCCGCACAACATGTCTTATGTATGTATGTATGTATGTATGTATGTATGTATGTGTAGCAGCGGAAGATCGTATTCGACTTTCCACACGGCATATTCTATACTCTGTGTTTGTGTGTAATCCAAGCAGGCTAGGTATGATTATTTACTCTAGCTCTATTCTTAATTTGTGTATTTTGTACTTGATTGTGATATTCTAAAGCTAATAACCTACCTGTCTGCCAATAAACTATTTTGTTTGTAACTTGCGTGATCTCCATGACTCTAATTCATCTTGTACCTTTTCAACCTAAATTACAACTGAATACTCAGGGGGAAATGGTGGCCAAAGACCGACCGATCGGCGGGGCGGTACACCTGTGGTAGTTCTAAGCTGTGAGGCCAGCAATTTCTGTCCCTTAAAGGGTCGGGGGACGCACAGCTCTTGTAATCTGGTGCGAAGGGAACCCATGGGCGTTACGGCGCTGGTTCCTGCCAAATTAGCTCTAAGGAGCCCAGTTAATGCTACGCCGACCTGGGCTCGCAACTATCATGGCAGGTTTGCATGTATTGTGTTGACTGGACCCTCAGCCTCTGAGTTCTCCACCGAACTGAGATTTCAGCAGTAATGCTAATCCCGGGAGCATCTATTGAGTAATGGTGGCGCTGGTACAAGTCGAATGTAATCACTCCCGAGGTCCGCGTAAGTTGCAAACCCAAATTTCTAAATTATATTTTAAATGGAGTCAGATAAACGAGTAAAACTATAGTAACCACTAAGCGTACAATACGGCCCCGTTTGAGAACGGAGAATATTAAGAATTGTACTGATCCGTTTCTGGCCAGCTATAAGCGGGATATGGGGCAGGTCAATCCATATCCGACCCATGGCAACGGACCCAGTATATTCTTAAACATAATTGTGCTCTGTTCTTGTACGGAGGATAATAATTAACCCTACTAATGTTCTCCCGGCAACGCCAGAAGGACAAGCACGCAAAACCCCCTTCGGCCCCCGCTAAATTCCGTCATTGGGTTAGCGTGGGGTTTTACATCTGCTTTGGCAAAATGAAGCAAGCAAGCTCATGTGCACTGCAACTAATGGGGAGATGGATATGTTTTATAAAACACACAGCATGCTAGTTCATAGGCTTGCCTCTGTTTTAAAACTGTAACTAGGTCGGTAACTTATTGTGCTCCTGAAAATGCTATGGAGGAAGTTATTTGTTAGCATTAGCATTCGCTGGCCCCCATATCAGTAGCCTCTTGTATAATATCGGCTTAAGCCGGATGGGTGACATCTTATTTATGCCTTTCTGGGCAACACAAAAGCACAGCATGTGCCGATCAATGAACTGACAGATAACAAGGCAGCTTGTTTGTGACTACGGACACTTTAGTGTGGTACAGGTGGACTCAATCCCTGCATTTTACTTTTTATGTTTGTTCTCTCTGAAGTTTCCTCTATGCTGATATGCATTTGACAGGAAGCTCTTCTTGTTGATTGAGCCACTGTAGTTAATGAGAGTAAAATCAGGAACTGCAGGGGCGAGAGCCTTTTCCTGATTGCAAGGTTGTTACTAGGTACTGGTAACATTAGGAGGGACGAGATATACTTTTCCCTGTATATTATACCACTTACTGCGGGAACAAAACACTCCTGCCGTGTACTATTCAATATTCTCTGTGCTGCATGCTGCGATGGAAATTATGAAGTTATATGTCACTTCATTATACCACATTTTATCATCGTTTTCCAGTATGATTGAAAAAGGGGTCAAGTTTTTTCTACTTTGGCTTAAATTGTTTTTTCTTTTTTATTTCCATGTGAACAATGACTGCCCCTGTGAAAGCCTCATCATAAATGGTGTTGTAAAAAATAAATGGTTTTATTGATCTAAATTCATCTAAATTTCACATGCAGTAATTTATCGTAATACATTCATTTGCTTTGACATAATGACTTGCAACTCATTTGTTATGCATAGATCATTTGTACAGAAATATGGAGGTGAGAATGCATGGCTGAATTCAGATTTCATTAACAAGTGCTCATAATTCCTTTTGATAACAGAAAATCAATCCTCAATGATGAGCACATCTCCTGGAAGATTCTGTTTAAAGAAACATAATGTAAATGTTGCAAAGGTTCCTCTTTGTTACCTTGATGAATGGTTCTCAGGAGGAGATTGCTGGTCTTCACTGTAAACAGAAAACAAGACAGGGAGAAGCAATGTATGCTGGTCTGGATTCAATTAATGTGAATTGACTTAGATTTGCTGTACATCAATTTGGCAGATGCTCTTTTTAGAAAATAGGATGCAAGTGTTAGTTAGTTGCTTCACACTTCGCAGATGCTGTTTGGTAAGTTCAACGATCACCAAAATGATTTTGCCAGTCTGTGTAAACAAAAAGGCTAATGTTGTTTGAAACCCGGATGTAAAAAGGGTCATATTGATTGAACATGGCATGATAGGCCCAGATAGAAGTTGTGTCTCATCTAATCTTTTAGGTACAAGCAAAGGGCAAATGGTGGAATTGTACACACGACAAAAATGTCTGTCACAAAAAGTCCACGATTTTATATTGTGGAATAGTGAGGTCTGCCACTTTATTTCTTGCACTTTCCATTAGTAGGATGTTCAAATTAGCAATGCATCATTTTCAATTGAGGACAGTTACAATTCCAAATAAGAAGTACTGAATGTTGCTATTCTTCCCTGGATTGTACTGTTTCACTGGTAGGTGATCAGATCTGAGTAAAGGGCTTTGTCCTTGCATAGGCTGACTCATTCGATAATTACAGTGCATTGCCGTGTTCACATTGGAAGAAGAATAACCAATAGCTCTCTGAGTCATGAAAGCTTTCATAGGACCGTGTCCTTTGTTACTCTCAGGTAGATCAAAGTGCCCGTTTAATTTCCGTCGTAGGCCTAATACTTAAAGGTCAATTTCCTGTTTGTAAATACATTACATGACATTACATTATTAGATTATTGGCATTTGGCAGATGCGCTTATCCAGAGCGATATACAACAAAGTGCATACCCATAACCAGGGATGAGTACACTGAAAGACCCCAGAGGGAAGTACAATTTCAACTGCTAAGGCTACAACAAAGATGAGAACTTGGGCCTATTTGATTAATCTGACAATGGAATATATTGAAAACTGTTTTTATACAGCACAACGCAATAGAATGATTTACACTTACGTAGGAACATAAACAGCTTACATAGCAAAACGAAAGTAGCAAAAATACCATCCTAGGGAACACAAGTCATTACAAGTAGTGACACAGCATTAAGAAGTGAAAAACAATTACCTATCAATTAGAGATTACAGGGAGGGAGGGAGGGACGGGGAGAGGGGGCAGCTTGAAGAGCTGTTGTCTTCAGTTTGAGCTTGACGCTGGTCAGAGTCTCTGCTGTTCTGACCTCCACGGGGAGGTCGTTCCACCACTGTGGAGCCAGAACAGACAGTAGCCGTGACTGGGAGGTGGAAGTGCAGAGAGGGGGAGGTGCCAGGCATCCTGTGGTGGCTGAACGAAGAGGTCTGGCAGGCGTGATGGGTCTGATGATCTTTTGGAGGTAAGCTGGGGCTGACCCCTTAACTTCTTGGAAGGCTAGCACCAATGTTTTGAATTTGATGCGAGCCATGACAGGCAGGCAGTGGAGAGAAGTAAGAAGGGGGGTGACATGGGGGTGTCTGGGAAGGTTGAAAACCAGACGAGCTGCTGCTTTCTGGATGAGTTGGAGCAGGAGTGGTTCTATAATTTTTTTACTGGGGTGGCCAAGGGGGGTCCAAGGGTTGCCTGGGGGTGGCCACCATATCTCCTGGCTTTGCGCGCACAAAACATATTTGGGGTCATTTATGTTTTTTTATTGTTTCACATACAAAATGAATTACTATGAATGACTAGTCTACTAAGACTAAACACAAAAGGCTATAGGCTACTGATAAGCTAATGTACAGGATGACATTAACAATGAAAAATAAATAGGCTATCACCTCTTTTGTCATCACGACCCTTCTCTGAGCTCACTTAGAAAAGTTAAGGCTATTCAGTAGATAAATGCTCTAAGCAAACCACCGAAGAAAAATGCATTATGCAAACTAAGCATATGGAAATGTAATGGAATGCTCTCTTTCTACAGATGCAGTAGGCTCAGAGCATTCCATTCCATTATCCATGCCACACTGCCGGTTTTAGTGCACAGTGCACTGAAGAGCCTCAAAATTGCACCAGTGATGACTAATCGGAATTACATTGTATATCATACATGACATCATATATTGTTATCATGAGACAATTAAATGTTTATGGACCAAGAATAAAAACAAATTGTCAGACCAAATTTAAGGCCATTAAAATCATGGACGATGTTGTGCAGAACAAACTACAAGGTGTAGAGCAAACCCTGCCATGGTACACCAACATAATACAAATATTTACAGGTTTGTTACAATCTGAGAAGAAGGATAACATGAAGCGACTGCATAAGTAACACATGCATCAGAGCTGGTGAGAATGTGATTCTGGACAAAATCAAGAATGTGTATTATCATAATGAGGTATCTGAGAAATATTACAATAAATAATGCTCTGATCTGTAACTAAGCCTGTTCAAGATTTGTGGTCATGGATATCTAACAAAGTAACTTAATATGATTAAAATGATTCATTCAATTAATTAAAATGATGATACACATTGTTGCTTTGTCCAAAATCACATTCTCACCTGCGCTGATGCATGTTACTTATCCAGTCACTTCATGTTAGTCTTCTTCTGAACTTATACAGAGAACACAAACTGAACAATGACATACGAAAAATTCTCTTTATTTAAATGTAATCTTAACAATACAATAAAGAGTTTTTGGAAACTATATGGTGGCACGGATGGTGCAGTGGGTAGCACTGCCGCCTCACAGCAAGGAGGTCCTGGGTTTGAATCCCTGTCAGCCGGGGCCTCTCTGTGCAGAGTTTGCATGTTCTCCCCGTGTCTGCGTGGGTTTCCTCCGGGTACTCCGGTTTCCTCCCAAAGTCCAAAGACATGCAGGTTAATGGATGGATGGATGGATGGATGGATGGAAACTATATGAGTGAATTATTGTCTTGAGTACTTGCATCAATCAATGTGTCACACAAAAATGTCTAAATACTATAAGAATTATGTACCAGCACCTACACAGTGGGTACAATAATATTATGTAAATGCAAATTTTTAAGTTAGTGATTTGGCTATATAGATTTAGCCGATTTAGCTTGTAGTACTCAAGGGGGCCATATTATATTAAAGAAACACAGCATTCAAGTTGTGCATTTCTTGTTGAGACTAACATTCGTTACCTAGCTAGTTGACACTAACATTCGTTAGCTAACTAGTTTGATGTTATTTATTGATGCCATTTAAATGATATTTCAACCATATTGTTACCATTCAATTTATTCAATATTTCAACCTGTCACACTGACGAGAGCAAAATAAAGTTTAGAGGTTTACAAACGGCACCATACAAGCTTGCAAACTGTCCTGTCATGTCCTGGTGATTCTAGCATTTTTGGCTGTCTTGCAAGCGGAAAAGACGGTGTCTTCGTAAAAACAGATTGACCGACAAAACAGGCAATAACATGCAAATCAGATTGGTGCTTCTGACAGGTGCACATTTGATGCACATTTGGAAGTCAGTGTCTTGGTAAAAACGGTATCTTGGTAAAAGCAGACTGACTATGTGTGGGGTGGCCACCCATTTAGAACCGCCCTTGAGTTGAGGGTTCAGATGCCGGAAGGCCAGCCAAGAGAGAGTTGCAGTAGTCCAGGTGGGACAAAACCATCGCCTGGACCGGGAGCTGGGTCGAGTAGGTGGTAAGAAAGGGGCAGATTCTCTGGATGTTGTATAGGAAGAACCTGCATGACCGGGTCACTGCCGAGATGTCCTCGGAGATGGACAAGACTGTTGTTCGTCACCATTCTCAGGTCGCTTGCACAGGGTGTTGGTGTCACCAGAGTGTCCCCTAGGGAAATGGAGAAGTCAAGAAGGGGAGAGGTTAGAGCAGGAATGGAGATAATTTCAGTCATTGATGGCAGTAATGATTGTCCTCTTTATCTGTGAGGAGCTACCAGTAAAAACTAAAATTAGGTATGAGGGTTAAATCATTTCCAACAAGGAAATTATGGTTTGTTCATGTTTATTTGTCTTTGAAGTTCTTCACAAATATATTGTTTTTGTGAGATTATTCTAGTGTTCCATCTAACAGGGGTTTTACAACAATTAGACCCATAGATGCATACATTCTCCATATTTTATTTAGATGCTGGTGGAATTCCATCCATCCATTATCTTAACCCGCTTATCCTGAACAGGGTCGCAGGGGGGCTGGAGCCTATCCCAGCATACATTGGGCGAAAGGCAGGAATACACCCTGGACAGGTCGCCAGTCCATCACAGGGCACACACACCATTCACTCACACACTCATACCTACGGGCAATTTAGACTCTCCAATCAGCCTAACCTGCAGGTCTTTGGACTGTGGGAGGAAACCGGAGTACCCGGAGGAAACCCACGCAGACACGGGGAGAACATGCAAACTCCGCACAGAGAGGCCCCGGCCGACGGGGATTCGAACCCAGGACCTCCTTGCTGCGAGGCGGCAGTGCTACCCACTGCACCTGGTGGAATTCAGTATGACAAAATTTAACAGATGACAGTAGTATCTTCTGTGATACTGTAGGCACCCTGTATTTGGTTTAATTAAATGAGTGAAAAACGTATGTATATCCTGGATTAAGTATTTGCACAGTAATTGCTGTGAATGGATGTCTAGGTGTCTCTCACTGGTCTTATATAGATTTTGTTCACTATTTTGCTATTTGACGCACTCAAGGCTGCCCTGACTTGGACACATCTTCACCTTCTGGAGGAGACAGCTGTTGAGCACACTTATTGTAATGGTCAGTTTTGGCTCTGAACTTCTCAGCAGCACAGGATTGCTGATTGACATGCCCAGCCGCCAGGTCTGAATGATTCTATAAAGATTGTTTTGTGACTAGAGCCCCTTGGAATCTGATGATTTCCTCCTGCCATTTTGTTGCTAGGCGATGCGAGTTTGGCTGAGGATGTTTGACCCCACAGCAAATAGCAGAGGTTAGAGACCCAAGCCCTGGCTGAATAATTCACCTCCACATTACCTGTGGGAGCAGGACACGCCAGCATAAGTGTTCCTCTATGCTGAATGACAGCACTATAGAGAGCACTGATGAATGGTCGTATCAACGAATAGCCTAATTCCCTGTAGCTGATGAATATTCATTGACACTTATTTTAGCTTACAGTTCATGGCATCCCTTTTTTTAAGTGCCAATGCACAGTGTGTCCCAGATAACTGATATCCTTCTTTCTGTGGGTTGGTGCTGTTCTACTATGGCGGGCAGTGGTGACATTGGTGCCCTGACCCACTCCAACTCACACAGTGCCCCTTATACCTCCATGCCAGGTGATATCCCTGCTGAAAAAAACAGCTCAAGCTAGGTTTTAAAAGCTGGTAGCTGGTTGACCAGCTCAGACCAGCTCCCAGCTTGACAAGCTCAAGCTAGGTTCTGGTGGATCAGCTCATACCCAGCTTGACCAGCAAATGGCCCGTGTGTCTATTTTCAAGCTGTTCATCTGGCATAGCTGGGGATGACACTTTTTGCTCCTTCCTGTGGTTTGTTACTGTTCTCTCCACCCTGGAAGAGTGAAAACACATCCAAGCAGCATTAGCATTATACTTAGCATAGCCTAGGCAAGGCCTTTGAACCAGTCAGCTCCAATAAAGATATCTAGCTGTGTATCCATCTTCTAAGGTTTCCGCAGTCATACACAGTATTTTCTTTTCCGTGCTAAAGCAACCCCCCCCCCATCTCAAGCGCAGATATGCCTGCATACTTACATTTACATCTCTCTCTCTCTCTCTCTCTCTCTCTCTCTCTCTCTCAGCAACAAATCATTTCAAACATTTAATTTAAAAAAAATGGTCCTTCTAGTCCAGAGAACAAAGTAGAGAGTTTATCACAGGCAAATATGATCAAGATAAATTATTCAGTGTTCCAGCAAGGATAACAAAATCCTCAAAGGCGAAATAACTTGCTATTATTGGGAATCCCAAGGATCGCACACACACTCCATTTAGACACTTTATTTCAGTTATTTTTCTTTTTCTTTGATTTCGAACTTGGCTGTAGGATTTAGTTTTCTCTCCCTGAGGAGGGCCCAAAAGGAGGTGTTTTTGAAGAGAAGAGAAAGGGAGAGATGGTGATTTTGAAGAGGTGTTTCATGTAGTATTTGGGAAGTATTTCCTTCAGTTTTTTTATTTGAGACCTACAGTTGTGTTGTTACCCCCAAGGGCTTAGGAAAGGGGTCACTTATGCTACCCCTACTGTTTTGCCTATATATATATATATATATATATATATATATATATATATAATTTAGCTCTCTACCAAGGCTTTCACATCTGCATGTCTGCAGTTGTCAGTGTACTGAGGAAAACTGAGGAATGTGCTCCTGCATAATACAAAAAATATCTATTTTACAAAGGAAACATCTTTCTAGCTGCACCCAGCACTTCTGCATTGAAGAAACAAGGTAGTGTCATGGGAATGTTGGGTGGACCCAAGTACATGACCAGGAGGCAGGAGAAGGAATTAATATACAGTACTTTTAATAACTGAGACAAACAAATGTCAATTCCAGGCTAGGTAGCAGCACGAGCAAAACACACAGGTGATGAACACCAGGAAAACACAAGGACAATGCAGAGAACATGAGGGCTATACTGCATATACAAGCAACACGAGGGGCAAAGTAACAGCACTAACAAGACACAGGTGATAACAATAACAGAAACTAACTAGACACAGGAGAAATAACTGAAGCAACGAGTGAACTAATAACCATAAACAAAAAGAAATACAGAGAAATGATAATGGTTACCAAGGGAATGGAAACCAGTAAAACACTCAGGGAAAACAGGTGAAACTAATAACAGGAAAAGAGCTGAATAGGGCAAAAACAAAGACCAGACATGGAACAAAGACACAAAAATAATATCAAACCTACAGTGGCACTGAACCAGAACTGTGACAGATACTGTAGTGCACAATGCAGTTTTTTCTGTTTGTAATCATTTTTTTACCTTTACCTAAGGTAATGTAAATGGTGTATTTCAAACTTCAGATTTAGAAAACACTACTTTTTGAGGTTTCTATGCACACTATGATCACCTGCCTTACTGTATAATAACTTGGTCTCAAGTTTGAGCAGCTGAAATGAGCCTTTGGGTCCCAAAGAAATAAATAAGTACACGTATTGCAAACAAGCATTCCTCAAAAACACAAGCTGCACAGACAGTGGGTAGTTCATATTAAGTTGCCATGCAACCAACCTTCGTGTCTTAGGTCTACGTCACAGATGAGTGTGCAAAATGTTGCTTGCTTTTCGCTCCACCACTTGGCTTGTGCCATCTGCTCTGACACACGGCACACTGATTGTCTTCTGTCTTTTTAACAGTGGCAATCTAATGATGTTGAAGATGAGGCTGGAATTTACAGATCTCTGTCCAATGGTGTGGGATGGCAGGAAAACGGCCTGTGCCTTTTGTCAGCATTGCTGCCTCTAATAAAAAAGCAAAGAGGAATAACAACTCAGCAAGACCAGCTGTCCCTCTGCTCTCCCTCTGCTGTTCTAGTCACATCCAAGGCATTGTTTTATCCCTCCAATTTCAAGTTCTGTTGATGTTCAAATCGGTACCAAATCTCAGTCCGACTAATTGCTTAATTTTCCAATCAAACAGCCGTGTTATCTTATTTTCTTTGGAAGGCTGGAGATGTAAAAGCTTCAGAAGTGCACATAGGCGGTACAAATAAATGTGCTTTCGGTGTGTTTGGGTGTGAGTGCACAAGAAAAAAGCAGCGTAGGTGATATTTTAATGGATTTTCTCTTTTGCTGCTGAACATTAACAGGATGTACATTGTGGCATGTGATCTCGTATTTTGATAAAAATGGGTTTCTAAACTAATTTGAATATTTCCCTTTGATTTTGAGGGATTATCTGTCAGAAGTGACCTTTTCAAGCTAAGTATTGCAGGGAGGCTCATTCATAGTTAATTAGTTTGTTGAGGTAACGTCACTTCCCCAGGGTACGGCTTATAACTGTCATATACACGGGTGACCCGGGCCTTTTGTAGTAGCAGATTTAACGTTCACATATTTTTCATTAGTGAAGCAGCCAAAGCTACACTAGGCGGGTTTTAGAGTGCATTAGTTATTTATTGAAACTGGGTTGTAAAATCTTCCCTGGTCTGTACAGAGAAGTTTTAGATGAAGTGAACCTCATACACATGGGTCCTTGATGATTATAGATCCCCCCCCCCCCCCCCCCCCAATCCGGGAAACAGAATTAGCCTCTATATGTAATGTCCTTTGTCTGCTCAGATTATTTAGAACTAAAATAGGCTTTTCCTGTATTTGTGTAACTGTGTTACAGTAGGTGGCGATGAATGTATTGACATTGAAAAATTGGCTGACATTAAATATACTTCAGATGTTTTTTTCACTTTATCTAGCGAGAACATTGATCCAGGTTGATTCCCCTGCTGAGCGAGCCCTTCCTTTAACTCCCACTCCATCCCTTCCAATCAGGCTCCGATCGATTGGCGGTTGAAAGTTCCTTGTTTTAAGTCGACTGCGTATTCTTCCACGGTTGCCGCTCTTAAGACCCCGAAGACCCTCTGGCAGCAAAGGGGCTCTCACCAACCAGCTCCGCACTTTCAGCGCTCCTGCTATTTAGCAAATTCTACAATTAAAAAGAAAAACAAGCCGACCAGACCAGGTGCTGGTAATACACCCAGCACGGAGCGCAGAGCGTACCGTGTGCCCTCTGGAGGGAGGCTGAGTGGCTCTGAGCCTGCGGCAGCACGAGCTAAAGCAGCCTGGTTCAGCCGCGAGGCGTCAAGCCAACGCTCCACCCTCTCCTGCGGCTAGGGGTCAGGGCACGCGGGGCAGCGGGGGCAATAATGACTGTAATCCAGGTACGGGCTCCTGCACGTGGCCTGTTTCCTGCTCAAGCAGCCGCCGTCGGGAAATGAGCAGGTGTAATTCTGTCATCACTCTGCCTGCACTCTGCCTGCACTCTGCCTGCAGTGGACCGGACGCTGTCTCTGTACAAATTTAGCCAAGTGGCTGAATGCTCTACTTGCGGGGGGGAGGAGGTTAAAAGCAGTGGAGAAACGGTCCCGGTGGGGTTGGCTTTCTCTAGGCTGTGAATGCACCGTTCCTCTCTTCATCCATCATGTTCAGTATTCAGTGCTGAGAGCAGACATTTCCTGCTCCTTTCTGGGACTGGCATGGCACTGCTGCCATGAGTATAGAACCAGAATGGCAGCCTCTTTGCAGATTTATCTTTGGTTTCACTGCAGGAATCCAGTACTGTGGATGTTGTGAATGGATGTCATATTGGGTTCACCATCCTCAACTTGTAGACGAATAACTGGGAAGCAGGAATATTGGGTTAAGATGCTTATTTGAAGGTGGTGGATGCTACTGTATGGCCTGGATTGAGCCCAGGCCGTGCCAATGCTGACAGGACAGCTGCCCAAGGTTCACCCATTGAGGGAAAATCTTCCTTCATCAACTGTGGTCAATGGGACCCCTGCAATCTGCATAGTCCGACAGTTCTGTAGCTTATGAGGCCTAGCTGAATGAGCTTCAGGTTATCCCATTGCTTGAGGTTGCCCATGCTCATCCTCACCCATGCAAATTTGCAGGTGACATTCAAAATGGTGGGATACGCTGTAGAAAAAAACAGCTCAAGCTAGGTTTTGAAAAAGACGGTATGTTATGTTCCTGTTTTCTGTCTGTTAGTTTATCATCATTATTCTTGTAATTTATTCTTTTTCATATTCATGTCTGGTGTTCTGTTTATATGCATTAGTCTTTGCACTCGTCTTCCCCTTTTTGGCTCTATACACCATTTACATTACATTTACATTTTTGTCACGCTTTTAATCCAAAGCGACTTACAAGTGCATAGGTTCTACCATAAGTCAAAGCATCACATCCAGAACTAGGAAAATACACATAGAATGCTGTTCTAAACATAGTCGTCATCATAAGTGCAATTTTTTATTTTTTATTTTTTTGGGGGGGGTGAGACAAGGATAGGGATAACAGAAGGGAGGGGCGGGGGAAATCAGGAGGGAGGACTAAGGTAGAGTTTGAAAAGGTGTGTTTTGAGTCTGCGTCAAAATAGGGGGAGGGATTCTGCTGTTCTGACAGTGGTAGGCAAGTCATTCCACCACTGAGGAACCAGAACGGAAAACAGGCGTGAACGTGCAGCTCGACCGCCAGGTGCACGTAGAGAGGGAACCATAAGGCGACCAGAGCTGGCAGCCCGGAGTGGTCTAGCTGGGGAGTAGGGAGTGATCAAGGATTGTATGTAAGGTGGGGCAGTCCCCTTAGCAGCCTGAAATGCCAACACTAGGGCCTTGAAACGGATGCGTGCAGCAATAGGAAGCCAGTGGAGGCCAATGAGAAGCGGGGTGACATGAGCCGACCTGGGCTGACTGGTGATCAGGCGGGCTGCAGCATTCTGGACCAGCTGGAGGGGCTTGATGGCACACGCTGGGAGACCGGCTAGGAGGGAGTTGCAATAATCCAGGCGGGAAATGACAAGCGCCTGGACTAGGAGCTGGGTGGCTTTCTCCGTCAGGAGATGACGGATACGGCGTATATTATACAGAAAGAACCTGCAGGTTCTGGCAGTGGAGGATACTTGTGGAGCCAGGGTGAGGCAGTTATCAAGAGTCACCCCAAGATTCTTTGCCGTACGGCAGGAGGAAACTACAAAGTCCTCAACAGTCAGTGAGAGGTCGATTGACCGAGAGGACTTAGCAGGGATGTAGAGAAGCTCAGTTTTGGCAAGGGGGGGGGGCAAGTGGGAAGTCATCCACGCAGAGATATCAGCCAAGCAGGCAGGGATCTGTGTGGTGACTTGGGTGTCGGGGGGAAGGAAATAAAGAGTTGGGTGTCATCAGCGTAAGAATGATAAGAAAAGCCATGGGAAGAGATAACAGATAACAGAACCAAGAGACCACCACAATGGATTTGAAATGAAACGAACAAGATGTGCTTTAACTGCAGACTTTCAGCTTTAATTTGAGGGTATTTACATCCAAATGTAACGGTATAGGAATTACAACAGTTTCTACATGTGCCTCCCACTTTTTAAGGGACCAAAAGTAATGGGACAAACTAACAATCATAAATCAAACTTTCACTTTTTAATACTTGGTTGCGAATCTTTTGCAGTCAATTACAGCCTGAAGTCTGGAACGCATAGACATCACCAGACGTTGGGTTTCATCCCTGGTGATGCTCTTCCAGGCCTCTACTACAACTGTCTTCAGTTCCTGCTTGTTCTTGGGGCATTTTCCCTTCAGTTTTGTCTTCAGCAAGTGAAATGCATGTTCAATCGGATTCAGGTCAGGTGATTGACTTGGCCATTGCATAACATTCCACTTCTTTGCCTTAAAAAACGCCGTCCAATGAGTTCTGAAGTATTTGGCTGAATATGAGCAGATAATATTGCCCGAAACACTTCAGAATTAATCCTGCTTCTTTTGTCAGCAGTCACATCATCAATAAATACAAGGGAACCAGTTCCATTGGCAGCCATACCTGCCCACACCATGACACTACCACCATGCTTCACCGATGAGGTGGTATGTTTTGGATCATGAGCAGTTCCTTTCCTTCTCCATACTCTTCTCTTCCCATCATTCTGGTACAAGTTGATCTTTGTCTCATCTGTCCATAGGATGTTGTTCCAGAACTGTAAAGGCTTTTTTAGATGTTGTTTGGCAAACTCTAATCTGGTCTTCCTGTTTCTGACGCTCACCAATGGTTTACATCTTGTGGTGAACCCTCTGTATTCACTCTGGTGAAGTCTTCTCTTGATTGTTGACTTTGACACACATACCCCTACCTCCTGGAGAGTGTTCTTGATCTGGCCAACTGTTGTGAAGGGGTTTTTCTTCACCAGGGAAAGAATTCTTCTGTCATCCACCACAGTTGTTTTCCGTGGTTTTCCGGGTCTTTTGGTGTTGCTGAGCTCACCGGTGCGTTCTTTCTTTTTAAGAATGTTCCAAACAGTTGATTTGGCCACACCTAATGTTTTTGCTATCTCTCTGATAGGTTTGTTTAGATTTTTCAGCCTAATGATGGCTTGCTTCACTGATAGTGACAGCTCTTTGGATCTCATATTGAGAGTTGACAGCAACAGATTCCAAATGCAAATAGCACACTTGAAATTAATTATAGACCTTTTATCTGCTCCTTGTAAATGAGATAATGAGGGAATAACACACACCTGGCCATGGAACAGCTGAGCAGCCAATTGTCCCATTACTTTTGGTCCCTTAAAATGTGGGAGGCACATATAGAAACTGTTGTAATTCCTACACCGTTCACCTGATTTGGATGTAAATACCTTCAAATTAAAGCTGAAAGTCTGCTGTTAAAGCATATCTTGTTTGTTTAATTTCAAATCCATTGTGGTGGTGTATAGAGCCAAAAAGAGGAGAATTGTGTCGATGTCCCAATATTTATGGAGCTGACTGTACTAATCCCAACTAACAAAGAATTTGTACAGTACTAATTATACGAACACACTAATACGTTCGTCAAACTGACATTCACTAGTTTAGGGTATTTGTAATTTAAATCTCTTAACTAACTTACTAACGCATCTCCAGTTTCAATTCTGTTTCAACTCCCTATTCTATCACTGATTACTTGCTTTGTTTCAGCGAAGTATTCGCACCTGTCTCTCTGTATCTCTGCATCTCCTGATTCTGTGCAATTGTCTACTCCCCAGTCCGGAGCCATTTGTATTGCATGTGTGTCTTTGTGAATCCAGTCTACGTTTTCGTTTCCCCCTCGTTATTGTGCTATTACCCTTTCATGTGTCTCACCTGATGTTTATTTGTTAGACCGCCCTCACTCCCTTGCCCAGCCTAGTTTGTCTCATTCCCCTGTGTATTTATACCTGTCCTTTTCAGTTGCACCTTGCACGTTCATCTTGTCCTGTTTTTTTAGTCCTGAGCCCTTTATTCCTTCCCCGTTCTACCCTTATTACTGAGCCTTGTTTTCCCGAGCCTTTGCCCTTGTGGCATTCTGCCTTGTTTATTTTTGTATCTAGATTCCTGTTTATGACCCCTGCCTGCTTCCCTGGACTCTTCTTTGTTTTTTGTGGACATCTGTACCTCTGCCTTGTTTGGACTGACCTCCCGGTTTTTTAACTTTGCCTGTTTTGTGATTACGCTCTGTCTGCCCCTTCATCTGCCAGTAAACCTGCCATTTTCCACACCCCTGTGTCTGCTTCTGGTTCCTCTGCTCCGCGTTGCGTGACACGGTAGCTGGTTGACCAGTTCAGACCAGCTCATGGTTTAGCAGGTTGATCAATTCAAATCAGCTCCCAATTTGAAATGGTTTGACCAGCACAAGCTATGTTTTGAAAGATTTGGTAGCTGGTTGAGCTCAGAGAAGCTCCCAGCACTAGGTTATTGACCCAGCGAGAGCAGCATGCTGGTTGACCAGCTCATACCCAGGGTACAGCATGAAACGTACAAATGAGGAAACAGAACTGACCTTGAATTTATGAATCCAAACAATGTTTGGATTTGTACAATGTGGAATGTAGAATTTTATGTACATAAAGAGAACCATAGAAAACCATAAGAACAATGTATATTAATAGTGAAAACATTTACATTTACATTTACATTTTAGTCATTTGGCAGACGCTTTTAATCCAAAGCGACTTACAAGTGCATAGGTTCTACCATAAGTCAGAGCATCACATCCAGAAACTAGCAAAATACACAGGAAATGCTGTTCTAAACATAGTTGTCATCAGAAGTGCATTTTTTATTTTTATTTTTTGGGGGGGGGGGGGGGGGGGGGGGGTTAGACAAGGATAGGGATATCAGAAAGGAGGGGCAGGGGAAATCAGGAGGGAGGACTAAGGTAGAGTTTGAAAAGGTGGGTTTTGAATCTGCGTCGAAATAGGGGGAGGGATTCTGCTGTTCTGACAGTGGTAGGCAAGTCATTCCACCACTGAGGAACCAGAACGGAAAACAGGCGTGAACGTGCAGCTTGACCGCCAGGTGCACGTAGAGAGGGAACCGTAAGGCGACCAGAGCTGGCAGACCGGAGTGGTCTAGCTGGGGAGTAGGGAGTGATCAGGGATTGTATGTAAGGTGGGGCAGTCCCCTTAGCAGCCTGAAATGCCAACACTAGGGCCTTGAAACGGATGCGTGCAGCAATAGGAAGCCAGTGGAGGCCAATGAGAAGCGGGGTGACATGAGCCTACCTGGGCTGACTGGTGATCAGGCGGGCTGCAGTATTCTGGACCAGCTGGAGGGGCTTGATGGCACACGCTGGGAGACCGGCTAGGAGGGAGTTGCAGTAATCCAGGCGGGAAATGACGAGCGCCTGGACTAGGAGCTCAGTCAGGAGATGACGGATACGGTGTATATTATACAGAAAGAACCTGCAGGTTCTGGCAGTGGAGGATACTTGTGGAGCCAGGGTGAGGCAGTTATCAAGAGTCACCCCAAGATTCTTTGCCGTACGGGAGGAGGAAACTACAAAGTCCTCAACAGTCAATGAGAGGTCGATTGACGGAGAGGACTTAGCAGGGATGTAGAGAAGCTCAGTTTTGGCAAGGTTGAGCTTCAGGTGATGGGAAGTCATCCACGCAGAGATATCTGCCAAGCAGGCAGAGATCCGTGTGGTGATTTGGGTGTCGGGGGGGAAGGAAATGAAGAGTTGGGTGTCATCAGCGTAGGAATGATAAGAAAAGCCGTGGGAAGAGATAACAGAACCAAGAGACATGGTGTATAGCGAGAAGAGGAGAGGCCCAAGAACCGAGCCCTGCGGGACTCCAGTTCGTAGGGGGTGAGGGTCGGAGACTGCGCCCCTCCAAGTCACCTGGTAGGAGCGACCAGAGAGGTAGGAGGAAAACCAAGCGAGTGCAGAACCTGTGACACCCATCCCAGACAGCGATGAGAGCAGAATCTCATGGTTGACTGTATCGAAGGCGGCTGACAGGTCGAGGAAGATGAGGACAGAGGAGAGGGATTTTGCTTTAGCAGAGTGGAGTGCCTCAGTGACCGCGAGCAGGGCGGTTTCAGTGGAGTGGCCACTCTTGAAGCCAGACTGGTTGGGGTCATGGAGATTGTTCTGGAGAAGATAAGTGGACAGTTGGGAGCAGACCGCCCGTTCCAGAGTTTTAGCGAGAAAGGGAAGAAGAGAGACAGGCCGGTAGTTGTTCAGGGCAGAGGGGTCAAGAGTAGGTTTTTTGAGCAGGGGAGTGACTCTGGCCCTCTTCAGGGAAGAGGGCATGGTGCCGGAAGAGAGGGAGGTGTTGATTAGAGAGGAGAGAAAAGGGAGAATGTCATCAGATATATATTGTAGGAGGGGAGAGGGGAAGGGGTCAAGAGGACAGGTGGTTGGGCGGTGGGAAGTAAGGAGTTTCAGTGTGTCGGCGTCAGAGAGGGGAGAAAAGGAGGTTAGGGAGTTGGGGAGGGTAGGAGGGTCAGCAGGGGTGGAGGGTTGGGAGAAGGAATTGCGAATAGCATCAACCTTCTTTTCAAAGAAGGAGACAAAGTCATCAGGTGTGAGTGATGAGGGGGGTGGGGGGGGAGGGGGGGCCAGAAGAGAGGAGAAAGTTGAAAACAGTTTGCGGGGATTAGAGGCGGCCGCGTTAATTTTCGAGTGAAAGAAGGAAGATTTAGCTAGAGAGACAGAGGAATGGAAAGATGATAAGAGGGCATGGAAGGAAGCCATATCACTGGCCGCCCGCAGTTCGGTTCGGACAGCTCGTAGGGCATCAGAAAGCCAAGGACTGGGGGGGGAGGCCCGAGCTAGTTTGGTGGTGAGGGGACACAGAGAATCAAAGGAAGATGAGAGGGAGGACATGAGAGTTGTAGCCGCATCATCGGGAGACAGTCGAGAGAAAGACTCCGCAGATGGTAGGGAGGAGAGGATTGTAGATGAGAGGGTGGAGGAAGACAGGTGGCGTAGGTTCCGTCGACAGGTGACAGTGGATGGTGGGAGAGATGGATGGGTGTTAGAGGAGAGTGGAAGAGAGAAAGAGATGAAGGAGTGGTCAGATATATGGAGTGGTGTTACAGAGAGGTTGGTTGTTGTGCAGCTCCTTGTGAAGATGAGGTCAAGAAGGTTGCCTGCTTTGTGGGTGGGAGGGGAAAGAGTGAGGGTAAGGTCAAAAGAAGAGAGGAGGGAGAGAAAGGTAGACTGGGTGGACTCTGAGTTGAGGTTGAAGTCACCCAGGAGGATCAGGGGGGTGTCATTGACAGGTGAGGAGCTGAGGAGGATGTCCATCTAATCCAAAAAGTTCCCCAGAGGACCCGGGGGGCGATAAACAACAATAACAAACAGTTTGCACGGCAGAGTAACAGAAACCGCATGAAATTCAAAAGAGGAGAAGGAGAGGGATGAGGAGAAGACACTAGATCTCCAGGAGGATGAGATTAGGAGACCTGTGCCACCTCCTCTGCCAGAGGATCTGGGTGTGTGGGAAAAAGAGATGGCAGAGGAAAGGGCAGCCGGGGTGGCCGTGTTCTCTGGTGAGAGCCACGTTTCAGTTAAAGCAAGAAAGTCAAGGTTGAGGTGGGAGGCATAGGCAGATATGAAGTCTGCTTTCTGGATGGCGGACTGGCAGTTCCAGAGGCCACCAGCCACACAGAGATCAATACCAGGGGATCTGGGAGGAAAGATGAGGTTAGAGATATTCTGCCCATGTTGGCGGGAGGTGAACCTCCTACCTGACTGGGACCTGGGGAGAGGAGAGAGGACAGGGATGGGAAGGAAACACATGGAGGGAACTAGGGAGGACAAGAGGAATACTACACAGTGGAATGAGGGCAGGCAGCAAAAACAAAATCAAACATCAGGCTCTCGGACAGCCTGGATGGACACCCGTAGATAGACACCCTCGACTTTGTACACCTGCGACTTCGTACGCCGAGGCAAGTAGCCGAGGCTGCCGCACCCAGCTGCCGCTGGTGCGCTACACCACTGCTTAAATAACACTGATGCTGAATACAGAAAATGCAACCAACCCACTGCAGAACAATAATGCACACTGAAGTGAGTTCAGGTGTGCCAGTAATAATAGCCTGAGCAGGGTGCAAAGTATTGGCTCCTCCTACAACAAAAGCTGTGGCCTGCCAGCCAGTAAAACTATAGCCTAACTTAATAGCCTAGCTTACCTGAGAGAAACAAACACCTAACCCAGTTTCACTGAATCTAAATAAACACCACTTGTAATAGCTAACAAACAAACAAGTACACAACAGAACACTACAATGACAACTAAACTGAATTTAGAATCAGCAAGCAAACAAATAATACTTAACTAATCCAGGAGAAAATGCAACCAACCCACTGCAGAACAATAATGCACACATGTAGAGAAAAGAACTATACATGAATATGCTTTCTGCTGTTGATCTGCCTGTGATGTTCTTTGGATTCAACTAGCAGTTCTCCAAGAGTCCTCCATCAAATAATATTTTATGCAGGAGGTCTCCTTTGTAACTGCTATGTTTTCCATCATTAGAGCAACATGGAGAGAACATGCATTTGCCAATCACAGCCTGTCTTCTCAGCCATCTTTGTATTCATGACTTTTGAATCACAGTGTGCATGGCTAATATACCCACTGTATATCCAATACTCATTCATATATCTGTTTAAGACTGCATGATTATTATTATTTTTCAAATAGCATATTGAAACATATCTAGGTAAATAGCTTCTGATCGCTCAAACACAAATTAGCATTTTTATTACAGTTTATTTCCTGGCTGGTTCATTCGCAGGTATCCCTTATTTCTCATTTCATCTCGAGGGATCCGTCTCTTCTCTCTGCACTGCAGGGGACAGTAGGCCTACATAATAATGAATAGGAATAATATAGCAGGTCCAAATCTGTCTGAGCCCAGAGTCATTTTCGTCTTTCCCTCTTCTCTGTCGTCTGTGACCAGCATCATTCAAAAAAATATTGAAGTGGCATTTCAAAAATGCCAGTGCCGTTTTTGAGAATTTTATTGACTTTTGGATGACTGACTCCAGAATAAGTATCACAAAGTAGGATTGTAGTAGGATCATTCCTATAGTGCCCAAATTATTGGCAAGAAGAAAGAAAGAGCCACAAAGCCACAGATAAACACTTTGTTTTGGCAAAAGTAGAGGATGTCTGGTGGAAAAAAGGTTTTGTCTCCACAGGGTACTCGGATGACGGTGCAATGGGCAACAGTTTGTCATGCGGAGACTTCCATCCATTACCCTTTCTTTGGCTTCCTGATCTGTTATGCAGGGACAGGGACACAACCAAGCAGAATTAAACCATCACCATTTAGGTCATGCCGTTCCTTTTCGGCAAGAGAAACAAATAAAAAAGTGACAGTTAAGAGTAAGCCCCTCGGTTGAGACTGGTGAAGGGCTTTTCTATGTCAGAGACAACTTGATGAAAATGGATGATAGGGATTAATTTATATGAAATTAAAGGGACCCGGGTCATAAATTAATCAATTCCATTAATTCGGGGATTAGATTAATCAAATTTTACATGCACACAAATGAAAGCGGAGTGGAACACGGCAACTAAGTGACTGAATTAATGCTTTCTGCAATCCGCTGAAACAATAACATTTCAGAGAGTTTGGCACATAGTAGGAATGGCAATTGATCATAATGTAATTGTGTCCTATGCACGATTCAAAATGCACAAGCCCGCACCAGCCAATCAGAGTTAACCCTGCTTCAGGCTGGGCTCTGGTGGCTAAGCTTCCCGAGTTTTGGACTACCTCCAAGCGTAGTGGCAATTTTAATCAAATGTGTTATTATGATCTTCTTCTTTTTTTTTACCAGTGTTGCAGGTGCATTTTCATATTGGAAGCTTTTGTATGGTAATTATGGTATGAATAACGGCATATATCTGTTGACAGAATAAAAGAAAGGATTAAAGTAAAGGTTAGCTCAGCAGCTGTGCCAACAATGAGTGGCACTTAACTGATTAGATCAGATATAATTACTTGTTAAGTAGCCGCCTAAACATCTGACTTTTCCATATTCAATTGTATAAGCTTGTTGCTGTTCACCTCAGACGTAGATGTGCTAGTCTAAGGCCAGGGGATTGTTTCTGCCCATTTTAATAAGACCACAATACCCTCTGTTACCATGTCAACAACTAGGCACTATGGCATGTCTGTATTTTTCAGCATTGTCTGAATTTACACAAATTTGCACGTGTAAAGTTAATCCCAGTTTGGACCCATTTAGCTCACCTCACCAAGTTCAGGAGAGTAAATAATTCCCTATTCAACAACCTGCCATTTTGTGTATCATGTAGATCTGGATGTATGGTTATGATCTAACAAAAACGGACAAAGCCCTTCAGGTTTGCAAACAAACCGATGTAACACAATAAGGGCAAGGTTTTATCTTCATTCAGCAAAGAAAGGAAATGTGTTGCTGAAAAGGGGTTTAGATCCGAGAGGTATGGAAGAATGTAAACATCTTTTCTGTGCTAATTTAGGGAGGCTAGCTCTCGTTTAGCTGAACATTGACAGGAAGTTAAAGGTACAATAGGTAATTTCAGACTTCTAACGGTCAAGAGGGGAATAGCAGCAACAAACACCTTCAAACCACAACACTGTTTATCCCACCCCCTTCTCTGTGAACGCGTTGACGTTGAAATGCCATTGGGCTTGAATTATTGTACAGTATTGTACAGTTACAGGTTTAAATTATTGTACATACAATGTTTTCGTATAGTGAGTGAGTCAACGTGTCAGTGAGCCTTTTTCAATGATAGGAAGTCTTGTGACAATGTTTTAACACAAAAATATTACCTATTGTACCTTTAAAGACTTACTTTATAGTCTTACCTCTCCCCACACCGACAGGGTCATATTTCCCAGCAAGCCGAACTGTCAGCCTTACCTCCCACTCCAGAAACCGGCATTCGGTGTGGGGGTTGGGTGCTTCTGTTTTATCTCCACCCAGCTCGCATGATGAGAGAAACTCTCATCGGTTATCACCGCCGAAGTGAGCACTCCCTCAGGAAATGGATGATATTTATTTCCTGTGCTCTGCTTTTGGCATAGTCACGTTGCCGCTGCCCCTGTTCCCAACTCTCCCCGAGAGCGGAGACCCCGTGCGTGGGTGGGAGAGGGGTGCTCCCGTGCGGATGTTAAGACTATGAAGACAGCGACGCCAATATGAACCAATGAGGAAAAATTCCCCCAGACAGGGCTGCAGGTTCGCTCACTGCTTATGCTCAATTGTGTTCTTGGTCTCTTGCACAATGAAGAAAACACTGGGTACATTTTGTGCCTCGATGGATGAACCAATGAGAAACGCTTGGGCAGTTACCAGATGAAGGCGCAAAGATTTTAACAAAAAATCTATGTTATGTGCCAGGGGGAGCTCGGAAAAGATCATTAAAAAAATTATACAAAGTATACACACATTGAGCACTTTATTAGGACCTGTACATCAGCTTGTTAATGCAAACTGCATGTGGCAGCAACTAAAGGCATTAAAGCATGCAGGCATGATCAAGAGGTTCAGCTGTTTTTCAGACCAAATGTCAGAATGGTGAAGAAATGTGATCTAAGTGACTTTGGTTGTGGAATGATTGTTGGTGCCAGACAGGGTGGTTTGAATATCTCACAAACTGCTGATTTCCTGGGATTTTCATGCACAACAGTCTCAGAGAATGGTGCGGAAAACATCCAGTGAGCCGCAGTTCTGCGGGCAGAAACGCGAGGAGAGATCAGAGGAGAAGGACCAGACTGGTCAAAGCTGATAGGAAGATGACAGTAATGCAAATAACCACACATTACAACAGTTGTATGCAGAAGAGCATCTCAAATGTCTTAAGTGGATAGGGTACAGCAGCAGAAGACCAAAAAAAAAGTCTAGCAAATACCTGATAAAGTGCTCACTGGGTGTATAGCATAGATTGAACATCAGCATACGAGTGGTAATATTTTCAATTTACTGTCAAACATGAATGGAGTCCAATGGGAAAATAGGCTTTTCGAGCGGAAATATAGGAATCACAAGGGGCCCGTCTTCATATCACTTGGTGAACTAATGGCTGGAAAGCTGGCCCCTTGTATACGGAGAGAGCTCTACCACTACGACCCTGATGCTAACCTAACATGATTCAGAAAAAGACACACAATCGCCAGAGTTCTGACATCTCTGCAGCTTCGTGCCTGGCGATGGAGAGGCCCCGTCTAACCCTGGTACAGCCATCCCATGTTCTCCCAGGGCGCTGCTGTCATGCTACGCCTATTTTAGTGGAAACCGTGGAGACCATTATGGGTTCCTCCGAGTACTAATGTTTTCCCACACCAGTTCCCCGCAGCCAAGTCATTCCTGCCATAAGTGTGCAGGACTAATTTAGCATCTGCCTGTTGGGTGGACATGAATAAATATGAGCATGAGTAGTATTTTGGAAGTGAGAACTCTCTCTTTCTAGGATGGGTCCTGGAAGGAATATGCAGGGTTTGTACTTATCTTAGTTTCTTTTTTTTTTTGCTATAACACATCCCCTGGCCAGACAGTTACCCTGTATAACCCGTTTTCTACTGATGACTCTGCAGTGATGAGTATGCAGTGTAGTGGTAATTGAGAATACGACCCAGCTGTTCACCAGTTGACCAACCTATATAGTCATCCACTACACCAGTAGCCACCAGCTTACTCTCCCAGCTGAACCAGCTTTGGCCAGCTTCATCAAGCTAGCGACCAAATTTGACCAGCCACCGACCAGCTGGAAGTGTTGAAAACACAGCTGAAACCAGCTTAGAATCCCAGCCGGAAATTTCCGCAGGGATGTGACACAGTGCTATTCTACTCCTGTTATTCTGGCGCCTAGAAGGATATTCTTTGTGAACAAGCATAGAGAAAAGCAGTTTGCTAGGTTTTGATTGACATCCAAAAGGCTTTTTTTAAGTCTTGTCTACAATGGTCTCTGCTGGAGGAGGCAATCATATCAAGCAGGCATTTCTTTGGAAAGATATAATGACCCTTTGACTCAGTATTATAGATGGCCAATAAGCTCTTTTGTGTCTGTACTGTACAGTGCTTTTCTGAAGTTTGCTGCCTCAATGACAGTATTAAATGAGAAATCCCAAACCTTTTTCCATCTTTGCGTTAGTCGTTGACTGAGGAAAATTACTTTCAATACGTTCTACTGACGCCAGTAAAAGGTATGTCGATCAGATACGGTATGTCAGTGCACAATACAACAAATCTTTACAAATGTCATGGAATTAATACCACAAAATGGATCCAGGATTTCCTGTCTGCTTTCCTCTCATGTTCTGTTAGCTAGCTCAGTATTTCCTTTTTTTTACTATTTGACAAACTGAGGTCTTTTGGCATTTTTTCTAAAATATGTCCCGTTTCCTTGCAGCTGAAGTTGGCCGCGCCGCTGAATATGCCCCGGAGCCCCACGTCCAGCGAGGATGAGATGGCCCAGAGTTTCTCCGACTACTCCATGGAATCAGAGTCCGACAGCTCCAAAGAGGAGACCATCTACGAGACCATAAACGCCACCACGGAGCGGCCACGCAGGAGGATGGAGGACATCCAGAGCAACACCCTGGTCATCCGCGTGGTCATTCCTGACCTGCAGCAGACCGTGAGCGCGGACCGCCGCACTTGCCTGTGTTTTCTCCCGCACGTGTCCCCACACACGTGTTTTCCCTCACACTCATCCCCACACACGTGTCAACCCCCGCCCCCCCCCCCCCCCCAATGCCATTTCGTCTCTGGAGATTTAATGTGCCTGTATGAATGGCTTTTTTCTCTACCTGTCTAATGGGTGTTGACGCATAGGTCTGATGCGAAGTATCACAGAGGGAAAGCAATTTTCAGAATTGATTAGAAAAGCTATATTGTTTGATTTTGCGAAATGGGCTGGATTAGAACTTGTTAACAATGGTTGTGTTTGTACTTGTTTTCATTGTCAGTTTATTGTAAGTGGACTGTTTGTCCTTGCGGCGTGCTATTTTGCTTGGGTTGTATTTAATGGTGGGCGTGAGGCTACCCTGTAGTATGAAATCATCAGAAGTTGTTTAATGATTGTGGAGTTGGTGGGAGGTTCAGAGAGATTATTTTAATGGTGTGATGGATGATACCCCGCGATGTACAACAGGGGCCTGTATCACGAAGCAGGATTACTGATTTAGCTGGATTTCTGCACTGAGGCCTGGACGCCCCCATGTCCTGAAGTAAAAAGAGCTCTTTTACTGGGTTTTACTCAGTGCAGTTATCCAGCTAACAGAGTAATCCTTCTTTGCGATATATACTTTTTTATCCTCTGCCTGTCCTGAGGGTGTTTATGTAGATGTCTGATCCATCACAGAGGAAAAGAGAAGATTAGTTGGAACTTTTGTTAAGTTTGTTGTTTGTCTATGTGTTTTCATTTTCCTTCTGTAGTGCTTTGTGTTTCGCTTCAGTGGATAAAAGCGCCCCTGTGTTGTGCTAATGAGTGTTGTGCTGCCTTTCATTTTCTTGTGTTAATGGTGGGTGTGAGGTTAGCCTTGTGGTTTGTATGTGACGGAGACACTGTGCATGGGGTTGATAGGGGGCTTCAGAGAGGTTGTGTGTGTGTGTGTGTGTGTGTGTGTGTGAGAGAGAGCGAGAGAGAGAGAAAGCTCGACTGCCTTGGTGTCAGGAGGTAAGGGTGACAAGTGAAGGAAGCCTTTCTTCTTTGCTTTGCGTCTTAGTCTGCCTTTCCAAGTTTGGTTATTAGTGGTTGTTACAGTTAAAACACGGCATCAGATATTGCATTCTTACCATGCACTGTATGTGTCATCATGGAAAATTGGACAGTCACAGGAATCATTCAAATGTAACTCCTAGTCTGATTTCTGGTCACACTTGGGTCAAACATTTGAGTTTAATAATGATAAAATAACAACAAAATGTAGTCTACAGACAATAAAAAAAAAATATATATATATATATATATATATATATATATATATATATATGTATAAATATATATACATTTTCATCAATATTCAGGACAAAATTTCCGCTTTCATGCATTTTGTTTGCTTGAGTTTCATTTAAAATGTTCAGGTGTCTGTTCTCTTTCTGTATCCCCTAGAGTTCAAGCTTCCCATATGCATATTTGACCCAGGACCTTTCCTCGTCTGGTTTATTCTCAAAATCTTTTATTTTACAATATAACTGGATGAAGAATGTCTCCTGTAGTTCAAGTGGGTGTCAGACAGAACACAGCTAAAGGCTGGTTTCTGGTCAAACACATGAGGTAGCTGTTCTTCCTTGCTTCATGTGTTTCACAGAAGCAGAAGTGTACATTTATTTTGTGGGGTCGTGATGGGGTCATATGAAAGACCCCCCCAGTAAATCTCACACAAAAGAAAAAAAGGAAAATACATGGTCATACAGCCCAAAAATACATTTCTGTCTCATTTGCTAACTAGGGCAGCCAATCTGGTGAGTGAGAAGCCCCCATCCTCAGTAGCAGCAGGGGTGTGAGTAATCCTCCCTTTGGACAAAGTCGTTGGGTTAAAGGGGAAGTTCAGAACATTCCCTGGGCCGTACAGTATTAAGGAAGGCACACTCAGCCAAGGCTATGGGAGTAATTATTTTTGTGTAATTATTTGCAATGGCTTTGAAGCATTTTCCATGCTGCTTTTGCGCACCAATCAGCAATTCAGCTGCAAATCCTATTTTGATGTTCTTCCACAAAAAAGCACCCCCGAGTCACTTTCATTCTTTTCTCTGCTGTCCAATCACATCAAAATAGAGGCGGGGTTTGATTTTGTTTTTGTTCCATTGTAAACAAAGATGGAGGAGGAATTGGTTGCACAGTTCACAGCGTTTCGGCCCATCGTTGGACAATTTCACAAAAGTTGTTTCGGCTCGCACTTTCCAAAATAGCAAAAGCGAGTATCCGGTACGAGAGAAATTAGGTAAAATCAGTTTGCTAATGCTGTTAATATCAAAGTGATTGACAGGAGCATAATGTGGTTGCCTAGTGACAGCAGAAAATACATGTCCAGTGCTTTTTGCAGAGAATCAAACACGTAGCGCGCCTCGCTTTTTCAAGCCGATAAATGTGTTTGGCGGAATCGCCCCCTAAGACGTGTTGATCTCCTGTTTTCCCTGCCCTCTGTCAGGGTCACCTTAAGGTTACGAGAGTTAGCGTCTGGCTAACCTGCAGGTCTGTGAGCTGCAGTATGCCGGCCTGAAGGGCCATTTACCCAGTGAACTGTCTCTTCTACCCCTAGTCAGAGTTAGAGCAATGCAGGCATATACACTGGGTCAAATGCATAACTGTCTGGTGTATTGGAATCTATAAAACACTCTTAAAAAGTGCAAACCCCACCTTTTGGTCCTCTTTGTTGGCTTTGAATCGTGTTGGTTACGTGTTGGACCCAGGTCTGGTGTACCCTGGGCTGAAGTGTGAGTGGTGGGTGGCCCTGACCAGCCAGAAACTGCCCAGTGTTGCAGAATCCCAACACCCTGCCCACCAGTGAGCATCCCAACACCCTGCCCAGCAGTGTGACAGCTTCCCAACACCCTGCCCAGCAGTGAGCTTCCCAACACCCTGCCCAGCAGTGAGGCAGCTTCCCAACACCCTGCCCACCAGTGTGCTTCCCAACACCCTGCCCAGCAGTGAGGCAGCTTCCCAACACCCTGCCCAGCAGTGAGCTTCCCAACACCCTGCCCAGCATTGAGCTTCCCAACACCCTGCCCAGCAGTGAGGCAGCTTCCCAACACCCTGCCCAGCAGTGTGACAGCTTCCCAACACCCTGCCCAGCAGTGTTCCTCCCAACACCCTGCCCAGCATTGAGCTTCCCAACACCCTGCCCAGCAGTGAGGCAGCTTCCCAACACCCTGCCCAGCAGTGAGACAGCTTCCCAACACCCTGCCCAGCAGTGAGGCAGCATCCCAACACCCTGCCCAGCAGTGAGCTTCCCAACACCCTGCCCAGCAGTGAGCTTCCCAACACCCTGCCCAGCAGTGAGCTTCCCAACACCCTGCCCAGCAGTGAGCTTCCCAACACCCTGCCCAGCAGTGAGCTTCCCAACACCCTGCCCAGCAGTGAGGCAGCTTCCCAACACCCTGCCCAGCAGGCTAGGTCTTCAGCAGGGAGGAAATGCCACCGGCCCCACCCTGCTCTGCAGACGAGCTGCCTGCTGTCTGCTTTCTGTCCAACACAGGCCATGGAACCAAAGGAAATACTTATTATTGTTGCCTACATGCACTGCTGTATACACACTGTACTACTAGTAACTGGTTTGCTGACCATGGTACTACTACTGCCAACTCGCCTGACCTCTGGGTTATTGTCAAGAGGAAGATGAGAGACACCAGACCCAACAATACAGACGAGCTGAAGGCCGCTATCAAAGCAACCTGGGCTTCATAACACCTCAGCAGTGCCACAGGCTGATTGCCTCCATGCCACGCCGCATTGATGCAGTAATTTGTGCAAAAGGAGCCCCGACCAAGTATTGAGTGCATAAATGAACATACTTTTCAGAAGGTCGACATTTCTGTATTATAAATCCTTTTTCGTAATCATCAAGATTAAAACAAAAAGAGGTTTTAAATATTTCACTTTATGTGTAATGAATCTAGAATATATGAAAGTTTCACTTTCATTAAATTATATTATTTATGTTTTTCCTCGATAGACAAATGTTTTGATGCACCTGTATAGCAAAAGAAAAATTAATCTTAAAAGATTAAAACCTTGACAGACTACTGAGTAGGAAATGGAATGCAATTCACTGAAAAAAGAAATAAATAATGTATATACAATATTGCAGAGGACGAAGTGATTTATAACTTTATATACTTTTTGTTTTTCAAGCTAAGTTGTATGGAAATTAATAGTTTGATATTTGAATTGGATTTGTTCACTGTTCTTTGAAAATGGGGTAGCTGTGGCAACAGAAACCCCAGCTGCCTGAGTTTGATGTACTTATGATAAGAGCAGACTGCCATGGAGAATGCAATCTATGTGGAGGGCACTCAGAAAGCCTTCATTTCTTACAGTGAAAGTGTATACACAGCTGAATATGCTATTATCTACTATTATTTATACTGTATGTATGTCTGACGCTTAAAATACACATTGATTTTGACTTTTCATTCAACTGATAGAGGATTGTACTTAAAGTGTGAAATATGCACAGTCTAAGCAGTAAGGCTAATTGCACAGCTAGTGAGTACATCTAAATAGGCATAGTTAATCATGTTAACAATAAGCCATGAATTGAATATTTGAAACACTGTACTTTACAACTGCAATGTAGCAAGGAAATGCAAAGTACATTTTCATTGGAGCTTGTCAGGGAAGTGTTATGGCAAATCAAATACAGAATTCATCATATTATTGGAGTTCATGTGCAACCCCACAGACATGCAGCATTCTGGGATTGTTTGAAACCACATTTCTTTTTATAACCTTAACATAAGCATCCAACATTGCACAAAGATAATTAGAAATAGTATAATCCACTCATAATGGTCTTAGCTAGCTGTGTGTTTGTGTGTTTTCACATCAATAATCTACCTTCCTGCAGATGACCACTGGCTGCTCCTATGAGCCCTGAAAGCCAATTTTCTTTTTATTATTCTTTGCAGAAAAAACAATTGGTAGCTATTAAAATGTATAATTGCGCATTTAGAAACATGGGCGAGCCCCAAACCTGCACATAATGACTACATCCTCGCCAGACCGAGGCCAGACCGAGGCCGCTGTGCGAGCGCTTCGTCTGGGTGCCTCTTCCTGCCAGAAAGCCAAGCTTTTAACCTTCTCTCTGTTTTGAACAGAAATGCATGAGGTTGAACCCCGACGCCACCATATGGGTTGCCAAGCAACGGATCCTGTGCACGCTGAACCAGAGCCTTAAAGACGTGCTGAACTATGGGCTCTTCCAGCCCGCCGGGAACGGCAGGGACGGCAAGTTTCTTGACGAGGAGCGTCTCCTGAGAGAGTACCCACAACCCATCAGCAAAGGGGTCCCAACACTCGAGGTGCAGTGCACCTGCTCCTCACACTGCACACGTTTCAAAGACTGCTCACACTCTCAGAAACAAAGTGATGGTTGAGACTGTATATTGTTCTTCTTCAAGGATTACATTTCCCAAATGTACCCTATTTGTACCCAAGTACAAGAGTACAGTAATGTTCTCTTTGAGCACAGATAAGTATTCTCAAGCAAATAAGGTACAAATTATTTATATATTGCTGGCTACATATATACCTATAGGGTACCAGCCCTATAAGCATTTGTACCTTTTTGGTTACTTTTCGTACCTTTATTTCTGAGAGTGCACCCATTCCTTTAAATGTTGGTTTTAAATGTTTTTATTGTTTTTTTTAGTTGAGTTCTGGCAATATACAGTGATAATATATAAAGTTACCATTACCATATTCTTCAGTGAAGTACATGTCCTTCTTTGTTTCATTCTGCAGTTTCGCTACAAGAGCAGACTTTACAAGCAGCCAAACATCGACGAGAAACAGATTGCCAAACTTCACACAAAGGTTGGTTTGCTGGGAAGCCCATATGAATGTTTATGCTATCATTTGAACATCCTATTGCCCAAATGTATTCCTCCAGACAACTCTTTAATCACACAGGCACAATGAGGAGAACCTGGCTGGTTCTGACTTATCAGTGACGGGTTCATTTTGTAGTCTTGACTGATTGAACATTACAATGCAGAGAATATGTGGATGCAGAACAGGAAAAAACACAAGCCTTGTACTAGCTAGGTCATTACTACACCAACTGACCTTCTCTGATTAGTTTAATCAAAGACATAGCATGCAGGACTGCTCATATGCCTTATCGGATATGTTTGAAAACTTGTGTTAACTAGAGTATTTTGTAAGTTGACGGGTTTTATGTAGATGTGACTGCTGGTCTTTTGTTTTAGTAAAAACATTGCATCACCTAGTTTTCATGTCAGTTTGATTGAACATCCCTGGACATATGGGCTGTGTTTGGCGCTGCAGGGAACTTGTCAATGCCAATCTTATCTTGTTACATCTTCTTATTCTTCATTTCTTTTGTGTCTTGTCTTTCCATCAGCCATTCAGGCGCATTTCACTATTTTGTGCATTTTTACATTTTACATTTTTGTCATTTGGCTGACACTTTTATCCAAAGCGACTTACAGTTGATTTAGACCAAGCAGGAGACAGTCCTCCCCTGGAGCTGGAGGGTTAAGGGCCTTGCTGAAGGGCCCAATGGCTTATTGTGGCTACACCGGGGATCGAACCGCCAACCTCGCGGGTCCCAGTCATGAACCTTAACCACTACACTACTGGCTGCACCTTGAGAGAGTACCCACAACCCATCAGCAAAGCATCACATGTGTGCTTATGCATTGAAACTGGAAAATGAAGCTACCCCTCACAGACTGTATCCATTGATGCCACCTGTCCATTGTCCTTGCAAGTTTTGCCACCAGCCCATAGATGTCTGTGGCTGTCACTTCTCTCTATGGCCAGGACAGGCCTGAGCAGAGGGACGTCCTCTTTCAGGCACGGTCCTCATGAACACAAGGTCCTCACAAGGCCAGTGGGGCACGCAGCTGACAGCTTTGCCCACACGTGATCACATGTGTATAGAATTACAGTCTCTTTCACATGAGGTCTTGCACTGCAATTTAAGCCTGCCATTTAAGATCCCACTTATCACACAGAGTAGGGGGGTTCCTTGTTGTTCTGGCCGAATTCCAAAATGTTCAGTGTGCAATACTCAGTATGCCTGGCTAACTGGGGCATCCCCCGTCCTCATTGGATGGATTATCCTTCTCCCCTTCATATGTGTTGTGATAGAGAACCCGTAACCCCGCCCCCAAGTTATATAATAAGAATTCGGGCTGCTGCACGATAATATATGCAATATGCGTTAACGCATATTCATCATTAAGTCATATTAATGATAATAACAATAAATAAACAAATATTGAAGTGTGCACTGTTCTAATGTCTCCTTTAGGTACACTGCAAACATACACTCCAGACAATAAATAGCCTATGCCTATTATTGAATAATAATAAATAAAGAAAACATTATTTTTAACATGCTTTTATTGAACAAATTGCACATGAATAGCCAGTCAATTTAACAGAACATGAATTTAAATAAACACTATTAATTGCTGTTCATGCAGTCTTTTGCGATGTGATTATCTTACATGTTCATATCTCGATGATGATAAATATATGATACATCGTGCAAACACATCAAGTCACACAATGCTTCTTTATTTGAATCTTTAGTGTGGCTAACTCAAAGAAGTTAGTGTTTGACATGGGTTTAGGATCTGTACCTTTGCTTTTGACCAGTATAAGAGGCTGGGTCTTGTATCAGAGATTTATGTAAGTTGTTTCGACGTCTCTCTGGCAGCCTCAGAGAGGAAATGGTAGCAGGCATCTCAGAACGCCCAGCCTGGAAACAGCTGACATTTCTGGGTTGAAGCCTCTCCTTGGCCCTGGTCTCTCCATCTTTGCTGCATAATGTCTCATCTCTCATTCCTGGTCTTTCTTTGGATTGAGCTGATAAAGTTATCTTTTTTATTGAAAACAGAGGAAGTACAATACGGCCTACACTAGGCTTTTCCATGATAAAGCTATTGAAGGGATTCCCCTTAGATTTCAGTGTCATATCAACATGTGTCTGTGATGGCATGAGTTGTAATTCATTGTACGAAATGGTTTAGGGATTTCATGTTTACAGGTCAAATTTTACCATCTCCAAGGACATTAGACTGGTGGCAAACACACAAATTCCCCGAAGACGGAAATAACACGGCGTGAAATAACAAGGTCCCAAATCCACTTCATAGTCTGTAATTGATTTAAATTAAGCTTGTGCAACAGACTTGAATTGCTGGGTGAATTATTGAGGAGCTGGGCTGCACCTGCAGCCTTAACCTGAAGATTATCCAGGAACTATCAGTAATCAGGCCAGGCGACTTACCGCTTGTGACGCCATCTTCCTAATCTTAACCGTCTAATGATGTTAATTGAGGGTTAGAACCGTGTAGGTCGAAGAAGCACCTGTGCTAGGAGCACGTCCTATCCTTCACCAGAACTGCTGCTTGACAGTGATACGAGCAGGACCCCATCAGCACTCTGACCCACTGACCGGGGTTGGAAATGAACACCCGCAGTTGAATTGTTGGCTGTTGCGGCTAGGTTTTTTGTATTATTTTAACGAATATATTTTTAATAAACATGTTGAATTTATATGATTGGTTATGGTTACAAGAAATGAACACCCGCATTTGAATTGTTGGCTGTTGCGGCTAGATTTTTAGTATTATTTTAACAAATATATTTTTTATAAACATGTTGAATTTATATGATTGGTTATGGTTACACATTTGAATGTTACACGTTGAAATTGCAGACTTTGACCCTTTGACCTTTGACTTTGACTGAACAGTGAGCTCCTCATGGATATAGTGGAGGGGCAGAGACTTTTAATGTTGATGCTGATGTCTGTCTCTAAGTCAGAGGAGGAGTGGAGCTCACTGTGTGTTGCTGCTACATGATAGCTGAAAGAAGTGTTGTTCGCTCTGTAAATTAAAGAGGCCGTCTTAGCTCAAATTCCTTGGTTCACACACAATACAATTATGTTGTGGGTTTGTGTTTGTCATTCTAATGTTTTTCTGAAGTAGCAGGTAACAATTAGTGATGGCAGGTAGAGATTTTTCATCGACCTGCCACAGTGGCTGGTGGCAAAAAAAAATTATTTCACAACCTGGCCCTTACTAAACAGACCTACCGACATGCCTAATGCGCATACAATCGAGATGCGTGTCTTGTGTTAGCATCCCCCACTGCCCCTGAAACGGCAAGCAAATCTGCCGACAGCACAAATCTCACCATGAGAAAGCTTGGTGATGGAGAGGTAAAATTAAAGAATGAAAGAGGACGAGAGGTCTCTCCGGCGGGTGATATTTTGGGCGGGGGGCGAGGGTGTCCTCCCCAGCCTTTCAGCTCGACGGCTCCCCGCCTGGGCCCGGCAGATCGGATATCCTGGAGCGAGCCCGCGTCGTTATCGGGGAGGGAGGTCTGGCGTGCGTCTCCCTCACTCGCAGGGAGGTGGGGGGGGCAGGCTGGAGGCGCTATTGTTCCGTCCGACGTCCCTCCTCCTCCTCCGGCGCTGTCGAGGGAGCTGACCTCCTATCTATTTTTGTCTGGCCTGGAAAGGCGGCGGAACATTTGTCCTAGGAACATAGATCTGGGCTGTCGGAACACAAGCGGAGGGCCGGGGTGGGCGTCAGACCTCACTCGTTTCGTTTCTGGCTCCTCCCTTTTTCTCACTTCTCTTTCCCTCTCCCTCTCGCTCGTTTTTCCAGGCCAACCTGAGGAAGTTCATGGACCACATCCAGCACCTGCAGACGGAGAAGGTCTCCAGGATGCTGGAGAGAGGACTCGACCCGAACTACCATGACTCCGATACCGGGGGTATGCTCACCCCACCGCGACCGCGTGTGGTCACGTTCATGCCCTGCAGTGACACCTACCTGTGCTCTGCAGTAAGAGTACAGCAAATCTGCATGTATAATCCCAATGCAATACACATGTGTACAGTGTGTTAACGTATAATCCTTTAACTGTACACTGCAGTAAGAATACAGCAAATCTGCATGTATAACCACAACGCAATACGCATGTATACAGTGCTATAGCATATAACCCTTTAACTGTAAACTGCAGTAACAATACAGCAAATCTGCATTCATCACCCCAGTGCTTTGGGTTATAGCCTATAGTTATGACTAAATAAGGCCGTCAACTATTTTAAAATACATTTCTCTACCATTCGTAATTCAATTACTAATTTTAAGCAGCAATAGAAAACACAGCAATATATTTTCCTTGCCAAACAAAAATGTTAAACACATTTTGTTAACATGATCAAGCTTGCCAGGATAAATGAACTGCTGTTGTTTTGGGGGGGAAACCGTGGGCCTGCTATTGATTGTGTTCAGTCATTAAATGCATTGTATACTTGTGATTCGGTAAAACAATTTCCAGACAATTAAAAGAATTTAAAGAGTTTTGTTGAGTAAACAAACACATGGACCTCTATGCCTGTAGAGAAAGCTAGCTTCGCAGGTTGAGGTAATAGGATAATGGGTTGTCTGTAAATGTCTCTCCTGAATCTTCATTTTAAATTTCAGTGAATACTGTCATATGCATGAACTCATGAAAACTGATAACAGTAAGCCTGGTGGATTAAAACCTAATACCATGCCCCTCCTTACAACATGTTCTACTGTTCTGCTGGCAAATATTTCCATTGATTCCCAGATCCTCTCTGTAATCTTCTTTGTAGCTATGCCTACTAACGTCTATGGAAATTAACAATATTAATATTATATGAGAGAGCTATGAGCACCTATCTCACGGTTGAAGTGGAACGACTGCAAAATCAATGTATGGTTTTTTAAAATAGAAATCCATTGTCAAACTGCTGCTCCCTGCTGCTCCACACTGTTACCGTATTCATTTGTCCAGCTCCATATGTATCAATCTCCAATATTCACTGTTGCCTAGAGCAGCTCATCTCTCAGCATCTGCGGAGACAAGAAACGACTTGATTTCTGTGAATCTCGACTGTGTGCCTGACCAGACTTCGGCTTGTTTCGTTAATAATAAAAACAACCTCAGAAACAGGAAACCGGACCCTCCCCCCCCCCCCCATCCCCTGCCCTCCCTCTCTCGCTCTCTCTCACTCATGTAGTCACAGTGAACAGACACCTCCATACACATGCACAGATGTCACTTTCATACTGTTCCAGCAAAGGACTCACAACCACTTTTATTTCCTTTGTTCTTTATTGTGTCAGCTATGTGCGAGGTGTCCAAGTTACACTTTTGTTTACTTGATGTTTTTTTGTGTTTAATTAATTTTTGCGTTGACTTACAGCATTTTTTCTGCATTCATTCATTTGCTCATAGCAAAAGAAGAAAAAAACTATGGGATTAGTGTTAGTATTACTGTAGATACTATGCTTTCAGAACCCACGCTTTCTCCTGTCTCAATATACGGTATTTCATCTACACGTCAGTATAGCTATGACAGATGTGGTATAAGAAGCGGCACTTTTCAATATTAATGCTGCGTTGAGGCAGGCGACAGGGCGGTAGAATAGAATATAGTCCCCTTGTCTCTCCTGCCTCCTCCTCTCTCTCCCTCTTTTGTGCTCGCTTGTGAAAGAGGGATGTAAAATGGATTCATTTTCCCTAATACGTAAGTGGTTTTGCAAGTGCACAGCTGCTGACAGCTTAATTTTAATGTAGTAAAGCAAGATGTAGGCCTAGCAATAGTTTTATCTGTCTGCTCCAAAAATCCTAGCTCTGCAGAATGCGGTCCACTTCCAGAGTGGGCAGCTCCAGACACCTTTATCATTTCAGCATTCGTAATTTCATAACAGATCAGATCGGACTACTGATGATAATTGCATCTAATTTTGGCTGAAGATGATATATTACAGTGAAAAAATACCCTGATTTTTTTTTCTTGCTCTGCACGTGCTTCAATCTCTTCCACGCATTGTTAATTAGTGTAATTAGTTAAAGATAACAGTTTGGTGGTTATTTAAAATGCGGAAATGGGCATGTGCGTTTCATGGCTTTAATTACTGTACATCATATAATGAAATCTTCCTGCTTCATGTGAAGGGGTTACAGATTAGTCGGTGAAATCTGATTTTGCTTTCTGTGAATTCCTTCCACCCACAGCCCTAGTGAGGCTTTTGTGGTAAATATTATCCTCCAATGTTTTATATAAAAAATTAAAAGCTCATCATCATTTATTAAGTGGTAAAGGCAGAAAGAATCATGCTATTAAAAAGCAGAAACTATGGTGAATTGGTAATGTACAGTATTTATTTTTTGTAGTTATGAAAAATACTACACTTAGTACACTTTATTGTAATTTCCATGACATAACATATGCATATGTGTTCGTACTTTGTTTTAATTCCTTGTGAATTAACAATATGAAATGACAAAAAAATCATAGTTTCATTACCTTAAAGTTAATGAATTACTGCTGTAAACACGCCTGTTTTGTTGTTCAGTCAATGTGAAACACGACAAGCAATTAAATCCCTGAACGGCTCAACATTAGTCGTGAGATTTGACTTAGATGCAGTTTTTATTGTTCTCAACACAAGCAGTTTTTTTAATGCACTTATGTGAATGCCAATCTCACTGAACCGTGAAGACGAGAAAAAAACTAAAACATTAATTCAATTGAAAGTCAGTTTGAAAAAAAGAAATGATTAAATCGACGCCACTTTTAATTTCTTTAAAGCTGCAAGACAGCAAGACAGGCTTAAAAAGGCTTGTTTTGCATAATCGGTGCAGAGGCAGGCTCCGGCATTAGCATTAGCATTAGCATTAGCGCACACAGGACTCCGTTTTCCGATTGGAAGCAGGCAGGATTGAGGAGAGCTAGCATTTCCTCAGTGGCGTACGCCCCTGGCGCTGTTTCGACAGGGCCACCTCCACTCGCTGGCTCAACAGAGACGGACACTAAATGAGCCGTACTGAGGCCTCAATTTCCTGCTGCTCTGCCAACACCACTTATACAATTCGCCTGAGCCTGCAGAGACCCCCCTCCCCCCCTCCTCCATCACGTAACAACCGCTGCACCTACGTTGTCTTTCCAGTGTTACTACGATCTCTCTTTGCTCAGTTACCAGCGTGACTTTCCTGGCTCGCCTTAGCAACTCCCTGCTCTAAAAAACGGAGGAGATTCATGTGTGGGATGAATCTATTTTCTTTTTTGCTTTGAGTTCAGGAGTTCAGTTTTCATTTATAGTATTGTGCACTCAGAAAAAAAAGGGTTCTTCGGCTTGTCTTCATCGAGGAACCCTTTATATTTCTTTAAGTATGGAAGCTCTTAGACAAAGAGTCATTTTGCACGACAAAGAACCCTTGAACTAGCTATAATAGGGTTCTTCTATGGAATCACAGGGTTCTTTTGGAACTTTTTTTTTGAGAGGGTACTTATCAATCACACATGTTGTAAAGCATTTCTGATTATCTCCATATTTGATTGCTAATCAAGCTAAGCCTGAGGACCAGAGAAGTCCAAGGGTCAGAAAGTAAAAGTCCTGCCGTGTGTTTCTTCCACACATAAGTTCTACCTCCTGGATGAAGAATTGCGCTGATTAGCACATCCAGGCGAATGGAACAAAATACTGGGGAGGATTTTTACTTTCTAAACCCAGATTCAGCTCTGCTGAGGGGCTGAATCTGAGCGAATTCCGAGCATTTACATTTTCATTTACATTTACATTTTAGTCATTTGGCAGACGCTTTTAATCCAAAGCGACTTACAAGTGCATAGGTTCTACCACAAGTCAAAGCATCACATCCAGAACTAGGAAAATACACCTGGACTGCTGTTCTAAACATATAGTCGTCATCATAAGTGCAATTTTTTTTATTTTTTTTATTTTTTTTATTTTTTTTTGGGGGGGGGGGGGGGTTAGACAGGGATAGGGGTATCAGAAGGGGGGGGCAGGGTAAATCAGGAGGGGGGACTAAGGTAGAGTTTGAAGAGGTGTGTTTTGAGTCTGCGTCGAAATAGGGGGAGGGATTCTGCTGTCCTGACAGCGGTAGGCAAGTCATTCCACCACTGAGGAACCAGAACGGAAAACAGGCGTGAACGTGCAGCTCGACCGCCAGGTGCCCGTAGAGAGGGAATCGTAAGGCGACCAGAGCTGGCAGACCGGAGTGGTCTAGCTGGGGAGTAGGGAGTGATCAGGGATTGTATGTAATGTGGGGCAGTCCCCTTAGCAGCCTGAAATGCCAACACTAGGGCCTTGAATCGGATGCGTGCGGCAATAGGAAGCCAGTGGAGGCCAATGAGAAGCATGCGTTGTGTTGTTCCCCCTCCCCCCCGCAGAGACCCCCCTGTCCTTTGCGGCCCATCTGGACAACGTGGAGAACGTCATCAAGGCCCTGAAGAACGGGGGCGCACATCTGGACTTCCGGGCTAAAGACGGCCTCACTCCCCTGCACAAGGCAGCCAAGTCCAAGAACCAAGTGGCCTTGACGGTAGCGTCTGTTTGGTTGTTTGTTCTCTCTCTGAGGTCAGGGAGCTGGTCTCTTCACTTTGAGGCCATTGTAGACGTGACGGCGCTTTCCCCCTTGCATGCGTTAGCACTGCAGATGCATTACAACGCAGAGGTGCAAGGTGAAGGGGTTGGAAAGTAAAAGTTGTGCCGTCTGTTTCTTCTACACATTCACCAATTAGTTCTGCCTCCAGGCTGAAGAATTGTATGAATTAGTCCAGGTGATTGGAACAAACTAATAGCTTTTACTTTCTGAACCTGAATTCGCCTCCTCTGTTACAATGCCACTGCTACACTCACCTTGTAGAGCAGTGGTGCCCAATCCTGTGTCATGGAGGTCTAAACGTAGGTGGGTATTCATTCCAAACAAACACTCCACCCACTCATTTCTCTAATTCCTTCCATTCTCTCTGGTTGAAGGTGTTCTAATTAGTGAAATTAGGTGAAGTGATTTGCAGGAATAAAAACCTACTCTTGGCCCTCCATGGCACCATCACTGTTATGACATTTAAAGTAGTAGTCCGTTGACTGAAATAAAGGGAGGCCACCTACAGTAGCTCGTGGCTAGATTGCTCTTTGGGCCTCGCCTGAAGGTTCGATTTACCTGTATGAGAAGAGCTCGGCCCCTGGAGCAGAGGGTGCAGTGAGGTTCCTCTTGCCGGAGTAGATGGATGCCTGGCTGAAGGTGGCCTCTTTCAGACGCTGCTGGAGCTGGGGGCCTCGCCGGACTACAAGGACAGCCGGGGCCTGACAGCGCTCTACCACACCGCCATGGTGGGGGGGGACCCCTACTGCTGTGAGCTGCTGCTGCATGAGCAGGCCTCCGTCAGCTGCCAGGACGAGAACGGCTGGCACGAGATCCACCAGGTGAGCTTAGCCCAACGCAGTCCCTGCCCTTTCACTGTCACTCACTGTGACTGACAGGCCTGTAGCGCAATTACATGGCATCCTGTGAGCTTAGCCCAACGCAGTCCCTGCCCTTTCACTGTCACTCACTGTGATTGACAGGCCTGTAGCGCAATTACATGGCATCCTGTGAGCTTAGCCCAGCCCAGCTTCTGCCCTTTCACTGTCACTCACTGTGATTGACAGGACTGTAGCGCAATTACATGGGATCCTGTGAGCCTTTAAGCCTACTAACCTGACTTTTTAGCAAAAGTTAGAGCATGTTTAACATTTTACATCACATTAGTGGCATTTGGCAGCCGCTCTTATCCAGAGCGATGTACGGTTGATTAGACTAAGCAGGAGACAATCCCCCCCTGGAGCAATGCAGGGTTAAGGGCTTTGCTCAAGGGCCCAACGGCTGTGCAGATCTTATTGTAGCTACACCGGGAATCGAACCACTGACCTTGCGGGTCCCAGTCATGTACCTTAACCACTATGCTACAGGCCGCCAATTTGCTTGGGCAGCTTCAATGGGCTTTGTCCTTTGAGTTGCAATACTGTCCATCTATGGGAGGAATATGCTAGTTCCACATTACCTTATATGATTTATCACATTCATTAAATTTTAAACTCTGCATTGGCAAGGCGACAATTGGCTCAGCCTCACCGCGGAATGATAGGGGGTCAGCTGCCATTTTTGTTGGTCTCATCACTTTAAAGCAGCCATTCCTGGTCAGACCAGGCACCTGCAGATGCATGGACTAAAATTATGCTGACCCCATTCTCCTCCAGCGACATGGGCAGTGTGTGATTGTGGCCTGCTGTGTGGTAAGTAGTGAGAACAGGCATCAGGTGAATCTGCCATCTCCTCCTGATATGACAGGCTGCTGGTAGAAAATCGCTGAGTTTGGCTGAGTTTCGGGGTTGGGAAAATGAAATAAAATATAAATGTAAAAAGTGAGCAGCTCTTTCACACAACTACTGGCAGAAAAGTCATAGTGAAAGCCAAATGTATGTTTACCTCTTTCTGAAGTCAAATTATAGAACAGGCATGTGAAAAAACGGTCTAACGGTCACAAGAGGAATTGCAGCAACAAACACCCTCAAACCACAACACTGTGTATCCCGCCCCCTTCTATAAATACAGGCAGAGAGTGAGTCAACATGTCAGTGAGCCTTTTTTAATGATTGGAAGGGATTTACAATGGTCTTTTAATAATGTTTCAACCCAGAAATCTTACCTGTTGTACCTTTAAAGCACACAGCACTGCTGTATCCTTTCATTCCAATAAAGGTCAGTTAACAGCTAGGCTTGGTGTGTCACAATATTCAATCTAAACAGTTATGTGTATTATTTACAAATGGCTTCAGAAATTGTCCATTACGGAGGGTGTTGAAAGAATGTGAAAGAATGTATTGTGATGTGTAATATACAATGAAAGCATATGTGAATAGCAATAACACAAAGAAGTGGTTGGCCGATATTATCAGATGGAACACCTACAGTTGGCTACACCTTGTGTTGTGCTGCTCTGTATACGAAATGTGTACACACCAGCCCTCTTACAGAATACAGTGGTTTTTGCAAGTTTTATATGCTAATACATTATAGATTATAGATTTACGTATACACTCAGGCTTTTTAGAAAATTTACTTGAAATTGGGCCTGAGATTTGAATAGTCAGCATACTTATTTATGAGTGTATCTTACTTGGAGACACGTAACTCAGTTTACGTCCTTCATTGACCTTGAAATATACTGTACCTGTAAAGCAGCAATGTGTCTTTTGTGAATAAAGCTTTTTTCTCACCATTTATATGTGCCAAGAAATGACCAAATGCACTCAGACTGTATTATATAATCACGTCCGTATCAATGGCAGTGTTTACAAAAATAAATCCTCGCAAAGGGCTGAAAAGGCTGGTTGGAGTGGCTGGAAAAGATGGATGCTCTCGAGCTCTCCCATCTCGGTGGCTAATTGTGTGTTCTGCAGTTCTGAGACAAACAATGTCCTGAAGTGCCACAGGGTTTCCAGCAAACATTGTTTGTTTATTTTAAAAGGCCTTATCTTGCTCACGTTACCGGGGCTTGAGCCAAGAGGGAAGCCATTCCGGACCTTATCTGAAGGACGGGGCTCTTTTGCTGTCTAATAAAGGAAAGAGAATCCCACCCTGCTGCAATTTTGCCTGCTGTTTCGGTCCTCGATGGGTATCAGCCTTCCCTATTGTGAGAGCCGTCCTCAGGCCTCTTTGAGAAAATGGCTCCTCTCTTTCTCTCTGTCCTGGGAGTGGACCCTGTCTCCCAGGTACCTCAGACTCTGTGGAGCTTTCTGTAATCAAAGATAATAACATACTGTAACATAACGTGACATAATGGCAGGAACCGGCCATTCAGCCAGGCAATGCTTGCCTTTACCTTCCACTGAAGTACCTACTGCTTAGTTTTCCTAAAAGCAAATTGGTACTAGCACCGTATCAAGCCTAGTCTTGAAAATCACCAGTGTTTCTACGCTACATGTCCTGACAAGCTATTCCTCGCAGTGACCACTCTCTATGTGAAAAAAATACTTCCTAATGTCTGCAGAATGTGTCCTTTTCCTTTAATATAAAACACAACCCTACTGCATGCGTAGGTGGAACTTGGACTGGCTGGCTCTGGTTATTTTGGTATCCCCACACACTAAAATGTGTTTTTATGTGGTTGTTTGTTTTTTTGTTTGTAATTTGGCCTTCTGTCAGGCATTCTGTCACTGTAAAACCCGATTTTTGTATGGTATGTCATGTAGGAGGATTATTTTCCTTAGTTTCATTTGTGTTTCTTATTGGATTGGCTGTGCTCATTGTTAGCACTGTAAATGATTTTGACTTATTTTAAAAACAGAAGGTTTATCACTTTGCACAAAATTTCACGGTGTTCAAAAACAAGGTACCTGAAACTCGCTTGACGGCTAGGCTTGGTGAAGACACCCTGACATCTAGTGGATGCTGCTGGAACTGCACCTTCCTGATTTCAGCGGTGCAGTTGTGAATGCTAGCAAAGAGTATTACAAATACAATACGCATTTGTGTAAACTGTTTGATAGTCTTTGGCCTGGCAAATTTCCTCCTATTTCCTCCCTAGTGAATCTGTTCCATTGATCTCAGATCAGATCTATAGATGTGCATGAATGCCTTTAAATCCCCAGAGACATTAATACAGCCATTAATGGTTACTGTCAGTGCTGGTGAGGGAGTGATTGACCAGGTAGGGCAGATTTCTTTGTTGTTATTATTCTATCTGCTCATTCCTCTGCGTGCCCGTGCGTCTGGTCCCCTGCGGTTACCAGTTCAGCTAATGTATTCTTCCGATGGATTTGAAAGGATTCAGCTATATTCAGTCAGCATATGGTGATATCTTTTTTATCACGTGGAGAGCATTTAGGTTATACATTATGTGCATACAGTCACTGAAGTAGCATTGTTTTTGAAAGCTGAAATTCTGCTCATTAAAGAAACATGGAAACATAATCCATGGGGGCTTCATTTTTGTTGCTTGGTTACAATGCTTAGATACGATTTGTCAAACTCACATTTCTTGTGTTTGATCTTTTCCATAATTAAGCAAATGTTCTATTTGATGCAAACCAATTAATAATGTACTTTTTATGAAATTGAAAATAATTATTTGAGTTTCAAAATCAGAAGAATCTTTTAGTTGTCATGAAGTTGATTGATTTTTATTATGGGTAAAGAAAACATGCTGTACACCATTGGATGGAAGTTCTGCCGAGAGGCTGGCACACACATTTCCAAAATTGTCCAGTTAGAAGTACAGTACTGTGCAAAAGTCTTAGGAACCCTAGATTTTATTATATATATATGTTTATTTTTTTGTGTGCGTTAGTATAAAATAACACATTTGAGATTAATTTTACAAAGACATTTTTGTATTTAATTTTAAAAAGTAATATTTTACTCTAAGCAATTGACTACTTTTTACATAAATACTTGATCAAGGCTGTCAGTTCTCGCCTCAAAATCAGCAACCGATTTAGACCCAAGAAACCAGGTGAGGTGAGTTAACTGTATAATCGACTGCTTTCCCTGATCAGTTAAGTGCTGAGTAACATCGAAAGCCAGCACAGCAGTTCTTCAGGATCAGGGTTGCCAACCTCTTCATTAGATCAACCAAATAGATATGTTGATATCTATTGGCTAAGATGCCTAGTGGCTAATGTACATGACTGGGATCTGGAAGGTTGGAGGTTCAAGTCCCGGTGTAGCCACGATAAGATCCGCACAGCTGTTGGGCCCTTGAGCAAGGCCCTTAACCCCGCTTTGCTCCAGGGAGGATTGTCCCCTGCTTAGTCTAATCAACTATAAGTGGCTTTGGATAAAAGCAACCGCTAAATAACAAATAAGTAATATTATTGTTGATGTGAATATATGTACATGAAGAAGTAAATGTGCCCTCTGCCTGCTGGTGTGACTCCTCTCCCCTGATCCCTGCCGTGTTTCAGGCCTGTCGGTATGGACACGTCCAGCACCTGGAGCACCTCCTGTTCTACGGTGCGGACATGAGCGCACAGAACGCCTCAGGAAACACAGCCCTGCACATCTGCGCGCTGTACAACCAGGTGTGTATCCATGCACACTTACCGTCATCCTTACCTGCTCCACTGAACACACACAAACACAGCACTGCACATCTGTGCGCTATACAAGCAGGTGTGTATCCATGCACACTTACCGTCATCCTCACCTACACACACAAACACAGCCCTGCACATCTGCGCGCTGTACAACCAGGTGTGTATCCATGCACACTTACCGTCATCCTTACCTGCTCCACTGAACACACACAAACACAGCCCTGCACATCTCCGCGCCGTACAACCAGGTGTGTATCCATGCACACTTACCGTCATCCTTACCTGCTCCACTGAACACACACAAACACAGCCCTGCACATCTCCGCGCTGTACAACCAGGTGTGTATCCGTGCACACTTACCATCATCCTTACCTGCTCCACTGAGCACACACAAACACAGCCCTGCACATCTGCGCGCCGTACAACCAGGTGTGTATCCATGCACACTTACTGTCATCCTTACCTGCTCCACTGAGCACACACAGGCTTTTTAAAAACACATTTTGATAACTTGCCGGCGGTAAGTTTCGAGGTTGAATTTCGGCTACACTCTCAGAAAAAAATTGTTTTCAAAGGACCCCTTTGATTCCAAAGAAGTAGCCTAGTTCAAAGGTTCTTTGTTGAGCAAAATAGTACTTTGTCTGGGAGTGTTTACACCTATGATAGAGGGTTCCAGAACAGAAAAGGGTTCCCACTGCTGTAAAATCCGGCTATGCCAGCTGTACCATCTTGAAAATTGAACTGGTCAAGCTGGGCATAAACTAGTCTAGCTGGGTATGAGCTGGTCAACCAGCTACCAGATATTTCAAAACATAGCTTGAGCTGGTCAAACCATGTCAAGCTCAGAGCTGGTCTGAACTGGTCAACCAGCTAAACCATGTTAAGCTGGAAGCTGGTCTGAACTGGTCAACCAGCTACCAACTAGCTTGAGCTGTTTTTTCAGCAGGGCCTCTATGGAGACCAGCCAAAGAACACTTTTTTTCTGAGAGTGTAGAGTGGTTTTGTTTTAAGTGACCACATTGACAGCCAAGAAAAACTGCAATGCCCTTGCTCAACCGGTGCCATGGCATTTTCCTCCACACACTGATCTTAAAAATGGCACTGGCCTCCGTGAGCACTGCGACTGATTGCCGGTCGCGCCTCTCCCAGCGATCGAGATCTTGGCAGTGCAACAGTTCAGGCAACAGCCTCGCTGGGGAATGGTAGGGAACAAGCCGGCAATTCCATTGGTCTCATCACTCTATAGCGGCCAGTCTTTGTCAGACCAGGGACCTGCAGACACACAAACCAAGAATATGTTGACCTGGTGGTGCATGTGCAGTGTGGAAAATAGTGAGAATAGGCACCATGTTAATCTGGGGGAGTCACATGTCTGTCAAATTGGAGAAATGGGAAAATTATGGATAAAATAAGTTTCTCACCACTGAACAGATCAGTGGGGTGAGTTACATTGGCCTCAAACATTCTCTGAAACAACCCAAAATATTACCTCTGGTGGTGATGCATTGTTACCCATTCTCATGAACTGTAAATACATGATCTTACTTGTCTAGTCACATCTATTTTTTCTCCTACTCTTATACACTTAACTAATATACAGTATATGACAGGACAAGTGAGATCATGACTTCACAGTTCCAATTATGAGTGCGGATAAAAATACTCCTTCTGCTGTGCTTAACTAGTACTGTTGTAATCTTACTGTTGTTATGCCATTCTACCATGTTCCTAACTGAAGTCAAGCAAGGGGCGGACTGGAACACGCAAGTTCAGTGGTTCTAATCCCGGTGTAGCCACAATAAGATCCGCACAGTCGTTGGTCCCTTGAGCAAGGCCCTTAACCCTGCATTGCTCCAGCAGAGAATTGTCTCCTGCTCAGTCTAAAATCAACTGTAAGTCGCTCTGGATAAGAGCGTCTGACAAAATGCCATTAATGTAATATAAGTAAATAATAAAGTTAATGTGTCCGACCATGCCAGTGGTCCTGGGTTTGAATCCAGCCAATCCCAGATCGAGTCGGTAAAGACACTGCTGCCACCTTAGTGAACCTCCATACTGCCGTTTGATGGTATAGCTTTGACACTGCAGGGCTAGTGCTTGTTATTTTCTTTTTGATGTCTGAATTGCAGTGCGAAGGTTTTCATTCCCTTCTCCGCGTATTTGAGACCTCTTCCTGTCAAGGCTCATTAATGGCTCTGCCAACCCCCTCCCCCATCCCCCTCCTTGTCCATATGGGGAACGTGATCAACAGACTTCTCCTGAAGGCGTGGGCGGCCATGTATAATGAGTGCACGTCAGGTTCAGCCGCGACAGGCTGGGGTCACGGCCGCCCTCGATGTGTGGTGAGGTGCTGATGTCACCTGATGCGCCCTGATGCTTTGTGCCCAAATAAGGACGTCCTGTACATTTTCAGTCCTAGAGCAAGCGCAACTGTGGCAGGTCATGAGCTTCAGTATTATGTGGTGTGAAAAAACATAGCCAGGCAAAACCTTGTTTGGTTTGGACAGGTTGCATAGACCTTGCTCCTCAAATCACTGTAATAGGTTTATGTATACTATAAAGCAATTGTATTACAGGTTCCGATGGCTTAGCTATTCTCCATATTATGTCCTGCTACCTATGCACAGCAGACAAAATGGCCTCCCATTTAATGCTTGTTCACATATTCTAGATCCTAACCAGATACTTATTTCCAGCATTCCTTTCTCTAACCCTACCTCCTTAATGATAAAGTTACTGTCAGTAATAGGGCCATCTGCGTTGGTGTTACTATGTCAGCTCTGTTACTACACACCTTCCAGAATATTCCTAATTAGCCTGTTCATTGTGAGCCTTAAGTATGCAGCTCATATAACTGGCAAGTACAGAATGAGATAATTTAGTTAATGGGGTGATGCAGAGGCTGAATGTGAGTCAATTGACTGACAGTTGGTTAAAAGTGACATGTGCTACCTTTCATGTAACTCAAGAACATGCATGCTTCAACAACTATACTTTTAGTCATTTAACAGCTGAGAGTATACAATGTACACTCTGAGAAAAAAAATAGATCCAAAATGATCCTTGTGATTCCATAGAAGAATCCGACATGTATCTAGTTAAAGGGTTCTTTGTTTAGCAAAATGGTACTTTGTCTGGAAGCTTTCACTCCTAAAAAGGGTTTCTCAATGGAGATAAGCCAAATAACCAAATGCATACAGTGACAAGTTAGTGATCAATCTCAAGCTAAAGTAATGTTGGAACTGATTCAGATGAACAGTCTGTCCTCATAGCAGTTTGAAGACCCAGAGTAAACTATGCTCTTGCATCAGGTGGAACCAAAAGCAGTGGGAATGAAGAGATGTGCAAGTGGCTTGTATAGATCTGTTCCTCTGTCAAGAGGTCTCTGAACCTGCCAGCTGCCACTTCTTACATGGAAATGGCTGAGCTGAAGATGTGCTCTTGGCAGACCACATCATTGGCCACTGAACTGAAGACCCTGAATTGATAGATGTTCCATTTCGTGTGAAATGTCAACGCGTTCAATCATTGCCTGTGGGTTTCTTCTGGTGCCCTAATTTCCTGGGATGCCAAGGGCTGGTTGGAGGGGCAGGATGAGGCGAAGGAAGAGCCAACGAGAAGTCCTGGCCCCAGATCGTACGTATGAAAACCGATTATTAATATTCATGTTTGGAGTGCTTTTCCGTGCTGCCGGCACAGGTGAAGTGGAGGTGGATCGGCACACAGATTCTGCGGCCAGCATGGACAGCAGGCATCTAGAGTACAGCGTGTGTCTGAGTGGGGTGAAAAAGGTTCGCTGTGTATTGGAACAAACTCAATCAATTTTCATATTTATAAAAATATTATTCTAATGCTCATATACAACCTTTTTTGTCCAAAGAAGATAATTGTAGAACAGCGCAATTGACACAAGACCTACAAAAACGTAAAATATTTGGTTGCAAATTATCTGGTTGGGCAAAGACACTGTATATTAAAAGACAGGTGTTTTTTAACAGAAATTTTCAGCATATAATTGCAGGTTATGAGTTGGAATTTTCAACAAGGCCCCGCTACTGAATCTGTATAAATAAGCACAGTAGTAATAATTAGTAATAGATTGTAGATGTGTACAGAGGGAGATTGTGGAATGTTCTCTGTGATATTTACGCATTTCAGGGAAGGCCAAAATATATTAGATAATAATCATATATTTAGAAAGGATTTGCTACATCTCATGTGACAATTAATGTGCATTGTATTGTCGGCCAAAAATAAACTCCTGCAGTTTAAAACAGGGAGCATACAGTGTGTGCATACACATTCTCAGATTTACTTCCTGCTGTCCTCGTTTCCCCCTTTATAAAACTGTATTACTTTACATCTTGATTTCAACTCTCCTGATGTGGACATGGCGCTGATAATTCCCTAACACTACACATTGGCTTCAGTCAACAGAGAAGTTGTGCTATTTTTTAAACTGCTCTCAGCTCTATAAAATCATTTAAAAACATGTGTGTTATGAACGATGTTTTTGAGCTGCCTCTTCTTGAGGAAGGTCAGACCGCAGGTTGTTTTGATATGAATCATTGCAAACCAAAATCAAATGAATTCACTAATTATGACAGTTAGGGTTCGCCCTCCTTTCTTATTGTCAAACATTTGTATGAAGCCAGACTGCAATAATATTCATCCCCATTGTGAATTTCACCAATTATGAGAAGAGGATATCACCAATTGCAAGTTTATCTCGCATGGAGAAAACAAATAGAATAAATTTGGAAAGAAAAGGAACAGGATAGGGTATATTTTAATAATGTGAGTTGTTATTATTAAGAATAATGAATGAAAATGCTTTCAAGATTTCTTGGCTGATCTAATAATGGTTTGAAATTGTATCCATACATACAGTATGCTTATATTCCCTATTGGCTCCGGTCATTGGATCATGAGCTATGAAACACAATCACCCTGACTGCAATGCGCCTGCATTGTAAATGCTTTTGTTTGTTCCATGTATTTTTATCTGCAATTTCTGTATCTCCAATTAAACTCTGCTCCTGACCCCACTGTGCTCCCCTGCTGTCCCCACAGGCAGGACCGCAGCGGGACTGTGTGCATTAGGCTAACACACTCGCACATGACCCGGTGTTCCACGTGATAACAGCATGTTACAGGAGAGCTAAATCAGAGCAAAGGAGGGGTGCATGTCTCACTTTGCAATGGAACATTTAAAATGGAGTTAAATTATGTCTCCATTCAAACAATCAGCAAAATGGGAGATGCTCCACATTTTGTGAAAACGTTGGAATGTGTGCAAATGCAACATTTCTCAGCCATCCAGAGTCAGCGGTGTGTATATATTCTGGTTGTCTGTGATGGTGGCTGCTGTCATGACAAGGAGAAAAGAAGACCTGCATATAAATATCTCAGCTAGAAAAAAAACCGTGCTTATCTGTCTGTGATAAGAAGCTGAGCAGTAGCCGTACCTGCAGCGTGTTGTGGAGAATAACGTTAGGAGTTTGCAGAAAAGATCAATGTTTGCGGGTCCGATGGTGGCTGACTGTACCCACACGCTCTGATCCAGAAGGGACGTGTAGCTGTGATAATGGACCTCCCAGCGGCACAGCGGCACGTTTTAGACGGCCCTCGGGCGGAAGAAAGTCCACAGATCTACTATCGCTGAGATAACGGAGAGTGGTTTGAATTGCCTTATAGTGGAGGATGTCACACTGACAAAAAACTACAGCTCCTAGGCACAAAACCCAAAATAGTTTTTCATTCACAGAACAATGCCTGAAATAGTTTTCTCTGAAGTGACACAATGAGTGACAAACCTTCTAAAACCTTCTACATTCAATTCAAGAGCTATGTTACAGTATCAATGCAAAATGTGAGAGTAGCCCTCAGAATAGACACACTAAAATATCTAAATAAATGATACAAGATATTTCCTGGTTTATATTAAATGCTAATTTATTCTTGTGGTGGATTGACTTTGCTATGCACCCTTGCTGCTTGGCTGCTTCTGAGGTAGGTTCTGGCCTGAAACCAATCAACGGTTCTGAGGAATTTGATGTATACTTAAATGCAAGCATTCAATATTTTCCTTACAACATACAGTTTTTCAAGTTCAGCTATCGCCAACATCAACTCTCAGAAATCGTGCTTGTGGCCATAAAAAAAGTAACAGACACAGTCACAATGTTCATTGAATACAGGTCCCTGTGTTCTGAGCCTGGGAGGGATTCGCGGTTTATGCAGAGCGGCGAAGGTATACACGTAACCGGTGGCGGCGCTGGGAAGGTTGGGTAATTGTGTAACGGTGTGTGCGCGGGAGAAAAGCGTGTGTTTGCGCGTGTGCTCGGCGGAGCTTTCTGTGGGTGGGCAGCTAAATCCAGCCATTGGAAGTGGGCTCTATCTGCGCTGCAGCATAAAAGATCCCCCCTCGCTCAGCCTCGCTCAGCCTCGCGTTCGTCCGCTCCTCCGCGCACCCTCCAGCCGCGCGGCCCGAACGGGAGCACGCCGAACCCGTAAGTGCCAAGGATTACCTGGGGCGACTCTGGCCCACTTCCAAAAGGAGCCGCTCCACCAATCTGCTTCAGAAACTCGCAGCGGCCAATTCCCCTCTGCACTACCTTTCGCTTCCTCAATAGGGATTGGGGTGCAGGGGTGGGGGGGGGGAGGCTCCAGGAGATCGGAAACCTGTTAACGGCTCCTGGTGGTTTCTTGTGTGTCCTGTTTCCCACCCTTCAGGATAACTGTGCCAGAGTTCTTCTCGTCCGTGGAGGCAACAAGGAGGTGAAGAACTACAACAGCCAAACTCCATTCCAGGTACGGACACGCTCCTCTTTCTCCTTCCCTGCTGATTCTGCCCAAAGCAAAATGGCCAACAGGTTCTACCCATGACTGGAAATGGTGAACAATGAGATGTGATGAATGACTGTAAATCCAAGCTGGTGCGAAATGCTCCCGCAATTTTGTACTTTTTTTAGCAAAGCTGTCATACCTCTGCCACACCGTAAAGAGTATCATGGCTTGAATAAGGTTGTGACGCTGCAGTTACACAAGTGGTGTCGCACGTATTGGATTTTTGGCACGCTTTAAGTTTTGAGTCGTTAGACTTTTGATGAATTTAAACATCTCAGGGATTATGATTTCTAGTCATCGCAGATTGTTAATTTTGCCATTAAATATTCATTGTCAGCCATCGAGGGAGTGAATCAATTCTTGTTGTGTAACAGTATGAATATTTTGAGAGCCTGAAGGTACAAATAGTAACAAACTAGCATTGTTGACTTAAGCAAAGCCTCATGAGTCAGAGAGAGAGAGAGAGAGAGAGAGAGAAAGAGAGAGAGAGAGAGAGAGAGAGCGAGTGAGACAGAGAGAGAGAGAGAAATGGAGAAAGAGAGAGACCCAGATAATGCTGGCTTTTATGTAAGGCAGTCCTCCATGCTTGATGGCCACTCGAGCACCACAGTACCGCCACTTGTGTTAATTGTTGTTTAGGTGTGTTGGCTGGATGGCATCTCTTTTTACCTGATTGGAAAATCATGGAAACAGTAGGCCAGTGTGAACCATTGTCTTGTTGAGTTGGATTCCGGAGATGCATTATGGGAGATGAAGTCCAGAAAAAAACACGACACCCTGTCTAGACTAAAAATTTCATAATGTTTACTTTTAAAGCTCTGATGAAAAAGAGCAATGGTTTCTGATTCACTCTAACCTTTGCGGTAATGGCCTATTCGACTTGCCTACCCACATTTCCCTCTGTTATATACTTGACTAACTCAGTTAGTGAAGGCCATGCAAATGTTATATGCAGCTTTAATGAAATGAGTCAGAGAGTTTCCTCCATTATACCTGTATATAGCGGAGGCCATTGATTTACACAGGTATCTCAACCTTGGGTCCATGCTATTTCTCTTTATGTATTGAAGGATATAAAGCTCCAGACCAAGCCAGGCCACCATTTCTAAAAACTACTGCTACAGGTTAATGCTTGCAAACCCAGCCCTTCAGATAGTCACCACTACATGAGATCTGTAAAAACCTTATAATGAAGAACACTAGAGCTCAAAATAAAGGCACGGTTTTGTTCAAATTAAGGACTTTCTACGTTACATGAAACACTTTCAAAGTCAAAATGAAAAGTGTGAATCATGAATGAAAGTTGAGCATGCAGTTTTGAATGGAACTTAAAATGAAATACCACATTGCAATGAACTCATTAACAGACTATTTCTTCGTTTGAAAGAAAATGCAAAGCTTGCAAATCATTTGTTTCTGCCTGTTCTTGTACTTTGCATTTGTCCATTTCAAGTGAAATGTCTTCAGAATTAAATCTGGTATTCTAAATTAATTCTTGAATCATAATTCTGATTCATTGCTCCTGTATTAAGAACTTGTATTTAAAGGGATATTTAACTTTGGTACAACACAAGTAAGTTTGTGGAGCTGACCCTATTTATGCATTTGCATAGAGTGAATACTACCAGAATCAGTTGTCCCGGCTGATTGTTAATGGCATTCCCGATTCTCCCATTTGCCTGCCTCCCAATTCATTCCCATTCATTTTCAGGCCTTGTTGAAGTGTATAGTTTTAAAATGTGCACTAACTATGGAGGCTAATAGACTGATGAAAGGGACTGATGACATCAGATGGTATCTGTTTTTTTAATAGCTGATTAATTTCCCATGTTTAATGTCTCCAATTCAATTGCCTTATTCCTTATAAAAGAAAAACAAGGTCCAGAAAGAGTTTTGTAATTGACTATGTGATGTATTCTTACGCACAATATTCACACGAGCACATTAAAATGATCGAACTACAGTACAGCTTGCTGTATTTCTATGCAGTACCCAATCTTCAAATAGTTATTCTATTTATAGCTAACCTAAAACTGAAAACAGCTTATCAGCTCAAAAAATTTGGTGAGGTCCCGAAAATAAATGGAGAGAATTGGGTGCACTTTGTGAGAGTATTTCATTGGTTCCAATACACCAGACAAGCTCAGTAAAGTGTAGAAACGTATTTGAATCCAAAACAATTACATATTCGACCCAGGCCTGGTGTCGATATAGTTTGTGTAAAGTTGAAATGCAGTCTTTATAGAAACCTACCTACACAGGGATCACTTTATTAGGTAGTAAAGTGATACCTGTACCCCAGCTTTCTAATGCAGATATTTAATCAGCCAATTTGGCAGCAACTAAATGCATAAAAGCATGAAGGTATGGTCAAGAGGTTCAGCTGTTTTTCAGACCAAATGTCAGAATGTGGAAGTAATGTGATTTAAGTGACTTTGACTGAGGGATGATTGTTGGTGCCAGACGGGGTGGTTTGAGTATCTCAGAAACTGCTGAAACTGCTGAATTTTCTGCAGAACAGTCTCTAGAGTTTGCAGAGAATATTGTGGAAAAACAAAAAACATCCAGTGAGCTGCAGTTCTGCGGGCAGAAATGCATTGTTAATGAGAGAGGTCAGAGGAGAAGGGCCAAAGCTGACAGAAAGGTGACAGTAATGCAAATAACCAAACATTACAACAGTGGTATGCAGAAGAGCATCTCTGAACACACAACAACGCCTCATCAAACCTCTAAATGGGTAGGCTACAGCAGCAGAAGACTTAATAATTCTAAAAATAAGTCTAATAAACACCTAATAAAGTTCTTACTGGGTGTATTTTATTGGGAGATTTGGGAAATAAATATCCCACTCAATCATACACACTTGCATATTTTGCCTTCAGCTTTGCCTTCATCTATGACCTTTCATCCATAGCCCCTAAAATTAGTTATACTTATTATATACGAGGCATTTGTGTGCATTAGATTTGAGAATATGATTAAATCCAGTGTACAGTATTGTGCGTGTGTGTGTGTATGCGCATGTGAATGCACGTGTGCGTTTTTTGCGCATGCATTTTTTAATGCGTTTTATTAATAGCTGTGTGTATGTGTGCATGCGCTTGTCTGTGTGTGCTTGCATGTACTGTATGTGTCTATGCCTGTTTGTGTATCCGTGTGTTTGTATGTGCATTAATGCGTGTCTGAATATCACAAAGAGCTGTGTGTATGAAATGAGACAAGTATCGTAGTGACATGACCGCATGGCGCTGCACTAAGCTTTGTGAACAAAATGCCTTAACGCTGGACTTAATGTTCGATGAGCTGGCTTGCTTAGAACAACCAGGTATTACCATCCCGGTTGAGTATGGTGCTGGGTGTTATTCTACGTGCCCCGATTCCTGATCATATGTGGATATCAGTATAGATTAGTGTCCTAATCTCCTCATGTTGTGCAGTGAGATCATGGCTGCTGAAGTCTACCATGTAGGAGGAGTGCTTATGTAATCTACACATCCACCATGCACTGGAGCTTTCCTGGTAATCTCAATTATTTATCCCGGCCTTCTAAAAATGTGTGCTATGCTCCATTTGCTGATGTGTTAAAGCTCAGTTCAGTAATTCAGTTTGTTTCCATATAGGAGAGCGGTAGTTATAGGAGAAAATGAATTGCATTCAGTCTGTCATTTTCCCTGTTTCCCCTCCCCCACCCCTCCTCCCTCACACACATGGATGCGTGTACATTATACATTAAGGCACATTCCCGTTGCCAACCCCCAGCCTTACTGTATCTACAGGATGTGTCTAAACCACCTTATCTGTTGTGCATGCAGAAATGGGTGGAAGGAAATGTACTGTACTGAACATCAGGCCTAAACCCCTGTCGGTCCTTTAGATTAGTCTGTCACTTTAGATGTGTCTATGCCGTAGTCGTGCAGAACAGTCCAAACATCTGTGTGGCCAGTTCCTCATGGACATTTTTTAAGGGTTCTTTGGCTGAATGTGGCCACCTACTCTTGTCTCTCAAGTTCCGACAAAAGATGAAATTACATCCCACCTGCTTTCTTGAAGAGTCTCCTTTCTGGAGATACTGGGTTCAGTCATGGCGACTCACGCTGTCAGTCAAACACAAGGACGTCTTGAGCTTCAAACACAAAGGGAAAGGTCTGCCCTTCAAACGTAAGTACCAGTACTTACTGGAGCATCTGCTCTTTTTGCATTCACTGCAGAGAGCAGCAATAGTGTAGTACTTTATGAAGTACTTTGAGCTAATACACAGGCATATTGCGAAACTGACACACTTTTCTGGTTGACCCATATAGGTCTGTGTCACACTTGGGCATGGAAGTTGGCCCATATTGAAAGATGAAACACTATCTGAAGCTGATATTAGTCAAATACATATTTATTTTGAAGTAAAATACTTCTATGTGCCCTATTGATCTTGCTTGATGCAATTGAGTCTGCTAGGAGAACTATAAGGCCAGGTTTGAGGGTATTGCATAGGTTTCAATGCACCAGAAGTTCAGTAAAGCATAGAAAAAGTACTTGAATCCAAAACAAATATTTATTTGACCCAGGTCTGATCTGTATCTGTTTGAATCAATACCTGAGTAAATAACTGATGTGTTTGGTTCACTGTTGAAACTATGAATTGTATAAAGCTGGTGTCAGGTGACCTTCTCCAAGGTCTGAGAAGGTGGTTGAAGGCTCTCTCTGGGTGTGAATGACTCACCTGCCGCACTGTGATTGGGCAGCTCCTCTTTCTCGCCCACAGCGCTGGGGCTTTGCTTTACTTAAGTACACTCAGTTTGACCTCTTTTGAGTTATGTGCCATTCAGAAAACACTGCGCTGAAGTTACTTTGGGTAGGTTGCTTGACATCTTCCAAATAAACTGCAAAGCTGTTCTTGACCCATTTAATCAATGCAAACTCAGAAGTACCTTCTGACAAGTGCTCCTAAATGAGCAAATATGATTAGGGTGTTTGTTTAAAAGTGTAGTGATGCATCCCAGTAAACATTCTTGTGGTGAAATGTCAGTGAAATGACGTCAAAGGCATTCAAGCGAAAAACCCAGCTATATTTGATTGAAAATTGAAAGTTTTCCAGCTGACTTGGATACAAACAGGCTATATCCAGGAAAAACTTGTGCTATATTGGGGTCAACCTAGTCTGTTTATATGAAAACCTCTCATAACCTAGATTTCTGCCCCTCTAGATTGTGGCTTTTGCTACTGGGATCCCACCACTTAAAATCTGACTCCAGACCCCACTAGCACCGAGTGTTATGGGTAACGACTGGCAATACCTCATTAAGACCCAGCAACATCTCTGGCCAATCAGGTGTCTGCAATCCTCCAGTGCAGCTTGTAGAGTGAAAAGAAGCTTACTTAGCATGTTTTATAGCATGTTTATAGTGCTAGCCCTCACATATGCATAATAATATCACTGATCCTCATCATAGTCTGCTCTGTGTTAAGAATTATGGATAGCAGACGGATGATATATGCACAGCAATCAAACCCACATCCACAAACCATTAGGTGCCTTTAAAAACTGTTCTGCTCGCACTAAACAGCCATCAAACTCATGGTATCATAACGCTCTTAATAAAGGTGGACCCAAACAGATCTTTAAGAGCACCAATGGATCACTTCCCTGTATTGTAGCGTGTGTTAATTTGCCCTGCACCTTAACAGATTCTCTTCATTCTTAATTGAAAATCTATCTCTTTTATGAGCAATAGCTGTAGGCACAGCCCACTCCCTGAACCAGAAACAACAAGGAGTTGCCATAGCAATCCCTTTCCGTGTAAAGACACAGCCACGCACATTGAAGCAGGTCTTCAAAAACAAGGCTCAGTGGTGAGGGAGTAATTTCTTTGTTATTTTTGTTATGTTGTTATATTTGACCCAAATGAGATGACCTCAAATTAAGCCTGCATTCTCTTTATTTAAATCTTTATTAAATCTGAATTCTAGTCCATTGCTCTACGTCAATAGAACTGGATGCCACTAATTGTATACTGACACTGCAGCGATCAACTTAACTGTCAACTCGCATAACCTTGAAGACCCCTTGAGCTGAAATTAATGTTGCATCCAGCTTAATTTAAATGTTAGCTGCACTGCATTGCTGCCATTGTAAAGCTATTACTATGTTAATAATAATTAGTTATTTAGCTGACATTTACAATTGATTAGACTAAACAGGGGACAATCCTCCCCTGAAGTAATGCAGGGTTAACGGCCTTGCTGAATGGCCCAACAGCTGTGCAGATCTTATCAGCTACACCAGGGCCTGAACCACCAACCTTCTGAGTCCCAGTCATGTACCTTAGCCACTAGGCTACAGGCTACCCAGCATACCATTGCAGTCAACATAGCATCCTGCTGTGACCCTGGATTTGTTCGTTTCTATAAAGAGAGAGCCTTCTGCAGCCTCTCCTCAGTGAATAGTTGGTCAAAGCAGCCATTTACCTGGATGTACAGAGGGGTTTCCTTGTGTACCCATTGTGTTATTAACACTTAAGTGGAGACCTGGTGTGTGTGGTGGGGGGGTGGCGTGGTGACAGTGAAATTTCAACGCAACCGAGCGGTCAAGCCAACTCTGTTACATGACCGTGGTATAATCACCAGGGCACTCCTTACAGTACGGCAGCCTAAAGACACACCACGTACCAAAAGCCAGTGTCAGTCAGACGCCATTTTGCCTTTTTATAAACTTCAAACTGCTATGCAGAGGCACACCTGAGATTATATCAGATGCCTTTGCACTTTGAGATTAGCAGTTTGGAAAAGGCCGCTTTCGTTCCGGTGTCAGCAGAAAGGTTTGATTTTGAGAAGTTGATACCGTGTAATACTCGGCAGATGCCTGAGCAGATGAGTTTAAAATCTGAAATATTGTATCGTGAGAACAAGACCCGACAAACAGTGCTGTTCTCCGCTGTAGTCTGCGAGGAGGGAAATGGGTGGCGGTTCACGCTGTGAGTCACTTCAAGGTGTTGGTTTTATCTTTGTGCAAAGCATCGCAGTGCATTTTTGTAGAGCTCAACGTTTGTGAGTTGAACGTTTCCTCTGATACTCCTCGGAGAAAGATTATCTGCCTCTCTGGTTTGTGTGCGCTGGTTCCTGTGGTTGGTGATTGTAGTTTTCTTTGCTCATTTCATTGCAAGAGCCCATTCCCTGCTTTTGTTGTTGATTTTTGTTACTCCTGCTGACATGCTGACAGTAGGCCTACGCTGTCTAGCGAGCTCCTGTTAATGTAACAGTATACTGTAGCTTGCAATATAGATGTGGAAGCTAAAGTAACTAGCATAGCGCTGTAATGGGCATAGCACTAGCCTACCTCTCCTTTCACTCCTTTGGTGAGAGTTGTAGGTTCTGGCCTACTGGTTCCTGTAAGTGTTTCTTGAGACCCTCATGTTAAAGTGAAAAATGCTATTGGCCTATAAGCTTGTCTATGTTCCTCAATCACCCAAAGCCAGAACAACGTACATTATTATTGTTCTGTGTGGTGTATTAGTACTTGCACTCAAAATATGGATCAAGAATTACAAAAAAAAATGAATATGGCATATTTTATGTATTTTATACTTGGAAACCTTAGTTAACCTAAACCTAGTTAAAAGGACAAACCAAAATACTGGTGGTATGGAATTGAGACAATTCTCTACTGCCCCCTTGTGGGTCCATTTAGGACCACAGTTTGAAACCTTACATTTCACAAGCAGGGCAGCAGATAAGAACAGCAAATAATAGGTTATGTAAATTGTGTTATAAGCTGTAATTATGTTTGTTTTTAGTACATTTTATTTGATGCTTTCAGAACTATTTTGATTATTGTGACTAATTTCATTATGTAGGTTAGTTTACTTCTGTTGGAATCCTCTACTTTGAATTGACAATTTTTTTTTTAAAGTATATTGGGATGATGCAATATGGCATGATCTATCTCCATCTGAGGGAAAATCTCCCAGGAATCACTGGAAATGAATGCCCAGAGAATGAAAACTAACCAGAAGAACGTTTTTGAAAAATAAAATAAATCAAATGGAAAAAATTACAAAATCAGCCAGTGATTCAATTAAAATGTATAAATTAAATGAATCCTAAATGAATGAGTTGTGATTTATAACTGCCAACTGATGGTGCAAATCTTGATTGGGGACATATTTAGACAGGCAGTCTGTGCTGTATTTAGATGCAAAACCAGCTCTAAGAGCCACAGGTAGCCAATGCAGGGTTGCAAACAGAGATGTGAACTCTTGGCCAGTGTACTTGCAGCATATTTTGAACAAGCTTTAGTCTATTTATAGACTTTTCTGGAAGGCCAGCAAAACGTGCATTGCAGTAATCAAGTCTGCTTGTAATATATGCATGTATCAACCTCTCAAAATCTGAGAGAAGGAAATGTTATTTAAATGGAAATGTTATTTAAATTAAGAAATGCGGTTTAATTCCTGAAGGAATGTGTGCATTAACGCTCAGAGTCTTCAATGACCCCTAAGTTACTCTCTTCTACCACTTTAGTCTCTAAGTGAAAACCAAAAAGAGAAAGTGCTGCACAACTGTGTGTGCGTTTGTGTGTGCGTGTGTGTGCGTGTGTGTGTGTGTGTGTGTGTGTGTGTGAGAGAGAGAGAGTGATAGAGAGAGAGAGCTCAGCTGCCTCGGTATGTGGGACTGTGTGTGTGCATGGGTGTGTGTGTGTGTGTGTGTGTGTGTGAGAGAGAGAGAGAGAGAGAGAGCTCAGCTGCCTCGGTATGTGGGACTGTGTGTGTGCGTGTGTGTGTGTGTGAGAGAGAGAGAGAGAGAGAGAGAGAGAGAGAGCTCAGCAGCCTTGGTATGTGGGACTGTGTGTGTGTGTGTGTGTGTGTGTGTGTGCGTGCGTGTGTGTGTGTGTGAGAGAGAGAGAGAGAGAGAGAGAGAGAGAGAGAGCTCAGCAGCCTCAGTATGTGTGTGCTTACTCTCGTGGTGGGCAGGGATGAGGGCTAATTACACTGTGACTGGGTTTACAGGGTGCAGCTGGTCAAACCCCCTGATCTGGCTGCAGCTATCACAGTGTGCAAAATAAGCTGCGTTATCTCTCTCTCGCTCCCTCGCTCTCTCTCTCTCTCTCTCCCTTTCTCCCTCGCTCTCGCTCTCAGACACACGATTTTACATATATTTTATATCTGTATTGCACATGCACATGCACATTTCTTTTGCATACATACAGATGGCAGCAGGCACACCTCACAAGTTCAGATATACAGTACACAGGTGTGGCAGTGAAACTGCCTTCCCTATGTAGGCCGGAACGAACGGAACAGAAATGCGAATATTCCATTTCTATTTATGGATATTATTATCTTAATATCAAATATCAATGCAGTGGCAAAAGCCATGGTCAATATTATTAGGATTATATGACTATATGTATGAGATTTTTTTGATTTATAGTTGATTTCCTATTGAATCAATTATATTTTGCGTTCCGCAGTCCTGAGAGATAACCACGATCATATGGTTTTATAACATGCATTGTGTATAATATTACATTTCTCTCATATTCAAATTCTCAAATGAAACATTGCTCTTTTTTCTAGGTGGCCATTATAGCAGGGAACTTTGAACTGGCAGAGTTAATTAAGAACCACAAAGAGACTGACATAGGTAAGTGAGTTATTCCTTTCTCTCCTTCCCTGGCTTTGTGTAAGCTGTGCTCGGTGCAATAGGTAGTGGTCCCAGGAAGGCATTTGAATTTCAAATACATGGAATGCACAGTGTTAAGAAAAAGACGTACACCAGGCCGGCTGACAGACGCTTGATTGATGGCTGTGTGTTGAGTGTGAAATGCGTGCCGGTGGAGCCCAGCTCCTGAGAAAGAGTGTGTTTACACGCCAGACCAGGGGGGCCTTGATGGGATTTGGATTTACCTCCGTTTCGCTTGCCAACTGGACTGAAGCCAGCCGAGGATTAACACACATATATCAGGAAAATCCCCCGGTAGTCCACGGGTGGCATCCCGCAAAGACCGAATTTAAAGTGGGGTCCGCCGTGGTCCAGAAATCCCCCAGTTAGAGGCCATCAAAATGGTTAGCCTCTCCTAATTTTACAGCCCTCCGTTTAAACCCCAATTAAACCCTTTCACATCGAGTGTCAGGTTAAGAAGGACAGATTATAGACGGCGGGCGAATAAATGAGAATAAAGAAAAATGTAATCTGTGATTGTTTGGCGGTTGCATGCAGCTGTGCCGAGCCGAATGAAATGCCAGGCGGGATTAGCGAGCGTCTGCTTCCCGACGGCTGGTGCAGACCGTGTGGGACGGCCCCGGCAGAGCCAGCGGTCAGAGCGGGCGCGAGAGCTCGCCTTTCCGCCCGTGTCGTTGACCAAATCCGCGCACGTCCTCCGGCCTGGCAGCTCAGGCCACATCTAGTTCAGTTTCCGTTCCGTTTAGTTTAGTTTTTCTCGTTCTCCGAATCTCTCCGGTGATGGGACATCTTTTCGAGCGGATTATCGGCCATGGGTTGCGCCTGCTCCTCCACGGAAGAAGGTCAGTGGCCCCCCCCCATGAACCCCCTCAGAACCGGCTCTGCGGTTGGAGGTTTAGGATGTGTGCTTGTGTCAAGGTGTTAGCATCTGAGACAGTTTGGGATGCACAGGTGACATGATGGGGCGGGCCATCTATCTCTATCTGACCTAGAGTTGAATTGAAAGGGGAACTGGAAAAAGGTTTTGGAAAGGTTTTGGCAAAGTCATTCCCCCATAACACAACACAGCAAAACATAACATAATAATGAGAACGGGCTATTCAACCCAGCAATGCTTGCCTTTTCTTACCACGAAAGTGACCTAAGGCTTAGTTTACTTAAAAGCTGGATAGTATCTAGATAGATAGATAGATAGATAGATACTTTATTCACCCCGAGGAAAATTTTAGGCATTCAGTAGCTTATACATTCACATATATACACACATATCTCACACACATAAAGATCAAAAGTAAAAAAATCAGAAATAAGGTGCTATGGTAATAAAAATAAGGTGCTATGTTAAATTAAATAAATGTGCAATCAAATAAATGTGCAGTCGTGGTAGTGCAAAAAGTACAAAGTAAACAGTAAACAGACAGCGTGATGTGGTGGAAGGAGCAGAAAGAGACTCATGGTGAAAAGTCCAGTTATCTCCTCCCGTTTTGTGTATTGTATAAATGAATGGCCCATGGAACAAAGGACAGGAGTCTGCTGCTGAAGATGCTCTTCTGTCGGTTTAGTGTGTTATATAGTGGGTGGCGGTCATTGTCCATGATTGCCAGCATCCTGTTCAGTGTCCTTTTCTCTGCTGTTGATGTTGTTAAGCACTCCAGCTCCAATTCCAACTACAGAGCCAGCTTTCCTTACCAGCCTTTCCAGTCGCCCAGCGTCCCTTTTCTTAATGCTGCCTCCCCAGCACACAATGGCATAAGAAAGGACACTGGCGATGACAGACTGGTAAAACATCCAGAGGAGCTTACTGCAGACATTGAAAGAGACATTGAATTGTATCTGGCAGACTCTCCCCATATCAAGCCTGATCTTGGAAAAACCCCCAGAGTTTCTGCCTGCACTACATGACCTGGCAAGCTATTCCACGCAGTGACCACTCTCTAATAACATCATTAACTGCTGCAGGCAAGAGCTCCCATTGCTTATACAGCCAACTGCCTTTTTTATTTGTTTAATGTCACACTGTACACACACAGTATAGCAGCACAGGTGGTCAGGACTAGATATTTTCTATTGTTTTCCACAAAACTAATTTTTGTGGGGGAAATGCCGCACATAAACAAGTTATGATATTCTTATTCTATAACCGATAATTTCACATTTCTTTTTGACACAAAGAATACACGTCACCTGCAGTCTATTCATCCAGTCTGACATTTAGTTTACTGCAAGAGCAGCAAGCATTACTGTCAGGGAGAAGGGAAGAGTCATAATCTTTAATCAAAGATGCCATCGCTGAATAATATCTACAAAATACATGCCATTGAGGCAGATGCATTTCAATATCAGTGGCATAAGGACATTATTGTGTGCCATTCTGCATTCATCTCTTCATATGCATTATGTTCCGGGTGGAATAGGCGAACACAAGGCTCGCAAGCTGTTCCGCATGAATTATGACACAGTAATTTATTGACACTGTTAATAATGAATGTAATTTGCGAGCCTCTTTGTGTCTTTTGTGAAGTGTGTCATCTCAGTGCTCAGCTATTGTTCTCACCTGAATGGCAGTTCTATCACCAGGCTGGTATTGTGTATTCCCTGTCATGTTATGTCTTTGTGCTCTTGACGCCATCAATTTGATACACAAAATGGCAGTTTTTTTTGCGGATTGTTACCCCCTACGTTTTTCTCTCAGGCTCTCATGTCCAATAATGTGTGTATGCAGATACAACAACACACTGCAAAAGTTTTGTAATGAGATTTACATGGAAGTGGAGAATATGTGATTTTTTGGGGGACTCTTTGTAGTTTCTTACCCCATTGGGGTTTAAAAAAACTGCTTGTTTTCCCGATCTTTTTGTCTTATTTAGCAAAAAGTAAAATAAATGATTTAAAGTCAATATTAATCAATATTAGACAAAAATTATTTTTGTTTTTTAGTGTTGCCTTTTGGTTTTTTGCAGTGAGCCTGTCATACAGTCTAGCTTTGTGGACTGGATAGCGCTGTAGTCAACAGTAGCTGTGGTAGTGTGGTAGTAGGGGCCTCTAGGTGCTGTAGGACGTAATGGAGATATAGGCATTCTGTGTCATCAGAGCGATTGGTCCTAAATGCACACTGGTGAGGATCTGACTCAACAGACAGGGGGTTACCAGATTCTCAAATACTCCCATGAGACCCCATTCCCATCCTCTACGCCAGAACATTCTTCTGATGTGACCCCAAATGAATGTCACAAATTTACACCACCCCAACACCCCACCCACACACAGCTTGTGCCTAACAGCACCCTTTAGCCATGACCATCCTGGAAATATACCACAACCTCTCCTGCCCTCATGGCTTTATTATTGCAGGGTTGTTGTACTGTTAAACATGTAGTGGCCTACATTCTCATATTTTAAATAGACAAAAATTATATTTTATTTTTTTATACATTTTCAGGCGACCCCATCATGAAATTGCGCCAACCCAACATGCGGTCCCGACCCACAGTTTGGGAACCCCTGCTCTACCCCCTGTACCCCCACACCCCCCTCATTACCAGTGTACAGCTCCATATGAATACCTCCCCCGCCCTCGCCCCTTCCCCTGCACCTTACCATCCCCCCGTTTCACAAACGTATAATTGAGCCAGCGCACGTGTTTCACCGCCCAACATCTTTCCACCTCCCCGGATATCAGGGCTGGTGTCTCATGCTAGTAGTACACACTGGACCTGACCTACATAGATAATGACTATAGGAAGAAAAATCGGCATCACAGACATGCGCAGTTTTACATACACGCACCCACACACACGCACGCACGCGCGTATATGAACAGTCTGTCCCAACAACTCTTCCACTATACCATTACTGTCACTGGCATAATCATTTATTCACTGTCATTTTCTGTAGGATGGAGTGACACAGTCCTATTCTTGTTGGCAGAGCATCTATTAGGACTTTCACGATTAGATCGCCAGCATGAAATCATATTTCTACATGTACTTCATATAGTACGAGCATATTCTATTCAATACTTTATTGCCTCATCAACTTAGCAGTTGCTTTTAATTTGTCTCCGTGTGCCCACAGAACATAAATTATACATAGACACCCTAGTTTCATAAAACAAACCCCTCCCTCTTAACCTAGAACATGGAATAGATGCATTTACTTATCATAAACACACACACAGACAGTTAAATTCGGAAAGATCAATTAAAACTGTCGCACACAGATTGGTTGCATGAGTACCAGAGTGCCAGGTACATTCAAATATTAATCCTAAACTACACCTATTTTTTTAAGGTTTTTTCAAATGAATTCTATTTTGTGGCATTCATTTTAGATTTATCCAGTCTGTGAAAACCTGGTGTTATGTGCACCTATGCACTTATAAGTGGCTTTGGATTAAAAGCGTCTGCCAAATGACTGAAATGTAAATGTAAAATGTTATTGCACAGTCGCACATCATGAAGTGCTGGCTTGGACCTTTGAGGCGTTTAAGAAATGTATTGCTTCAGGGTATGTGCTTTTTCTTGAGCGTGATGTTCTGGATTTTATGCTCTTTATAAGTCTTTTACCTGACTGGAGTGGATCAGGAAGGAGGTAGGCTGGGTGCACGGGGTCATGCAGAATTTCCAGTCCTTTCTACTGAACTCTGTCTGGCATGGTGGATAACAGAGAGAGGAGCTTGCTCGCTGCCCCTGATCTCAGAAGCTGTTTGTATAATCCTGTTTCACAGTTTTTTCCTCATAAGCGGGGCAGCCTGTAGTGTAGTGGTTAAGTTACATGGCTGGGACCCGCAGGGTCAGTGGTTAGACCCCCGGTGTGGCCATGATTTTTTTTTAAAAAGACCATGCAGCTATTGGGCCCTTGAGCAAGGCCCTTAACACCGCATTGCTCGTGAGGGGGATTATCCCCTGCTTTGTCTAATGAACTGTCAAATAACATGTAAAGTTATGTTGCAGTACCAGACTCTTATTGAGATGGTGAGAGTGCATTCTTGCTCTGTAAAGCTGATGAATCACCTCTCTCCACACACTGAACTTCTTCAAGTCTCTGGTGTGCTTTCTTAACCCTCATGTGGTGTTCGGGTCAAATTGACCCATCTTAAAATTTTCACAAAAACAAAAGTGGTACTGGAGAAAAATGTTTTTAACATCAACCTACATGGCCTTGGCTTATTTTCTGTGAAGAACATCGAAAAGCAATCATCGAGTACCCATGCTACACCACCCACACAAATTTACGTCCCTGATCCGATGTTCGGGTCAATTTGACCCGGGAATAATGAAAGGGTGGTAACTGTCGGTGAAAACACAGATCATGGTCAGTATGAACCAAAGGGGGGTCTTCACTTCTTGTCACACTACCTTCATCTCTGATTTGCACTCACACCTCGACACACACATGCACACGCATGCATACACCTCTGCACTTTCATTCAATCAGATTTGCAGCATATTTCATGGATGTACGTGTGTATAGGTGGTGGGGGTAGGTGCTGCAGGATGTAATGGAGACAGAGTGGTTCATCTGTGGGGGCGGCATGTAGCGTAGCGGTTAAGGTACATGACTGGGACACGCAAGGTAGATGGTTCTAATCCCGGTGTAGCCACAATAAGATCCGCACAGCCGTTGGGCCCTTGAGCAAGGCCCTTAACCCTGCATTGCTCCATGGGAGGACTGTCTCCTGCTTAGTCTAATCAACTGTATGTCGCTCTGGATAAGAGCATCTGCCAAAATGCCAATAATGTAATGTAATGTAATCTACAGACCTATTAGTCCTACACACAAACTGGACAGGTGATTACATACATACATACATACATACATAATATACCCGAATACCTTCATGATGGCAGAAGTCAAGGCAGCAGGCCTAGCTTCCTGGCTGTCCCTGTCCTCTCATTAACACATGTGCAGTGTATTGTATACTGCAGCCCGCCATAGGGGACTGAGCCCATTCCGAGACCTTCATCCGTCTTTCCTGGTGGTACTTCGTGGTCAATTTTGAGGTATGCTTTGGATCATTGTTTTGCTGGAATACCCGACCTCTCTTCAACTTTAATATCTGGACTGACCTTTGATTACCCTCTAGAATTTCTGGATATTTGGTGGAATCCATTCTTCATTCCACTCACACAATATTTCCTGTGCCCCCAGCTGCCACACAACCCCAAAGCATAATGGATCCACCTCCATGCTTAAGAGCTGGTAAGGTGCTCTAATCTACAAAGGCTTCTCCAAACATACCTTCTTTGGTGGTGGCCAATTTTGTTCAATTCTGTTCTATACTGTAGCGTAACCCGCCATTAGTTTCAAAGACCTTGCCCACACATGGCATTACAATCTGAAAATGCAGTTTATGAATCACTATGCTTCAGAACATATATACTGTACCTGTTTCAACTAAAATCCTACCCCACTCTAGTCTAAGGACATTTGCTAATTGCAGTCCCTCTGCTCTCGTAGTCTCATCGTTAGTGTGTAATGTCCTGTAAACCCTAGCGTAACCGCAGCGTAACCGCAGCGCAACCCACCCGCGGCCCAGTAGCTGACCCTTCCGAGCCTCAGGGTCTCTTTTTTTCCTGCCGCAATCAGCAGTTTCCCAAGATCAGCAAAGCGCAATCTCCAGTTGAGATCAGTGCTCACTTTAAGAGCGCGCTGGGCTGCTGTGGGGGACAGATCCCTGTGATGACTGGTTTGAGGAATCTGAGGGAAATCCGTGGGGAGAACGTGGCCTTTCAGAAGCGGATCCGTGTCTTTGTGTGAGCCGATCGGCCGCCATTTCATCCCGTTATTGCAGGTCTTACGGGCTCACCAAACAAATTTCCACCTGAACAAAGTGTTTCCAGTGTTTTGAATTTTACACTTTTTTTTTTCTTATTATAAAATGTGAAGGTGCTCACTGGTGATTAAAAGAGTAGCATTTTGTGTGGGAACACCTGGCACTGCTTTGTAAGTTTAGAATGAGCTAATATGAAACCTTGATGACAAAAAAGAATAAGAAGCACTTTATAATTAGCCTCCATAATTGGCCATAACATCACCCAGGGAAGGAGGGTTACAGTTTCCATGGTAACACCTGCCTCATCTCTGGCCAGACACCCCTCCCAACTTGTTAAAGGATGCCGTACTGGCTTCCAGATGTGACTGGGCATACTGCGGAGTGTAAATAAAAATAAGTGAAGTAAATAAAAACAACTCCCCAGACTCTCACTCAGTGCCCTTTAAAATGCTTTGAGCTAAGTACTCAAACTTCAGTTTGGCATAACACTGCCTTTGGTGTATTTTAAGTTAAGCAATTATTTTATTATATTATTTGACCTGTGTCAAATACATATTATTTTAGGTTTTTCTGTTCTCAATTTATCTTGCCTGCCACAATTGAGCCAAACAAGAAAACTAGAAGGCGCGGTTTGCACATTTTCAGAATATTTCATAGGTTCTAATACACCAAACAATTAATACACCAGACAAGCAAAGAAAGGTATTGAAATCCAAAACAATTGCATAGTCTATTTGACTTAGGTCTGTTTCACATAGCAGCAATCTTATGTGCACCAGCACTGTTCTAAAACAGGGACCCAGAGGAACCATGTGTTCACTGTTCTGTCTGAACCATGGCATATACTGTAAGAAACTGTTTTAGTCTCGCAATGAGATTTTCTTTTTTGTTTCTCTGAAGAAGAAAATATTGCTTGTTTTGAGTTAATTTTTTAAGTCAGATAGTCTTTCCCAATTGGCAAATCTTGAAAAGTGTCTATCTCACCTCATTGGCAATATTTAGGCTTCTTTAGCTAAAAGTTATATACATAAATAAAAAATATATTTTTTAATTAATATAAGATTAAAATACTTGGTTATATTATGAATAAAACGTAGTTGTTAACAGAAGTTAAATGGTTTATTTTTGCAAGAAAAAGGGGCGCAAATCGACGGAAGGCATCGAAGAATCACAGCAACTCCTTTCGAAGCTAACGCTCCTTCAGCAAAACACAGCTTTGCTCTGGAACGCATTAGCTGTGATTTTTAATGAATGATGCAGGGAATTGCTGAATGAATTCTTATTTTTTCAGCTTGTTAAGATTTTTATTTTTATTTTTCCGGAGTGTGTGTACAGCCTCATGCTGCTCACACGTGGGCATTCTGGCAGAAATGTCATGAGGTTATCGGCATATAACACCAGGCTGTTTTCTGTCATATTTAATCAGCCACGGCGATGAAACAGATGATGGGTTCGTTTTGCCCTTCGACGTTGTGTACTGTACGTTGGTGGCTCCAGATGGGCAGACTGACACCTGACCCCGCCACACAGGGATGTCCGCAGACAGCTGTGGTGTTCGCTTTAAAGACATTTATTATAATCCGTGGGGAAAATGCTCGTCTAAGCTGCCGCAAACCCGCCAAAAAACATAGTCGGCCCATGACGTATATTTCTAAAATTACTTATACGAAGAACGTCACAGAATCCCATTGGAATGTATCGTTTTCTCTTGCTATTATTATACTTTATTATATATTACCCCAGTTTACCTACGCAATAAGTGATTCAAATCTCCTTTCCGTTTTAAGTTTCGATGTTTCCCTGGGATCTGGAAGGTGAACCGAGGGGATGTTGTTGCCAAGGGATACACTTGTATGTATGCACAGTATGTTAATGAGGGGGAGTCTTTCTTTCAATGTAGGAAAACAACAATCTCCAGTTTAAATAGCTGTATTTAAATTCATTTGATCTCCCGGGCTGTTGAATGCTCGCAGGGAAGACTGACAGGTCTTTATTAGAATGTACACACTATATAAGCTGTGAGTAATCCCCTCAAAGTAATACCGAATACCGGCACCTCATTTCACTGTGGTGACCTCCAGTGGTTGCTGTCCAAGGAAACTGGGCCTAACCTGGTCTTCTCAGGAACAAGAATACTTTATGATGACTTGAATCTTCTGCCAATCTACCAAGAAAATTCATTACATTACATTACAGCTATTTAGCTGACGCTTTTATCCAAAGTGACTTACAGTTGATCATATGTAATAAAATATAATTCAGCAGGAATACATGACATTTTAATGTTATGCATTATAGATTTGGTATGATATCTCAGCTAACCAATGAAATGTCATGCTAAATATTGATGGTGGTCATTAACAATGTTGATACTGTATGACATGGTATGTAACTTCATAATAATAATGTACTGTACATGCTTCCAATTGATAAAATGTATTATGTTTGAATAATAAAGGATGTGCAACTTTCAAAATAGCGAGGGAAAGTGTATGGCTAATTAATAGTTATGGGCCTGGATAACCAATGAGCCAGTTATGTACAGGAAGTTTCAAGTTCTTCTTGACTGCTGAGAGACACACTCAAGACTGTGAATTTCTAATCACTTAAAATGGACTGAGTAAGGTGTCAGGATGAATACTACAAATGGAGTGGTCTAGTCTCTTGGCAGCATAACTCAACTTAATAGAGGTTAATGGGTGTACAGTAATGTGCTGGTGTAAATTATTTGGATTCAGGCCTGGTGCATTGCCCCGTTTTATTATGTGTTTCCACTGTAAAGCATCTTTGTGATATTGTAAAACATGCTCTACAAATAACGTTGAAGTGAATTGAAATTTGTAGTCAGAAGAAGTCACAGAGGGTAAGGTTTGCCTGCTGAGAAAATGCTAAATGCTACTTGACTGATTTAGCACTGTCCACCTGGATCACTATCAACTTTATTTCTGTGGTATGACGCTGCACTCGTTCCAAATTCCGGGCACTTTACTCTAAATGGATTTTTCTTCCTCTTTTAAAAAAACTACATCAGTTATCTTCAGTGCAATACATCATTTTTATTGTCATGGTGACAAGTTTCAAAGTGTTCTGATGAAAGGCTGTGGGAGGTTGTATATCTCAGCACTTTAATTACCTCCGCTGTAAGATAGTTGACCGCAGACGGCATTGGATGGTCCTTTCAGAACTCACTGTTTAGCATTCTATATGTTTCATTGGAAGCTGCTGTTTCTTTTAGTGCTGATTTAAAAAGGAAACACACAGCATTGCACAGTCCTTGGAGAGCCACGGCAAAGTGTATTTTAATGCGGCCCTTTTGAGAAAAGAAGACTACAGCTAGCTGCCATTTGTCTGGATTAGGGGTTTATTTATTGCCCCACCCCAATCACTTGTGCAAGCATAGTAGCATTTTTAAAATGAAAACAAAGGGAACATATAGGGGAAAGGAGTGGTAATTGAGATCTTGGTGTATGCTTCCTGGTATAAAGCTTCTTGGAGCAGTCCCTGGTAGCTGGTTTATTTATGCGAACATTGATGTGGTGTGACTTGTCAGGTGTCTTGGTGTAAAGCTATGACCAGCTTGGAATGACCAGATCCCAGCTGTTTCAAAACAAAGCTTGAGCTGGTCAAACCATGTTGAGTATGGAGCTTGTCTAACTGGTGAACCAGTTTCAAAACTTAGCTTGAATGTTTTTTTCAGCAGGGCTCTGGTTATTAAACTTACTTTTGACAAAGTTGTGTGGTAATGAGCCTTTGTTGGGAGAGTGAGGTCACAGAGAGGCCCAGAACAGTGCTGTTATAGCTGACTGTTCCCTTTTAACATAGCTGTTTCCATCCGCTACGCTGCATCTGTAAGGTTTTAACTGAATTCAGCTATGTTGGATGCATGTTTCTCGGCCTCACGTCTAGAGCTGTTTGCTGTAGTTTGTAGTTTTCGAGCGGATAGAATCGAAACTTTCTGTTATTCTGTCTCTACTAAGTTGTCCTAGATTTACTGATTTGCATCTTTTTTCTTAAATCTGTCTTCTCCGGTTAGATTTGCAACCAGCTAAATTACCTTTTCTCTCTCAAAGGCACTTTGCTGTGTGATGTGGTAATATGAACAGATTATTGACATTTATCGCTAGGAAATACCAGTTGTGTGTGCATGAGTGTGAGAGAGAGAGTGAGAGAAAGATAGAGAGAGAGAGGCGGAGATGGGTAGTCTTCAATTGTGAAGTATAGCAAAATGGATATCTACTCATGTTGTAGAAGATACTGTAAATTAAATCCATCTTGGTTTTCATTCCTCCCAGATGATTAACGGCACAATTAGTGCTACTGATTGGCCAGTCTTCAAGGGAGGGTGGAAAACCAGCAGTTCTCTGCCCTTGAGGACCGTGATTTAAGAACAGAGTATTTAATCAACACTGAAACAACATCAGCCAATGAATATTACTGTAAAGAGTATCATATTTGGTTGTATTCATCAAGAGAGCACGAGGAAACACATTCCTAGCTGGTCATTAAAAAAATTCACATGAGTATTATGTATCTGGAAACTACAGTAATTTTTAAAAAGAGTCATTAACTGCAGGTTTTGTGCGAAAACAAGTACCTATGCAGTTCCTCCAAGGGCCTGTAAGGATATCAGTGCATCAACACCAGGTCTATTTTACTTAAAGGTGCTCTTCCCATGTCTGTATATCAGTATATCATGTGCTGGGGAAAAGAAAAATCTCTTCCCATGTCTCTATATAAGTATATCATGTGCTGGGGAAAAGAAAAATCTCTTCCCATGTCTCTATATACGTATATCATGTGCTGGGGATAATAATAAAAATCTTAAGAGTTGACTTATGTATTTTTTGACATTTTATTCAGGTGAGGGGAAAGCACAGGGTTATAGATGGAGATGGTAATCACAATACTGTACTGGTGGAGAACTGGTGGAGAATCCCACTGCCAGCCACACAGGGGATTTGGTATATGCTTTGGATGGCAGCCACCATATGGACTACACTACACGGTCTCCCTGAGGAAAATGGGAAACATTGATATAGAAGTGAATTACATACCAATTTCAGTCTTGAAAACAGGAGCATGGATGAAAGGAATGTCGATACCTTCATTAATATTGAAAAAATATTTTGATAAAGTATCTGTTGGAAAAGCACATAATTCCAGTAAAGCATTCCATTGTAATTTAGATTTATTTCCCTGGAAGCTGGTAGACCACTGATTGGCTCTAGGTATTGCCAATGATGTGAGTCCAGTTTGACTTATTTCAGTTTACCAATGGGTGTAAGAAAATGTCACCTGTCAAGCAAATAGTAACTTAAAACAAGCTCATATTTTCTTTTGAATGAAAAAGATTTGTGAAAGTATGAAAATGAACAATTTTAAGTCTCATTACAAAGCGTTTTGCATCTCCTCTCTCTGCTGGTTCAATCCACCTCTTTTATTGGTTGGGGAGTGATCCCATTATTGCAGAAAGTGAAAATGTATTTAAGAAATTGATTGTTTTATCTGTTCTTGGCCCGAATTAAACAATGAATGATGAGCAACAATGTACATCATAAGTGACTTATCAAACACCAGAAGCAAAATGACTTGGTGGGAAAAGCTTCAATCAACCACACTGTAGCGGTTCTGGGGAATGTTTTCTCAGTGTTATTTTATATGGTGCAGAACCATGACTGTCTGTTTACAGTTCTTTTAAACTGCATTTGTTATTTTAGATATAGTATTTAGATATATTGGGTGGGCTTGAGTTGATTTGCTTGTTTGGCATCGGCATTGGCTTGCAGCATGATCTGATGATATTGCTGCCACCTGCATTTCCTCATGACATGTTGGAGTACCTCAGGTTGTGTGTGTGCCAGCAGCAGGGTAGAGACGCATGCCAGGCTCACAGACCCAGCTGTCCTGGTCTCTGGGTCCTGTATTGATTCTGGCTGATAGAGTGCAACATGGAGGTCCTGCACAGTCTGTTCGCTGCTATCAAGGATGAATCAGTAGATGAGAGAAAAACAAGATTGGCCACTGCCAGATATTCAATGCAGGCTGCTATTAATGATACACGTTGAAAACTGGCCCGGTCCATATTGTGCATATACAATTTATGCAGAAAGAGATGACGTGAGAAGGTTTGTGTGTGCATGTGTATTCATGGAATTAAAATAAGTCATTCATAAATGGGAATTGAAGAAGGGTTTCATTTTGCCATTTCTCAAACACATCTTGAGAGAGATTTTGAGCTGTAATTCATACACTTGAAATATATTGTGTGTTGAACAATAGTTCATTATACATGGGGATTTGCATTGCACTGTGCTTTGTGTGAAAGCTTGGTCAACCCCCCAAAACAGTAATTATCTGGAAAATATATGTACTGTAGTGCTGTATTAGAACACCATATACATTATCAAAATATTGCTGTCCTCTTTCATAGTACAATATTCATGTTCCCAACAGAACACAACCATTCATTTTCTTGAATCAAACTTCCCTTTCATCAAAGCAATATTGATAGTAAGGGGAAGAATACCCCACATAACGCCATAACCAGTGGAGAATTTCTTTGATGCCTCAACAAAGCTACTTGCTCTGACAGATTTAGACATGCTCTCTGGGGTTGCTTAGCAACACCGGGTTTGTTTCCAATACAGCTGTTTTTAGGAAGGAAGGGTTAAAATCTCCAAGACGTTCTTCACGAAATTAATTCACACAGAGGCCCAATTATACATTTTATATCTAATTATGCGTCTCTCAGTCAGGGATATGTAACGCACGTGTTAAAATTTATTTGAATTATCCTAAAGTAGCTAAGCGATTTAATGCAATGTTTCGTACTGAGAGAAGTAGGATTTGGCTTCCACTTAATAACAGTAATTGCGTTAGTTCAGGTCTGCTTTGAAAGAAGGAGAAACGAAAACCAGTACACCCATGTTTATTTATGTCAGTGCTAAACACGTGGGACAAGTGCAAGTTACTATCGCTCCAGTTGGAGCCTGTATTGCTTCTGAGCGGCTCCGAACGACAAGGCGGTGCATTTTTGGGATAATGCACAGCGTTGCAGCGGCGCTAGCGCTCACATGACTGCAAGTGTGAAGAGCGACGCGAAGCTCGTCAGCTCGCGGTCTGCTCTGCGCGGCCCCGGTCCTCTTCCCCAGATGACGGACGGGATCATGTGGGGAGGGTTTTTGCCGTCCTGGTGCCGGTTACAGCGTCGCCTTTCACCGCGCACTGCCCAAGAACCCTGCAGCTTTTCCACCTCTCTGCAACCCGGGGATCCTATACACTTTGTGTCTTTCTTGTGTTTTGCTGCTTCTTTTTAATTGTGTCCATCTCGCAACGACTTCACACAATAGCATGAGCGAACTGGAGTGAAAAAGTAGGGAAAGGAGAAAATGAAGTCATTACTGAATGCCTTAAAGAAAGAAGGTAAGACAAATTATAATTTGATTTCAGATTGGATTTATCTAATTTTGCAGCGTGGATGTCCACATCAATGATATTGGTTAAGCTTTATAGTAATGTTAAAACTGTTTCCTCTGCTCAAATACTTGCATTTTGAGCTGGCTATAAAGCTCTGTTGTTTAAAGTAGTAGCCTATTCAAAACATCTTATCTCTGAATGGAACATTCTCACTTTTGTTTTGCTTTGCAAAAGTGTGTTCCTAATTATAAAAAATAAAAATAAAAATTATTGATCATCAGGCATGTTGGATTTTGTGCAGTTCTTAAATTTTTTATTGATATTTCCCATTTGTCTCTCTTTTGTTTGCAATTGTAAGCAGAATCTTAAGAACTGTTATTTGAGAAGAATGCTGTCATGTAGCTTTGGACATTAGCTACATGTGGACGTGTAGCTTTGCATTAGAGTTAATATTATGCAATTCTTTGGTCTGGTTTGTTATTTCTGTGGTAAATAACCCAATTATAAACAGGAAATTGATAAAGATATACATGGGCCCATCAGCAGTTCACAGGGAATGAAAATACTCAATGCACAATCTCAATCAACAAAACTGGGATTTGTCAATGTCTATCTTTACATATTGTTATTTGTATTATTATTTGTTCCCGAAAGTGTGAAACACAATGCTATTGAAGTAAACTAAAAAGAAAA